>NC_138963.1:41797500-42997500 GCF_055761805.1 Camellia sinensis | reverse complement strand
CATGAACACCTTCAACGGGCTATTGAGGCTTTGAAGGCCGAAGGACTAAACAAACAGCAAGTGCTTGCAGTGGTTACAAAAACTGTGGATGATACTTTTGCCACTCAAGTTGGGTGCAGTCTGAATCGAGGGGCAAGCCGAGACAAGAGATGTTGTACCAGAAACACCCCTTTCAGCTCCAATCCTACACTCGGAAGAGATCATCAAAAGTCAGCACCTACCGACCCTTTCGCCGGTACATCCAACACAACCAGCTCACAACTTGCCAAATACCCACCTCGGGGCCAGAGTGTGTTCACCCCATTGGAATGTCTCTGTCAACGGCCCTGAGGGTCCTGATCGAAAAGGGGCATCTGAAGCCCCTGGAGCCGCGGCCATTACTGAATAAACTTCTTCTCTCCCACAACCCGGCGAAGTACTGTGTCTTTCATCAACAAGCCGGCCATGACACTGACATGTGTCTTCGTCTTCACCATGAAATACAAAATCTGATTGATAAAAAGGTCATCTTCGCGTCAGGTCCTGCAAAGTCTATCGACACTAGATCGGTGAACTTGGGGGGATAATGTGATCGGGGGATGAACCAGCTGCGGGTGGCGCTCGATTAACTCCAGACGTAGGAATGGCATGCACTGTTTTGAGCACATTTGCAAATGTTGTTAATTTGTACTGTCTGACTTGGGTATTGGGTTAGTCTTGTTGTTTTGTACAGAGTCAGTCTTTTCTTACTGAGTCAGTTGGGTTTGTTTTGTTGTACCGAGTTAGTCTTGTTTTGTTAGAGTCAGGTGATTCCGGGGGTGTTACCTCGGGCATCACTGTTTTGTTTTGTGTTTGTCGTTTTGCTTTCTTTTGAGTCTGTTTCTGTCTTGGAGCCAGTAATCCCAACAGATTTGAATGAACAGCAGTGATTTTCACATTCTTGTGTTCGCTTCTGCCTTGTGCCAGTTGTGCTGGAAGTTCTGAATGAAACGACAGTGCTTTTCACCTGCTTTTCTGTGCTTTGAAGATCATTGCATTGACCTAAATTTTTCAAAACCTTTTGAACATTGTGATGAAAACAAAGAGGAAGGAATTCTTCGGGATTTGCAAAACTTTGATCAAATTGAGGGAAAGAGAGGCATGCTAAGCCCTTAATGATTGAGATTATACTTGTTAGTGTGAGTACTGGGAAGGATCCTAGCTTGATCCAGATTGGTTCTACACTGTCTTCAGCGTGAGCGACTTGTCGCTTTCTTAAAAGATTTCAAAAAATATTTTGCGCGATCCTGCGAAGACCTGTGTGGAATCGCTCTTGAGATTGTGCAGCTTAGGATCGCCCTCAGCCTCGAGACTCGACCCCTCTGCTTTCAAAACCTGGAACTTGAATTCAGAACGTTCAACGGTCAACTACAATGTGAGGCCTAAGTGGCCAGAGTCGAAACAGCCCATGAATTAGCGGCAGGGAAGTCAGATCAAGAAGATCAGATGTCGTCAAAAGAAGCTTGCAAAGCTAGATCAGAAGCACCACTCGAACTAGGGGCGAAAGATGCCAGATTGTGCTCGAAAAGCCGAAGACGGATCGTTCCACAAATCAACGAAGATCGACAAGAATGCCAAACCCCAGAAGGGAGGAAAGAAGAAGACATTGCTGAAGGACAACCAAGTTCCTATCCACAACACTAGGGGCAAATTCAGCCCCCGTTGGATGGACTCCTACATCGTCAGCGAACAGCAGCCACTCTCTTGGATTCAGACAAATTCGAGATCTCAGAACCATTTGACATGGACCAAGCTACACTTTTACCCTTGAGAGGCTCGCTGGGCCGAAAACCCGGAAGGGCGACCCAGGCAAAAGTTAGAGCAAGAAAAAGAAGAAAAAGAACAAAAAAAAAGAAAAATGCAAAGAACCAAAAAAAAAAAGAGAAAAAGAAAAAAAATGAAAAGAAAAACAAAGCTCGCAAGGTTGAAAACTCGGAAGGACGGCCTTGGCAAAAGTTAGAGCGCAAAAGGAGAGGTTAATACCCGAGTGTACCTTAACCCCCGAACTACGTAAGGCTTGATTCCCATCTTTGGGATACGTAGGCAACTTCATTTTGACGTCCAGCCGTAAAACAATCCAAATCGACTGTGTCCATGTAATGGTTTTGATCATTTTTGCCTTCTCTGAATCCGAGGGTTCGGTTATGATCGTCACTCTGAGGACTGATTACAATGCGCTGCGGCATCATCCAAACAAGGGGTAGCTTTCTGTTGCCATTCAGTATGCTACGGCGTCATTCAAACAAGGGGCAACTTTCCATTGCCATGCAGTGTCCTTCAGGCAAGGGGCAATTTTCCTTCGGATATGAGGTTGTGTATCTCAAGAGTAGGTTCCGTGCTCGTTGAGCAGTGGCCGTTTGCAAAAATAGTTTTTGAAAATTTTTACTGAGGCTGACTAATTTCTCGAAAATTATTTCATTTTCCCAAACTAGACCATTTTTTGGACCCAAAAAAGGAAAATTTTCAGTGCTCATAACCTGACTTGCATGATTTCAAATCAAAAATCGAACAAGTGTGTTAATCTAACTCTCATGTTGGTCAAAATTGTTTTAGCAGAATGTCAAAAACAAAAAATGGTCAAAATAATGAACTAGGGGCACAGTTGAGTCAGGCTTCCTGTCTTTCCCCCTCGTTGTTAGTGCATTTGCCAGAAAGGGCACCATACTGGCCAAGAAGGGCACTCTCCCTGCCAGAAAAGGGCACAGCTGAAACTGTCAACAAATGAGCTGAAAGCTCTCTCATCCTCCAAGCAACGAGGTATCAAGCCGAGTGCGAAGCACGAACTGGAATGGATCAAGATATCCCACTCCCTTATCTGGGCAGATCTAACCACATCCAAACTCCCCGGCAAAGCATCAACAGCCGATATCTGCTGCAGATTTGCTACACACCCAGTTGTAGCGCAATTCCTCTGTGGGAGGAATTCACTAGCTGTGCGTAGAGGAAAGAGAATCTAGCAGAATGCTAGGGGCAAGAGCCCGCAACTTCTTGTTTATCCATCAACCACCCAGGGGAGGGATAAAAAATGAGAGATTAAAGAATAGAGAGATGTGCGCTGAGAGAAAAAGTGAGGAAAAGGGTTTTGTGAGAAAAGCCGAGCCTGAGGGCCGAGTGATGTGAGAATCACAAATAAGAAAGGGTGGGAAACAATACCCGGAGAAACTGGCTCCTCGCGAACTGAGAGGTCTCTCGTCTTGGTAACACGTCTGTGTGTCGTGTCTTTTGTTTTGTTTGTCTCAATTCTTGCTTTGAGTCGTTCCGAGTGTGTCTCGATGTGTTTAGGTTGTTTACCTTTTGTTTTTCGTTGTTTAGTCTTTTTGGCTGTGGTCAGTTGTAGGCTCAATACCCGGTTAAGAATTCATTCTCAATTTCAAAATGAATCGTTTTGTGCTTAGGAGTGCCGTGTCGTTCTCTACATTTGTGCAAAACAAGATTTTGTTCTTTCAAAAAAAAAAAAAAAAACGCAGGGTTCTACCCAGGTCATGTGAGAACAGTAAAACCAGGACCTATCTGAAGCTATATGGGTTCCAGACTGCAAAGCAAAAGAAAAGAGGGAAAATTTGGAGCATCCGAGTTTGTTTCAACTTCTACAGGTTCCATTTTTACATCCCGTCTTTTTAGATCGGACTGTCTGTTTAGACTGAGCTGCGTGCCGAGTAAACCGAATACTGTGTTATGAGCTGCGTGTTCAGAATGAGCAGTATGCCGATACGAGCCGTGTGTTCAAATTGAACAGAATACTGTGTTGACTGTTTCACTGTTTCAAGCCAGAATGGCGATCAGAAGTGCTCTCCCTGAGTACCGTTCCCCGTCAGAGTAAAGCGGTTTACCGCCACTCACTCCATAAGGTGCTTTCTAGAGTGCCGCTTTGTCTATTCATTGCATTCCCTAAACATCATGCTCTACATTGCTTGTAACATCGCACTTGTTGCGTTTATTTGCATCTTGTGTTATCTTATATCCTTTTGCGCCGTGCTACGTTTAGAATCGTTGTCCTCCGGGACTTTCTCAGGTTGCGTTGTGTGCGCACCTGGGTGGTTGTTGTTTGGACCTTCTCTCACGATTTCAGCGTGGTTTGAGTGTTCCATTCCTTATGCATTTTCAGCGTGTTTGGAATTCATCTCAGGTTGCGTTGTGTATGCACCTGGGCGGTTGTTTTCGAACCTCTTCTCACGATTTCAGCGTGGTTTGAGTGTCCCCTTCCTCACACGATTTCAGCGTGTTTGGATTTTATCTCAGGTTACGTTGTGTATGCACCTGGGCGGTTGTTTTCGGACCTCTTCTCACGATTTCAGCGTGGTTTGAGTGTTCCATTCCTTACGCGTTTTCAGCGTGTTTGGAATTCATCTCAGGTTGCGTTGTGCGCGCACCTGGGCGGTTGTTGTTTGGGCCTCTTCTCACGATTTCAGCGTGGTTTGAGTGTCCCCTTCCTCACACGATTTCAGTGTGTTTGGATTTTATCTCAGGTTGTGTTGTGTGCGCACCTGGGCGGTTGTTGTTTGGGCCTCCTCTCATGATTTCAACGTGGTTTGAGTGTCCCGTTCCTTACGCGATTTCAGCGTGTTTGGAATTTATCTCAGGTTGCATTGTGTGCGCACCTGGGCGGTTTTTGTTTGGACCTCCTCTCACGATTTCAGCGTGGTTTGAGTGTTCCATTCCTTACGCGTTTTCAGCATGTTTGGAATTCATCTCAGGTTGCGTTGTGTATGCACCTGGGCGGTTGTTTTCGGACCCCTTCTCACGATTTCAGCGTGGTTTGAGTGTCCCCTTCCTCACACGATTTCAGCGTGTTTGGATTTTATCTCAGGTTGCGTTGTGTGCGCACTTGAGCGGTTTTTTGGACCTCTTCTCACGATTTCAGCGTGGTTTGAGTGTCCTCTTCCTTACACGATTTCAGCGTGTTTAGAATTTATCCCAGGTTGCGTTGTAGATGCGCTGGGCGGTTTGTGTTTGGACCTCCTCTCACGATTTCAGCGTGGTTTGAGTGTCTCGTTCCTCACACGATTTCAGCGTGTTTGGATTTTATCTCTAGTTGCGTTGTGTGTGCACTTGAGCAATTGTTTTCGGACCTCTTCTCACGATTTTAGCGTGGTTAGAGTGTTCTTTTCTCTCACACGATTTCAGCGTGTTTGGAATTTATCTTAGGGTGCGTGGAACGCGCTCTTGATTTGATTTTCTTTGTTCTTCCTCCACTCACGAGTCCAGCGTGGTTGGCGTGTGTTCACCCTTTGCATCTATTGCACCACATCTATTACATCGTATCTATTTTACTGTCTGGTCTAGGAGACCTTAAATCCTCTGGTCTAAGGAGACCTTAAATCCTGCATCTTTATTCGCACTGTCTTGTGCACTCCCCGGTCTAAGAGACCTTAAATCCTCTAAAGGTGCAATTCCTTTGGTGTTTGTCGTGCCCGAACGACTTTCGATGGTCTGGTATAGCCACCTGCCTGTGTTAGTAGTGAGTTCCTAGGAGACCAACTGAGACGGTGGAAACTAGACTTCGAATTGCTCATGCCTAGAACACAAAGGTTCGGGATTTCCGAGACTAAAGTCTGGTTTAAATACCCAAGGGTATATCCTCGGCTTGAAATCTGTATGGCAGCCCCATAGATTGAGATAGCATGTGTATACGCCTCAATTCTGGATACTGAACCAACCTAGTCTGTCACCCTGTTGGAGAATAGGGAAAACTGCGACCATAGTCAGGGAGAAAAGTAGTACCTGCGGTTCAACCATGGAGAAGTGAAAGATCCCCAGCAGCATGAGGTAAGTCATTGCCAATTGCCCGTGTAAGGTACCTTTACCTCTTAGCTATTACATTGCATTTTAGCCACTACATTGCAGTGCATTGCATGAGCCCTCAATTTTCAAACCGGCTTCACGTAGCGTATAAGTCCAATTATCAAACCGGCTTCGCGTAGCGTGTAAGTCCAATTATCAAAATCTTCCTGTATATCATTTTGCATCTTGCCCCCTGCCTGCGGGCATGCCTGAGGGCACATTTCTTTGTTATCTAGTATGTTTGTCTAAGTCTTCGGCCTTGTCAAAAATGGGTCGTCTCTGGGCTTTGACATTCACTCCCGTCATTTACGACTTTCGAGTTCTGTCAAAGAGGGGCAACTGTAGACACCCCATTTTTGACCGACCTTAAGACTCAGACGTCACTGATTGAGCGCTCGGTGATGTTGCATATTGTGCTCGTTCAGAGGTCGCGGAGTCTCGACCGTGAGCCTTGCCTCCGGATTTCAGACTATTTTGTGTTTTGCCTCGGTTTGCGAACTAGGTCCCGTTTTCTCCGTCTTCTCTTCTCGAAGGGAGGGAGAGGTCTCGTAGATCATCTCTCAGTGGCTGTAGGCTACGTTTCGTGGTCTTAGGCCGTTTTTCCTGTTTCGGAGCCCGGTTCCCGGTTTTCGGAACCGTCGGCCGTGTGCCTCGGTTCGGGACCGTTTAACCACCTCCGTTTGCTCCGGTTTTTGGTATACACCCCACCACCATCCATTCCAACTACTTGGAGCTGTTTTTCAGAGCTTAGGAGCACCATTTCTCAGACCAAGAGCTGCTGGTCCATTGGTCTTCAAGGGTAAGCTTCTTTTTCATCTTTTTTGTTCCTATCTTGCTCTATATCTAGGCCTTGCTTGCAAGCATTTTTGGGCTTCGACCCAAACTGAAAATAGTCATATTTTGAGCTCCTTTTCATGTTTGATTCAGGACCTTTTGCTGTTTGAGATCTCCTACTATCACTTGCCTATTTAACTCTCTTTTAGGCCTATTTTTGCATGGTATTTTAGGCTTATTTGTGAGCTGTTTCGGACTTGGTCATAAACTGTAAAATGTCTTGTTTTGAGCCCCTCTTCAACTTTGTTGTAGGGCTCTCTTCAGTTTGAGGCCGGAAGCTACCACTTGCCTCTTTATATCTCTTTTAGGCCTATTTTTGGGGGGAAATTTGAATTTCATTTTCCCCCCTTTTCCTCCACTCCTTTGCCTATATAACCAGCACCCCTAGCTATGTTTTCAGGGGTTACAAAATTTACTTTAAGGCTCTTGCATTATATCTCTCTCTCTCTCTCTCTCTCTCTCTCTCTCTCTCTCTCTCTCTCTCTATTCCAAGCTCCAAAACCCCAAGTTTCTTACACCATTTCTACACTACCTCATAGCACAAAGCCTCCATACTCCATTCTAGACCTTTGAAACTGATTTCCAGAGGTGAAAAGCTTCTAAACTTGGTCCAAAAGTCGTTGAAGCTTGGTTCTATAAAGGTGAGTCCCATTTTTCCTTTTTCTTGCCTTGTTTTGTTCCATATCTAAGCCATACTCGCTTACACTTTCGGGCTCCAACCCTAACTATAAATAGTCATATTTTGAGCCTCTTTTCATGTTTTATTAAGGACCTCCTACTGTTTGAGGTCTCCTACTACCACTTGCTTCTTTATCTCTCTCTTAGGGCCTAATCTTGCATGATATATTAGCCTTGCTTTTGATCATTTCTGGGCTCCAAGCCAAACTGTAAATAGTCTTATTTTGAGCCCCTCTTCAACATTGTTGAAGGGTTCTTCTCTGTTTGAGATCTCCTACTGCCACTTGCTTCTTTATCTCTCTCTTAGGGCCTAATCTTTCATGATATATTAGCCTTGTTTTTGATCATTTATGGGCTCCAAGACAAACTGTAAATAGCCTTATTTTGAGCCCCTCTTCAACATTGTTGAAGGACTCTTCTCTGTTTGAGGTCCCCTACTGTCACTTGCCTATTTATCTCTCTTTTGGGCCAATTTTTGCATGATAGTTTAGGCTCATTTGTAAGCTGTTTTTGACTCTTCCATAAACTGTGAAATGTCTTTTTTTGAGCCCCTCTTCAACTTTGTTGAAGGGCTCTCCTCTGTTTGAGAACAAAAGCTGCTACTTGTCTCTTTACCCCTCTTTTAGGCCTTTTCTTGCATGATAGTTTGGCCTTATTTTTGATTATTTTCGTGGCTTGATGTAAACTGTAAAATATCTTGTTTTGAGCCCCTCTTCAACTTCGTTGCAGGGCTCTTTGCCATTTGGGGTCAGCTGCTGTCCCTTTGTGTTTAATCTCTATTTTGGGGCCATTTTTGCATGATGGATTAGCCCTATTTGTGTTCGTATTTGAGACTTATTATAAACTGGAAATATGCATGTTTTTGGGCTGTCTTGCTTCTGTCTTCATACTTCATGATCAAATAATGAATGTTTTGTATAGCTATAGGCCAATGCATATGCCTAGTTTTGTGTTTCGGGTTCATTCCATGCATCGGGTGCCATGTTTCCATGTTTCGGGGCTGTTTTGCATCATATTTCAGCACTGAAATTTTCATGATTGCATACCATGTTTCATGCCTTGCCATGCCTTGTTAGTGTTGCATGCTATGCCTTGGGTTCGGTCCTCGATTTGCGTGCATGCGTGCATGCATCTCGAGTGTCTCATTTTCATCTAATGGCTACCGATGTGAGTGTGGCTAAGGTCCGCTCATGTTGGTGTAAGCTCATTGCGCATTGTGTATGCCATTTCATTTCATAGCATTGTGTATGCTAGGTTGTATGTTAGCGCATTGTGTATGCCATGTTACCTCGTGCATCGTGTATGCCATTTCATAGCATTGTGCATGCTAGGTTGTATATTAGTTGCATTCATGCATGTCATGTATATTGCATTGTGTTTGGGATAGGAGTTAGCCCGGGCACGGAAAACGAGGTACGTTTCGTACTCCGAGTGACGGAACGTATCTCAATTCCTGGTTGCCGACACTCCGGATTATCCATGATGGAGTCTAGGCCCTGTTGTGTTTTCATGTGCATTCATTTCATATTGAGTCATGCAATTCGACTCCCCGGCCATCATGCATCGAGATGCGTGATTGGTGGCACGAGGATCGAGGACTACACTCCCTGAAGAGTAGTCATGCATACATATGTGAAAATACTTTGTCATGCCCCTTTGTTGCTCTCTGTTGCAGCAAATCAGAAATCGGCAGCCTTCCAGAGCTTGGCACGCATTCCAAGAACAATTGCAAACAGAGGCAAACCGGGGCATCGCGAGGGATTCTCCGCACAAGGCAACCTGAGCATGCATCATTCATCATCCGGAGCAGATTTGAGGCAGTCCCTGGCTTGCATGCCAATTTATTGCTTTCCTAATTTAATTTGTTAATTAATTAGGATTTTGTAATTATTTGGACTGTAATTATTTATTCAAGACTGTATTATTTATTCGGACCCTCCGCGCGAGGGCAATGCTGTAATAAGTGTGCGTGTGTGTGATGTATGTCTTCCAACCCCACGTCTTTCTCCCTTTTATTTACCCACTTATGATGGTTAGATTAGGGCATGTTTCAATTAGCATACAGTATGATCGAATGTTTGCATTCATTCATCTGTCTTGCATACACCGGGCTCGACGCATCATACTAACTGCATTGTATTTCAATTCCAAAGTTGAATACATGTTAGCTGTAGCATTTCATATGCCATGTCTAGAATAGCCGAGCCTGCTATAGTTGCACTTTTGCATGTGTTGCATTAGGCATTTCTGTATAATTAGGATCATGCATGGATTTTTAATTAGTTTCTGTTTTGGCTTGGAGTACTCGGTAAGTTTTATGCTTTAGCATCCTTGCATGCGTGTGAGTGACTGCCATGATAGCATGCTTACCATGAGGCTAATTGCATATGTGATATAACTGCCTGAATGCCTGTGGGTGAAGGTTGGGTTATTTGGATTGGAACAATTCATTCACTGTGTGTTTTAAGCCCACTCGATAGTGGCAAAATCATGTTTTCTAAGCCCACCTGAGGGTGGCAAATCCACGTCTTAGCCTACTTGCGAGTAGCACCATCAAACCATTTTCAAACAAACAAACAAACATGAAATGTTTTGTTCCAATTCAGGCGATCCAGTCTATACTTGTATGCTGTGCGCATCACATAGTAAATCCAGGCTAATAACCGGAATAAGAACGCATAATGTTTTAAAAAATAGATATCATGGTTAGTAGAGGCCGATCTTTGATCGGGCGAGCGGGGGTGCTCACGAAGTGACCTTCCCCAATCGTACCCAAGTTCCCGAACCGAGGCAACTTTGGTGATGACGGACACGTGGCCTTAGGCAAACGAGTCAGGGTTTCCTAAATTTTCCCAAGATAAAACGTTTAGGTGGCGACTCTGTATCTGGCAAAGCAGTCCATGTTTGGCACTTCTTTCAAAATCTGTTTTCTCAAAACGATTTGCCGGATTTGGACTCTTTGGTCCAGATTTAGAACTGTGACAAATTGAGAGTCCGAACTGTAGTGGGCCCAATATCGAACGGAACGGGGGACTCGTTCCTCCCGGGGCGTTCGGGGACGTTTGAAAATTCTCGCCAGTTTCAAAATTCTCGCCAGTTTCAAAATCTGTATAATTCTCGCCAGTTTGAAAATTTTCAAAAATCTGCCCAAACTTTCTTTTCAACACCCTATCATGACCTATCGCTTCACTTATTGCCCAACGCCTAACCTCCCCCTCTACGCGATTCCGCCACGTGTACGACCACGATCCACTGTCCCTTTCCCCTTCCCTGTCCATTCCACTTCATTTCAGCACGTGCCACGCCGCCTCTTGAGCCCCGCGCCATACCACTCGGTGACCCTTCACGGTCGGCCTTCTTCATGGTCAGTCCTTCCACTCGACCGCCCTTCGCGGTCGGCTCTCCTCTTGGTCGGTCCCTCCATTCGGCCACCCTTTGCTATCGACCCTCATCTTGGTCGGTCCCTCCACTCGGCCACCCTTCGCGGTCGGCCCTCCTCATGGTCGACCACCACTCTCGGTCGGCCTTGACCCTGCTGGTCCTTCACAACCCCCATTTTCTTCATTATTTCCTTCGTTGGACTAAAGCTGCACTTGGGAATGGGGGACTGCTGACATGGGTAAGCCCATAAAGATTATAGCCCACCGTTTAGGGCCCAATACGTATCTCAAATACTAAAGCCCAGCACTGCTAAAGCCCCATATAGCAATAAGAACCAATGACATCAAGGCACGTGGCGAGAGAAGGGCAAGCCACATCAGCAGATAAAGATCTGCAAAATTATTAACACGGCACATCGCCATTAATGAGGCCCCTTACAGCATTTATTGGGATAACCCCTCTCCATCGAGACAACACGCCCTCACCCTGAACAAGGTAAGCTACAGTATAGACTTTCGGCCAAGGTGACAGGTCGGAAGGGACAACGAAATGATTACCAGAGGATATAAGCAGACGTTGAGGACAAGAAGAAGGTTAAACTTTTCTATCTCTAGTCTATCTCTACAATCCACTTCTCTTCCTAACTTGCTCGTCGGAGGGTTCGCTGGGGGACTCCCCGTTCCCCATTGGACTTTTGTGCAGGTTCCCCCGTGGGCTTGGTCATTCGGACATAGGCTTGAGGAGCGTGGATCAGTCCGACCCGTTCCACTTGAAACGAACTACATCATCAGACTGACATGGGTAAGCCCATAAAGATTATAGCCCACCGTTTAGGGCCCAATACATATCTCAAATACTAAAGCCCAACACTGCTAAAGCCCTACATAGCAATAAGAACCAATGACATCAAGGCACGTAGCGAGAGAAGGGCAAGCCACATCAGCAGACAAAGATCTGCAAAGTTATTGCCACGGCACATCGCCATTAATGAGGCCCCTTACAGCATTTATTGCGATAACCCCTCTTCGTCGGGACAACACACCCTCACCCTGAACAAGGTAAGTTACAGCATAGACTTTCGGTCAAGGTGACAGGTCGGAAGGGACAACAAAATGATTACCAAAGGATATAAGCAGACGTTGAAGACAAGAAGAATGTTAAGCTTTTCTATCTCTAGTCTACCTCTATAATCCATTTCTCTTCCTAACTTGCTCGTCAGAGGGTTCGCTGGGGGACTCCCCATTCCCCATTGGACTTTTGTGCAGGTTCCTCAGTGGGCTTGGTCATTCGGACATAGGCTTGAGGAGCGTGGATTAGTCTGACGCGTTCCAGCTGGAATGAACAGCATCATCAATTAGAGACCCTAAAAATTCTACCAAATTTTTTACCAAATGTTTTACATGTGAGTCCCACACCACATTTGGTAGAACTTTTGATAGAATTTTTAGGATATTTAGCATTTTTGATTTTTTATTCATCTTCTAGAGCACTAAAAAAGACCTCATTGAGTGATGCATTACTGTTGGAAGATTATAATTAGGGGTGTACACGGATCGGATTGGTCTAGTTTTAGAATAAATCAGGAATCGAGCTGTTTTTTACGGTAAAAATTGAAACCATAACCGAACCGTCAATCTGTAGAACTGGACCAGAACTAAACCATAGAAACCGATTTGGATCGGTTCAGTTTAAGGTTTTAAGAATTTTATATAACAATAAATATGATATGTATTTTATATTAGTAAACAAATTAATAATAATTAGTTTGGTTAAGTTGGTTAGATTTTATTAATCTTACAATGATGATTAGTATTCAAATCTTATAAGAAGCGTTTTATATTTTAATTGTTTTATATAAAAATATAAAAAATAATAAACAAATATGTTATGGTTTTGTTCAGTTTGAAACTGTAATCAAAGCCTTGAAATTAGGAACTAGACCGATTTGAGCGGTTCTATCATTTTGTAACTAAAAAAATAAGACTAAATTGGTAATTTAAACCGGATTGGATCAGATTACCAATTCTATTGATTTTTTTGAACGCCTCTAATGCTAACATAATTATGGAAACCGAGAAAGGATCCGCCAAGATTAATTATTTGCACTACAAGAAATATCTGTTTTGGAGGCGTTTTTTTAATGGCGTTTTTGAAAACGTCACTGTTTCAAATATTTAATGACATTTTGTAAACGTCACCTTTTCGTTTAATCAAAACGGCGCCGTTTCATGAATAGAAGACGCTTCTGAACGCCTTCAAATGGTGTTGTCCCACGCGCTCTTTATCTCCGTCTTTTCAACCTTTATTTTGAATATAATAAGCTATTTTGATCTGATAAGCGAAAATGAAAATCTGGAGCTCTCTCTCTTTGCGCTGTCTAAGATCTTTCAAAATCGAAGTCACAGCCATTTCGAAGATCTTACATCGGTGATTCATCAGAGCCATTTCGAAGTTCTCTCTCAAAATCGATTCAGATCGGTGAGCTCTACTGCTGTCTAAACCCTAATGATCTCAAAGATTCAGATCGGTGAATCGATTCAGATCGGTGAGCTTCACTGCTGTCTAAACCCTAATAATCTCAGGGATTCAGCTCGGTGATTCAGAGATTCAGCATGGTCTCAACGAAACAGATTGGTGATTCATCAGAGCCATTTCAAAGTTCTCTCTCGAAATCGAAATCGAAGTTCATCTCAGCGATTTAGATCGGTGAGCTCCACTGTCTCTGTCTCTCTCTCTCTGTCTCTGTCTCTATCTCTCTCTCAAGCTGAACTGATGGTGCAATGTCGATTTGGTTATTGAAATCAATCCTGTGAATTCTATGAATGGTTTTGATATTTGAATGTTGATGTCCTGTTGTTTCTTCTCACTGAACGTGCTAATTGTTTGTTGGTTCATATTTTGTTTCTGAAAATATTTCATTTTATGCTGCTTTTGAATGATTTTGATATCCTTTATGCTTGTTCAGTATGGCTGTTATTCTCTAGTTGGGATTTCAGAAGTGATAAACCTGCACGATCACACCAACACAAATTAGTGTTATGTTCAGATCATGGATTTATCAAGTGGAAAGTAAAAAAAAAAAAATCTTATTTCACTTCAGTTTCTTCTTGACTTTTCCCACCACAAGTCAATGATCGAAATATAGCCCAAGGAAAAAGCTGTTAAAATTGATTGTAGGATCTTAGGCTTGTGGCAAGAAATTTCTGATAAACTTGTTCTCTAGGAATAAGAAGCTCTGTTTCATCAACTGTTAGGACAATAGGATGATGAGTGTTTGTTTTTACCATGAATGCTCTTTCTTTTCAAAGCTATCTACTATGTAAATATACCAAATATCTACGATTTTTCCCTTTCAAGTAATGATGTGGCTATGAATTATTTTAATGGCACCCCACGTTTTTCTCTATCTACATGCTTGTATTGCATGTTCATTGAAGCCATCAGTTGACTGGATTGCAGCTTCAGACCTTGGAGATGAAACTGCAAAATTGGCATTGGGCCTTTACTAGTTGTATGTTGGATATTCTATCAAATGTTTTTGAGGACAATGTGTTATTTCATTGTTCCTTGTGCAGGCACCAGAAGATCATGCTACTGCATGAGAGGCATTGAAGGTAAGTTTTATGGAATCTCTCTCTTCTTCTTTTTTGCCTTAGTTTTTTGGTGTGTGGCATCTTCTTTTTGTTCTTATATTTTTCTTCCCAATAGGTCACACATCTTCAATAATTTGTTTGTATTCAAATGGGAACTCTCTTGTTTTGCGAATCACATTATTTAAAACATAGTTTACATAATAGTCTACATGAGTGGCATCCCCATTGATTTTTTTTTTCTAATACATTTTTTTTTAAAGACAAGAAATTTTAGCTCTCCTTAAGAATAGAATAATTAAGAAGAAATGGATTTTGAAATAGGAAACTAGTTCTATGTGGATGAGGTGACCAGTTGTACAAAAAAGTGGAAAAGTATCAAGATGGTTGTGTGATTGCACGATTCCTATTAAGTTGAACATGTGAATTGAGGAGTAATTTGATCCATGTGGAGGGTGATTAAAAAAAAAATAGAGGAAAACCGAGGAGAACCTGAGATGTGGTGATAAGAAATAACATGATTAACTTAAATTTAATTGAGGATATAACTTCAAATAGAATCAATTGGAGGAAATAATTGACCCCAAATAATTGGGATATTGATTTGTTGAGTTGAGTACTTTTCAGAAGAAACAAAGAATATACACACACCTCACATAATTTGTCTCTATTTACATTATTTATTTTCATGATTACAGAAGAACATTATTGGGAATTTTCTAACCTCTTTGTATTCGTTGTTGGCTATATGGCCAAATCTTCTGATTTTCCTCTTTCCCAGCAGTCTTCTGATTTGTTTGGAATTTGGTATAAATAGGTTTGTGATTGTTTCACTGTTTCATGTTTCTTCCGTTCACGCCATGTTATTTTTTATACCAGGATACATGTTATCTATAGATGCGTGTTTATCTATAGATGCATGTTTTTCTTACTTCCTTTTATTTTTATTATATTTTTAATCTTTTTGATAGTTGAGTGTTGAGCATACTATTTGTTCAAACCTAAGCAATGACCATCTTGATTGTTCTTAAGCTAGTATTGAGTAGGACTGCCATTAATTTTTTAGTTAGAACATTTTCACCAAATCATACAAATTTGGTTACCCAAACATTTTCAGAATGCAGCATGTGTCTTAGTTCCTGGTGGATTTGGAGATCGTGGTGTGAAAGGAATGATGCTAGCTGCAAAGTATGCCAGAGAAAATAAAGTTCCATATCTTGGGATTTGCTTGACCATGCAGATTTCTGTTATTGAGTATGCTAGATCTGTAAGTGACGTTCCTTCCAATAGATTGACATGTTTCATATGACAGACCATGTACTAACCTTATTTTCATCACATGTTTTAGGTTTTGGGTTGGGAAAAGGCAAATAGTACAGAATTTGACAACGAGACACCCAATCCTGTTGTAATTTTCATGCCAGAGGTGCTTGCATTGTATTGCATTTTTTTGAGCTACTCCTTTGCAAGAAACACTGGTTATAGCAAATTAATAACCATCATCTTTCTATTTTTATACAGGGTTCAAGAACACATATGGGAAGCACAATGAGACTGGGGTGTCGCGAAACGCCGTTTCAGACTCCTGATTGTATCACTGCAAAACTGTAAGAGATATCAATGCTCCATTTAATAATTTCCAAAAGTGAACCCAACATCCCTTTCTGCGAGATATGAATGTCCACATTTTCCAATCAAGTTTCTTTGATTTTTTCAACTTCCTTCATGCATGCATAATACTATATTCTCTGTTTATTTCTAGGTACCATAATTCAGAGTATGTGGATGAACGACATCGGCATAGATACGAGGTTAGTTATGGAGATTGATTTGGTGGAAGAAAAGTGTTCATAGACATAATACTTATCACGGGATATATACTTGCCCATGGCATTATTGTTATAGGTGAATCCAGATATGATTGACTTTTGGTTGAGCTGATTTTCTTTACTAGACACTTGAGAAGGTCCTAATAATCGAACCTCATACTATTTTCCGGACCCTTTAGGTTGAAAACAAGTGCATAAATGTTTTTGTGTTTATTTGCTAGATGGCTTTCAGTTTCGGGATGAATTTCGCAATTTGCAGTTTTTATACGTTTACATGAGAAACACTAGTTTTGATAGTTTATTTTCTCAGTTCATGTTTGGTGGCTCAGAAAAGTATGTTCTTTTAAAGTCACATTATTTGAACTATTTTAATATCTTCATAGCTTACTCTTTTAGAGTCACAACAGCAATTGACTTTCTCCTTTTTTGGATGTCTGCAATTAGCATGTATTCCTGAATTTCACATACAGCTTTCTAGTCATACCTAGAAATTGAATTTGATTTATTTATTTATTTGTTTGGGTTCATGTGACTTTTATCAACTTTGATTGCTCAGTCATTAATTACTTTATTCTTTCAGGAACACTAATTGAAGACATTATGATTATCACTTTCAATGTGCAGGCCACAGATATTAAAAAATGTGAATGAGGTGCTGACCTTATGGAACTTCCATATTGTACCGTTAAGGTAAATAGTAGTTTTTGTCTTTGAGTTTTAGGATATGTAATTATCATTTTAGCATCTCTAGTATTATTTTGTCCGTTGAGAACAAGATTTAATGCAATTTAGTTGCACCAAATTAAGTATTTCAAGATTTATGAATGAAATAAACTAAGCATATCCTCCCAAATTTCTTTAATATGCCACAGGTGCATCGTTTAATGTGCCTAGAGCTTAAGAAATGCATCGACAAAATCTCGCAGATATTTTCGTCCATTGAATCTTCTCGACCAGGATGCCAATCAGGAATGAAGGTTCTGTGCGCTTTACACCTTGCCATGGAGAGAGCCAATTCACTTATTCTGCACTGCTCTGAGTCTAGTAAACTCTACTTGGTATTTTTCACTACTATTTACATAATTGATTAAACTGTTGTGATTTTTTGTTTTAATTTTTGTTGAACATGCTTATACCAATATTGTCAATCTATCGTGTGGGATTGAACATGCTTATACATATATTGTCAATCTAATGTGTGGGATTGAGTTTCCATTAACCACCTCATCAACTGAAAGAAAATTTTCATTCAATCTTCAACCTCAAATACTTCCAAAAGCCAAACAAAATGGGTCACAGCAGAATCGAACTTTACATAATGTAAAGCAGTTTTGTCAGTGAGGTTCACCTCTTAAATGTTATAATATTTATCCACCTTCTTGTCAGGACATAAGAAGATAATAAATTGAATGGCTTAATCACAATATATGATTATCCTCGTGTGTATATATATATACTGAATTGAGGAGGTTACAATTTAGGAAGGTAGAATAACAATAAAATCAAATATAAGGAAATATGCCTAAAATCCTGTAATCACACAATATACTGGATTCATACAATATACAGGATTCACATATTCCAACAAGGACCGTCTAGGTTAGATCTGTGTGAGGTTCTATGATTGAATTGATTATATTAAATTATATTGTGTGGAAATAACTGAATAAAGTTCTATATTTATATCTACAAAAATTATATACTTTAGGAATTGTCTATATTGAGTTCCAGTAAAGCATATGTAAAAACTCTATCATAGAACTTACATTCAGCAAAAAGAAATCTAATAGTCTTATCAAAGTAAGGAATGATGGTCTTTTATTACAAGGGAAATTGGAATAATATAAATTGAAGTTTTATTTTTGGTGCAAATGATAAAAGTGCACATTAAACATTTTTTTTTTGTTGTTTTTTTCACACTACTTATCTTAGGAACTATTTTTTATAATTTAACCCCTAACTATTACTTTTCACTTTTTAAATTCTCATGTAATTTAACAGCACAATATTAAATGCTATTAAATGAAATTATGAAATGGATGTTATACATGTGCATTATTCTATTTATGTATTTGGTTGTTTCCAGGTAATTAAGAACCAATCTGACCTCATTGATAAAAGATGAGTGTTTTACTCAGACATAAGAGATGACAATCCATTGAATTCCATTGTGTCAAAAGTGAAAATTGTGCAACTTGCGGCAAAAGTATGACCATCACTTACTTCTGGCTACTGATATCTTTGTCTGTTTGTTTTTATTCTTATGATTATTTTTGTCTCTGTTTGTGTGTGTGTGTTTCTAAAACTCTGTTCCTGTTTATTGCTTTCCAAGTTTCTGAAATGTTTTCTCTGTGAAACAGGCTGACTTGGCTGAAAAAGAGAATACTTTTGTCTTCAGACTTGTATTATGATATGGCATATTCATTGCCACACTTTTCGTTTACAACTCTAGATACAGCTACAGGTTAGTATGTTTACCCAAGGACTACAATCATTTTTTAAAATGAATTCTTCTAATAGATGTTGTCTGCTTCAGCAAATCCAGAAAACTTAAAGATGGATAGTGATGCATCCTCAATAAGTGAAGCTAGTTCAAATAGTGCACTAGGAGACAACTGACGCTGCAAAGTCTTCCCAAGTTTCTAGATGTCAAGAGTATCGGATGACTTTACTAGATTTATACTCTGGATGTGGAGCCATGTCAACTGGTCTCTGCCTTGGAGCATCCGTATCTGGTTTGAAACTGGTTACTGTAAGTCATGAAGTGATTGTAAATGTGATTTTTGTAAAACTTGTTCTTCTATGCACTCTTCCATGCAAAGGCTTATATATGTTTTATTTGTATTTGTTTATTAGAGGTGGGCTGTGGATATAAATTCTAATGCATGCGAAAGTCTAAAGTTGAACCATCCTGAAACTGAGGTAGTATATTTGTTCCCTTTCCTTTACTTTTTTTATTAGTAATTTATATATATATATATATATATATATATATTTATCAAGGACAAGTCCAAAATGATTATAGGTGAGAAATGAAGTAGCAGAAGATTTCCTATCTTTGCTTAAGGAGTGGGAAAAGCTTTGTAAAGAATTTCAATTGTTGGGTTCCCATCAATCAGAAGATTCCAATTCTGAACAAAACAGCTTGGACAGTGATGATGATGTTGATGATGGCTCTAAGGTTCCTTCTGGAGAGTTCGAAGTGGGAAAATTACTGGCCATTTATTATGGTGACCCAAACAGTGTCAACAAACATGGGCTGTATTTTAAGGTATATAGACTTTAACCAAGAATGACCTATGAATGTCTTCCAATGTGATTGCTTGCTTTCATGGATTTTTTTGCCTCACCAACTTAATTGATCAAAACAGATGCTTATTTTGATGAACAAATTGGTCACCTTTTGTAGTTCAAAAAGTAATAAACACTTAACATCTGAAGGAAAGAAGGAAGAAAACTAGTTCGCATGTCTCCGTTGTCCCTTGAAAACAAATTTATATTGCCTGTCCAGTTATATATGTGTATGTGTGCGAGTAAGTGTAGATACGTACATTTGTTCACTTGTCTGCAACTATGACTGATGTTTTTATTGTCCTGTGTTTTTAAACTTTTATTGGCTTTAAAATTTTTCAGATATCAGGTGGTTGGAGACACACCATGGCACTGACATCTGATGGAAAACTTTACGGTTGGGGTTGGAATAAGGTTGATGACTTAATTCTCCTTTATTTTTTTTAATTGAATGCTACTGCATCTCTATATCATGAAAAAGTTTGCTAGTTTGATAACAAACAGAAGAAGGTATTGCTATCTCCATCAACCAATTCGAACTTTCTTTTTCTTGTACAGTTTGGACAGGTTGGTGTTGGTGACAATGTTAACATGAGACAATAAGGCATAAACTTGGGTTTAACCTGCAATTAATGAGAACCAGCATTGGGGAATGCCTTGCACATAAATGGAAGAAGGACCTTGTTTACTTGATTGTTTAAACTTCGATTGTTGCCTTAAGTTAAGAGGACTCATGAATTAACCCAAAGCATTTTCTAGTATTTGTTAGCCAAAAAACATCCTTAAAATATAGTAGTTTTGCCCAAACACATAAAACACTTGGTCATTATTACTCAGTCTCTTGTTCTTAGTAGCAAGAAGTATGCAAATCAGATGGCACCTGAAACATTGAGTTGCAGTCTCACAAAATGAGACACACATCATTATCAAATGTAACATAATTATCCTTTCGGCCTGATTATTTATCATTGTGGGTATATCATATTCTACCCGGATTGTGTTTATGCCCCGTTTACAACCTGCACGACCTGATTAATCTGTTAGGTCTGAACCGTTTCTTGCTGTATTCTGATCTTAGTATATATTATCTGTTATTATGGGGATTAGGGATGTTAGGTCCCTGTGTTGTCAAATCCGGAGACAAAATCTTGTGTTGATTCAAAACTATGTTTTTCTGTTTTTGTACTGTCCGCTCGAGCGGAGACTCTTGAGCTCGAGCGTAGATTAGCAGGTCACAGTAGTTTGACAGGGCAAGCACAGATACTGGAAGGTGTAATTTGACGCTCGAGCGGAAACTCCTACGCTCGAGCGCATCTCTGTTTCTTCGTATGCAGTTTTTTGTTCAGTCCGCTCGAGCGGGCTATGGTGAGCTCGAGCGGAGATCGCGATTCAGATTCCTATTTAAAGCTGCTAACGTTGTTTTGTTTGGGACGTTTTTCCTAGATCTGAGAAAAACAAACTAGGGTTGTGTTTAAAAGTCTTCTTGGGAAATTTTTGAGAGTTTTTCTTGATGTCTTGAGAAGAGTTCTTCACTCAGGATCTAAAATACATACATCAAGGAGTTGGTTTCTTTAAATTCAAGAGAGAGTTCTCTTCGGTGGATTCCGAAGATTCTAGCATATAGTTTCGAAAGGTGTTTGATTCTATATGTGAGTGAGGTTGTGGAATCAACTTCAAGATTGATCAGTTCCGAGATGAAGTCGTGAAAAAGAGTTACAGAAGATTCGAAGACAGATTGACTAAGTTGGGTAATTTGTAAGATATCTTTGTAATCTTTTTACTTCAGTAGTGGATTGATTTATGGCGTTTCGCCCGTGGTTTTTTAATCACAGTTGGAGGTGTCCAATTGTGGTTTTTTCCACGTAAAAATCTTTTGTGTCGATTTATTATTTAATCTGTCAAAAACAAACAATCTAAATCACTTTCGTAAGTGCTTGTTGATTTAGATTGTGTGTTTTGGTTCTTTTTGGGATTTGGAATATTTTAATCTTGATCTAATCACGAATTACTTAGATTTTCAATTGGTATCAGAGCGGGTCACTCTTTGTTTTTTCAAAACTATAGGAGTGTGATTTTGTGTGATTAGTATCATGGATTCTATTCGTGAAGGTAACTCCACTCATAGACCCCCTTTACTTGACGGTACAAACTATTCTTATTGGAAAGCTCGTATGAGAGCATTTTTAAAATCCATTGATGAGAAAGTTTGGCACTCCGTAATCTTTGGGTGGAGTGAACCTACAATCACCATTGATGGGAGTGATATTCCTAAACCCCTGGATAAATGGGACACAATCGATTACCAGAATTCGAGTTGGAACAGCAAAGCTCTCAACTCCCTCTTCTGCTCTGTCACACCTGAAGAATTCCGTCGAATTTGCACATGTGAAATAGCAAAAGAGGCGTGGGATATTCTTGAAACGATTCACGAAGGTACCACCTCTGTTAAAAGGGCAAAACTTCAACGTCTCACGTCCGCCTTTGAAACCCTTTTTATGCGCGACGATGAGACGTTCGATGAATTTTATGCAAAACTCAGTGATATCGTGAATTCCTGTTTCACTCTCGGTGAGAAAATCCCGGAAGCAAAAGTTGTTGGAAAAATTTTGAGGTCCCTTCCCGAGAGGTTCCAACCAAAGGTGACAGCCATTGAGGAGGCTCAGAATGTTGATACCCTCAAGCTCGATCAATTGGTTGGAAATTTGCAGACTTATGAAGCCCACCAAATTTCTAAGAAAAAGCAAAAAGAAAATATGGCTTTCACGAGTGCACATGAGACTGCAAAACCTCCGGAGACTGAATTTGATTTAGAGTCTGAGATGACGGCTATGCTTACAAAACAGTTTAAAAAATTTTTGAAAAAAAAGCCGAATTTCAGAGCCCCTATTTCAAAAGATAAGAGTAATGACAAACCCAAAAATGTTCCACCAAAATTTGCTCAAACTACTGAAAAAAAGATTGTTAGGGGACCAGGGGTCAAGTGTTATGAGTGTCAAGGCTTTGGTCACATTGCCCTTGAATGCCCTTCGAAAAAGAATCGAAAGAAAGTCTACACTGTAACTTGGGATGATGAAAGCGGGTTGGAGCAAGAACCCGAAGAACCTGAATCTGGAGAAGACGGGGATAGTGCTTTTATGGCTTTTTGGTCCACTTTCACTCAAACTCTTCCAAAGCCAGCGGAGTTAGCTCGTGGTCAGAACTTGCATCATGCTCCTACTTTTGATGGGAGTAACTACCTGTTTTGGAAAATCAGAATGAGGGCTTTTCTGAGAGCCTTTGATCCAGAAGGCTGGCAGGCCATTGAAGAAGATACAGAAAGTGTTGACAGTCCGAGCAATCTGAGAGCCCTTAGCACTATTCGTAGAGCAATTTCTGCTGAAGAACAACAACGGGTTGTTCGTTGCACAAAGGCTAAAGAGGCATGGGAAATTTTGAGCCAATTCCATGAAAGAGGAAACTCACATTCACCACCATCCAGCGACTTTTCAGTCTTAGTTGCAAGATTGGAGGAGGCAAAGGAGAATGAAGAGCAAAAAGAGGATGATGAGACATCTGAGGATAATGAGGAGATCAATGGCGATGAACTACAACAAGCCTACGAAAAGCTGTACGAGGAATCTTTGAATTTGTCCAAACTCAACGACAGACTCTCTCTCAAGCTCAAGACATGTGAGGGTGAGAATGTCAGGCTGAAAGAAGAACTTGTAGCAGCAAAGCAGAATATTGTCAAGATCTCGAGTGACAGGCAAGACTTATGTGGAAAATTACTATCCTCTGAAACTGAAAGGAATGAATTTCTGAAGGTGTATTCCACATATGAAGAAAAGCTTGAAAGTCTTGAGCTGTCACAAGCCAGATTGGAAGAGATAATCTGTCAAAAGGATGAAGAGCTTCGGGTTGCTAGAACCACTATTGCCATGTGGAACAAAGGTTCAAAATCCTTAGAAGACATCCTCGGGTCTCAACAAATGGGTTGCGACAAAAGCGGGTTAGGCTATGATGCAACAGCACACAAGGGACAGGCCTCTACTTCACATGACAAGAAGACTCAAGCAAAGGGAAAATTGAAGGTAGACCAGGCTGATCTCTCTCTCCGTCTACCGAAAGCTGGTAAAATCAACAAAAAGGAGGTAAAACCAGTTTTTATTTGTCATCACTGTGGTAGGTATGGCCACATTCGTCCTTACTGTTTTGAACTCTTTGGTAAGGTGTCTCAAAAGGGTAGAAAGTCTAATACTTTTTGGGTTAGGAGACAACCTTACATGTCTAGGCTGAACACCAAGACTAAAAAGATTTGGATTAGAAAAGAGGATTTGACTTGTTTTGTTGCTCACACTGCTCTAAAAGCACGTGATTCACACATGTGGTATCTTGATAGTGGGTGTTCTCGTCATATGTCCGGTAACAAATCCTACTTCACCTCCCTTGAAAAATATGAAGGAGGAATTGTTACCTTTGGAGACGGTGGCACTTCGAGAGTCATTGGTAAGGGCTCTATAAGTGTTGCTGGTCTTCCCAAGCTAGATAATGTTTTACTAGTTGATGGTCTTAAAGCAAATCTTTTAAGCATTAGTCAAATGTGTGATTCCCATCATGAAGTATTGTTTTCTAAAAATAAATGTGAAATTTTGGATAAAAAAGGAAATACTGTCTTACATGGGGTTCGCACATCTGATAACTGCTATGGGATTGTTACAACTAATGATCTCACTTGTCATTCTGCCATCATTAGTAACATTGATTTGTGGCATCAAAGATTAGGTCACATGAATTTCAATGACCTAACTAAGATTGCCAACAAAGAGCTTGTGAGGGGAATACCTAAACTAGGTAAGAATTTGAGCCATGTGTGTGGACCATGTCAGCTTGGAAAGCAAACCCGTGCTCCTCATAAAAAAGTGAACAGCTTTACAACCAAACGTCCTCTTGAATTAGTTCACATGGATTTAATGGGTCCTACTCGCACTGAAAGCATCGGAGGTAAAAGATACATTTTTTTAACTGTTGATGATTTTACTCGATTTTCGTGGGTAAATTTTTTAAGGGAAAAATCTGATACGTTTGATGCTTTCCAGGCCTTAGTCCCTAAAATCCAAAATGAACAGGGTGTTTCCATTGGGCGTATCATAAGAATCCGAACTGATCATGGTCGTGAATTTGAAAATAGTTCGTTTTCGGATTTTTGTGATATGCATGGAATCAAGCATGAATTTTCTGCTCCTATTACTCCACAACAAAATGGAGTTGTTGAGAGGAAGAACAGGGTTGTTCAAGAAATGGCTAGGGTCATGCTCCTTAGTAAGAAACTTCCTCCTAAGTTTTGGGCTGAAGCCTTAAATACTGCTGTTTATGTCATAAATCGCGTGTATTTAAGGCCCAGCACTTTACAAACTCCATATGAATTGTGGAAGGGGTTGAAACCTAATGTAAAATACTTCAAAACTTTTGGGAGTAAGTGTTACATCTTCAAAGATAGAGAGCCTTTGGGCAAATTTGACTCCCGAAGTGATGAAGGTATTTTTCTAGGGTATTCAACCACTAGTAGGGCCTTTAGAGTCTATAACCTGCGAACTTCATCTTTAATGGAATCTATCAATGTGGTTATAGATGACACAGGTGCACCTACTCCAGCAACAAATGAGGATGATAATGATGAGTCTCCAATCTTGGACACGGAATCACAAAATCAAGGAGAAGGTGTGGACCCATCACAAGAAATGGTTACAGAACCATCTTCACAGGTAAGGTCAAGTCCAAAGAGTGCTCCAAGGGACATAACTCCTGTTGCCCCTGTCACTGCGAGTCCTGAGCTTAAACCATCAGCTAGGGTGAAACTAAATCATCCAGCTCAACAGGTGATTGGAAGTGTCTCGGATCGAATGAAAACCCGAAGACAGATTCGGGATGAGGTATCACATATGTGTTATGTTTCTTTAATTGAACCTAAAAATTTTAAAGAGGCCTTGCTAGATGATAGTTGGGTCAATGCTATGCATGAAGAATTAGGTCAATTTGAACGTAACAAGGTTTGGACTCTAGTTCCCAGACCTAGAGACATGAATGTGATAGGTACCAAGTGGATCTTTAAAAATAAATCTGATGAGAATGGTATAGTTGTTAGGAATAAAGCTAGGTTGGTTGCTCAAGGCTACACACAAGTAGAGGGTGTTGACTATGATGAGACGTTTGCCCCAGTTGCACGTCTCGAATCTATTCGTATTTTGCTTTGTGTTGCATGTTTTCTTGGCTTTAAATTGTTTCAAATGGATGTGAAAAGTGCCTTTTTGAATGGGTACTTGAGAGAAGAGGCATATGTTGAGCAACCAAAAGGGTTTGAGGACCCTAAATGTCCTAATCATGTCTACAAGTTAGACAAGGCTTTGTATGGGTTGAAACAAGCCCCTCGAGCTTGGTATGATAGACTTACTACATTTCTTCTTGACAATGATTTTCAAAGGGGTAGTGTGGATAAGACCTTGTTTGTGAAACATACTAAGTCTCATATTCTTGTTGCTCAGATTTATGTTGATGATATTGTGTTTGGATCCACTGCTGAACATCTTGTGAAATATTTTTCGGAATGTATGACACATGAGTTTGAGATGAGCATGATGGGAGAGTTGTCTTATTTTTTGGGTCTTCAGATTAAACAGTCTCCTTCAGGTATATTTGTGTCTCAGTCTAAGTATGCGAAAAATCTTGTGTCTAAGTTTGGTCTTGAGTCTTCCAAGCATGCACGCACTCCCATGAGCACCAGTCTTCACCTCTCCAAAGATTCCTCTGGTATTGATGTTGATCCTACCCTTTATAGGAGTATGATAGGGAGTCTTTTGTATCTTACAGCCAGTCGTCCTGATATTTCTTTCAGTGTCGGTGTCTGTGCTCGTTACCAAGCCAGTCCTAAAGAGTCTCACCTTCTTGCGGTAAAACGCATCATCAAGTATGTTAATGGGACTTTGGGGTATGGGGTTTGGTTTTCCACTGACACTACAGCCGAAATTACTGGTTTTTCTGATGCCGACTGGGCAGGATGTGCTGATGATAGGAAAAGTACATCTGGGGGGTGTTTTTACCTTGGGAATAATCTGGTTTCTTGGCATAGTAAAAAGCAGAATGCCATCTCTCTTTCCACTGCTGAGGCTGAGTACATTGCTGCAGGGAGTTGTTGTGCTCAAATGTTGTGGATGAAGCAAATGCTTCATGATTATGGGATAGAACAGAACACTCTTACTCTTTTCTGTGATAACACAAGTGCCATAAACATTTCAAAAAATCCTGTCCAACACTCTCGCACCAAACACATTGACATTCGTCATCATTTTATTCGAGAGTTAGTGGAAGAGGGCCTTGTTGTTATTGAGCATATTCCCACTGAGCATCAAAAAGCTGATATTTTTACAAAACCCCTTGATCTTCTTCGGTTTGAGTTCCTTAGAAAGACCTTGGGTGTCATGCTCGATCACTAGAGTGTTACTTGTTTCTTGAGTAGGTGTAAATGTTTGTGCCTTATGAATGCTTGGATGTGATAATCTCATTATCATTGATATCTGTTTACTTGCATCCAATTTTTATACACTACTCATGCTGCTTACAAGATCTCATTGTTCATTGGTCATAGCTCATTTTGAATGCCCATGCTCATTAACCTCATGATCTCATTCTGTACACATCCTTGAGATTAATTGTTGCAGGGGTTTCCGCACAAGTGATCAAAGTTCTCTATGGACCACTAACAGTGTTTCTTGTACTTTTACTGTGGAATTGACCGATACTAGCATATCATGGGTGATGTTGAGTCTCTTAACCATCCACCATCTGTTTTCACTTCCACGGTTTCTCCCTCAGTTCCCTGAAGTCCGGGCATTAGGAAAAGGCTACCTCAGAGGCACCAACCAGGCCATCCTTTATGATTTCATTTTTCTCTGGTTTGGTTTCCATACTCTTGAGAGTGAAAGCCACCAGTGAGTGCCCACAAGAAAAGAAAAAAAAAAAAAAAAAAAACTCTTTGACTGAGGGGGAGCCTCCGCATTTACTCAACAAATACCCCGTGATTCCTAGTGGTTTGACTTTTCACTGTATTGTTGAGTTACTCTTGATGGAGGTCCAGCCATCCGATCACTACTAGGATTAACTCTAGCTCAGTGACCTCTCATGGATTGCACACACACACTTTTTATGTGAGCTCTCATATTGGATTTTGAGTTGTACATTCTCATGTAGCTTATGATCAGTGATTATATTTTTTTTGCTATGCTCATGATTTTCAGTGTCGTTTTTTTTAAATAAAAAGGTGCAAGTTCACACGTTTCATGAATTGTGGATTATTTCATCTTAGTATTCATTTGGCTCAGTCTGATCATCTATTTTTGTTTCAGGTCTCACCTCGTGATTTTGCATATTAGAGTGTTTTTACAAAAAAAAAAAAAAAAAAAAAAAAATTTTTGTTCCGCTCGAGCGGAATTTTTTACGCTCGAGCGTGTTTTTTACTCTTGCAGCAGTTTGTTCGTGTTTTGACAGTTCTGAGAGATGGTTTTTTGAGCTCGAGCGGCCTTTGTCACGCTCGAGCGGGAGTCTGCTTGCAGTATTGTACGCTCGAGCGGTACTCAGTATGCTCGAGCGGACCTGTTTCATACTTAACTCCCTCTCTTGACTCTTCGAGGTATTTTTTTTCTCTTCCTGTTTCATTCTCTCGATCTAGGGTTGGTCGTGTGGCTGCATTGTGGTCGATTCTCCTCCCATTCATCATCTTTCCCACTGATTTGCTCTTTGGTAAGGTTTATCCTCTCTTATTTTCCCGTTTTCTTGTTCTATTTGGTTCGATTGGTTGTTGGGTTTGTAGCTTTGTGGGGTGTTGTGTGTCGTGTCTGTGGTTCTCTCTCTCACATTCTTTTTCTTTGTCTGTTTGTTTTTTTTTTTTGTGTTTTTTTTTTTGTGTTGTGTCTGTGGTATTTTGAAGATCTCTGTGTTCCTCCTTTCATGGGCTGTTGAGGTCTCTTTGTGTGGGTAACAACTTGGGCTTAGATACACTGCTGTGGTTTACTCATGATCCATACTTATCCTGTGCAATTTCTCTCACATTTTGTGTATTTATTATGAGTTCTTCCCTACCATGCTTTCATGCCCTGTTTTTTTTGTTATGCCCTGTTTTTGACTTGATTCTTGCACTAATGTTTTGTTTTGGTTTGTTTTGGTTTGGGTTGGGGTTTGGATTGGGTGTCATAGTATCTTCTTCGGTATGTCTGCTCCTGCTCCGAAACGCCGAAAGGCCACCGTTTCTCGCCCTACCTATAACCCTGAGAGGTTTCAGTCGGCCTCTCAATCCAAGTCATTCCTTAAATCTTTTGTGACTCGAACCGTTCATTTAGAACGTAATGTTCAACCCGATACTTTTGAGTCCATCAAAATTCGATCATTGTTCGATCCTTTAGGTGGTGACCTTGTTTTATCTTTTTCGGGGCGTCAGAATCTCGATTGGGTTCGAGAATTCTACTGTAATATGGAGGGTATACGGGATTATGAGCCATCTTTCACCACTTGGGTTAGGTCCAAATCCATATCTGTCACCCCTGCTTTGATTCGCCAACTTCTACAGCTTGAACAAGTTTTTCCTCAATACTATCCGTTTCCTGTACCTGATCGTCCTACGTGTGATTTTGATGAGGTGTCTTTGGAACTTTGTGGTGTTGCCCGTCATTGGCCTAAAGGCGGTTTGATTCAACAGTTTGAACTTCTTCCGGAGTTCAGACTGCTTAATTTGATTGTCTGTGCCAACATTATTGTCACCACACATTCTTCCGAGGTCAAACAAGACCAAGGATTCATTCTGTCTTGTATTGCCAATCACCGTTCTATTGATCTCGCCTCTCTTATTATCACCAAGATGATCAGTGCCCATGGCCATTCCAAGCTTGGCCTTCCTTACGGTTGCTTGATCAACCGACTTTTGTCTGACCTTGGGACTCCTATCCTCGATGATGATGAGTTTGCCTCTCCCTCTCGCCCTTTCACAAAGAAAACTGTCTCCCAGAGTCGGGCTCATGTTAAGGGGGAGTCCTCTCGGGCTGGTCCTTCTACAGGTACTACAGCTGGTCTTGCTGAGGAGGCTGAATATGATGCTGCTACCGCCGGGGGTGAGGAGGATCCTATTCCACCTGTTCCACCTCGCTCGTTTCCTGCTCAGCTTCGGCATTTTGAGGAGGCTATGACTCGGAGGTTAGACTTTCTTGATGCTCGCTTTGACGCCTTTGATGGTCGTCTTGGTCAGCTGGAGCAGACTGCTGCGCACACTACTTCACAGCTGGATCACATCATTTCCTTACTGACGCTTCAGCCGCCCCCTCCTCCCTCTGGTGCTTGATATGTTGCTTTCTTCATTCCCGGTCAAAAAGGGGGAGAGTTTGGATACATTTGCTTTGATGGATTTGATGGATATTGATGGTATATTTTGTTAATGGTTGGATATTGTTGATATCTTTTGTTTCGTTTTGTCTTTTGGTTATGATACATGGATCTTTTGATATATTTTGATATTTTGTTCTGTTGGTTCTATTGAATGGATACATTTTGTTATATTCTTATATTTTGATATTTTGTTCTGTTGGTTCTATTGAATGGATACATTTTGTTATATTCTTATATCGTTCCACAAGTTTTGGTTTTTCTGGTATGTTGCTCGTTTTTTCACAGGTGAATGGTGGATGATGAATTGGATTGATGGATCGATATATGGCAAGATTGGAAGATTGGAAAGCTTGTTTGTTTATAGAATTATTTTGAGTGTTTTTGTGGTTGTTTTTTTTTTTAATTTTGTCTAGTGCTTGTGTTCAAGGACTTTTGTTTAGAATAGTTTTGTCCGGGAATTGACAAAGGGGGAGATTGTTAGGTCCCTGTGTTGTCAAATCCGGAGACAAAATCTTGTGTTGATTCAAAACTATGTTTTTCTGTTTTTGTACTGTCCGCTCGAGCGGAGACTCTTGAGCTCGAGCGTAGATTAGCAGGTCACAGTAGTTTGACAGGGCAAGCACAGATACTGGAAGGTGTAATTTGACGCTCGAGCGGAAACTCCTACGCTCGAGCGCATCTCTGTTTCTTCGTATGCAGTTTTTTGTTCAGTCCGCTCGAGCGGGCTATGGTGAGCTCGAGCGGAGATCGCGATTCAGATTCCTATTTAAAGCTGCTAACGTTGTTTTGTTTGGGACGTTTTTCCTAGATCTGAGAAAAACAAACTAGGGTTGTGTTTAAAAGTCTTCTTGGGAAATTTTTGAGAGTTTTTCTTGATGTCTTGAGAAGAGTTCTTCACTCAGGATCTAAAATACATACATCAAGGAGTTGGTTTCTTTAAATTCAAGAGAGAGTTCTCTTCGGTGGATTCCGAAGATTCTAGCATATAGTTTCGAAAGGTGTTTGATTCTATATGTGAGTGAGGTTGTGGAATCAACTTCAAGATTGATCAGTTCCGAGATGAAGTCGTGAAAAAGAGTTACAGAAGATTCGAAGACAGATTGACTAAGTTGGGTAATTTGTAAGATATCTTTGTAATCTTTTTACTTCAGTAGTGGATTGATTTATGGCGTTTCGCCCGTGGTTTTTTAATCACAGTTGGAGGTGTCCAATTGTGGTTTTTTCCACGTAAAAATCTTTTGTGTCGATTTATTATTTAATCTGTCAAAAACAAACAATCTAAATCACTTTCGTAAGTGCTTGTTGATTTAGATTGTGTGTTTTGGTTCTTTTTGGGATTTGGAATATTTTAATCTTGATCTAATCACGAATCACTTAGATTTTCAAGGGATATGAGATTGGAGTGATTAATCTGTTAGGTCTGAACCGTTTCTTGCTGTATTCTGACTGCAGGGAGTATCTTTTTCCCATGGCTGACATTGTAACTCCAAATTTAAAAGAAGCATCTGCTTTACTTGGTGGTGTTCAATTGGAAACAGTCGACGACATGCGTTCTGCTGCAAAATCTATCCATGACATGGGTCCACGGTTAGTGCTTTGCATTTGAGTTTTTATTCTTTTTGAGTTAGGCTTATCAGAAGCTGACAAACTTTTCCACAATCCCTCCAAAAGTAGGAAAAATTATATTTCGACACCTTGTTGTTTGGCACCATGTCACTTTAGCGTTGAATTTACTGACATGACACTTATCTAGTCTTTGTGAAGGTAACTGACACGTCACCTTTCTCATGGATTCAGTAGAGTCTATTAGTAGAAGTTTGGGCAATGATAAAGATATGAATGCCAATTGTGATTTGTGAGAGGGAGGTTTAAGTGTCACGCTAGGCACTGTGAGAGGCAGGTTTAACTTTGAGTTTGCATAGTCAATGTGTACATATGGGCTTGCTCTTTTATTTCTTAGAGCAGATTACTATTGTTATTCACCCAAAAAAAAAGATTACTATTGTTATTATGGTGGTTCATATTGTTATTTATTGAAATAAATGAAAAAACCAATTTTAACCTAGACAGAGTAATCTGATTATCACATTGTCTGAGCTTGAGGGATCATTTATCAATTCACTTTTTGCAGGTGGTTCATGTTGTAAAATCAGATTCCAGACTCGCAAATAATGATCTACCTGTTGATATCCAAAGGTTGAGATGTCGTGCTCTGTGTTATTCAAAGCGGACCTCAACCTGCTACACTTGAGGGCAGCATTTCACGAGCATATCGGTGATGTTATGGGTGCCTTGCGAGACTATCGAGTTGCTGTCTCTGTTGACCCAAACCATGAGATGCTGGAACTTCACAGCAGTCAAGAGCCATGAACCCCCAAAACACAAAATAGAATAAAAAAAAAAAAATGGGGTTTTTTTTTATTTAAAATTTTAAATATTGTGTCACCATTGTATATTTTGTGAGCATGTGCAATGCCATGTCCATGTTTATCTTCTTTATAATTTTTTGGTAATCAATATCATGGACTGTCCTCACCACTGTTTCCAAATGGCATGGATTCATCAAGAATCAACACTTAAAACTACGGTAGAGTGAGTGTTAATTTATTTTGGAATGGATCAGCTACTGCATGGATTTAACTTATTGGATTTTTTTCTTGAAGGATGTTGTATTGGGTACTATTATAGATGTGAGGGAATAATAATCTCACAGAAATATGTCTGTACAAAATTTTATTCATTATTGCTATTTTACAAGTATATTTTTAAAGTTAAAGCTTACAAAATTAGTAGTTTAAAAAAAAAAGGAAAAAAATCTATTGCGGCGTTTTTTAAAACGTCACTATAGTTATATTTTTAAAATAATAAAAAAGCTATTACGACGTTTTTGAAGCGTCGCTGAATGCTGTGTGACGTCATGTTACCGTTGGCTGCGACATTTAGCGGCGTTTTTATAAACGCCGCCTATACTAATTTTACGACGTTTTTAAAGCGTCATAAACTTATAGCGACGGCCGCGTCCTCGACGTTTGGTGGTAAGCGTCACTAAAGGAATTAGCGGCGTTTTTCACACAGCCGCTAAAAGTCATTTTTCCAGCAGTGTTGATTTTTTTCAACTGTTTTCAAAGCCCTTATGTTAATAATTTCAAAAAAGCCTTACTGATACATTAACATAGACAGGTTTTGTCGATAAAAAATGTTAGAGATTTTAAATGATTTATTAAATATTTTACATAATACTCACACAAATATAGGTCCTATATTCATCTAAGTATGGCGTATAATATTTGATAATTTTTTTGGGGGTTCTTAATATTGCTCAAAATGCTTTAATGACGCATAAACAAAGACATGTTTGGCTTGTCTATGATTTGGATTTCATCTTTTAAATAGAAAAAGGAGCCCATTGTAAGAAATTGTTACATTTTTATTTTTTTTTTGGTAGTGAAAGTTATATAAATTTTTGTGGTATGTTGTAGTATTTTGTGATAAAAGTTACAAAAGCGAATTTATGGTGTACCCTCTAAAATTAAGAATAGCAAAATTATACAACTTTGTTGTAAAAGTTACAATACTTATGATGAATAAAAAATTATACTTTTTTGTGGAGAGAAAAATTATGTTAATTTATAATAAAAATTACGAATTTCTATAGTGTTAGTCTGCCATGTGCACTGTTTAAGGAGTGTACATAATAGCTTTTCCCCATTTGAGTAATCAACTTAGGGGTTGTTTGGGGTGTCCTAAACTAGTACACTTTTTAACTTTTTGGACTAAAAAGTTGAAGAAAAAAATATAGTTGTTTGGGTTAACTTTTTGACTTTTTATAGAAAAATGTGTATTAAAAAATTATATAAATTAGTATGTAGGAGAAGATTAGGAGGGTGAGTTGGACAGCCGTATTATTTAGGTAGATGAATTGATGCTAAGAAATGATGGACTACTTTTCGGACATTGCACTGGACGATGTTGTTCGGCCCGTGAGGTCCATCACAGGTTCCGTTTTGATAATTTGAACCGTTCAATGTGTAGAACTTGTCGAGTACTATATGCCTGTAAAAAATCACGTTGATCGGATATCGATAGCTATCAGATTATATTAGTTTTTTTTCAACCGTTAACTATAATACCATCCTTTTTTATACAAAACTGATTTGATCATGTAGTTAGTGATATCCGTTCAATGTGATTTTTTATAGACATATAGTACTCGACAAGTTCTACACATTGAACGGTTTAGATTGTCAAAATGGGACCCGTGATGGGCCCCTACGAATCGAAAATCAGTGTGTTAAAATTACACCCCAATTGTGTAATTTTTCTTAAAAAAAGGCCGCCCCAGATCTGAACCAGTCACATCTGTGTTGTAATTTTGTATGTAAAATTAATTTTTTAATATTTTTTTAATGAATAGTGATAACTTTTTAACTTTTTAAGTAACTTTTTAACTTTTTATCTTTTTTTGGACATGCCAAACTAGGCCTTATTAGTCTAATCTGGAGGCTAGAGGGTCTGTTCAGATTTTAAATAGAGGAAAATGTTGAAATTAATGAACAACTGCTTCTTTGGTAAATTACAATAAATTATTAGCTGCTTTCAGTTAAAGGGTATTAAGTTGTGGGTTTTTTAATAGGGTCACCAAAAGCCTAAAAATAGGGTGTGAGGTTCTACATAAATTCTACTATACTCTTTTTCTTTTTTCTTTTTAAGGCAAATGTTAACATGTGCTTTATGAGTATTGCTTAATGTTGAAAGTATATAAAAAGTGTTTTGAAAATATTTAAAAATGTTAAAATGTGTATTGATTTCAATAAAAATATATTGAATTTAGTAAAAAATATCTTATATTATTTTAAAAAAAAAAAATTTAATTTTTTTTAGAGGCACTTGTTAGTCCAAACTTTTTTTTAATACGGCAGTGATAGGTAGCTCGAAACCGAGTGGCTCGAAATGTCTCGAATTCAAAAACGGCCTCCTTTTTGAGATGAAGGTGAAGTAGAATCAGAAGTAGGGGAGGGAGGAGGAGGAGGAGGAGGGGAGGAGGAGGAAGGAGGAAGGAGGAGGGACAGGAGGGGGAGGAGGATGAGGGACTGGAGGGGGCCCAACATTTGGGGCTGGAAGTGGGGCCGGGGGGTGGAGGTGAGGCGAGCAGCGACGATCTTCTCTCCCTCTTTCTCCTCTGTTCTTCCTCCTCTCTTCCTCCTCCTCTCTTCCTCCTCTCTTCTCTCCTTCTTTCTCCTCTGCTTCTTCCTCCTCTCTTCTCTCTCTCTTTCGAGCCAATTCGAGCCATTGGATTCGAGCTACGGCTCATTTCCATTTTTAATAAGTCATTAGTATGTGTATTTGTATCCATTTATGTCAAGAGACCGGTTTAGTTGAAACTTATGTCAAGAGAATGGTGTTTTAGTAGAAATTGTTGGAATTGGAGGGTAATTTTGGCAAGTCTGGGTGATTTTAAAAAAATTATTCAATACTTTTAAAGCGTCATGTGTTCATATTCCAAAATTAATTATCATACATGTTGCATCTTCATATTTCTCAATGGCCCAACACAAAATTATGGGCGCTACCTTCTTCATCAATCACAACACCTTGAAGTACCCATGTAACCGTACTTCAGGAGCACCTAATAGGCACTCGTGATTTTGTTAGTTCAATGAGTGCTTTGAATCAGAAAGCTTTCATTTTGTAATTTTTGTTGCTTCCCAATATAAATTGCAATTTGAAACATACAATAAAGTTTTTCTGTTTTAAAATCCATTTTCCCAATTTTTTAATTAAAAAATTGTTAAAAAGTCCAACCTAAATATAATGCATTAGGTCCAGTGGATAATTTTTGTTAGTGAGAGGCCTACGCTTTGTGAAATAGTTTGGGAAGAAATTCTTTTATTTGTTTTGAAGGACATTTTGTTTCTAATTTTACCCTTTAATCTATCTGTTGATTTTTTTTATCTGTTTAATTTTTTTGACTATCTGTTTAAATTATTTTTTATTCGTTCAAATTTTTTGACTATCTGTTCAACTTTTCCCTCTTATCAGTTCAAATATCTGTCCAAATTTTATTATCAGTTCATTTTGTTTTCTATTTATTGAAATACCAAGCTGCAATCTGTTCAAATTTTGAACAGATCTATCCTGTTATCTGTTCAAAATTTGAACAAATATGTTCAAAATAAGTCTATCCTATCTGTCAGTTTGTTGCAATCTGTTTCTTTATCTTCATCATTATCATCAACAACAACAACAATAGAAAATAAAGAGAAAAATGGGAAAAAAATCAGATAGAAAATAAATAACAATCTTTTTTCAGATCAAATCAAACTAGGCAAAACCTAACTCAACATGATTTATTTATCCTCATACATTTGGCTTTCAAACAGGACCATTTAGGAAAACCTAAATCAACAATTTTATTAAAGTAAATATATATAATAATATGTATTTAATTAGATATATATTCATGCATTTAGAAGATATTAATGAGAAAATTGAGGCTCATATCTGTGTTTGGATCAAAGAACAGAAAGTATTCTCACCATAACTGCAATAACAATTGCCTCCTGAGAAAGGGCCGTCAGTGTTGCCCCACAATTGAAATAGGCAAAATTCTCTCTCATTTGAACAAACTCAAAAGAGAAATATTATCTTCACAGCCTCTTATATTTGTCTGTATCAACAGGGGGTCCCACTACAAGACTCATATAATCTTTAAAAAAAAAAAAAGTATTTCTACGTGAATCTTTCAATTTTGCAAAACATTCGAGAACCCGCCTAGAAGCATCACTCCATGGGTCAGCATCAATAATTGGCTCTCCGTCAAAAAAAGACAAAATCTATAGAAGAAAAAGATTCTCCTCAGATATCAGAAAAATGCACGCCAAGAAAAGACAAAAAAGATTTTTGTAGATATTTTGTGAGTCTGTCAGTGGTAAGGATTTTCCTTCACTCACTACTTTAATAAAGTGGATATCTCTTATCCTGCTTTATTAAAGAAAATGTGTGAAAATCTTTATACGTGTCTTGTAATAAATTATAGTGTCAAAATTTTGTCAAAAAAGAAGGATTGAATGATATGCGATGGGGCCCAAAGTAGTACCCGATATCATTATCCTAGTCTTTTATTGATAAAATTTACCTATATCTAGAATAGTGATTTAAGTCAAGCTTATAATTGTATACATATATGTCTTGTCTTTATATGCATACAATTTTCCGTCAAAGTTTGCATATGTTTAGGAAAGTTTTCAAAAAGCCTAGAGTCTAGGCTTGTGGGTTAGTCATAGGACATAGATTAGGGTTTTTGTTTTTATCTTTCTTTTGAGTTGTATAAATTGGCTTGCATGCCAACGATGAAAGCAGAATAAAAAACACCACTTCACTCTGCGTTGTAAATTTTCTAACCCCTCTCAAAAACCTCTAAGTGTATTAAGTTTTTCAGAGTTTCAAAGTCTGTAATATAATCTTTGTAAGTATATTTCTTATTAATATGAAGTGTGAGTAGTTTCTCTTTTTCCTTAAATATTTCGAAAGGGTAACTCTTCTATTCTAAAAATTTATTTTCTTTTTGGGAAAGCTAAGTTTATGGAATGCTTGTTTGCTCATTAATATTACATGCTTTGAACCTTCATAGTATCTTCAGTTTTCTATTTTGTTACTGAGTGACCTTAGCTGAAGAGCCCGTGTGAGCCGTGGTTAGGCGTTGGAGGGTGAATTGTAGGCAGAAAGGGAAAAGTAAAAAATGGAAAATAAAAATATACTATGTTGAACGAGGCTTAGTCTCAAGGTGAGAGTACATGTAATGAAAACAAGCATTGCCTAAAAATAGTTTTTGCCATAGAAAAGAATTTTAGAATAAAAGGAGAGCAACCCGAGTAAAAATATTAAGGAAATATTGTCCATATAAGAATTTTAAAAAATCAACAATTTGTATGCCCTTAGACGTAAACCTTAGAAATAAAAATTAAATTTCAAAAAATCAAAAAAGTATATGCCCTTAAACGAAGACCTTAGGAATAAAATTAAAATTAGTACTGAATTAATACAAGAATTAGGAGATCAAAAATTTAGATATTAGTTTCTTTTATCATTAGCTTCTAACAGATCTCTAGAAAATTACAGTTTAAAAATTTCTCAGATAAATAGACAACTAACTATAAAACAAGAAGCCTTAAAGTTAGCCATACAACAGCTTGAAGATCTTTTAGCATAACTGTAGAATTAATTAGATAATTCTCAGCCCAATTCCAAATAGTGGTAGACCACTAACTCAACCCCCCAAAAATTAGTATCAGAGTGGTGTTCGATTTTAGGACAGTTTAAGTTAGTTTATGCATTTTGCTTATGGTAATAGAGTAGTTTTTATTTTTTGAGATTTTAGTTATAAATTTCATATTATAGTAGCCTGTAATAATTTTAAAGTAGGAGTTAATTTTGTGTATGAAAAAAGTAGAGTATCTAGATTTAGAACTCAGCAGCCATAACCGTCGCCTTAGCATAAATAAAAATAATTCCCGTTGTAATTTGAAGAGACTTTTACACATGAGCTTCGTAGTAAACATAATCCTCAGCTAAATAGTATCATAGATTATCAAATTAATTTTGCAGAAAATATTAAAAAGGACATAGATAAAATTAGTAATCTTTTTATTTCATCTATAGATCATCTTCGTAATAATCGTAGTATAATTAAAGATTAAGATAAAAAAATTAGATTATATCCAAAATCAGTGTAGTTCTATCCTACAAAAAAGAATAGATTTAAATTTAGAAAAATTTCCTACTAAGCTAGAAATAGAAACATTAATTTCAGCTACAAATCAAATAGCTAAACAAATAGAACAAATTAATCAAATTCAAGATAATTTAAATCAAAAATTAGAAATTTTAGAACAACTCGTAAGGTCTTAGTTTATGAGTAGTGATAAGAAAGCTAATAGAGATTACCAGACTATTTTAAAACAACCAGAAGATTTTCATAATAACCCGGAAGGAATTAGTAGTTATCAAGGAATAAATCAATAAGATAAAATATCAGTAAGACAAAATAATATAGAAATTTTATTTTTAATTCGATTGTGTGAAAAATTTGAATACCTATCAGAACAACTACATAGCTTAGAAAATCGTCTAGCGTCTTTAGAAAAGATAGTACTTCAGAAAGCAAAAGGAATAGAAGGACAATCCAACAAACCTCAATCTCAAGTAAACGAGGAAGATATAGCTAGATATTTTGAAAAGCTTAAATTACCTAGGAAACCAGCGTGTAGAATTTACAAAAAATAAAAATATTTAAACAGCTAATAAAAGGAAGTAGTAGTAAAAAGCGTAATGAAGATGAAGATGTTAAAGTAGAAGAATTTATAGATGTAGAACAACAAATAGAAAAATTCAAAAAAGAAAAGTTAGAATTAATTCCAGCTAAATATGTGTATAAGCTAGGTAAGATTCATAAAAAACAATATTTATTTAAATACTATGGTGAACAAATGATTAGTGTGACTCAAGAAGATGAGAAAATAGAGCTAAATTTAATAGAAAGAGAAAGCTATAAATATGCAGTAAATGAACACCTTAAAATGACTCATTTAGGATTAGTAGTGGTAGGAGTTAAGGCTTTAACCAGAGAAAATTTAGGAACTAAAGTGTTTGTATGTTTCTATGATGATAGGTTTAATGATATCGGACAGAGTATTTTAGGTAGTTATGAACTAGATATGAATTCAAAAGGAGGAATAGTTTATTTTACACCAGATTTTTACTACCTACCTCGACCTTTCATAAAAAGATAAAAATAGGAATAAAGAGTAGAGGATATAAAATGAAAAAGGGAGAAAAGAATTTATTAGTTTGCATAGGATTTTTAGGTTTAGCAGTCTCAGAAAGCAATACTCACTATAGACTTGCTAACGATCAGATAGTTAAATTATTAGGCGCAAAAGGAATAAAAGCATTACCAGCTAAAAAATTTAATTCTGAAGATAATGCAGCACTAGATTGACAACTACGAGATTTCTAGGACAAAAGAGATTAGCCCCTCAAGATAATTTATTATACCAAACAGTAGATGGAAATTATGCAGTAAGATTTACTCAGTACACTTATGTAGCACCAGAAAAATCTGAAGATGATGAATTTAGTAGTATAGATAGGGAAGAAAATCAAGATAATCGTAGTGAAATAAATCTGCTTTACGTAATGACAGAAGAAAAAACTATATCACAAAATAAGATATATAATATTGATGAGATAGATTTAGAAAAATTTACCCTAGAAGACATGAATAAAATACTAGATGCTAGATATTATGAATACTTAGCCAGAGGAGATACCCATGACGATGCAGTGTCATTTTTGGATCAGGAATTTCATACGGAATATGTAGATGATATCATAGAAGATAATATACATCCTAGCAAAATATTTAGAATACCAGAACAATCTAACCTAGAAGATACTTTTTATATGAATACAGAAAGCTCAGGAACCAATAATCCACAACCAACTGTAGAAGATCCAATAGAACCAATGCAGTATGCAGTAGGAGGAAGAAGACCATTAGCCAGTTCAGGACGTAGTCACGCAGACCCAAATAAAAGCTATAAGTTTCATGGAAAGCGTAGACAACTAGATATGAGTATACAATTACAGCCAGTCCGTAATCAAGGAACCCTTTTAGATTTAGCTAGATTCGACCCTCAGATATGGCAGGAAGTAATAGAAAGGTGGGAAAAAGATGCAGTAAAAGCATGGATGACTAGTCCCTATGAATCAACGGATATGTGGGAATATATGGAGACATTTTTAGGAGATTCAGCTTATAATATTTATTTAACTTTCAAAGGGAAATATGAAGAAACAATTAAACAGCTCAAAGAATTAGGAAATAACCCGTGGAATTTTACATATTTTATTAAAGAAATACTTATAGGATATGATCCTTCTAGAGGAAATGATTCCGCTCAAAGCATAGCATTAACTGAGTTAGACCAAATAACATTAGGAAGTTGGAAATATATTGTACCTTTTAGTAGAGAATACTTAGCCATAGCAGCAAGAACTGGAAAAAGTTTTGATGAAGAAATAGGAAATAAATATTTTAGAAAATTACCAGGAGAATTAGGAAGAGAGATAGAAAACAAATGGTCAATTTATTATGCAAGTTTACCAGCAAAAATAGCCACAGGAGAATTAAGAATAAAAGGAACTTTAGGAATAGGACCTAGAATAGTTTTTACATTTTATAAGCTCAGAGAAAAATGTATAGAAGTTAAAATACAGAAAAACTTGAAAAAACAAAGTTACGACTTTTGTAGCAGTGTAATATATATTCCTCAGCAATATGAAGATGAATATAATAGGAAAAAAATACAAAAAATATGGAAAATATAGAAAAGACAAATATTGGAAGAAAAAATATAGAAAACCATGGAAAAAACAAAAATTCATTAGAAAAAGTAGAACTTTTAATAGGACAAATTATAAGAAATTACCCAGAGAAGAAAAAGATAAAAGAAAACAAAGATATGTTAGAAAACCCAACAGTAAAAAATGCAATTGTTTTATATGTGGAGAACCCAATCATTTTGCAAAAAACTGCCCAAAAAGACAAAGACCAAATACTAATAAACAGATAGAAAGACTACATATTATAGAAGACTTAGAAGAAGATATAGTTAGCATAACTAGTGATGATTCAGAAGTATATAGTATAGTAAGCGATTATGAATATCAAATAGAAGCCATAAGTTCAGATAGTGATCCAGAAAGTGATACTAATATAGATAATCTTTTAGGACAACTCAACCAAGAAATAGGACTAACACCTTCCCAAGATACTTTCTTTATGATGGAATGTAATGCAGATACTGAATGTCAGCATAACTTTCAAATAGGATTAGGATTTGATACCACTAGATGCAGCTATTGTAATTGGTTTCTAGCTAAAGATAAACGAGCTCAATGTTTATTATGCAGTATAACCTATTGTATAGTCTGTCTAGAAAAATTAAATATGACACATAAGATAGCATTAGGAAGTACTAAAGAAGATCATAGTCTAGAAAGCAGAGAATTACATTTAACAATTAGAGAATTAGAACTACAAGTAAGAGAACTTAAGGTACAAATACACGAGATAGAAACTAAGACTAGTTTTGACATAGAATGTTTAGAATTAGAGAATAGACAGCTTAAACAGCAGCTAGAACAATTTCACAATAAGTACCATTTAAAAGACAAACTGATTGAAGAACATATGAATTCATTAGAATTAGTCAACCTAGTTGATTCTCAACCCTTTAGTCAATACTCTAAAGCCCAACCAGCTACTATATCTTTACCATTCAATTATCCGGTTATACTTAAACCAAATCTAGTTAAGATCTCTTGTGTAATCAAGTTTGCAGCAAAAACCCTTAGTATAGATGCCATGATAGATATAGGAGCTAGTAAATCATATATTGAACAACAAGTAGTTCCCCCAGGATGGAGCATAACTTTAATAACCCCAACTTTAGTTAGTATAGCCGACGGCACTAAACAGATATACACACATTGCATCAATGGAGCACAGATTAGTTTTCATCATCTAGGTTCTCAAGATCAACATATAGAATGGTTTCCTTTACCTCAGGTTTGGATTGGAAATACCCGACAGAATCATCCTTTCATCTTAGGACTTAATTTCATCCTTAGCTTACAGGGTGGCATGTTACTCAGTCAACACAACATTAGTTTCTTCAAGCGAACTGTACATACCCCAACAGCTTATGCCCTTAGCACCATCGCCCATTCCTCAGAGTTGCGTACGAAGCGTGGTGGTACCATAGGAGTAGATTAAGTTCCCGCTAGTTTTTTATTTTCAAGTAGAAATATTTTTCCCGACCTAGCCCAAAAATACATACCTAATGAGATAGCAAATACGTCTTCAGAAAATTTAGATACAGAAAATTATGATTTAGAAGAATTTGATTTTGAAAATAAGGAAGATTATTGGAACCCAGAAGATTTTAAACAACCAGCTAATTTAGAATTAATTTTTGTAAAAATAGGAAAAATAAAGAAAAAACCAATATGCAGGAGAACCGAAAATGATTTAGATGAGATAATAAGATTAGCTGAAACAGCAGAAATTTTAGGAGAACAGCCCATGAAATATTGGGAAAGAAATAAAATCTTAGCTAGTCTAGATATAAAAAATAAAGATTATAGGATTACCTCAGCACAAATAGATCATACACCAGCAGACATAGAAGAGTTTAGAACACAGATTAAGGAATTACTAGATCTAGGAGTAATTAGACCCAGCAATAGCCCGCACAGGAGCGCAGCATTTATGGTTAGAAATCATGCAGAGATAAAAAAAAGGAAAAGCTAGAATGGTGATAAATTATAAAAGATTAAATGATAATACAGAAGATGATAAATATAATATATCAGATAAAGACCAACTCATAAACAGAATACAGGCAGCAAAGATATTTAGCAAATTTGATTGGAAGTCAGGGCAGATAAAAATGGAAAAGGAAAGCATACCATGGACAGCCTTCTGTTGCCCTCAAGGACATTATGAGTGGCTAGTTATGCCCTTTGGATTAAAAAATGCACCTTCCATATTTCAGCGTAAAATGGATAGTATATTTAATAAATATAGTTTTATACTGGTATATATAGATGACATATTAGTGTTCAGTCCAGATAAAAATAGTCACATAGATCATTTGTATATAACATTAGAAGAATTCATAAATAATGGAATAATAATTAGCAAGAAAAAGATGGTATTAAATAAACCCTACATAGAATTTTTAGGAATGGAGCTAGGAGATGGAAAAATTAGGTTACAACCTCATATAGTCAAGAAAATTCTAGACTATACAGATAAATTAGAAGATACAAAACAATTTCAATCCTTTTTAGGAATTTTAAATTATACACAAATGTATATTCCAAACCTTAGTAAAATAATAGGACCCCTTTATAGTAAAACCACAACCACAGGACAGAAATATTTCAATCAGCAAGATATAGCTCTAGTTAGAAAAATAAAAGACATTTGTAAAAATCTACCAGACCTACAACTTCCCTTAGAATCAGAATACATAGTTGTAGAAACAGACGCAAGTCAATTAAGATGGGGAACAATATTATTTTCTAAACCCAGTAAATATGACAGTAAAAATAAAGAACGCATTTGTAGATACAGTTCTGGAAAATTTAAAGAAAAAGATACAACTATGACCAGCCTAGATTTTGAAATACTAGGAGTAGTATACGCAATAAATAAATTTAGATTATTTTTGCACAAACCTTTTACAATAAGGACAGATTGTGAAGCCATAGTTAGATTTCATAACAAACTAAACGAGCGTAAATTAAGTACTAGAAGATGGGCAAAATTTTTAGATTGTATAGTAAGACATGGATATAAAGTAGAATTTGAGCATATTAAAGGAAGTGATAATAGATTAACAGACTAGTTAAGTAGAAAAATTTATTTAGAAAAAGAAGATAACCAGTTTGATTTTTGTGCAGATAATGGAAAACAGCAAGACCATGAACTTTGGGGGATTTTCTCTTCCCATTCATGAAGGCAGAACCAAGTTCAGACCTTTAACAGGGATTGAGTTAGACCCAATTCAACAGTGTCTTTTAGATAACCTTTGGACCAGTCAAAACCACCCAGCTAAGCACCTTTCAGCCCTAAACTCTCTCAGTATATATTTTTCAAAAATCCAAAACAAGCCCTTGTCTAAAAGTTTTTCTTTCTATGTAGTAGCTAAAGGAACCAAGCCTGGTATTTACCATGATTGGACAGAAGTAGAACCTTTAGTCAAATATTTTCCCACACCTCAGTTTAAAGGATTTTATGATTTTGAGTCAGCCAGTACCTATGCCCAAAGACAAATAGGAACCAGTTACTTTATTAGCCAGATAGCTAAAGATTACCTGGACACATTGAGCAAGATGAGATCTACCATCCTTGCTACCAATAGAGTTCCAGTTAGCCAGACAATTGGAAGCAGTAGTACAGGCAGCTGTAGTTCTAATCCTCAGATAGATTCTCAGAATCCTCTCCAAATGTGCAGACATTGTGAAGGCCTTTCCAGAAATTTCAAGAAAATTATGGATAAAGACAAGAAGGTCAGTGAAGAGCTAGACTAGCTCCGAGACGAAGAAAAAAAATTGAGAGCAACCGTTCGAACCCTAACCAACCAGCTTATAAAATTAGCTCCAGAAAGAACACCTACCTCCTTACCTAGCCCAGAAATCAAAAAACTCACTAGTGAGGAATTTGATCAATTGAGTGCTAGAATGTATTTCTTCAGGCATTCTATCATTCGATCCTTTTGTGAGAAAAGCCAAGTAATGGAAGACCTAAAACCCTATATTTATACCTTAGCCGGAGATAGCAGGAATAACGAGTTAGTCATTATTCAGCAATTTCTTCAAAATCTCTCCATAGCAAGAGTTGACTGCCTCGGCCTAGCTTATCAATGGACCTATACCTATGAAGACGAAGAGCAACCCTGCTTAGACGAAGAAAAATGCAATAAGAGGTCAAAACATTTTGGTAGATGTCAGTGTAACCTAGACTTCAGCATTTGCCTTTGCCAGATAAATTTAGCTACATTCGAGCCGTTGGAGATAGAAATTAGGGGCAAAACTCGTTATCTAACAGCCCCAAAATTGTTAGATTACGGCTTTGTCTCTAGACTAATTTTCACAGATCCAGATCAGACAGATGACTTTGGACATAAGCTTGCTCATGCAGTACTGTGCGTAATGGAAGAACATCATTCGTATGTGGAAGCTTTGATAGATAGCAAACTACCAGAGTGGAAGGGAATATAGTGCAATCCAGCTAAACACAAAATGTACCTCAGAGGAACCTCTACATTCCCAGGATACCCAGGACTTCTCAATAGGAGACCCTGGCCATGCAGAAGATTTTCACTCAAAGACCAGCTCAAAAAATGGAGAAAATTTGCTAGCAACTCTCTCTTAGCCTATAATGGAAATTATGGACATTTAGTCTGTGAAGATAAACATCAGAAGATACATTGTAATCTAGCCATCCTAGGATATCCATTCAGCAAAGAGACATTTGTCGATGAAAGTCAGTACCCGAACTATCAGCATGGCGTCTCTCATGAATCACCGGTGATGGGAGAGAATGATCAAGAATGGTACGATAAACCACCCATGCGAGATGGGGATGACTTTTACGACCAACTCTCAGCAGCAGGCCTTGACGACCTAGCAGACAGAATGTATGGGTAAAAAAAAAAACAACAGGGGGTCCCACTACAGTTCTGCCATTGCCGACGACTAGAAATCCAAAGCGAGCAACAATGGATCTGTCAAACTCGTGGATCTCCACAACGGATCCAACGGGCAGATCTTTTTCCGAGCTCAAATTTGAGGTCATCGATGGCGGAAGAAGAAGAGTAAGAATATAGCGGCGACGGAGGTATGACAACGTAAGTCCTAGCCACCGATAAGCGGCCGATGGTTCTCTTGACGGGTCTACTTGACAAACCAATGAGGGTGTGGATCCCTAATAAGCTTACAAGCGTTGTCATCAACACTGGTCATTGCCTTGGCGTCGTCTCCATTGGTTACCTTCTTGGTTTTATAAAATGACAAAGTTATAGATTGGGGGACTCAGATTATGGTTGACCTGATCTTGTTGATATGAGCATGTTAACAAAAAGTTTTGATGGCTCAAAGATGGCATGTGACCTTGTCTTTGTTGAAGTTTTGTCTTTAGTTTCGTTTGTCAAAAATCAGAATCTTTGCAAAATGATTTATGGACACCCTTGTATGAAAGAGTGTTCAATTTTCTAACCTAAAAGATGGGTTTGTGTTGGGAGAAATGGTAGACAAAGCATGGCCAAAAGTAAAGAATAAAACATGCAAAAGATGAAGCCATAAAGTCTTAAAAAGCTACTGGACTGTTGGGTTGGCATGCCGCATCGCGCTCACAACCCTCACATTCACGTCTACAACCAGACTGCATCTAGGTCGTGACCAAATCAGCTTCCAAAAGTTCTCATCTGCATCCCGCAAAGAGTGGTCGTGCTCGCAACCACCCATGACTATGCCCTCGACCATCTTGTCTGCGGCCACGATGGTTCTTGTCCCAAGCCTATTTAAGGCAGGCTCAACTATTATGTTTGGGTATGTCTAGCACTCCTTTTTCTGAGTACTCTCTCCTAAGCTTTTCTGAATATTTTCTATTTTAAGAGATGTTATTTTTATGAGTGTGGATCATTTGTAAGCAAGATCATTTTTGTAGAGAGATTTTGTTTTTGAGAGTGAATATTGTAGTGAGGTTTCAGTTGTATTACTCTCATATTTGCTTGATGATTAGTTAGCTCATCAGTGCTTTAAGTTCATCATCAAGCTGTAACAAGTCCTTCACACCTTTCAAATGTGAACCTTCTCGGTGGATTTCGAGATTGTAAACTTCAGTGGATTCCGGAGTCATAGGAGTCATGGTGATTCGATAACCTTCTTGATGGATTCCGAGATTGTAGATTTTGGTGGATTCTGGAATCATTGACGTTGTGGTGATTCGACATCCGTTGCGGAGATCTAGTAGAGAAAGAAGTGTGACTCGTAGGTTAAGCAAACGCATGTGCCTGGAGTGGCCATTGTAAGATATCTCTTGTACTCTTTTTTTTCATAGTGGATTGTTCGCTTGACCGAGGACCCGTGGTTTTTTTTTATCACAAGTTGGTGGATTCCAATTGTGATTTTTTTCACATAAAAAATATTTTATGTCATGGTTTGATTTTCTCTTTTACTCTCTCTTTTTTACATTGATCATGGTTACATTAATTTTTAATTGGATTGCTTAAATCAATAATCACGTTAACACGGGACAAAACTAGATTTTCAAATGGATTTTCGATAAAACTAGATTTTTTAATTGGTATCAAAGCGAGTCGCTCGTACTTTGTTTTTTAAAGCTATAAGAGTGTGATCTTTCGTAATTATTGATGGATTCAATCCAAGGAAACAATTTTGATCAAGAGTTTGAATCCAAAATAATGGCTGTGTTTACTGAAAAGTTCCAACAATTTTTGAAAAAGAAAAAGCCTAATTTCAAAGATTTAAATTCAAGAGACAGATGTAATTTTGAGCAAAATTTTTTTAAGCCCAACAATAAAAACTTCAAATTTCAAGAAGTTCAATGCTCTAAAATGTCATGGGATTCAATATGTTTCAATCGAATGTCCTTTCAAATTTTTAAAACTTGAGAAAGATGCAACCCATAATGCTTTGGTTGCAAGTCTTGATTGGACTTCAGAAAATAAAGACACTTCTGATAGTGAAGACGAGAATTCTCATGAAATTCATAAGATGCACCTCCAATGTTGTAAGTTGATGAAACGAAAAGAACTCTTAAACAGCTTGGAAAAATGTGTGAAAGAGAAGAATCGGTTGAAAATTGATTTTTTAGAGACCCAAGCAAAAATTCATGTCCTACAAAATAAAAAGGACATTTTGATCAATAAACTTTCCACCTGTAAAAATGAGAGAGATTTCTTTCTTGGCGCACATGATGAGCTCAAAAAGAAAAATGATATTCTTAAAGAAAATGCTGAAATTTGTGCCAAGACAATCAAAGAGCTTACGAAGAAGTATGCAAAAAGGAAACTTGAACTGATCGATGCAAATGCCATGGTTGAAGCGTCAACAGTCAACATTACAAGCACCCAAGAGGTAAAAGGCGTTGACAAGGTGAAATGTACAATTTCTTCAACTCCTAGTTTTTCTCATGAAAATATTTTGAAGAAGAAATTTATACCTATTTGTCATTATTGTGGAGCTGTTGGTCACATTCGGCCTAAATGCTTGAATTTGTATAAGGCTAATTATGGTAGGGATGAAGTTATTCCTCGACAAGCTCAAAGGCCACAACATGTGAATAAGCGGAACATCCAATGAGGTAAGTCACCCACAAAATATCCGAAGGATGGTAAGCTTGTTTTTTGTTGTGATTTTTGTGGTAAATTAGGCTATCTTCGTTCCTATTGTTATTTGCTTCATGGCCACATTCCACATAGAGGTAATAAGTTTTCCAATACCTCTAAGAATTTTGAATAACCCTTGTTATCCAACAAAAACCCAAGTGTCAAAAAGATTTTCAAAATTTGGTGAACTTTCCCAACAACTGTATTGAACCTCCTCGTGTCAAAACTAGAGTTGTTTGGGTTAGGAAAAATGATTTAGGTTGAAGGGTTTTGTGTTCTTGGGTTGTAAATATTTTTTTTGTTCTCTGACAAAAAAAAAAAATTTATTTGGTGTCATGTCTACTGAGTCTTTTGAGTGTTTTAGAGTCTTTCCCCAAATTGTATTTTGATTATTTTAGAATGCTTGTCTTAGAATTGTTTTTGGGAAACCAAATTTTTTTTAAAAAAATATTGTTGGTCTAAAAGAATTTTGGTCTCTAAACTCACTCTTGAAAAACTTTGTTTTATTTTGTATGTCGTGTACGATTTGTGTAATTCTCACTTCACCTAGAATACTTGAGGATTGATGAACATGATCTTATTTTGTACACATTTTTAGGAGGATTAAATGTTTATCCATAGCTCATGAGAAATCTTGAACAATGTGTTAATTTTTTTGTGCTTTAACTCTTTCGGATTGACTGATATCGAATACTCACAAGTATGATAATGAGAGTTGAGCTGAAAAATATTTTATTGCATCTGTGCTACGCTCGTGGGAAAAGGGCTACATGTAAGAGTGTGTTATAGGTGCCTTTTTCAGATGATAAAATTCATGATTTATTAGATTCAGCTACCGCTTTTAGTAGTGTAAAAGTCCCCTTTGAATTTTTGAAATAAAAGGAAAAGAAATTGAAAAGCAATTATGAAAAATAAAGGAGGTTACGGATGTTAGAAAATTTTGGATAAATGCTCTCTCAAAAGTCATACATACTTTGCAAACTTGAGGTTTGACTTCCAAAAATAGTGGCTCAATTTCAATACAAAATGTTAAACTTTGATCTCTACATGGCATTGTTAAACATGGTATTCTCTCATTCCGCACAACACATTGTCTTTGTATGAGATTTATGTTTGCCGATTTCCAATGGTTTTCAAGTGAGTGTCATTTTATACTTTGTTAAACATTCTCATCTTTATAAAATTTTGTTTTTCAAATTGAGAGAATGGCAATAAGATTCTTTCGAGCCATTTCTTGTTTTGTAGTGCGTGTTTGTTTAGTTTGTCCTTCTTCATTGCCTTGAATGTGTTATTTTCAGTTTATTATGTTTCGCATTTGTCAATTCCGAACAAAAATGGGGAGAATGGTCTTGAATTTATTTGGAGAGAGAAAAATTTTATGAATTTTTTTTGTCATATGTTTATGGGGAGTATTTGCTTAGGGGGAGAGATTGTATTGTCTTGCATACTACTAATATTTTTGTCACGAAATTGCCAAAGGAGGAGAATGTTAAGATTTTCAATCCTAATCTTTTGCATTACAATGCAAGTTGGCAATCCTGTTCCAAAGACAAAATCATGATTTTTAATTTAATCATTTTCGTCTCTTTTGTTGTTTGAATCAACGGATCTTATGCAGGACTGGGTTATGAAATTTTGTCCCGACATTGCCAAAAAGAAAGATTGTTAGGATTTTTATCCTAAAGGAGTTAATGTTTTGACAATACCTTTCTTGACAAAACTTAAAATCATTGATTCAAGTTGTTTTGATTTGTTATTGTGCTTCAAGATTGTTAAGATATTGCTGATTTTGTTGACATAAAATGGACTCAATTGTTCTAACATTTTGTTTAAGTAAAAAAGTGATGATCATGTTGGACAAGAAACATGTGGTGATGAATCTTCAGAAGTTGAAAATGGCAATCGTGGGATTCTAAATAAGGTTGTTTGTCTCAGCCGATTGGTGGCAACACATGAGTGAAAAGATAGATCCTCACATGTGCATGCATGGACTAATATTTGCTAGAGTTTTCTTTGATCTTGTTTGTCAAAGTTATAATCTTTATTAGATTTTTTATTTCTTGTGTTATCATCTTCTTGGTTTTATAAAATGACAAAGTTGCAGATTGGGGGGCTCAAGATTAGGGTTGACCTGATCTTGTTGATATGAGCATGTTGACAAAAAGTTATGGTGGCTCAAAGATGGCATGTGACTTTATCTATGTTGAAGTTTTGTCTTTGGTTTCATTTGTCAAAAATCAGAATCTTTGCAAAATGATTTATGGACAACCTTGTGTAAAACAGTATGGAATTTTCGTTAGTCAAAAGTCAGAATCTTTGCAAAATGATTTATGGACAACCTTGTGTGAACGAGTATGGATTTTTCCAACCTAAAAGATGGGCTTGTGTTGAGAGAAATGGTAGACAAATCATGGCCGAAAGTAAGGAAGAAAACATGCAAAAAATGGAGCGACAAAGTCTTAAAAAGCTGATGGACTGCTGGGTTGGTATGCCACATTGCACCCGCGACCAGGTCACGTCTAGGCTGTGACCAAATCAGCTCCTAGAAGTTCTCGTCTGCATCCCGCGAAGAGTGGTTGCACCCGCAACCATCTGGTCTGCGGCTGCGATGGTTATTGGCCCAAGCCTATTTAAGGCATGCTCGACTGTTATGTTTGGGTATGTCTTGCACTCTTTTTTCTAAGTACTCTCTCCTAAGCTTTTCTGAATATTTTCTATCTTGCGAAAGGTTATTTTTATGAGTGTGGATCATTTGTAAGTGAGATCATTTTTGTAGAGAGATTTTGTTTTTGAGAGTAAATGTTGTAGTAAGGTTTCAATTGTATTACTCTTATATTTGCTTGATGATTAGTTAGCTCATCAGTGCTTCAAGTTCATCATCAAGCTGTAACAAGTCATTCACACCTTTCAACTGTGAACTTTTTCTGTGGATTCTGAAGTCATAGGCGTTGTGGTGATTCAACAACCTTCTTGGTGGATTCCAAGATTGTGGATTTTGGTGGATTCTGGAATCATTGGCGTTGTCGTGATTCCACATCTGTTGCGGAGATCCAGTAGAGGAAGAAGTGTAACTTGTAGGTTGAACAAACACGTATGCTTAGAGTGGCCTTTGTAAAATATCTCCTGTACTATATTCTTTTATAGTGGATTGTTCGATTGACTGAGGGCCTATGGTTTTTTTTATCACAAGTTGGTGGATTCCAATTGTGATTTTTTTCACATAAAAAATATTTTGTGTCGTGGTTTGATTTTCTCTTTTACTCTCTCTTTTCTACATTGATCATGGTTGCATTAATTTTTAATTGGATTACTTAAATCAATAATCACAGGACAAATCTAGATTTTCAAAAAGATTTTGGATAAAACTAGATTTTTCAGATTATTAATTGTTTGATTATATTTTGAGATTTTTATATTTTAAAATTCTTACATAATCTCATGATTGCTAAAGTAAATTTGAATACAAAGATTGTGAGTTTGAGACACAAAATTGATTGTGAACCTTGTTTTAATCAGTGTCCCCCATTAACTTCATATTGTTGATGTTTGAATGTAGATGGTGTAAATTGTACACTCATTTTAAACATAAAAATGGTAGAAATAAATAAAAAAAAAGTGTGTAAAGCATCATATTTATATGAAAAAATAATTGAAGGCTATCGAGTATTGATTAGATTGTACTTGATGAGTATTGAAGTTGAGCCATAATGAGTTTATGATCCATTTGTTTTGACAAAATATTCAAAAAAAAAAAAAAAAATTAATATTTGGTATGACAGTATAAAAATAAACTAAAACCAAATTTCATAATAAATAAAAAAAATTGACTTTGATTAAATAAAAATAATCTTTTTAAATACGATTTTTTTTTTTTCAAATCAATAATAATATAATGATTATCTATTTTTATTAACTTATTTTATCTCAGTCTAATTGTCAATATTGTACATTGAAAATATATTAGTGTGAGAGTGAGACCAAGTACGCTGGTAATGTATTGACAAATAAAATAATAAATGTAATATAATATGACAATATTATTTACAAACATAATAACCAGAATCACTTACCACTAACAGAGAAGTGGTTAAATAACACGAAACTTTTTGTGACGGCAATTATCCCGGCACAGAAAATGGTCTTTTGTGATATCATTTTTAACCGTCACCAATAAATACCTTTTGTGACGGTAGTGACCCGTTGCGAATAAACATATGAGAAAAGGTGTGTTTAAATTCGAAAGTATTTGCAATGCCTTGCGTCCCATCGCAAAACAAACCTTTTTGAGACGAGAAAAATTTATTGTCGCAAACAGAGGACTGCAATTGTGTATCACAAAAAAACTCTTATTAAAACGACATCGTTTTATTTGTTAGATTTATTATTTGTAACAGTTGAAATATGCTGTCGCAAAAAGTAATGAAAATTTTCTATATCCCGCTCCTTTAGCCCATTCGAGCTCATTTTCCCCAAAATCCCTATTCGAGCTCGTTTTCTCCAAAATCCCTAAAACCTTTGAAGCAAAAATTCCAAGTGAGTGACGACAGTGGATTTTTGCTACCTTTGAGACATATTGACTACAACGATGGCGGAATTTTGTTCCGAGCAACGAGCAGCGACGACGGCGAGCAACGAGCAACCACGATGACGATGGCTAGCAGCAGTCAGTCTCAATCGTGCCTCTCTCACTCACTTAGCGAGTGACGACGCCTGTATGCTCTCTCTCTCTCTCTCTCTCTCTCTCTCTCACACACACATTCCTTTCCATTGCATCAATCGTCCTCTCATTTTACATTTTCCTTCCAATTCTTTGCATTTTCCCAATTTCACATCCTTTATCAGTTTCCTTTTCCATTCGAATCACATATTTTCTCAGTCACCAAACACATACTTCATTCAGACTTATACACCATTCTCTTTCTCTTTGTTCCATTTCATTCCATTATTTATTTTTATTTTTTTAATTTTCTTTTGTGGATTTGTCAATATTATTGAAATTGTTTATGTACATTTGTAACCACATACAAAACCCCTTGTCTTTCATATATACTTTCAATTAACACCATTCGTTACAACAATATTCTTCTCTACATCGAGATTGCTCTTTTTTATTGAATTGAATTGAATTGAATTGAATTGAAGTGGGTTATATAAGATTTCCTACCTCATTTGTTCTCTAAATTGGCTTCTTGTTTTCACTTTCTTTCCCTGGTAAGTTATAGTCATGGGTGAGTTATTTTCTAGGTTCAGCAGACAGGACAGTGAAGTTTTGGGGTTTAGAGACCTTGGAACTGATTGGATCGACCAGACCGGATGAGGTATTGGGCTTGCGTGACCCTAAACTCATTGATAATTTATAATTGAATATCTGTGAAAGTTTATATTTTTTTAGTTACTTACTAAAGTCTTATAAAGCATTGATTTTTCCTTTTCTTCAACTAGAAATTGTAGGGACCAGTTGTTGAGTTCACTGCTAGTGGTCGGTGATGGAATTTTTTTTCCTCACAATTTTCTTGTTTCATTTTTTTGTGTTCCAGGCTACATGAGTATGATCAATTGCCTTTCGCCCAAATGGTATTGTTAGCAGCTATGTTGTGCTATTCTAAACGTATTAGTTCCTTTTGAAATAAAATTGCATGTGCTTCTTAAAAAGTATTTTGTACCTTTAGACTAAATAAAATTGTGATAGAATCTTATGGGAGAGAAACTGTATAAAATTTCTGAGTGGCTGCAACATTAGAATATTTTTCTTCATCTATTAGATATATTATACTTTTTAGTCATGTCATAGATGCCAGAAGCATAGGGTGATTTGATAATTTATGCTAAAGGACACAGCACAAAAATATACTTCTGTTGGTGATCAACATGAAAGTGGAGAGAGACTAGGCCCTTTCTTCTCAATGTTGAAAATATAGAGATAGAGGCTTGGTCTCCAACAAGGATTTGAGCTCTCTGGTATGACAAAGTAGAAAAAGGTTATGCTGTGTAGTTTATGCATTATAACATCTATTTATAGAAAGGAAGTCTTTTTCTTGTGATCAAACCTCATTGTGAAATGTTTGTTCCAGGATCCTGTAGCCTGGCTTTTTCGCACCCCCTTTCGGAAGCTTAAAAAGAAAGCCCTACAGTTCGGACTTCCGTGGCTCTAAATCTAATCTCATAAGTGCAATGTGAAATTGATAAACACTAAAGAGTCCTCGGCAAATCGTTTTGGAAAATTGATTTTGAATCAAAAAATGCCACAATTGGATTGCTTTGTCAGATATAAAGTCGCCACCTAAATATTTTATTTTTGGAGAAATTTAGGAAACCCATGACTCGTGCCAAAGGCCACGTGTCCGTCATCACCAAAGTTGCCTCGGCTCGGGAACTTAGGTACGAGAAGGGAAGGTCGTGAATCGAGCACCCCTGCTCGCTCGATCGAAGATCGGCCTCTACTAATCATGATGTGATATTTTATAAACATTATGTGCTCTTGTTCCGATTATTTAAACTAGCATTACTATGTGATGCGCACAAGCAAGTATAAACTAATTCGCTCAATTTGGAACAATTTTAACTCATGTTTGTTTGCGAAAATGGTTTGAATTTGCCACCAACCATAGTGGGTTTAAAACATGATTTGCCACTCAACAAAGTAGGCTTAAAACGCTCATTCGTTGAATCGTTCCAATTCAAACAACAAGCCTTCTTCCACATGCATTCAAGCAGTTTAGCAAGTAAGCATATAGCTTCATGGCAAGCATGCTAATCATGGCAACATTCACATTTATGCAAGTATGCTAAAGCATAAAAACTCACCTAGTACTCCAAGCTAGGAAAATATGAGTTAGTGAAATATGCATGATTCCTAACTATGTTAAGATGCCTAATGCAACACATGCAATATGCAATTAATAGACTCGGCTACGAATATGACATATGGATCGATTTGAACAACATGCGATTAAACACGTATTCAAATAAGATATTTGAAATGGAAATGTAGTTTGAATGATGCGCCGAGCCTCGGTGCATGCAATACGAATGAATGGATGCAAGCTTGCGATATGCTAATTGAAATATGTCCCTAATCTAACCATCAAAAGTGGGTAAATAAAAGGGAGAAAGTCATGGGCTTGGAAGACATACACACATGCACGCACACTTATTACAACATTACGCCCTCGTGAAAGAGGGTCCGAATGAATAAAAGCTAACTAGCTATGCTAATCTAATTAAGCTAATTAGACTAATTATTACAGGCCAAATGAATAACTAGCCAAGCTAATTACTAAATATTACAACACTTTAACTAATTAGCAAACTAATTAATTAATTTACAACACAAATGCACACGAACTAATCATTTAAGACATTAAACTATGCTGCCACTACTCCGCCTCGGGAAATGAAAGATGCACATGCTCGGTTTTGGCCCGAAAAGACCTCTGTTTTGCTCTCGAAAGCCTCTATTTGCAGGGTTGAGAATTTCCAGAACCTTTTTGCTCCATCTTACCAAAATCAACTAAGGTTCACATCAGTGACCTGCCGGCCATGGATGGCTGCTGCCGGCCCTCTGCCTGCCAAAAAAGGGGGTTTGTCGACCACTGATGGTGCACTGCCAGCCACTGATGGTGCATTACCGGCCACTGATGCATTGGATCACCATGTTGCAACAGAGCACAAACAGAGCAAAAAATGGGGTTTTTCCAAGGATTGTTTGCACGCTTTGCCTTTCCTTTCATGGGGAAATCAAAGGAGGGACAAAATTTGGTTCGCAAACGATCAATCAAGCAATTTCATTGCATGATGGCTTGTGAAACTAATTGTGCAAGTTTAATAAATACACAAACAAGACCAAAATATTCATCACCCTATCATGCATGATCAAGGGCAATAGAGACTAAGGGAAGTGGCACATTTCATCACTTTTGAGTATGAAATGTCCCATTTTTCTTTGGTTCAAATTAATGTCCGATTTGAACACATGCAATGCAACACAAAAAGATGCTTATCTTGCCTCTTTTACTTACCAATTTTGTTTACTCATTTTAATTACCAAGTCATCATTTAATCAATTAAATCCTTTGGTGAGTGTCCTCTAATGGAAAGAAGGCTTAAACCAAAGGTTTTTTTAGGCATGAAAGAGACCTCATGCCATTGATAATGAACCCCAAAAGGGATTAAACCATTAAGCACAAAACCTCAATTTCATGCTTTAAACAAGCAAATGGTTTGAACCATTTTCAAAGTAAAAATAAAACCAAGAAAGGAGGGAGGTTACAGAGATGATTAAGTGCTTAAAATGAGTGATAAAAGCACTAAAACATGCAACCAACTCAAACCAATGGTGGTTAAAGCCATAAAACATTAAGTTAGTGAAGGAATTTACACTACAACTATGCCATACAAGGCTTAAATGAAACAAACAGCTAAAAATAAAGGCAAAACAGTTCAAAACAGAGCTTAATACATGCTAGACTTGAGCCACAAAAAGCTAAAACATTAAGCTAATACATGGGGCTAACTAGGCATGCAAACAAGACACAAGGAGGGGAGGATAACCCTTTCAATTTTAGACTTCGAAATGAGTTTTTTACTACTGAAAAACCTCTAAAATTTAGTGGTTAAAAGGCCCAAAAAAGTTGGTTTGAAAGTGATGAACAAAGGCACAAAAAATTTACAAACTAAGAAGCAAGAAGAGTGAACCACTCCCTAACTAAAAAAGGGCTCAAACCACCACTTTTAAGCCACAAAAACAAAACTTTTTTTTTAGTTTAAAACCAGCCCCAAAATAGTAAGAAAAGATGGAAAAACAAGTATATTAAAACAAAGCGAACAAGGCAAGTGTTATACCTTTGAAGCAAAGCTCAAGTTTAGGCACCAAACCAAGCTAAAACCACTTGCTAGAGCTCAAAGAGGGTCTCAAATAACCTCAACTCAAAGAGAAGCAACTTTGATTAAGGTAGTGTATGTAAAAGTGTAGAGAAAACAAGTAACCAGGCACAAAATTGCAAGAGAGAGAGAAATCTAGAGAGAGAGATTTTTTTGTTCCAAAATTTCTAACCCCCAAAAATGGGGGAAGAACCCCCCAATATATAGAAAATATGAATTCCATACCAAGAGATCTAGCCCTCCACGTGTGGGCAAATACAAGCCTCTATGCAACTAGCTGGCACAGCTGGTACAAAATATCTACAAAAAACACTAGTGGCCGGCCGACCATCAGTGATGGCCGGCAGGCCAAAAGACCTCGCCAATAGCCCTCATAGATGGCCGGTAGGCCAACAAAGACTGCAGGGGAGAGAGGCCAAGGCATGGTCCAAGAAGGAGACAAAAAAGATGCAGGGTTTGGAAAGCTCAAACCTGTGGCGTTCCATTGAGGACTTTGAGCGCTCGGCAAGCAATCAGACTCGTCATCAGATGTACCTACAAAAATATCCAAGTCTTGAAGGGCCGTCAAAAATGGGGTGTCTACAGATCCACAAGTTGTAATTGGTTCTCCTGACACAATCATAAAATTCCGGGATCTTAGATTTGGTAATCAATATTTTGGTTTTTGATTTTTGTGCTTTTGTTTGTGTGTTTTTTTTCTCCTTTAAGTTTCTAATGATAGCAATTGATTTTTGTGTGGCAGGTAAAACGATGACAACCCTTACACACCATAAGAAATTTGTGCGAGTAATGGCTTTACATCCTAAAGAGTATGTATCTATAAATATAATTTGTTCCTTTGTAAGGCCCTCAAGTTATGGTTGATGTAAAATGCTTCAATAATTATGTTTTCTAGTTTGACCTTAAACTTAATTTCTTGCTTTTATGCTTTAGGAATTGTTTTGCATCTGCGTCAGCTGACAACATAAAAAAATTCAACCTTCCAAAAGGAGAATTTATGCACAACATACTGTGAGTATCTTTTATTTTATTTTTTAAAAATATTTATACATAGACATCATTCCAATGCTACTGCAAGATACATAGTTTGCTCTTTCCCATGAATATTTTGGCATTATTATCTTTTTTTTCCCTTTCTTTCTTTCTGTCGTTTTTATTCTCTTCATTATTAGATTTTGGAAATGGGGAAATTGCTCCAACTCTATGAAGAGATTCAAAAATCTATTCTTCCAACTAATAAAGCTCCTTCACCCCCATTGAATGATCTTTTTTCCGCTTATACCAATCATCCCATACACTTCAATTTCAATAGGAAGTTTAAGCATTGAGTATACTGTGTGCTTCTCTCTCTCTCTTTGAACTTCAATTTATCATGTCCATTGATTTCAGTACTCAGCCTTTGTTCATGCAGCTCTCGGCAGAAAACCATCATCAATGCAATGGCAGTCAATGAAGACGGTGTAATGGCTACAAGAGGTGAGAATCTAATATGTTTCACATAATTTTGATTCAATTCAAGTTAATGATGAGGGGTGCAAAAATTCTTTACAAAACGTATTATTGAAATCTCTCTATCTTTCATGGGGGAATTGAAAAAGAAATGGTTAGGCAAAATACTCGTGATTTTAAATGAATTTTTTTGTTAGTCTTGTGTAACTTAGTTAGTAACACTTGCACTAAAACATAGTAAAGACTCGACTCAAAATGATTTTCATGAAATTGCAATTACTTTCTTATTCTTACAGTAATAGTAAGGTTATCTATGACCAAACCTGTAGTTTTGTATCGAATGTGGGTTGTATTAATGAGGTTATCTATGACCAAACTTCCTCAAATAGAAGTATTTTTTGTGTAGCAAGCGACATGTTTGCCTGCTCATTGGCAGGGCCTTTCATTCCATGGAATTGAAACTTTGGTTAGGGCCGATGGTACATGTGTCAATCGTTTGGACACATGACACCTTTGCTTCTAAGACAATACATTTTGAGCACTTCCCTATAGTCATTGACCTAATTACTGTTCTTTTTAGGGAGACATTATTAAAACCAGCCTTGAAGTTTGGTGTGATGTCTGGTTTTTTATGTGAACAAATGGATGATGATGCAAAGTTCTAGTCGAAATCTGACTTAATTAAATACTTTGCAATTCTTTTCATGGCAGGTTATGGTGGTTGATATATTCTTCTACTAACTACTATTCCCCCCCCCCCCCCTTTTGAAGATTCAATTATCATATATTCCTCACTAATGAAAATTTAGATTTTGAAATGAGGTATATTTTCTGAATATGCTCTTATTTTTTGCCTATAGAGCCTAAGTACTATATGATGAATGGCTGCAATAGTATATGGAAATTATTATTATTATTTTTTTGGTTCGATTAAAATAGTCTTGTCCCCACCTGCATACTTCAATATTTGAAGTACGACATAGAGAAATTATTGTACGTCCTTGAGGCCATGCTTTCACATGACCACATTGGATCCGCCATTGCCTTAGAAGCACAGAAAATCTTCTAATGGAAAAGAGGTTGATATAAGGTTATAGAAAAATTTATGAGAAATTTATGTTTGTTTAGCATTATCTTTAATTTGTGAAAAATCAGAGACATACTTGATCTTTTTGTTTGTTAACTTGATCAACCAATATCAGATTGGAAGCTGACCTGGTAGGTTAAAAGGTAATAATTGCCTTGTTGTCCAACATGAAGGTCCATTGGTCCAATAGTCCAAATTCAGTTCATGCCAAATTTAAGCATCTTGGTTCATGCTGGGCTATTGTGAAAGTTGGAACTAGACTGATTCCTGTGTTATTTTAAAGGTAAGTTGGCAGTCGGCTTATATTCGTTTGATGTGCTTGCCTAGGCATAAAACATGGTTAAATATGTTATTTTTAGGTTTTTGCTCAAGTAGGGATCGTATTTGATACCCAATAAATTCTCTGCAGTTTCCTGTGCCAATATTGCTTCTAACTATATTCTCCATTTGCTGCTCTAACATGCTATTCCGTGTATGGCTGCAGGAGGAAATCCAGTTGCTTCAAAAAGAGTTAGGTCAAATACCTCTTCTAAGGATGTACACTCATTTGATTTCAAGGAAATAGATAATCTACCAACCCAGAAGTTCGAAAAGAAATTATCTCCCCTGGTACCACCTAGTCAGGAAAACTGTAATGTTCTTGTTCCTCTACGGTAGTGTGATTTCTTTACATAAATCCATGTCATCTTACACACTTTCAATTGTCTACTTTTGTTATATACATGCAACCATTGTTTTTTCCTGTCTAATTATGGGAGCTTCAATTTCCACCCACAACTTTCTCTCAGTTCACACACCCATTTTCATTTAGAATTTGGTGTCCGAACAAAATTACATGGTTTGAACATCTACTTTCGAATCATAACGTTTCATTCAGAAGTTGATTTCGAATTACCGAACCATATAATTTAATTTGGAAGTTAAAAAGACGGGACTCGAATCGGGTTTCCGGTTTGGGAGTTAGAGCCGGATTCCGATCTCGGCAAACTAGCTCCTTAAGAAACATAGAATTCAATGTTTTGACGCCCCAAAATCACCAAACGACGTCGAATTAGCATGAAACTTGGCATACACGACCACCTAGGTACGAGAGACTTGTGGGAGAAGACAAGACTCGAATGGGATTCTCGGTTTGGGAGTCAGAGTCGGATTTCGGTCTCAGCAAACTAGCTCCTTAATAAACTTAGAATTCGAGGTGTTGACGCCCTAAAATCACCAAACAGCATCGGATTAGCATGAAACTTGACACACAAGACCGTCTAGGCACGAGAGACTTGTGGGAGAAGACGGGACTCAAATCGGATTTCTAGTTTGGAAGTTAGAGCCGAATTTCGGTATCGGCGAAATAGTTCCTTAAGAAACTTAGAATTCGAGGTGTTGACGCCCCAAAATCATCAAATGGTGCCGGATGAGCACGAAACTTAGCACACACGACTGCCTAGGTACAAGAGACTTGTGGGAGAAGATAGGACTCAAATCGGGTTCCCGATTTAGGAGTTGGAGTCGAATTTCGGTCTTGACAAACTAGTTCTTTAAGAAACTTAGAATTCGAGGTGTTGACGCCCCAAAATCACCAAACGACATCGGATTAGCACGAAACTTGGCACACACAACTGCCTAGGCACGAGAGAATTGTGGGAGAATATGGGACTCAAATCGGATTTCCAATTTAGGAGTTAGAGTCGAATTTCGGTCTTGGCAAATTAATTCCTTAAGAAACTTAAAATTCGAGGTATTGACACCCTAAAATCACCAAACGGCGTCAAATTAGCATGAAACTTAGCATTAACGACTGCTTAGGCACGAGAGACTTGTGGGAGAAGACAGGACTCGAATCAGGTTCCCGATTTGGAAGTTAGAGTCGAATTTCGATCTCGGCAAACTAGTTTCTTAAGAAACTTAAAATTTGAGGTGTTGATGTCCCAAAATCACCATACGGCGTCGGATTAGCACAAAACTTGGCACACACGACCGCTTAGGCACGAGAGACTTGTGGGAGAAGACGGGACTCGAATCGGATTCCCGATTTGGGAGTTAGAGCCGGATTTTGGTCTCGGCAAACTAGTTCCTTAAGAAACTTAGAATTCGAGGTGTTGACGTCCCAAAATCATCAAACGGCGTCGGATTAGCACGAAACTTGGTACACATGACCACCTAGGCACGAGAGACTTGTGGGAGAAGACGGGACTCGAATCGGCTTCCCAATTTGGGAGTTAGAGTCAGATTTCGGTTTCGGTAATCTAGTTCTTTAAGAAACTTTGAATTCGAGGTGTTGATGTCCCAAAATCACCAAATAATGTCGGATTAGCACGAAACTTGGCACACACGATCACCTAGGCACGAAAAACTTGCGGGAGAAGATGGGACTCGAATCGGGTTCCCAGTTTGGGAGTTAGAGTCAGATTTCGGTCTGGGCAAATTTGTTTACTTAATTATATTTGTAATTATATAGTTATTAAATTTGTATGTTTTTTGTAATTAACATATTAACACATAATTATTTTGTCATTAATTATTTTTGTTTTTAGTTTTCAAATATTACCCGAGTAGGAGTTTGTTTCTTGTGGAATGCATGCCCGTGAAGAATGTGACTAACTTTTGTTTTTGTTACCCACAAAGAATGATGAGGAAAACTTTTATTTTTGGTTTATGTTATTTTGAATTCTGAACAACATTATGTACTTAAACATTATATATGTATTATGCAACATTATGTAGTGGGGTAATTTGCTGATGTTAAGTTATGAATGCAAGAATATTTTTATTATAGAGAAATTGTTATTTCTGTACAGAAATTTTTATATTATTATACAATTATTGGTTTCTTTTTTTATTTTTTTTCATTTAATACATGTAGTTTTAATATTTTTAATAATTTTATTGCATTTTTTTTTGCGACAACACTATACCGTCGCTAAAACATTAGACCTAAAATGTAAACTTTTTGGCGACATAGGTAATGCCGTCGCAAAATAGTTTTTGGCGATAGAGGTAATGCCGTCTAAAAAAAAAAAAAAAAAATCGTGATAACTTCTTTTGTCGTCTTAAATAAAATTTTTAGCGACGGTAGAAGTATTGCCATCACAAAAGGTCTCATTTTTTACATATTATAGGCGATAGTAAAACGCCATCGCGAAAGCCAACATTTGTCGTCGCAAAAAAAAAAACGGAGGCAGCATGCCATTGCTAAAACTTTTTTGCAACAACCTCTGTTGTGACCCCCCTTTTACCATCGCTAAAAGTCATTTGCCGTCACTAAAATTTTTTTGAGACGACATTAGATGTATCGTCACATTTTGCCGTCACAAAAAATTGAAATTTTTGTAGTGTACTAATGCTACCACATAATAATTGTGCATGTTTGACTTTGCAAGCCAAATTTTACATTCAATTATTATTATTATTATTTAAAGTAGGTTACTCTATGAACTTAACCATCATGAATATATTCAATGCTCACTAACCTAGTAACCTCAACTAGTACCAAAAAGTCTTTGTAAGTTGAGGTTTCATATTTCACTCTTTAGTTCCATAATCATTTTTCTCTATTAGTGTTGAGGAAAAAAATCTCCAAAGGCCCCGTTAAAAATACATTTTTTATAGACAAAAGGCCTCAATAGTAATGTTGTACATAAAACTTCTAAAATTTTATTTTGAATAATAGAAAAATGAATTTTACACACACAAATCACAAAAAGTTAGTAAATATTTAATTGAATATTAAAAAAAACCTATAATTACAATTTTGTTTGCCCTAGCTAAGAATTATATTGTGCCAAAAAAAAAATTTACTTTGAACCATTTACTGAGTTTTGGACTCAAAATGAGACCTACTAAACTACCATTATGTTTGGTTTAGTTTTCAAAATTTACTTTTAATTTTTTTCAAAAACTAGTTGGGTGGAAGAAATGAAAAAACATACTATTATTTTCATATGATTTTATCTTTGTTTGGGACAAAAATTTTTTTAACAAATTCAACAATAAATTTTTTGGTATTTATTTTTGTCAAACTAAGTTGTGTGTGTGTGTGTGTGTGTGTGTGTGTGTTTTTTTTTATTAAAAAAAATAGAAACAAATTCTAAAACCTAATTTTTAAGAAAATGTTGTCTATAGAAGGATCCCTTAAAAAATTTTAATCTCTTTTTTGATTGTTCAATGCAATAGTTTTTTTTTTTTTTTTTTTTTTTTTTTTTTTTTTTTTTTTTTTTTTTGCGGATCTCTTGTGTCCCCATGGGACCATTATTATTATTATTATTATTATTTTTATTTGAGACACAAGATCCATATTAACTAAGAGATCCTTATATTATGTATAATCACATCTAGTTTATTCGTATTTAAATTCCCATTTAAAAAAAAATTATTAGGTACATATTATTCCCAACAAATGAAAAATCACAACACACATTATGTGGTTGATCCCTGCCTTTCAACTAATTAACAAAAGTATTTTTTTGTTTCAATTATAATTTTTTTTTAATATATCACTAATTGAGAACACTACATAAATAATATTACACAACATTTCAAAATTACTGAATAATAATCCCATTTTAAACAGAAAGGTCCCCACGAGAGAATTAATGGAGTCAAAGAATAGAAAGTGAGAAATAGTCAAAGATTTAACAAATCTTGAACCATTTATGAATTCCGAAAAAGGCACATATTGCAATTCATGACAAGTGCTAGGTGGAAAATTTTTAGTCCAATCTTAGAATATTAAAATTTGACACGAAAGTTAAGTTTGATTTGCCCAAATCAAACCAATTATTCCCCTAACTTATTCCCATATAACTCAATCATTTGGGGATTTTTTTTTGATAAACAATAAAATGTATTTCATTTCTTTTTTTCCTTTTTTTTTTTTTTTTGATTTTTGTGATGTTCAACCCAAGCCAACCCCAGTTGATTTTAGTTCTGAATCTAAAATTTAATAACTAATCAAAATTGGATCGATTATAAGTTTGTCTCTAAACCGAACCAATCAAACCATGCACATTTACATTTGTATTGATCATGCCTAAATTGAAGGATCGTGCTATAATTATGATGTTTCAATTTTGTTTTTCTAGTATGGTTTTGAAAGAAAAAAAAAAAAAAGAGAGAGATTTGTTTTAAATAGTAAAATTGTGTGTGAAAGAGAGAAGAGTGGTCTAATAAAGAGAGAAGCAATTTGTGGTAAGTTGCGTGTCGTGCCTGTTTGGTGCAGCTTAAAAGCTGCTTATTTCAGCTTTCAGCTTAATTTAAGCTATTTTGATGTGTTTGGTTTAGCTTATAGCTTATAGCATATAGCTTTTTGGAAGTCAAAAATCAGCTTATTCTTTGAGTGGGGCAGGAGATGTTTAATTTATAAGTCAGAAATCAACTTATGTTCATAGTTATAAGCTATAAGCTGTTTAGGCATAAGTTATAAGCACTTTCCTACAGCTCTACCAAACAGGGCCATTGTGTTGGAGCAAAATAATTGTAAATTCATGGAAAGTCAATGGTTTAAACTAAAGCTATTAAAATTCTTAATCACTCGTCATGGTTGGAAGCAAAATTGTTTAATCATTAATATTGTGTTTGGTTGGGGATTTGGGGAGGGATTTAGAAAGGGAAAGAGAAAAGGTATGTGAAACTATGTGAAATATAAGTATGTTTTATTCACATTTCATCTACATTTTTCCATTTCTCTTTCCAAATCCCTCTCCAAATCCTCCAACCAAACACGCCATTAGGGTTTTTGGCCTAGTGGCATTTTCCCGCAAGAGATCAAAGATAATATTTGAGTCTCGTCAGATATGAGATTTGGTCGCATTTCTCCTTTAATTTTTATCTGTATCATTTGTTACTTGTTGCAGGTTTACTTGTCTCCGTCACTTAGCGGCTCTCCTTCTCCATCCAAATAGGATATATTTCGAACCTAGAAAAAAAAAATCATCTCATTTATTTGAGAAGCATAAATAAATAATCATCTCATTGACCTTGCACACAATGTACAAATAAGGATTAATGCTTGAGACTTTCAAAATAGATGATTCGCATGACTCTCAACTGATTAGTGACCACTCATTATGTATTTTTTTTTCTTCTCTCTCTCTTTCTCACACAAGTGCGTAGGGATTGTGGAAATCTATAGCGCTTCTGTACATATGATTTGCATTAATGCATTATACTTGAGCGAGATAGGTATAGAGATTTTTTTTATAAAACAATAAATAAATAAATAAATAAAATAGTCAAAAGATACAATGACATCAACTTCTGTGCACCTTCTATTTATTTATTGTTATTAATACTTTAAAAATTATATTGACTGGACATTCAATTATGAAAGAAAATTTAACACAAATACAATCATATAAAAATCCTAAAAAATTTTAACAATTACAATAGGGAATGACCTCCAACATTATAATGGGAATGATCATTAAAGTTCAGAACAATTTTTGTGCAACAATTTTTATCAAAGTGAAAAATTAACCCAATTTTTTTTCTTTAGCTTTTTGTCAGAGACTGGGTGCTTGTTATCCTTCTGAGAAGTCGGCTCCACAAGTGGTACTATGTACGCCGTGCATTATGCCTAAGGACCAACCTAGGTGATGCGATAGAGATCTACCCTGCTTGCTTTGCCGCTCACAAACTAATGTGTTTGCAAGATGCTTGGTGTAGAACTCGCATTACTCATGAGTCGGTATGTGACATGCTACCACTACCAATCCATGACGACCTCGTCAGGGGAACATTACCTTGTCTGCCTCCATACTTGTCCGTTCCCCTATCCATGGGAAACCCGCCCTGCGAGGACACCAACCATGGTGCGGACCCCATAATGAAGGTGTTTGGTGTAAGTCTCACGTACTGTCCCCATCACAGGGCCCATAGGCTGGCTCTGATACCACTTGTCATGGACTGGACACTTGTCATCCTCCCGACAAATCGGTCCCACGAGTGGTACTGCGTACCCCGTACATTATGTCCAAAGACCAACCCAGGTGATGCGATAGAGATTTACCTTACCTGCCTTGCCGCTCACAAACTAATGTGCTTACAAGGTGCTTAGTGTAGAACTCGCATTACCAATGAATCGGTATGTGACATTTTGCTAGCTTGAATTGTTCACTATTTTCTTTTTTGATTCATAAGAAAGTGAAAGCAGCTTTGGAGTTTACATAACCAAATAAAGCAATGGGATCAACTAATCCCTTCTAAAGCTGACATTTATCATGTCAATTATTGTTGGAATAATTTTCTGTGTATAATAAATAACTTGAAACAAATCAAACACACAAAATAAATTACTTATAGAATTTATTTAGTGAAACAACTTAAGAACAAGAATGATCAAGTTGAGTGTGTGACACTCTGACCTTAAGACAAATTTGTCCCACTCAGGTACTTACGGAATAATGGCGTCTATTTCCCAAGATACAATGATCTTACACAGATTGTATTAGCACTAAAAACAATCTGTTTTGCTGAACTAGAATCTGTGTTCTATAGCCTCAAAATTTTGTCTAAAACTAATATGAAAAATATATCTATGCAAGAGCGCAAAATGGAAGGCAATCAAAGAATTTTTGGATGATCAAACTACTGGAAAACTTCTAGTATTTATAGGCTAAGTGGTGACCTTTAGAAAGGCCGAACATGTATGATTTCAAACTGAACAGGTTTGATTTTGAATTGAACAGGTGCAAATTGTTGAAAAAGTTTTGAATCTGTCTGGGAAGAAATTAAATATGTCCAGTGCAATCTGTTAAAACAGATTGAAAATCTATTTGAATCTGCTTGGACTGGTTTGGAAATGACACATTGGTTGGGACCAAAAACAAAATTTGAATTCAAACGGTTTGGTGCAAAATTAATTTTTTTTCTGCAAGAATTTTGGAAAAATTTTGTCCAAAAAATTAATGTTAAGACCCGACTCACAACCTACACTCAACTCGGCATGGCTCAGTCGGACGGACGGTGGTGGCGGCGCGCACACGTGTGTGGTGGTTTTAGCCAAAGCCCATTTTGTCCATAACTCCTTCCTGCTACAAACTTGGGGTGCTCCTTGGGGCCCAACCCAAGTTTGTCCACCTAGAGCTTATATGCTCACAAAAGCTCTTTTAAATTTTCATGTGGGACAACCAATTTAAGGAAACCTACATTTGATTCTTCAATTTTCTATTCCACGAACCCGAAAACGACGTCAACTTTCCATTCACTCATAAATGGTTTTGGCGAACCGTTTGCATTGTGTGACTTGCCATACAACTAGGAACACGTCATCTTTTTGGACCCACCCCAAACGACGTATCGGCCCCACTTTTGGGCTCAAAGTTGGCCCAAAATAAGCATATAAAAATAATAATTGCCAACAATCCCCCACATGAATGGAATTTGACGGAGAGAAAATGTAGAAACATGATCTTATTACAGAGAGTACAAAAATTGGAGATATTATGCAAAAGATAGGTAGCTTTTGGCTTTGAACCTTCCCTTGTGAGACACTATCGGATTTACTAGCTAACCAATGAACATGATGTCTTGAACTATTCAGCCATTTGTGTAAACCAAGACAATAGAACTCACACAGTATATTATCAGATATAGTTTAGTTCTCACTATTTTGTTCATTTTGGCCTTCAACAACCTGGTCTTTCATGAGTGCTTTAGAGATTTATAGCCTTTCACAAATCTCATAGAATCGGCCCAGTTCACACTCATATAGGTGATTCTTATGAAAAGTATCCTGCCATACTCCACTAGATATTCCTAAATATAAGAATCATTAAAAGTATTACTTAACCTAAAATGCTGCAAACATCCTTATTTCATCATAAAAATGGGTAGAAGTTTGATTCCCCAGTGATCCGTACGAGTCATACACAACTCAATTGTCCCTTTAAACCTAGATCTTGGGATCTCCAGTCAACTAAGTTGGATTACCATTGTGGTAACTCTTATTTAATAAGCTTAAGTCTCATTCCCCTCGATGAATTCTCAACCAACTCTCTTGATAACCCTCTGGTTAGTAGATCTATTATGTTGTCTTTAGACTTTACATATTCAATGGAAATAATTCCATTAGAGAGTAGTTGTCTCACAGTGTTATGTCGACAACAAATATGTCATGACTTAACGTTATACATATGACTCTGTGCTTTACTTATTACTGATTGACTATCACAATGTATGCATATAGTAGGCATCGGTCTTGGCCACATTGAAATATCTTCAAAGAAGTAACGACGCCATTTTGCTTCTTCCCCAGCTTTATTTAAAGCTATAAATTATGATTCCATACTTCACCTAGCAATGCAAGTCTGTTTGGAAGATTTCTAAGATACAGCTGCACCACCAAGGGTAAAGACATATCCACTGGTGGATTTTGAGTCTCTAGTATCTGATATCCAATTTGCATTATAGTAACCTTCAAGTACTACTAGATATCTGGTATAATTTAGCCCAATATTACGAGTAAATCTGAGATATCTTAGAACCCTTATAATAGTTTTCCAGTGTTCTACTCATAGATTACTTGTATATCTACTTAATTTACTTACCGCATAGGCTATATCTAGACGAATGCAGTTCATCAAGTACATTAAGCTTCAAATAATTTAGGCATACTCTAATTGAGAAATACTTTCCTGTACATTTTTAGAAAGAAACAAATTAACATCCACAGGTGTTCTAACAAGATGATCATCATCTTTGCTAAATTTGTTAAGTATTTTCTCATTGTCACGTGATTGTGACAAAGCATATCTTTCTAATGTTTTGGTAATTTTCATACCAAGAATTACATCAGCAATTCTCATCTCCTTCATGTCAAAATGTTTGTTTAACATTTTCTTAGTAGTTTTAATCATGTCATTATTACTACCTATGACAAACATATCATCCACATAAAGACATACTATAATATAACCTTCGTTTATGTTTTTAATATAAACACATTTGTCACATTCATTAATTTTAAATCCATTTGACATCATTACTTTGTCAAATTTCTCATACTATTACTTTGGCGCTTGTTTTAAACCATATAATGATTTAACCATATAATGATTTAACCAATTCACACACTTTCTTTTCTTTTCCTGAAACATAAAATCCTTATAGTTGTTCTATGTAAATTTCTTCATTTAACTCACCATTTAAGAAAGTTGTTTTTACATCCATTTGATGAATTTCTAGATTGTACAAAGATGCAACGGCAATTAGCATTCTAATGGATGTTATTTTAGTAACTGGTGAATATGTGTCAAATCCTTTAACCACAAGTCTTGTATTGTATTTGTCAATTAATCCATCTGCTTTCATTTTTCTCTTGGAAATCCATTTATACCTAAAAGGTTTACAATCTGGTGGCAAATCCACCAATTTTCAAGTGTGATTTTGTAAGATGGATTCAACTTCGTTATTTACATCCTCTTTCCATAAAGGAGTCTCAGGACTGGACATAGCTTCTTTGAAAGTTAAAGGCTCATTTTCTAACAAAAAAGTTAGAAAATCTAGACCAAAATATTTTGAGGTTTTAGCACGTTTAGTACGCCTAGATTCATTTTCCTCATTTTGATCTAACTTTTGTTATTGTTCTTGATCATGACTAGTAATAGCATCATAAGATCTTTTATTAGTATTAGTCTCTTGTCCAGTTTTATTAGGAAACACATGTTCAAAGAATGATGCATTCTGACATTCTATAATAATATTTACATGCATTTTGGAATGTTCTGACTTATGAATCAAAAACCGATATGCACTACTATTTATGGCATAACCAATGAATATGCAATTAATAGTTTTAAGACCTATCTTAGTCTTTTTAGGATTAGGAATAGCTACTTTAGCCAAACACCCCCACACTTTTAAGTATTTGTAAAATGGTACTCTTCCACGCCACATTTCATAAGGTGTTTGATTCACTTTCTTTCGGAATATTTTATTAAGAATATAATTAGTAAAAAGTATTGCTTCCCCCACAAGTTCTGAGGTAATCTAGAACTTATTAACATAATATTCATCATTTCTTTTAAAGTCCTATTTTTTCTTTTAGCAATTCCATTTTGCTGAGGTGAGTAAGGAGTGGTGGTTTGATGAATTATTTCATGTTCTTTACAAAACTCACCAAAAGGTGATTTATGTTCACCACCCATATCACTTCTTAGGTTTTTAATTTTCTTCTCAAGTTGATTTTCAACTTCATTCTTATATTGGATGAAAGTTTTCAAAGCTTCATCCGTGATTCGAAATAAATAAACATAACTATATCTAGTATAGTTATCTATGAAAGTGATAAAATATTTTTTCCCACCTCTAGTTTAAATTGATTTAAAATCACAAATATCAATATGAATTAATTCAAGTAATTTCATACTTCTTTCAATTAAATGAAAAGAAGTTTTGGTTAATTTTGCCTTAACACAAATTTCACATTTATGATTTGGCTCAATTACAAATTTAGGCAAACATTCCATATTAATTAATTTACGCAAAGATCCATAATTAACATGTCCTAATCTACCGTGCCATAAATTAGAAGACTCAAGCAAATAAGAAGAAGATGTATTATAATTAATCATAGGAGAAATAATTGTCATTACATTCATTTTGAAAATGCCATCATTTATGTAACATTTTCCTACATACATCCCGTTTTTGGTAAGTACAAATTTGTTACTTTAAAAAACTAGCATAAACCAATTTTTAATTAGTAGAGATCCAGAGACTAGATTCTGGCGAATATCCGGCACATGTAGCACATTATTGAGTGTGAATTCCTTTCCATATGTCATTTTTAGAATAATTTGTCCTTATCCTTCGACTTTAGAAGTTGAGGCATTGCCTATGAATAATTGTTCGCCGTTGTCCACCACAGAATAAGATGAAAATATCTTTTTGTCGGCACAGATGTGGCCAGTAGTACTAGTGTCCACCCACCATTCTTTAAGATTTCCGACAAGGTTTTCCTTGGAAACAACTACAGAAAGATCTATGTCTTCTACACCATTAGAAATTTTGTCTACTTCGGTCATATTGGCTTGAGTAGGCTTCTTGCTTGATCTTCCTTTGCCTTTGCGCTTGCTACGGCAATCTTTGGCCCGATGTCCCTCTTTGTCACAGATTTAACATTTGCCATTGAACTTGTACTTCTTAGTTTCCCCTCCTTTAGAGCCTTATGAGGAACTTTCTCCAGAATACTTACGTTTCTTTACTTTTGGTGCGTGTTCCACCACATTTGCCTTAGACTTCATTGGATACTTACCAGCCTGCTTCTCAGAATTGCGGTTATCCTCCTCAATCCTCAAACGCACAATCAATTCCTCTAAAGTCATTTCTTTGTATTTGTGTTTGAGAGGTAGTTCTTGAATTCCGTCCAACCTTGTGGTAATTTTTGAATTAAGGCAGTAACTTGGAAGGATTCACTGAGAAACATGCCTTCTGCATGAATGTCATACATAATGAGTTAGAGATCTTGAATTTGACTGATCACAGATTTTGAATCAGTTATCACAAAATCCAGAAATTTACCAACCACAAATTTCTTTGAGCCAACATCTTCTGTTTTGTACTTTTTTTTCCAAGGATTTCCAAAGTTCCTTTGCCGTCTTGTTAGGACTATAGATATTGTACAATATGTTATCAAGTCCGTTTAAGATGTAGTTCCAACAAAGGAAATCAACATTTTTCCAGGTATCGACCGCTGCAACCACTTGTCGGTCGGTTTCATCCTCTTTTAGAGTAGGAGCATTCTCATGGAGAAAACGTGTCAGGTTGAGGGTTGTAAGATAGAACAGTATTTTCTACTGTCATCTTTTAAAATCAGTTCCTAAGAACTTCTTTGACCTTTCACCGTGATTGACTGGAATAGTCATAACAGAATGAGGGGTTATAACAATTGCAGTCACCATACCAGTACTAGTTTGAACATTAGTTTGACTAGTTTCAGTAGCCTTGAATTCTAAATTATAAAACAAAATTATAATTAGAATTTTATACTATACAAAAAAATTAAACAATAAACACAGAATTTAATTCTGTAAAAATAAAAGAAACAAGAATTGTAACTTTTGTTTTCAATTAATTTGAAAATAAAATTTTATTTAAACAAATTAATTCCATACAGAAAAATATTTCTGTAACACTTCAAAAATTAAAATAATGAAAACAAAATTTTAATTAATGAAAACTCAGAAATTATTTCTGAAAACCGAAATTAATTTCTGACCAACTTCACAAATTAATATTCTGAAATTGTTAATGATAAATAGTATATTATTACTATTTGTCAAAGAAAATAAAAAGTATATTACTACTATTTGTCAAACAGTATTTACTACTATTTGTATTTCCCAACCAGAATATTACTTCATATAAGCACATAAAATAATTTATGCAAGACGAATAAACAAAGAAAATGAAACAAACGAAAAATTCTATATAAACAAAATAATTCGGGTCTGTCTTAAGATTGTTGGAACAATCTTCTGTGTATAATAAATAATTTGAAACAAATCAAACAAACAAAATAAATTACTTGCAGAATTTATTTATCGAAACAGCTTAATAACAATAATGATCAAGTTAAGTGTGTGACACTTTGTCCTTAAGATAGATTCGCCCAGCTCAGGTGCTTACAGAATAATGACGTCTATCTCTCAGGATACAATGATCTTACATAGATTGTATTAGCACTAAAAACAATTTGTTTTACCGAACTACAATCTATGTTCTATACTCTCAGAATTTTGTCTAAAACTAATATGAAAAATATATCTATGCAAGAGAGCAAAATTCAAGGCAAGCAGAGAATTTTCGGATGATCAAACTGCTGGAAAACTTCTAGTATTTATAGGCTAAGTGGTGACCTTTAGGAAAGGTCGAACAAGTATGATTTCAAACTGAACATGTCTAATTTCGAATTGAATAGTTGCAAACTGTTAAAACAGTTTTGAATCTGTCTAGGAAGAAATTGAATCTGTCCGGTGTAATCTATTAAAACAGGTTAAAAATCTGTTTGAATCTATTTGGACTGGTTTGGAAAGGATACACTGGTTGGGAGCAAAAACAAAATTTGAATTCAAATTGTTTGGTGCAAAATTCAATTTTTTTTTTTTTTTTTTTGCAAGAATTTTGAAAAAATTAATATTAAGACCTGACCCATACTCGGCATGGCCAGACAAACGGCGGCGGCAGCACGTGTGTGGTGGTTTGATCCAAAGCCCACTTTGTCCATAACTCCTTCGTTCTACAAACTTGGGGTGCCTTTTGGGGTCCAACCCAAGTTTGTTCACCTAGAACTTATGTACTTACAAAAGCTCTCTTAAATTTTCAATGTGGGACAACCAATTTAAGGAAACCTACGTTTAACTCTTTAACTTCCCTTTCAATGAATACGAAAATGACGTCACCTTTCCATTCACTCATAAATGGTTTTGACGAACCGTTTGCACCGTGTGACTTACCATGAGGCAAAGAACACATCACCTCTTTAGACCCACCCCAAATGACGTATGGGCCCCACTCAAATTCGGGCTCAAAGTTGGCTAAAAAAAGCCTATAAAAACCATAATTTTTGTGGTTGTTGATTTTTGACCACACAACAAAACAAGGAAACTTAGCAGGGGAGCATTGGCAGAATAGATTAAACCCGAACAACTTGTCCCAGAAAAATAAGAATCCGGCAGTGGTTCGTCTACCCGGGGGTACTCCGACGATCAAGCCAATAATCAAATATCTCTCAAAGATAATTAATAATGCTTCACTCACTAGACAGAACATAAAAGCATACCTTAGGCCCACAAGGGTGCCCTATTTTTATAGCTAGCACTGACCTGATCCCTGTAAAAGCCTCACTTCAATGAACTTTGGCTCAGTGCTCATCTTGGACTCTCAGCTAGATAGGGATAAACTCCCTAAGAGTTTTATCTTTATCTAGACTGAGATCTTTCCCTATGTTAAGACTCATGTCCCTTATCTGCTCATTTTGGATTCCGGTATCTCTGCAGATAACCTCAGCCTAGCCGAGATAACCTCGGTATCAGGACCATGTCACATGGCACCTTGGCTGACACTTCGGCGTCACCTCAGCCACATGCAGTCACTCACAAAATATGTCCTCACAACTGTCCCCTAAGTTTTATTACCTCGGCAACCTGAGATGATGGAACTTACATAGCTAGTTCATTCACAGCGTTAGCTGAAATTCATTCTTTCTTCCACATCCGAGATCATTATTTGTCAGCTTCATGCACCCAGAACTCAACTGTCCATTCGTCACAAATCAAGAACCAAAAACCAAGTTTTAAAGTTTTCTCAACCGAATCTGCTCCTCTAGCCGAGGTTTCTGCCTTATTCAATCAAGAACTCCAAGAGTTTTATCTACTCATGAGCTGTCACGCACAGTTTTTCTCAACCATTGTTGCCACGTGTCCTTTCCTTCTCAGTTTGTACCTGACATGCGCTATCTGCGCACGCCGCCTAACAAGCACGTCGTCCAAGGTGTTTAATTATATTTTGCCGTCTTTTCACATTTTAACAAAAACACTTTCTCATTCTCGTACTCTCTCTTAAAGTTTTCTCTGTCTACGAAATTTCCCTCAAACGTTCATTACCGTCCTTTCAAGCTTTCTGTGTTCACCTGACTTCCGTTTCAGGAAAGCTTTTTACCACCGGGCCCTAGACAATACCAATGTTGGACTCCGGCGAACTTCTTTCCAGCCTTTAATGTGTAAGTTCATAACTTCTTGTCTTGTAATCTCTGTCCTTTATTTTTGATTTGTTGCGTATCTGTTACCTGTTTACATGTTTATTCGTTGTCATTGCAAATCAGTTTTTGTTCTTGAATCTTTGTTGTACAATACATCCTTGTGTCTATTCACATTGTTCGTGATTCCCGTACACACATAGTGTTCATAAATTTAAAGTTCTAACAATTTTGCCACTGTACTTTACTTTTGCACATCTGCACACACTTGCTTAATGTTTCTTGAAAAATGTTACTTTCTTGATTCTAAATCATGTTCTTTTATGTTTTTCTTTGACTTGTTTCTAGATTCTTGCCTTTGATTCTTGTTTTCGTATAGACTTAGGTTTGGGATTTGATAGAAATCACATTTTTTAGAAAAATTGAAACAAACTCCTCCTAGATCTTCAAAAACCCTCGCTCCAGTTCCAGCTTAGGTTTTAGCCGAGGTTCCCAATCCCTACCATTTTCTCTGTTCTGATATTCACCCCAAAACACCCAAAGCTGAGATAATGGGTATGTTTAGGTAGAGGGTAGATTCCCCAGAAAAACTTGAGCACTTTAGGAGAGAGTTTTCTATCCCAGCCGACATCCAGCTTAGGCTTACTGGGGAGGAGGACTCTATTATGCCGGATGGGGATTACATGCCCTTCCCAGTGGTTGCCTTTATCAAATGTGGACTTTGGTTTTCCCTTGATATACTCTTTTATGAAATCCTCCATTATTACAAACTTAACCCCATGCAACTTGCCATAAACTCATATCGGATCATTAATGGCATAATTGAATTAGCACACTGAGAAAAAGCTAGGATCACTCTAACCGACATCCAATTCTGCTATACTATGTATGGCCTTAAGTCTAAAAAATGCTACATATACTACCTCAAGCCCAGATCGACCGCTTACAAATTAATAGCCGACCTCCCAGACTCTAACAAGGGTGCTAGAGACGATTATTTCATCGTCTTAGGTAACTGGGAGTTTGCACCTGACGACGACCTTCATCTCTATCCTCTATGCCGATCGATGTTTAAAGAGGGTGATGGTAAGAGCTGAGTTACCTTTTTAATCATACTTCGGCTAAGATTTGTTGGTATATATCTGTTTTGTGATGTTCTACTTCTTTTTGCAGCTCTTCCCTAGCCAACGAAGGATTTTCGGCAGACCTTCTTCCCCAGCCCCGATCTAAAAAGGCTTTTAAGTTTGGATATTAATAAGTGCAAAGCCCCTTTGCTGCTTAATTATAGCCCGACCTACAAGTCTGTGTTACCTGACGTCCAACACCGGAGCAAGACTCCCCCATCAGTAACAACTCCCACAGTTGCTTCATCGTCAAGGCCAGATCAGGCCTCTTCATCGGACCCACTAGAGCAACCCTCCACTTCTGCTCCAGCTCAACTAATCCCACCATCCCAACGCCGACGCCGGTGTCGTGCTCTACCAAACGTACCAGCAGGCCAAACTCGTAGCTGAAAACAACAAGATTCTAAGGCGTCAGCCTACAATCCGACCAGTTCTCCCATCGCCCTTCCCACTATTCACTTCGACACCAAAGTTACATTTGTCGCCACTGCTGACGAAATGGGTGGTAAACCAGCAGTCATTGAAGACTTTCTAGCCAACATCCTAGGGGTAGTGACTATACAGTCCTTCTTTTCTTCCTCTCAATCCAAGCCAAAGCCAAAGAGAGTCAAGAAGGCTAAGGCCAAGGCTACAGTGACTCAGATTGATTCTGAGGACACTGTATCGATCTCAAAGCTAGCTAAGGCTGAAAAGAACACTCCTGCTGCCGACAAGAGGCCTGCAGAGGCCCCATCGCCCGATGTACCTTCAGCAAAGAAGCTGAGCCTTTAATAGCTAGTGATAGCGCGCTCAATGACGTCAAGGTCAAGACCGCCCTGTCAACGGCCGTGTTCCAACCCGAGGACATGAATTATATAGCCAACCTCCATGAATACGAGAATTTCGGACTGATGATACAACACTCAGTCTTGGTAAGTCACATTCTTTACATTTTTTTGAAGTTTTTCAATACTTAGCCAAATTTCACTAATCTGTTTCAATCCTTGCAGGCCATCCAGCATGCACATTTGTATACGGTCAAGACAGAGATGACAAGGAAGAAGTTGGCAAGGAAGACTAAGGAAGCTACCGAACTCCTCTCCTCACTCAATCATGCCAAAGGCAACAACCAAGCTCTGTTGGACTAGGCTAAGACTTCCAAAGCTACTCAAAATCAAGCCGAGGAAAAAGAAAAAATGGTCGATGCTGAAGCCGTAGCTGTCAAGACTGATCTTGAGGCTGCCAAAGACAAGGCAGCTAAGCTAGAGGCCAAGCTTCAAGAGGTCCTTGACGCAAAGAACGCCGAGGTCAAGGAGGCTGATGAAAAGGCCTTTGAAGAAGGGCAATCCGCCATCCACGACCAATATAAAGAGCAAGTCAACCTGGCTTGCAGCCGAGGTTATTACCTCGGCTAGACAATGGCACTCAACAAGATGGTTGTCCCAATGGACTCCTCACTTTGTGATATTGACCAGTTCCAAGTGCCTTTCCCTCCAGCTTTACAAGAATTTGATGACGATGCCGATGAGGCTGCAAATGAAGACGAGACTACTACTGGGGCCAAGTCCCCTACTCTAAATGAGCAAGTCCTTGACATGACTCAAGATGAGGAGGACGAGGTTTCCAAAAGTGCCTCTCCCAAGAGAGTCGTGTTAGAAGTCGAGGTACAAACAGCCGAGAAGAGCCTCGACCAAACTCTTCTCGAGATCGAGGCGGAGAGGACTGCCGAAAAGCTTTCCCAGCTGTCTGTCAAGGTCGATACATAGCCAATCGCCGAAGCAGAGCGGTCCACTTAGAATCTCCTCTTTTTTTGTACTTTGTACTTTTTCCTCTATAGTCATTGTAACCTTTTGGACAATGTTTTAACTTCAATTTGGCCGATGTGCCTTTTTGTACTTGAACAAGTTGTCTTTTCTAAATGCAAGTCAAGTGTTGAATGTATGCCTTCTTTTTTTTCTGTGCATGTTTACTGCTTTCTTATATAGAATATTTTTGGCATTTCTTCATAATATACCTTAACTGTATAATAACTCCGGGATATAATACCTTGGATACAAACCTTGGCTGTCTTCCTCGGGCAACCATTGGCATACCTCGACTAACACTTTAAAAATATCAAAATATTTTTACAAGTGTTATTCAGTATTGTTTTTTTACCTCCATATGCTATCTTCTATTAAGACTTCACCCTTTCCAAGTTTTATCAATCTGGTTGGTCACCTCAAGTAATATGTATCTCGGATACTTTATTCATACTTACCTCAGTTAACTTCAACTTGTAAATTTCTCTGAAATTTCAACAAGTATTAAGCCCATTTCAACTTGTAAATTTTTCTAAAAATTCCAACAAGTCCCAAGCTCTTAAGTTTATTTATCATTCCTGCTCCCTGCCCCTAAATGTGAACCTAAGTTCCACTTAAGCTCACATTTAAGCATGTGTCTATGGTCCTTTGCCGAAGTCAGATTCAAACAAATACTTCCCGAGGTGTTTCAACCTTGGTTTTCTCTGTTAATGAATTTAGTTCCATTTTGAGTTTGACTTTACCGATGTGGGAGGTCCAGGTTAATTCAACTTAGTTCAACTCTATTATATGCAAGTATAATTCAACTATGTCATATAATGAGTCTAAGTTATTCGTCATGTTTCATTCAGAAACATCACTAACTTAGTTCAACTCTATTATATGCAAGTATAATTCAACTCTGCCATATAATAAGTCTAAGTTATTCGTTATGTTTCATTCAGAAACATTGTCAACTTAGTTCAACTCCATTATATGCAAGTATAATTCAACTCTGCTAAATAATAAGTCTAAGTTATTGTCATGTTTCATTCAGAAACATCGACAACTTAGTTCAACTCTATTATATGCAAATATAATTCAACTCTACTATATAATAAGTCTAAGTTATTCGTCATGTTTCATTCAGAAACATCGCCATAGGACTGGTCAGTCGTATCACACAAATTTTAGATTCATAAAAATCAAACTAAAATTTTATTATTACTTCAACTAATGACATAAACTTCGAAAAACAAAAGTCTAATGATAAAAAAACAACAAGTTGCAAGTGTTCCAATGTCTTGGCAACTCTTTGCCATCAATGTCCTTAAGCCGATATGCCTCATTGCCGGCAACCGAGATAATTCTATAAGGCCCCTCCCAATTTGGGCCTAGCTTACCCTCCCTAGGATCCTTCTTGTTGCTGACTACTTTCCTCAACACAGGTCTCCAACTTTGAACTCTCTAGAGTTGACCTTCTTGTTATAAGTCCTAGCAAGTTGTTACTGGTATGCCCCCAGCCGAATTGCTGCTCTCTCTCTTTTCTCCTCCAATAGGTCTACATCTCAGGCTAGAAATGCCTCATTTGTACCATTTTCCACTCCCTGGGTTCTGATCCCTAGAATGCCGACTTCTAGTAGGATAATTGCTTCAGTGCCATAAGCCATAGCAAATGGAGACTCCCTAGTTAATTTTCTCGACGTAGTCCGATATGCCCATAGTACATTGGGTAACTCCTCCACCCATTTTTCCTTTGCTGCTTCCAGCCTCTTTTTGATCCCATCCAAGATAGTCTTATTGGATGCTTTTGCCTGACCATTACTCTGAGGAAAACTTGAAGTAGAGTAGTAGTGCTTGATTTTGTACTTTGCACATAAGTTTTTGATTAGCTTATTGTCAAACTGTATACTATTGTCTGCTATTATTGCCCTTGGAATCCCAAACCTGGTGATGATGTTCGTCCATATGAAGTTCTTCACATAAATGTCTCAAATCTTTGCAAGGGGTTTAGCTTCTACCCACTTTGTGAAGTAATCAATTACTACTAGCAAAACTTCTTTTGCCTAGTTGCTTGGGACAATTGTTCATTTAGGTCCATGCCCCACTGGGCAAACGGCCAAGGACTGGTTACTGGGTTCAAATCTGCGGCTGGTTGATGTATCAAAAGCGCAAACCTCTAACACTTCTCGCACTTTGTGACGTAGGCTTCAACATCCTTCTGCATGTAGGGCCACCAGTGCCCTTAAGTAATGGCCCTATGAGTAAGTGATCTGCCCCCAGCATAGCTGCTACATACCCCTTCATGTATTTCATACAAGAAATCTTCAACCTGGGAGGGATGCACACACCTCAAAAGGGGACCAGTAAAAGACCTTCTGTAGAGATGTCTTTTTGCTGTTAGGCTAAACCTTACCGACTTCAGTCTGGTCTTGTGCGCCTCTTTGCGATCATCCGGTAACATGTCGTCCCTAAGAAACATCACTATTACATCCATCCAACTTAGACCCATCTCCACACACATTGCTTCATATTTTGTGATCAGTGATTCCATACTTGGACCTGACAAATAATCAACCATTATTGTCCTTACCTCCCCTGATTTCATTGCACTAGCCAGGTTAGCTAAGGCATCGGCATGGCTATTGTCATCTCAGCTAACCTGCTGTAGTCGGCAATCCTAAAATAAGGCTAGCAGTCTAACAACTTCTTTGACATAGGTTATCATTCTTTCATCTCGGGCGACATACTCGCCTATTGCCTGGTTCACAATAAGTTGGGAGTCTCAGAAGACTACCATCTCGTCGACTTCCATTGTTGCTGCTAACTTCAACCCTATGATCAGTGTCTCATACTCTGCTTCATTATTTGAGGCCTTAAACGCCAAACGAATAGACTGTTCTAACATTCGCTCATCTAGTGATACTAACACTACTCCTGCCCCCGCTCCTTGACGGTTTGAACTTCTATCAACAAATAAGCGAAAGGAGGCGCAGATATAGATGTCGCAAGGTTTTGGTTTCTCTACCTTCTTTTGCTCTGCTGTGGGGTTTTTTATTCCCAATTGGGTTTCTTCTTGTTTCCCTGGACACCCTAAGCCTCGGCTTACAAGAGCCCGATGTGAGATGACACCAGGTGTGTGAACTCTTGGATTTGAGAGAACTGGAGCTATGGTCAGGTATTTTTTCAAGTCGGCCAAGGCGACTTCGCACTCCTCTGTCCACAAAAAATCTATGGCCTTCTTCAATAAACTGAAAAATGGTTTACACTTATCTGAACTTCTGCTTATAAACCTATACAGGGCTGCAACCCTTATAGTCAGCATCTGTACTTGTTTTGCCAATGTTGGGCTCTTCAAGTCAATAATGGCCTTGATTTGATCTGAGCTTGCCTCATTGCCCATTCTAATAACCAGGTATCCTAGAAACTTACCAAACCTAACTCCAAATGCGCATTTCGAAGCATTAAGTCAGAGCCGATATGTTCTAAGAATATCAAAAACTGCCTTCAAGTCGGCCAGGTGATTTTCAGGTTCATTAGACTTCACGACTGTGTCATCAATGTATACTTCCACTATTTTGCCAATCAGATGTCTAAACATCTTGGTCACCAACCTCTAGTAGGTTGCTCCTATATTTTTCAACCCGAAAGGCATCACTCTGTAGCAATATAGCCCTTTTGAGGTGATAAATGCAGTTTTCTCCTCATCAGGGGGGTACATTGCTATCTGGTGGTATCCCTTGTAAACATCTAGGAAGCTCATCCTTCCATGCCCTGAAATGGCATCTACTAATTAATCGATATTGGGCAGTGGGAAACTGTCTTTGGGACAAGTCTTATTCAGGCTGGTGAAGTCCACGCAGATCCTCCACTTCTCATTCTTCTTTTTCATAACAACTATGTTTGACAACCAAGTTATGTAGTTTACCTCTTGAATGGCTCTGGCCTCTAATAATTTGTCCATTTCCTCCTCTACTGCCTCCACATGAATCAACGTCGGCCTCCTTGCTCACTGAATGACAAGTTTAGTCGACCTTTCTATATTTCGTCTCTGGCAAGTGACCTCGGGATAGGCACCTCATATGGCGTTCAGGCAAACACCTCTATGTTTGCTCGCAAGAATGACTCTAACTCCCTTTCCTCCTCCTCAGCCAATCCTGAGCCGAGGAGAAAGAAGTGTTATTCATCACCTTGTTGCACTAGAATTTTCTTTAAGGCTTTCTCGCTTTTGTCGGCTGGCGCTTTGCCAACATCATCCAGGACCTTCATGTCCTCACCATCAATTTCTACTATTTTTGCTTCTCGCCCGTTGCATGTGGATTTCATTGCTACCATGGAACAATTCTTTGCCTGCGCCTGATCCCCTCTGACCTCCTCAATTCCATGCTCTGTTGGGAACCGCAACAGTTGGTGTAGTGTTGAGGGAACAACCCTCATTGCGTGCAACCATGGCCTTCCCAAGATAACATTGTAAGGGGAGAGGGTGTCAATTACTGTGAATTCTGTGCTTACTTTCTTGGTGCCTGCCTACAACTCCGAATTTATTGCTCCCACTACAGATGTTGTCCCTAATCTTCTCTTTCTGTCCGTTGTTGGCCATCTATTCTCCTTATGTTCCCACAGACGGTGCCAAATTGTGGGTGTTGATTTTTGACTACACAACAAAATAGGGAAACTCAACAGGAGAGCACCGGCAGAATAGATTAAGGCCGAACAACTTATCACAGAAAGATAAGAATCCGACGATGGTTCGTCCACCCGGGGGTACCCCGATGATCAAGCCAGTAATCAAATATCTCTTAAAGATAATCAATAATGCTTCACTCACTAGACAAAACATAAAAGCATACCTTAGGCCCACGATGGTGCCCTGTTTTTATAGCCAGCACTAACCTGATCCCTGTAGAAGCCTCACTTCAATGAACTTTGGCTTAGTGCTCATCTTGGACTCTCAGCTAGATAGGGATAAACTCCCTGAGAGCTTTATCTTTATCCAGACTGAGATCCTCCCCTATGTTAAGACTCCTGTCCCTTATCCACTCATTTTGGATTCTAGTATCTCCATAGATAACCTCAGCTTAGCCGAGATAACCTCGGTATCAGGGCCATGTCATGTGGCACCTTGGCTGACACTTCGGCGTCACCTCGACCATGTGCTGTCACTCACAAAATATGTCCTCACAATTTCCAACAGTTACAAGCATTGAAGTTAAGGAACTAGGTGAATCTTCAAGAAGTGTGTTCTTGTTGGTTGACTCCAAGATTGGCTAATGTATCAGCACATAGGTTATCTTCTCTAGGGATGAACTCATTCGACCAATTATCTTCTTTGTAGAAAGTTGGCGTCTTTAATCAGAGCTCTATAAGAAAAGATCCTTTATACACCTTCCTTAATCAGCTTCTTGGCCATCTAAGAATCAGTTTCTATTTCAACATTAGAAACTCCTTTTTGCATCATTATAGTGAGGCCTCTGTAAATGCTCCATAGTTCAGCTTCCAAACTAGTGCAGTTGCCTAAGTAACCGTAGTATCCCCATACCCAGGTGCCAACTTCATCTCGATATATTATAAACAAAATTAAAATGAAATATGAAATGAGACATTCTTGACATATCGTGTACTTCAACATACCTTGATAGTAGGAACAAAATAGGAAAAACTACATGTAGATAGGAGTTGGACAAAAAAATTACAAACGCATAAAGGGTGTAAGTGTGTCTATGATAAGGTACAAATGAAAGGCAGTAGTGGGGTGCAAATGAAAGGTTGTCACACTTGCGCCGCTCTATGTGTTGATAATTTTTTTTTCCAACTCCCACCTGCATGTAGTTCCCCCAACTAAATATACAAGGACAATTGGATCTTAAAGAGACAGTCTAAAAAATTGCAATATATATGAATTTTTTTTAGTGTAATTTTAACATGTTCAAAAATTTTGCATCACATAAGAAAGAACTTGCACTAAATACAAGATAGATATTGTTGGCTACATATTTTGTACAAGCCAGTTACAATTCGACGCGTGGCAAAGTAAGGGTAGTACGGGAAGACTATTCAAATCTTCAATCCTGATCGTACACATGGCAGTTAGCATTGGTTGTTACGAGATCTGAGTAGCAGTGGATCAATAAAGAGATACAAGGTGATGTGGCATCAACGGTTACTCACATTTAAATTCAAATTTAAGATGGAAGCCTAACTGCAAGTGATGGCGTAATGGAGCTAATCTTAAGGCAACATGATCAGTGATCATGGAGGAGCAGTTTGACGGTTTGAAATACAGTTCGATGGTCATCCTTGAGCATTATAAATAGCAGAGAAGGCCCCAAAAAAAACCCCCAGACTCAGATCCAAAAAACCAGTCTTATTCTACTTTACTTAGTTTTACATTTCCTATTCTTTACATTCCTGTACTTTAAATTTTGCACTGCACTTCATTCATAGGAATAGTTTCAAGTAGATTGTCGCTGTAAACCTCCACGAGGCTGAGCTTGAATCATTGTAAATTTTTTATTCTAATGAAATGCTTTAGTTGTTCTTTAGTTGATTGATATTTTGCTCAATTCTCCTAAATCAAGCCACCAGTAAAAGTCCTCTTCATTGAGGCTGAGAGAACTAAAAAACACAATCATCTAATAATTGGTTGGCAATTAAATTTTTGTAAGAACTGAATGATCCTTGCTAGCACGCTCGCAATTACAATAATAACCTTCGAAAGCCAAAAAGCCAACATATATTTTTGGCACGCCGAGTGGGACTAATTGAAATGGCTAGACATAGGAGACAATGAGAAAATGAACGCCTGGAAGAAGGCATAGAAGGAGAGGTAGACATACCTAATCCAGAGGATAATGTAATAACACATCCTGTGAAAATTCCCATTTTACCAGAACATATGGTCGAACAGACCAGTACTTCAGAACAAGTACCACATGTTCGTAATGTTGGATGAGACCAAGGAATTGGACCATCCAGTGTCCCATCTACTCAGACAATAAATCCATGGGGTGGCTTAATAGATGCAATAGGACAGTAATTAATGAACACAATGGAAAGGTGGGCAACATCCTTTTTGGATCGAATAAATAACCACCAATTAACAAACGTAAGACACATGGAGGAAGTTTCGAATGTCCCTCAGCAAACATTGGCTAGAGATAAACAGCCTATGCAAGTTAATGGACATTCTAATGGTCAAACTAGTAATCAGAATTGTGAGACCATCACCTCAATCTTGGTACGAGCCTATTCCGAGGCCTATAGCAGGTCAAAATGCCTCAGTACTTAATAGTGAAGCCATGCAATTTGGTGGATCTGGTCCAGTACAAGAAAATGGCATAAGAATGGTTCCAAATCCCATGTTCGAAGCCATACCTAGCACAAGGGGTTTCACTAATCCCTTATTCGAATTTATACCCAGAGGGTTGGAAGGTTTTCCTACAAATGGAAGAGACGTAACACCAGTTCCAGCACCTTTCACAGGTCCTTTAGCAGGACAGGCTCAAAGGGGTTACCCACACCCCCAATAGCAACCTGTACTACAGGGACAACCAGTTCCAAATATACCACCTTATGGACCAAGAGGACCACAGGCACAAGTTTACCCATAAAATCCTGTGTTTGTTTCTCCAGTAGTGGTTCAGCAGGCACAAAATATGGTTCTTAGGGACCAAATTGCTGACATCGTTAGGGAAATGTGTGGACCGATGGCTCAGGGGGTCCAAACTCCTGTGTACAGAAAATCATACCCAGAATGGGTAGATAGGGTACATGAATACCCAAAAGGTTTCAGGATACCAGATTTCGCCCTTTTTTATGGGAATGGAAACCAATCAACAGTAGAGCATATTGCTAGGTTTGCTGCTCAATGCGGTGAATTTACTAATAATGACTATATAAAGCTGAGACTGTTCCCAAACTCTCTAACTGGGGGAGCATTTGTATGGTACATTAACCTTACACCTGGCTCAATCCAAACTTGGCAACAAATGGAAGAGGCATTTCATGCCTAATTCTTCCAATCAGAGCCAAAGGTTTCCATGGCAGACCTGGCAAGGTTGAGTCAAAGGCTTGAAGAGAAGGCTACTCAGTTTATTGCCAGATTTAAAAGGGCTCAAAATAAATGTAGAGTCATCTTGCCAGAGCCAGAATTCGTAAGATTGGCTTAGAATTTAGGCTTCGAAAGAAGTTTGACTCAATAGAGTTCAGGGACATAGTGGAACTGACTTATAAGGTATCTAGGTATGAAGCATTACTAGAAGAGGAACAAGATCGAAATAATGCATCATATAAGACATACTACAAAGATCCTAACTATGAGATTGATGTAGCAGAGATTGTGGGGAAAGAACCTGTGATCTGTGAAGCATTAATTCATAAGGATACAACAATTGACCAGCAGTTTAAAAAGAAAGACCTTCACAGGAAATACTCTTTCGATTTAACTAAGGTAGATGATATTTTTGATCATTTGCTTGCGGCCAACTTCCTTAAGTTACCAAAAGGGGTTAAAATTCCATCTCTTGATGAACTCAAAGGAAGAGTAGATTGTAAATGGCATAATTCTTGGTCTCACTCGACTAAGAACTGTATTGTTTTTCGAGACAGGATCCAAGAACAAATTCGGAAAGGAAGTTTGAAATTCTCAACCAAAGCTGAAAAAGCCATGGGGATCGACAGTAATCCATTTCCAGAAATTGGAGAGGTGGCTGCCAATGTCATTATGCCGGATTTTCAGAACCTGTCTTTGAAAGAATTAGAAGAAGTCAATGTGCAGATGCATGTAGCCAACCAGACAACTATCAAGAAAGACACTGGAAATCTACCAGCTATTGGACAAGGTTTCTCACACCAGAGGGAAGACTCTGAGGAAGAAGCACTGGATGACGATTCCTTAGAAGCAGCTGTAATGCAGAGGATGTGTCCTAGGTGCAGACTAAGCTACAAGTGGTTGAAAGGACTTCCAATTGATGGGAAGCAATACTACAAGGATGTGCAGAGACATCCTAAACCAACCAATGCTTACATAAAAGGCCATGTCCATCTGGTGTTAGGCAGCAGCCATTGAGGGTTGAACCAACAGCTGATAGGATGCATTCCAAAGGCAAAAGGCCTTTACATGAATCCAGGCCGTCTAATTATTACAGAATGAAGAGCAGTCATTCTGAGAGGAGATTGGAGAGAGGATCAGTTTATGGGATCAAAGCCACAAATTGGCCCCCTAGACCAGCCTCACGTAAGACAGAAAGTGGACACCTTCATCGAAAGCCTGAGTTAGGCCCAAAGCATGAAGTCAGGACCAAGCAGTGGCCTTCGTAGCTAGCTTCGAAGATGGCTTCGAAGGAGGAAAGAAGCAGTTCAACAGTAGGGTCAGTAGGTTCGTGGGTACCAGGGGTCCCAGATTGGTTTGTGATTCAGAATAAACCTAGGGAAGTGTTTACCCAAAGAGATATAATTGGAAACCAAGACAGGATGATTAAGCCTCCTTTGGTGGCTCCAAACAATTAGATGTTGCTTAAGCACCCAAAAACAAAGGAACCAGATATGGTCCCCATAATTTCTAGATCACAAAGGAGAAAAATTCAGCGTAGGTACACTTAGTACCAGCGAGACCTGAAAGAGAATGGAGAGAGTTCTTCATTGGTACAAACAGAAGGAAAGAAGAATCCAAAGTCAGACCATACTCCAAAACCAACTCTACAAGGCAAAATGGGTTGCAACAGAGAACAGTTGGCCAAAGTTCACTCTGAACTAAAAGCCAGAGAGAAGTCCAGTTTAGCGAGATTGGAGAAGGCATTGATGGAGAGTGACAGCGAGACGGAGAAAGAAGTTGGCTTGGGCCAAAAAAAAGAAATGGTTGAGGAAGAAATGTTCGAAGCCTTCATGGCTGAACAAACATTTTTGGTTGAAAAACCAGTCATGACAGACCATTCGAATGATGAAGTGCCAGAGAGCAGCATGGAGGATGCTTCTGGAGTAATTGAACAAGGTGGCCAAAAGGAGAAACAGACACAGCCAGCCATTCAATTTGGCTCAGTGTTAGTGAACATGGTACACATACTACTACGTGAATTCCAAGCTGGAGATGAGAATTAAGAGGGGCAAAAAATTGACCCAATTCCAATCTCTAGTGAAAACTCACAAGTGAGTATGGTGCAAGATAATTCCGGAATGGTTACCCCAATGGAAATTGAATATGAGAGTGAAGAAGTGGTGAATATTAACCTCTCATATCCTTTTGAGTATCCCTCGAATTCTATGACACAGCATGTCAAGCCTTTGTATATTAAGGCCTTCTTCGATGGGATACAATTGAACCGAGTCTTGGTGGATAATGGGGCAGCGGTGAACTTACTACCGAAATCTTCCTTGAAGAAATTAGGGAAAAAGAATCCCAAGTTAATCCCAACCAGTACAACCATTGCAGGTTTCGCTGGAGACAGACAGATGGCTCAGGAAATTCTACCCATTAACCTGAGTGTGGGAACCAGGGACTGCATGACGGCGTTCTTCATGATCGACAGTAACGCTAAGTACAATGCTTTACTTGGTAGAGATTGGATCCACACTAACAAATGTGTGCCTTCCTCTTTGCATAAGAAAATAATGATGGCCTTGGGCAATGGAGAGACAGAGGAAATTGATGCAGATCCTCAACCTTTCATAGCTTACGCAGGCTTCGCAGAGGCCAAGTTATATATTCAGGGAGTGACACCACTCAGTATACTGAGGAAATCTGATGGCTCAGCCGAAGTGACGGCTGATGAGGAAGTGACACACCTGAAGCACTTAGTCCAGGAGAGTGCTAATGAAAAGGTTGTCATTAAAGATGACAATGATGCCTGGTTATAGGCAAAGAGATGAAGCGCCAGAAGGCAAGTCTTTGGCTTTAATTAAGTTTTCAATATTAGATGTAAAGTCAATAGTCCAGAAAGTGAAGGAGCAAGAGAAAGAAGCCATGATAGTAGGCTACAAGCAGGAGCAGCAACAAGCCAGAGTTTTGGCCCTTGATAAATAATGTGCATTGGACATTGAAACAAAAGTCCAGGAAATACAGGAAGAAGAAGCCTTGTGGATAGACTTTGTCCATGAAGAGGAAGACAAAGAGGTTGAATCAAAGAACCTAGGAACAGAACACAGCAAGGAGATTGCTTCGAAGTCAGAAGGAATCAAAGAAGGAGCTTCAGCAAGTTCTCAGAAGAGATAAATTAGAAGAGATAAATTTAGGGGAAGGTTCTATACAACAACCCATTTATATAAGTGCTTGGTTGAATGCTCTTGACAGGAACCAATTGTTGGTTATTCTGAGGAAATATAAAGATTGTTTTGCATAGTCTTATAATGAACTATCAGGATTGGATAGGTCATTAGTGGAACATAGGCTCCCTATGAAGCCTAACTTCAAGCCATACAAGCAAAAATCAAGAAGAATGGGTCCAGAAGTGATTCAGAAAGTTAAGGAGGAAATTCTTAGACTACTCAAGGCAGGCTTTATTAGGACAGCCAGGTATGTGGAATGGCTATCTAATATTGTGCCTGTAGTTAAGAAGAATGGTAAAATGAGGGTATGCATTGATTTTAGAAACTTAAATCTAGCAGCTCCAAAAGATGAGTATCCTATGCCTATAGTAGATTTGCTGGTAGACAGTTCAGCAGGGCATCAAATTTTATCAATGATGGATAGGCACTCTGGTTATAACCAAATCTGCATTGCAGAGGAGTATGTTCACAAAATAACATTCAGATGTCCTGGAAATATTGGCACCTTCGAATGGGTTAAAATGCCATTTAGTCTGAAGAATGCTGGGGCTACATATCAGATGGCTATGAACACTATCTTTCACGACCTCATTGGAGGGTATTTAGAGTGTTATATTGATGATATTGTAGTTAAATCCCAATCCATGGAGGAGCATTTGTTTCACTTAGAAGTAGCTTTCGAAAGAATGAGAAAGTTCAAGTTGAAACTCAATCCTCTTAAGTGTGCTTTTGGCGTATCATCTGGAAATTTCTTGGGCTATGTAGTACACAAGAAAGGAATACAGATTGACTAGAATAAAGCCAAAGTCATCATTGAAGCCAAACCCCTATCCAGTAAGAAGGAATTACAAAAGTTCCTTGGATAAGTTAATTTTCTTCGAAGATTTATTTCTAACACTACAGGGAAAACTAAAGTATTTTCTTCCTTGTTAAGGTTAAAGGATGAAGAGGAATTTGTATGGACAGCAGAGCATCAAATTGTTTTCGAAGAAATCAAAGCCTACTTGGCCAACCCTCTAGTGCTAATACCACCAAAGAATGATAAGCCCTTGAAGTTGTACATAGCTGCAGCAGAAGATTTATTGTGAGCTTTCTTAGCCCAAGACAATGAAAAACGCAAGGAGCAAGCTGTTTATTACCTTAGTAGGTTTTTAAATTCTTGTGAATGTAAATATTCAGCTGTAGAAAAGTTGTGCCTTGCCTTGTATTTTGCTGCAGTGAAATTAGGATATTATCGTTTGCCTATAACTGTCTTGGTAATTGCAACCATAGATTTGGTTAAGTATATGTTATCTAGACCTATGTTGAGAGAAAGAATTGGCAAATGGGTATTAGCCTTGTCAGAATTTCATTTAGAATATGTTCCCCAAATGGCAGTGAAAGGGCAAGTTTTAGCTAATTTTTTGGCAGACCATCCATCTCAAACAGAGAGCCAAGAGATAATGGAACTTGGTATGGCTAGTGTTGAGCCATGGCAAATGTGGTTCAATGAATCGAAAGCCAATGGCCTAACTGGAATTGGTATAGTGATTAAGTCACCACAAGGAATAGAAACCACACATGGTTTCAGAGTGGATGAAATTACTTGTTCTAATAATCAAGCTGAATATGAAGCCTTAATAGTGGGATTGGAAATTCTTATTGGATTACAAGTTCATGCAGTTGACATATTTGGAGATTCTCAATTGGTGGTTAACCAAGTGAAAAGGATTTTCAAATGTCAAAGTATAAGCATGTTGCCATACTATGTTGTTGCATTACATCTGCTTTCTCAATTTCAAATAGCAAATGTAACTCATGTCCCAAGATTCTTAAATAATAGAGCTAATGATGTGGCTCAGAAAGCTTCGAATTTCAAGAGGAGGGATAATACTCAAAGGGGCATAAGCCAAACAACATACCAAAAATCTATACCACCCTTAAATAAAAGGAATGTGCTCTTGGGAGTCAATCATAATGACTTACAGGAACAAGATTGGAGGCATCCAATAATGCAGTACTTGGCTGGCCCATCCTCGAAGGCCAGTAGAAAAATTAAATTGCAATCTCTGCAATACATCATATATAGCAATGCTCTCTACAAAAGGGGAAGAGATGGTTTATTGCTTTAATGTTTAGGCTCAAAAGAAGCATTAACAGCTATGGCTGAGGTTCATGAAGGCATCTGTGGTACTCATCATCCTGGTGTGAAAATGAGATGGTTGCTTCGAAGGCATTCCTACTAGTGGCCAACTATCCTTCAAGACTGCATAGAATATGCAAAGGGTTGCCAGGCATGTCAAAAACATGGCACAATAAGGCATGTGCCCATAACTGATCTGCATGTAGTAGTAAAGCCTTGGCCATTCAGAGGATGGGCCATGGATATGATAGGAAAAATACACCCACCCTCTTCGAAGCATCATTGTTTCATTTTAGTGGCTACTGATTACTTCACCAAGTGGGTCGAAGCTAAGCCATACAAGGCTGTAGACCAGACTGAGGTCATTGGATTCATCAAGGATTTAATCCATAGGTTTGGCATCTCACAAACTATAACTGTTGAAAATGGGACTGTGTTCGATGGGAAAATGGTGAAGTCTTTTGTAACAGAGTTTGGAATTAGCCTTGTTAATTCCACCTCCTATTATGCACAAGCCAACAGCCAGGCTAAATCATCCAATAAGTCCTTGAAGAAAGGAATACAAAAGGTTGTGGAAGACAATCCTAGGGATTGACATAACTTATTGTTAGATGTATTGTGGGCTTATAGAACTTCCCCAAGGTCAAGCACAGGAGTTACTCCTTATGCCTTGGTGTATAGGCATGATGCTGTGTTGCCTGTGGAAATTAATGTTAAGTCTTTGAGGGTAAGATGCCAAGACCAGCTAGATCCTGAGCAATACCATCAGAGTATGTGCTTGGAATTAGAAGGAATAGATGAAGCCAGAATCCTGGCATTAAATAGCATTTTCTTTCAAAAGAAGAAAGCAGCCAAAAATTACAATAAGAAAGTCAAACACATTGGCTTCGATGAAGGTGATTTGGTATGAAGACAATACTCCCAATAGGAATTAAAAGCCATAAGTTTGGTAAATGGTCACCTAACTGGAAAGGACCATATCAAATTCATAGAGTCTTGCCTTTCGGAGCATACCATTTGAGAAATTTGAATGGATACATACATCCCAAAAAGATTAATGGCAGATATTTGAAGCCTTATTTTCCAACTATTTGAAAAACACAAGGAATAGAATAAATGTCAAGCAAAAGAACACAAGAGTACTCAAATGATAAATCAGAATTTGTTTTTTCATAAAGAGTAGAGCACATTTTGCCATAAATTGGCCCAAAAATCATTACAATGTCTTAATTGTTCTTTTACAACAGATTCCTATTGTTAAATGATGAAAACAACTGAATAGCTGCAGTCATTTCTTCTTTTCGATCGGCCAATCCTTGGTTGGTGATTTGCAGTTTGGTGTCAGTTCGAATTAAGGCCTGGTTCACTGCAGATAGCTCCTCCTCAAGTTGAGCTTTTCTCTCCAGTAGCTGAGTTCGAAAATGGGAGACAAAGGAATTTAGCCCTGAGACTTCAGCATGTACTGTGGAAACAAAGCTCTGGTCTCTTATTAATTTCTCCTCTGTAACCTTGGCAGAATGGCAAATGTTGATATAGAAGTCGATGGTAGCTGCTGCCTGAGATAGATGATTCGAGACATTCATGTCGGACTGCTCAGCAACTTTACAGCACTGAAGGAACCCATTTCTTATTATAGGCCTTTGTAAAGCCTCAAAAGGGATCCTCGAAAAAGAGATTAATAATCCCAAGCAGGTATCTAAGTCCATTAGAGGTTCAGAAGGCTTGCTACTGGAGGAAGATGAGCTTTCAAGAATTTCTAGCAAGGAGATAGCCAAGACTGATGGCTCAGCTTCGTCATTGGCTATTGGAGAGGTAGAGGGTATGTCGAATAGACTGGCTAGCCTTGCTTCGAAGATATCTACCTCATCCGTAGACATCAGGGGCGCAGAGAAAACTGTGGTGAAAGGCACAGAGGACTGCATAGGGATAAGAGAAATGGGTGGAGCATCTTCAGTAGTCTCTATGGTCCTAACCACCAATAGGTCAAGGGAAGAGGGGCTGGAACAAGGCAGAGGTAATAAACCATGGGTTTGAAAGCTGCCAGTACCCTTTATTGGAAAATCAACTGCCATCAGAGATGGAGTAGCAATTGGAATCTCCTTGGAAGAAGGAGGAAGAGCAAGGTTCGAAAGAGAACCGAATTAAGGTGGGTCAAAGGTCAGATGGGGAAGATTTGGAGTCAAACCAAAAGAAAGGAATTTAGGAATGCTTGGTCTCAAGGAGAGTACATCAAATGCAGGCTTGGGAAGTGGAAGGATGATTTGAATAGTCCTCACGTTCTGCTGCTGATCAACTTTAACTGAAACTGAGGGAGTCCTCATTGGAAGAATAGACTCAGTAGTTATTGCTACAAAAGGAAGAAATGTAAAGTAATGTCAAGTTTCAATACCAAGATTTGACAAGGAAAAATAGCAGAAGCATAAAAGAAATTACTTGTTTCAGAAGTGTTGGCAATAATAGGAGAGCTACGAACATAGTAATGTTCGGCAATTTGTTGCCTTCTTGCAGTTTCCCTTTGGAATGCATCAGCAGCAGCAGCTTCATCTCTCAGAAATTGTTGATGCCGTCTCTTCTCAGCTCTCTCGAAAACAATTATGGCCTTAGAGTGTTCCTGCTCTACTGCCTTGGCAGTTGCCTCATATACAGGATCTTCGACGAAATCAGAAGGAGAGACAGTCATCTTTCTTTTCTGTTTTCTCTGTATTGTTGTCTCATCTTGAACCAAGTCAGAAAAATGGACAGTCATTCTTTTCCTTCTTTTCAGGGGTGACTCTTGCTCTTGAGTTTCTTCTTCTTCTCCTTCTTCTGCTTGAACCTCAGGTACTTCCTTTTCAGGCTCAAGTAAAAGTCTCATTTTCTTTTGTTACTGTTTGCTTTTGAGAAGATTTAGAGCCTGGGTCTTCTGAGGAGAATCTCTCTGCAAGGCATCCGCATCACCTTTACAAAAGAAGAACTAAAGATAAGGCTAAGATCATTATAAAGAAGGCAAAAGGAGAAGAGACAAGGGTGTATACCTTTTTTCGAGGCGACTCGGGTAACTCTAGGAAAAGTTGAGGCAGCGGGAGCAGACTGTGTAGTAGCAAGCACAGGAACCGAAGTGGTAAGGGCAGTAGAAGAAGCAACAATTCTAGCTTTTTTTAGCTTGGGCACATCCAACACCATCAGTAGGTCTTGAGGAGAAATAGCCAGGTATACTTCCATATTGTTCGCCCACCAGTTGTGGTACCTCTTCAACATGTTAGCTTGAGGAAGAAAAGGGGTATACTCAAAATCGATCAAGTCCTCTATAAACTTAGAAGTTGCCTCTTCTAGTCTGGACCGTCGAACTTTCAAATCCCTAGTGGTAAGACTTAGATTGGTGTTACTGCAAAGAGGTATTGGGACCCCTTGTGAGAAGCCAAATTGTCTGGCAAATTGAGCAGGACAGTAGGGCTCAGCAATGCATTTGTAAGCTCTGGGGTTCAAGGTCCCAATGAATAATTCTCTAGGGATTAAAATAGAGGCCCATATGTCTTTATGAGCAGGTGAAGCACATAGCCTATCACTTAATAAATTCTTCAACCAAGGGGGACCAATGATGATGGGTTCGAAGGGACGAAAGCAGTAGGAAGGAGGAGAAGTTGGAAGTTGGTGGAAGAAAAAAAAGTAAAAAGCAAAAGTAGAAGGATAAAGTGAAGCATTGGCTAGCCTCATGCCATGAGTAAGATGGTTGGGTTCAAAAAATTTAAGGCATTTGGATTGTAACTCAGTGAAATAAGCAAAAAGCCAAAGCTGAAGAATTCAAAATGGCCCCCCTTGATTGGCATCTACGGGTTTCTCACAGAAAAGAGAACAGGCTCTATATACTTGACCTAGAACGTATGGAGCCAAAGCCACCCTCTTCTATAAAACAAGGGCTTTGGCAAGAGGGACAAATTCGAGCATGATTCTTTGAGAGGAGGTGCAGAAAAGGAACTTGCAAAGCCAATATAATAAGAAAGAAAAGAATTCTCTATCGATCACAGGACCCTCCCTTCTATTCTCAGCCTTGATAAAGTCACTATAGGATGAGTTAAGAGAATGGAGGGAAAAAGGGACTGCTAAGTCAGGATAATCCGGTCCAATAGGGGTTCCAATGGGAGATAATCCTAATAGATGGCAAATATCAAGGACAGTAAGGGCCATCATCCCACATCTAAATTGGAAGAAATTAAAAACAGAATTCCAAAAGCATAAAGCAGTGGGAATCAAGAAAGGGTATTCAGGAATAGTTAACCTGGATAATCGGAGGGCATCGAGAAGGCAGAGTTCTTGAAGAACCAGAGTCCTATTAGGGACAAGTCGATCATACCATTCTTGCCACTCTGGTCTCACTGTGGGCCAACATCAGTAGGGGCGATTCATCATCTAGTTCCTCTAGTCAAGGCCACCCTCGTAAAGGAGACAATGGTCTTCTAGACGAGGATATAAAGATGGAAGCTCAGTAAGAATCTCCTTGAATATTGGCCCAAGCACATAGTCTTGTTGCTCATGACGACGAGGGATGAAGATGCGTCCATCGATGGCACTTGTTTCCCCAGCCTTGTACTTCTCACATTCTACATCGATGATCCTCTTCAAGGTTACAGATGGGCTCGCACGCTCTATGACTGGCACTTTCAACGAAGAAGAAGCCATTGATAGAACACTTTTTCGGAGGATGAAGCTAAGAAGGGGAGTAGAGAGAAGTGGAAGATAGGTAGAGGTAAAGGGTTTGTATGTTGAGCGAGCGAATGATTTCAGAGCACGAGATAAAAAGGGTTTTAAAAGAAAAACCTTTGTGTCCGGAAGATATGTCGCATAATTCGCGAAGTACTAAAAATACAAACACGAAGAGCTTTCTTCAATATTGATACTTTTGGAGAGAAAAACACATCCCAGATGTCGAAGCCAGCTTCGAAATATAGTATTTGGCTTCGAAACCAAATTTTGGTGCCAAAAGTCAAATAATAAACGGCTTCGAAACTAAAAAGCCAACTTCGAAGTACATTTCATACTTATGGATGAAAGGATGCTCAAGTATTAGTTTACTTCGAAGAAATTAAAGACCTGTTTTAGGTTTCTCAAGGAAAGTAATGTCTTTCGAAGCAAGACTTGAGATCCCTTAAGGGTGGGAATTGCTGTTCGAAACATCAGAACCAATAATTGGTTTGTATTTAAGAAAGATTATCTTTCTAGACTAAAACAGTGCAACCCTAAAAAGGAGCTTTCATAATTTTGAAAGTATGGACTGTTATTCTAAGGAAAAAATGGTCAATTTAAAACTGATTGATCATACTAACCATGACCATATGTTGGTTATGATCAAAACAAGCTTAAGGGGTAAGATTGTTAAATTCGAAGCACCAATTTTAAATGAAAATCAACAAAAATTATTAACTATATTTCATAAATTGGACAGGTTCATTGTTGGTTCTTTTAGTGTTTCATTTAAAACGATCAAGTCCAAATTCGAATGATAAGCTTGTTCAGTTCGAAGCTCTGAATTTGCTTTTAAAGACAAATGGAGATAAGATCAAACCATATCAAATAAAGAAAAAGTCTTAGTGGTATTAAAACCAAAGCAATTACATCGAATGGCCCTATTTGGGTAAAAACTCAAGCTCATAAAAATAGGGAATGGAATAAATAACAAGATCATGAAATTTAGTCCAACAATAATCAATGAATTTCTGTTCTTTCTTTATCCTATCCTCTATTTCTTCTAACATTGGTTGCATGAGTTGATATGCTCTCACTTCGTAAAAGAGCTCTTCAGCCTTTATTTCGAATGTTGTTTCTCTCAATCCTTGTTCCAATTCGTCTATCTCTAAGTCATCCCAGTACGCAGAATCTTTATTCTTGAAATCATCGAATTCTTCAATGAAGTTCTCTGCTTCGTACTGGGCATGAACTCGAAGGGATGAAAGTTGGTCTAAAGATTGTGTGGTGGCCATAGAGGTCCGATGCCAGTAGAGAAGCAATGAAAGTTGGTCCAAAAACATGTGAAGCTCTGCTTGGGCGAGGAGACTGAGGACATGACCCCGAGTCAGAATATCACAAGCCCATCGAAGGTTCTTGAGAGGGACTTCGTCCTCAAGAACATTGAAGGGCAAGTGAGAGAAAGCCGCGAGCAGAAGTTGAGCTTGCTTTCGCTCAGCTGGAGTTGGGGAAGGTGGAGGCTTGTAAGGTGGAAAGATCTTATCTGCGGAGAGGGCAAGCCTCAATCTCTCTGTCCAGTAAGAATTTGGCAGAGGGGAAGGTGTGGATGCTTCTATTTCAGGAGATGGAATAAGGGCAGAAGGAACAAGAGCATTAATATAATCGAGCCAATCAGAAGAACAAATATTCGCCTTCTGGGCTAAGAATGATGGATTGTACCCTTGTGCCTCTTCTAGGTGTCGGGCGGCGTGCACTATCTTTGTAGGTATGGAGGATGTATACCATGCCGCAAGCAGATTCTCCTCCAAACTGCATCGATGGTCAATGGGCACGTAGGGATAGACCACCGAGCTTCGCGCATAAGAAGGGAACTCTAAAGGGTCAGTAAATTCGACAAAGTGATCGTTGATTCGTTCTCTCAAATCACAGGCCTCAGGTTTTGACCAGCTTGTCTAGTCAGAAGCCCCAGAAGAGGAAGAAGTCGCAGCCTTGTCCCATACAGAGGGTTGTGAAGAAGAACTTCCCTTGTCCATAGTTGCAACTTTCTGAATCAAAGGATTGAGAGTAGTTTGTTCGTAGTCCAAGAGTGAGTCAGAAGAAGAACTTCCCATGTCCATATTTGTGAGTTTCTGAATCGAATGATTAAGGGCAATATGTTCGAAGTCTAAGGTTGATAATTTGCAAAGGCATCCATGACCTGAATGTAGAAAGGTGGCTAATTAATGCATGGAGGTTCTTTCGAGGAAGAACAGCATCATCATATGACTCTTCGTGTGCTCGATCAATGAAGGGAAAAATTGATTCGGCCATAAAAAATGTATCAGTCTGTTCGAATACTAAGGTAATGGGGTTATTCAAAAGATTGAAGGAGAGTTTAATACAGATGATAAATGACAGTTGCATTTTTAGGAGAATGCAAGACCCATGCACGTTCTAAGACGTGGGAAAAAGACCTTGATCCACTAATATCACCAAGTATTGGGTATATTAGTGCGGGGGGTAATGTTGGCTACATATTTTATACAAGCCAGTTACAATTCGACGCGTGGCAAAGTAAAGGTAGTACGGGAAGACTATTCAAATCTTCGATCCTGATCGTACACGTGGCACTTATTATTGGTTGTTACGAGATCTGAGTAGCAGTGGATCAACAAAGAGATACAAGGTGATATGGCATCAATGGTTACTCACATTTAAATTCAAATTTAGGAGGGAAGCCTAACTGCAAGTGATGGCGTAATGGAGCTAATCTTGAGGCAACATGATTAACGATCATGGAGGAGCAGTTCGACGGTTGGAAATACAGTTCAATGGTCATTCTTGAGCAGTATAAATAGCAGAGAAGGCCCCAGAAAAACCCCCCAGACTCAGATCCAAAAAACCAGACTTATTCTACTTTACTTAGTTTTACATTTCCTGTTCTTTACATTCCTGTTTTTTACATTTCAGTACTTTAAATTCTGCACTGCACTTCATTCATAGGAGTAGTTTCAAGTAGATTGTCGCTATAAACCTCCACGAGGCTGAGTTTGAATCATTGTAAGTTTTTTATTCTAATGAAATGCTTTAGTTGTTCTTTATTTGATTGATATTTTGCTTAATTCTCCTAAATCAAACTACCAGTAAAAGTCCTCTTCATTGAGGCTGAGAGAACTAAAAAACACAATCGTCTAATAATTGGTTGGCAATTAAATTTCTGTAAGGATTGATTGATCCTTGCTGGCACACTCGCAATTACAATAATAACCTTCGAAAGCTAAAAAGCCAACAGATATATAATTCGGTTTCGTTTGTTTTGACGTAAAATATTTTTTTTTCAAAATTATTTTATGCATTTTTTGTTGTTTAATCATAAGTAAGTAAAAAAAAAATTAAGAAAATAATTTTTTGTCATAATCTCCAAAAATGGCTTACTATTAAGAATTATTTTAGTCAGCCTTTAGGAAGTTCACTTTCAAGTCGGCCCTTCAGTACATTAATTTTTATAAAGGTGAAAGGATGGCTCTTCATTGCCTTTCTAACCAACGCATGGAGCAAAAATTTTATATTTCAAATATCAACCAAATACTAAAAACTAAATATATATATATATATATATATATATATTTATGCAAAATCAATTTACTTTTAAAAAAATATTTTATATCAAAATAAACAGAAGCTTCTCAAGAATATTTTTTTGCCCACCGTGTCAAAAATTTGACATTTCCTCAAATATTATATATATATATATATATATATATATCCCTTAGCAGGACCCAACTATAATGTTGGAATGACTTCCGGAGTAGGAAAGTTTCAGTTGGGTCCTCTGTCTTCAAAAATTTTTATTTTCTTATTTCAAATCACTCGCAATTATTAAATATATTTTAAGATTTATAAAATTTGAAATTCTCGTATGATTTAATGGTTGTGAGTGATTTAGGACAGTAGAATAAGAATTTTTTGAGACAAAGAATCCTTGTTGCTTTTGGGGAGTGCTCATACATACATATATATATTTTTTATTATTACTTTATATTTTGAGTTACAGTTTATGAAAGAAAATATTCAATAAGATTAAAAAAAATTGATTATTCAGAAAATAGTGGAGAGATATTTTTTTTAAATTTTTTTTATACTAAATTATCAACTTTCAAGTTAAAATAAATTGTAACAGATATCCTAAGACTCGTGAAGTGAGTAGAATCCATTTATAAATTGTTCACGTGAGTATGGGATGCAATTAATTTATTAAAATAATATTTAATGTGATTTGATTTTGGGTATAATATATTTTCCATATATTATAGCTAATTTTTTAAAAGCCCACTAGGTATTTAAAATATGTTTAGTGGCAGCTGAGTTTTGAAAAATTAAAGAAGCTTATTGTGTGTGCTGTGAATATTGATATATATTTTATATACATCAATTTCGGTGAATTTGGTTAAGGGCTATGAAGCACAGGTACAGGTACGAGTACGGTACGGGTACGAGTGCGGGTACGTCGATACGTCAAAATTCAAAAAAGTATGATACGGGTACGGCTGCGGTACGCCAATAAATATATATATTTTTATTATATATGATAAAAATTATAATTTATAAAATTTATTATATATACTATTATATATGATCAATTATATTATATATTATACATGATCAATTACATTATATATAAAAATTTATTATATTATTATATATTATATGTATCACCAATTATATTATATATCTTATATTATATATATTATATTATATATCTTATATTATTTATATATTATATGTATCACCAATTATATTATATATATTATATTATATATCTTATATTATATATATTATATTATATATCTGAGAAGAGTCAAAGACGAAGAGGAGCAGAGGCGAGAGAGCAAAGGCGATCGAGAGACGAAGAGAGAGAACAAGAGAACAGAGGCGATCGAGAGACGGAGAGAGAAAGAAAGGAGAGAGACGAAGACGATCGATCAACAGTGAGCAGAAGATGGGTCAAAGAGAGAGACGATTGATCGATCGATCGAAGAGAAAACCCTAGAATCCTTCATTGCCCTAGCACACAAAGGCGACACCTCTCTACACTATCAAGTTCGATGTCTCCCATCTCCTCTGTCTCTCTCTCGATTCCCTCTATAGATGTGTTTATGGTATGTTTAAAGCACGAGGTTATCTCTCTCTCTCTCTCTATGTATGTATACATGTAGTTTTTGAGTATTTTTTGCCCCGAAACGTACCCATGGCGTACCCCCTCCGCACCCATGCCGTACCCAAATGTACCAGATGTACCAGACCCCTTTTGGCCGCACCCGGTACGCGTGCAGCCGTACCGGTACGCGTACCCGTACCAGGTACGTACCCGGTACTTGTACGACAACATTTTAGGAGTACCGGTGCTTCATAGGTTAAGGGTAATAGCACCAAGAGTGCTTTGCTTGGAAGAAGAGTCAAATTCGGGGGTTCATTGTTAGCCGTGGCTGCGTATGTGTTGATTGGGCCAATAACACTTGACAATTTCTTTGTTCACTTCTTCAAAGACTTGGTGCTTCATTTGGTTGCTATTTCTGCTGTTTCAAAGGTGTTCCTTTGGTTCAGAAATGTGATTTTCTTCGACTTTATTTTGAAAACAATTTATACATTTATTTGGTGAGATTTTTCTTTTATTTGTTTGTAATTATTTAGAATTTATCTAAAGGTAATTTATGAGACCATTTGTGTCTTGTTTATAATCGTTTGAAAATTATTGGTTGATAGTGAAATTGGACTACGGTTCTGTGAACGTACCTCACACTGAGGGAATTACGTAAAAATTCTTATGTTATTATTGATTTATTTTTTCACATTATTTTTATTTCTATTGATTGATTTACACTTGTGGCAAAATCATTTATTTCCCCTAACAAAAATTATACCCAATTTTTAAGTCCAGTGATGTATCAAATAATTAGGATATTAAAGTTAATAATTTTTCTCATATCTTATACATCTTTGAATCTGTTGGTGAAAAACCATAAAAAATATATTTTATTGATAAATAATGCAAAGAAAATGTTATACAAATAGATTAGGCTGAGACACGGATATCTCGTTTTTTCTTTAAGGAGATCAAGCCCACTGCGGTAGGAAGAACCCAAATACCGATGCAGCAGTCACAAAACTATGACTTGTCCCCTCCAAGATACAACAGTCCGACCACTTGTCGTATCGTTCAGGCCAACTCTGCACAAGATGGTGAACCCAAAGCTCCATCAAGAAAAACACCGTTCTTTGCTAGTAATCTCTCTTGTATAGAAAATAATAGATGTGTTGGTGTAGAAAAGAGTAGAAGAGAAGAACTATTTATAGGCCATTAAGAGATTACAAAATACATCAAAAAACAATAATGACCATGAACCTAGAGAAAAAGGAGAGTATATCCAAATATGAATCCACCACCAAGTTCTTGACTTCTAATTAAACTCCATTCATGAACAAGACGAAAGGACACCAAAACAATGAATCTCCATTCATGAATAAGATGAGATTCATGAATAAAACAAAAGAAGATTCATGAACAATATAAATAAATAAATAAAAGATATTAAAATGGTCCAACAATCCCCCACTCATTTTAATATCAACAAGGACAAGAAAGATTACCAAACAATGATAAACTAGTATGCATCATGAAGATGTGTTCTGCATTGAACCTTCATTAGTGAAACAGCAACCTCTACTCCAGAGTCAGTAGTGGTCTTAGACTTGAACTATGACTGCTTAGGGGAAATAAAATATTACTGTTCACACATAATAATCCAAGTGTTGACATGAGTTTTTAACAGCCAGCACATTACGGCCTTGTGCTTATCCCAGTTTTCATGAGCATATTTGAGAATATGCCTTGTTTTCATAGAAAGCGGCCCCACTTTCATGCTTACACAGATGAAATCTGTCAAGGATGTTCCTGTAATTTACACACCCCACTCAACAAGAGCTACAGAATTTCATTAAGAGTATAAAAACTCAATCCTCCAACAGTACAGAACAAATGCACTTACATCATAGGGATGGATAACAAAATATTAAAGAGTGCATTTTTACAACCATATATGATTCGTTCTTCCCATTGAACCTAGTTACAAGATCTCTGGTCCCTAGGTTGGATATCCTCATACATGGTTTATGATTTTATAGGCTTCAAACCCATCCCCCTCGATGTATTCCAGACCCTATCTCTCGCCAAGACCTTAGTTAACGGATCTGCAATATTATCACAAGATCTTACATAATTCACAGTTATGATGCCATTATTCAAATAGGATCTCACATTACTGTGTTTCCTTCGAATAGGTCTGGATTTACCATTATAAAAATGGTTGTTCACTCCACCAATAGCAACAGTGCTATCACAACGAATTAATACATGAGAAATTGATTTTTCCCAAAAAGGGATTTCATGTAACAAATCTCTTAATCAATTCGCTTCCTCACATGCTGAAACTAACGCTATAAGCTTAACCTTCATTGTGGAATTAGCAATTATTGTCTGTTTTTTAGACTTCCAACATATAGTACCACCACCCAAGGTAAAAATAAAACCCGAGGTAGAGAGAGAATCACCTAACAAAGTGTTCTAATCGGCATCATTATATCTCTCAAGTACCGCAGGATACTTGTTATAAAACAAACCATAATTTTTGGTACCAGATAAATATCGCATAATTCTTCCCATGGCTAGCCAATGATCTCGACTTGGCTTGCTAGTAAACCTGCTAAGTACTCCAACAGCATATGCAATGTTAGGTCTAGTACAGTCAGTAGCATATCTCAAACTACCAATCATGCTAGCATATTCCTTTTGATTAATCACCTCTTTTTCATTTGTTATAACAGATAAATGTATGCTTGCATCAAAAAGAGTAGCAACATGTTTGCAATCTAGAAAATTATATTTCTTAAAAAGTTTCTCAACATAATACGACTGATCAAGAAAAATGCCATCATTAATCTTGGTAATTTTAATTTCCAAAATAAAATTGGCTTCACCAAGATCTTTCATATCAAAGTGGCCATTAAGCATATTTTTAGTCTCATTTATAATATGCAAATTAGAGCCAAAGATAAGTAGATCATCCACATATAGGCTAATAATTACATGTGCATTCTCACAAGTTTTATAATATATGTACTTATCACATTCATTAGTCTTATAGCCATTCTCAAGCATGCAGGAATCAAATTTCTCATGCCACTGTTTAGGAGCTTGTTTTAAACCATAAAGGGATTTAGTTAGCTTACACACCTTGCTTTCTTGGCCAGGCTCCACAAAGCCTTCGGGTTGGTCCATGTAAATCTCCTCATCTAGATCTCCATTTAAAAATGCTGTTTTCACATCCATTTGATGAATTTTTAAATCATGAATTGCAGCCACTGCTATCAACAGTCTAATGGATGTAATTCTAGTAACCAAAGAAAAATATCAAAGAAATCAAGATCAACTTGTTACTTAAAACCTTTAGCGACAAGCCTCGCTTTATATTTATCTATAGTTCCATCCGGTTTAAGTTTTTTTACGAAGGACTCATTTACACCCAATAATTTTACAACCTGGAGGTAAATCCACTAGCTTCCATATTTTATTTGAAAGTAGTAACTCTATCTCATCATTTACATCCTCTTTCCAGAAAATAGCATTAGGTGATAATAAAGCTTCTTGCACCGTAAGAGGAATTTCTTCCACATTGTAAAGATAATAGTCAGGGTCAAAAAATTTTTCAACTCTAGCTCATTTACTTCTTCTTGGTTGGATTTGAAAATTTTCTTGTTCTTGAAAAACTTGAGAAGGAGTAGAAGAGTTAGGCACGGATAAAATATTTTCAGAAATTATTTGACCCTCACTATTTCTAAATTTGAAAGGAAATTTATTTTCATGAAAAATAGCATCATCTGATTCAAAAATAATATTATTTTCTATGTCAAAAAATCTATAAGTTGTACTATGAAACGCATACCCAAGAAAAGCACAGGTGGTAGCTCGTTCACCCAATTTAGGTGCTTTAAGATCTGCAAGCCTCACAAAAGCTAAACAACCCCAAACCCTCAAATAACCTATATTTGGTTTATGCCCCCGCCACAACTCATAAGGTACAATTTTAGTCTTTATGTGGCACTCTATTTATCACATGGAAAGCTGTCAAAATAACCTCACCCCAAAGATTTGAGAGTGCACCTGAATTGATAAGCATAGTATTTGTCAAGTCAATTAACGTTCTATTTTTTCTTTCAGTTACGCCATTAGATGAAGGTGAATATGATGGAATAGTCTCATGAATAATTCTCATTGACTGAACAAAAGAGTTGAATTCAAGAGATTCATACTCTCAGCCTCTATCACTTCTAATTCTCTTAATCTTTTTACCGAATTGATTTTCCACTTCAAGAAGGAATTCTTTAAATTTCTCAAAAGTATCACTTTTATTTTTTTAATAAATATACATTTGTGTATTTTGAAAACTCATCAATAAAAGTGATAAAATATCGGTTACCACCCTGAGTTAAAATTCCTTCAAACTCACACAAATCAGTATGAAATAATTCTAGTAATTTGGTATTTTTTTCAACACTTTTATGAGGCCTCTTGGTAATTTTTGCTTTACTGCAAACTTTACATTTCTCAAAAAATTTTGTCACTTTACGAATTAATCATAAACTACTCATGATTCCCACATATTTACTGTTAATTTTGACACAAACGAACATGTCAAAAATTAATAGAAGACAACATGTAAACTGAATTGGTAGATGGTTTATTAATCTCAACATTCAATTTGAACATCCCATCACAAGCATAACCCTTACCTACAAAAATACCCTTCTTGGTAATTACATATTGATCAGATTCTATAGTTTGCTTAAAACCAGCCTTATTCAACAAATAACGTGACATCAAATTTTTTCTCATAGATGGTATATAAAGCACATCTTTTAAAGTAAGCACACGTCCAGAGGTGAACTTAAGGTCAACCTTACCACTCCCAAGTATCTTGGTTAGACTAGAGTCACCAAGCATAATTGTTTTCTCATCATTAAAGGGAGTATACACCTTGAACCAAGCTTGATCATAACAAACATGTCTATTAGCACCAGAATCTACCCACCAACCGTCCACATAATTAACCATGCAAATGTCTGTAATCATCGCCGCAAATGTCTGTAATCCTCGATAACGTTAGCCTTTAGGGCAGGTGCACGTTTTCAGAATTTGCAAGTTCGAGCAATATGCCCACTTTTGCCACAGACAAAGCATGTAAAATTTTGTGGAGGTGATGGACCTTAGTTCTTATTTGGATTAAACCATTTATTTTGAGGTTTACCATAATTCTTCATATTCTTTTTATAAGGCTTCAAATAATCATTCTTAAAATTGTGACCTTTGGGTAAGTTACTATTTGCAGAAACAAAGTTTACCTTTGTGGTAGAATTGTTATTATCCGCTTGTGTTATTAATATATCTTGGCCTCTAGCCTCCTCTTGGACTCGGATGCGAGTGATCAACGCCTCTAAGGAAGCCTCCTTGTTTGTGACGCATGCTCTTTTGGAATTCTCTCCAAGATGGCGGTAGCTTGTCAATAAGTCCTGCAACTACCAAGTTATCACCAATCTTGATGCCTTCAGAACTTACTTCTACAACTATTATTTGGAAATCTTGTGCTTGCTCCACAACAGATTTTTCATCCACCATTTGGAAGCGAAAAAAGCGGCTAGCTGCATACTTTTTTGCTCCTGCCTCTTCAGTATCAGACTTAGTCTGTAAAGCTTTCCAAATTTTCTTTGCGGAAGTGTAAGTGGTGTCATAGTAATCATAAAATTGATCAGCAAGGCAATTTAAGAGATAAAAGCGACATTTATACTCATCTGTATTATAGGAAGCCACTTTTGCTTCCTGTGCCTCGTAGTCTTCATCATTCATCTCCTCGGTTGGGATTTTGTTTGGGTTCTTCTCGGTAAGAACATATGCAATTTTCAAAAGGCTAAGGTAAAAAAGAACTTTTCCTTTCCACCTCTGAAAATGAACTCCCTTGAACTTGAAAGGCTTGTTGAGATCTCCAATTCCATCATTGGTTTTTTTTTTTTTGTACTTAATCCATGATTGATCTCCTTAAAATTGTTGGTGAAAATATCAGAAAAAATATATTTTATTGATAAATAATGCAAAGAAAATGAGATACAAATAGATCAGGCTGAGTCACGGATATCTCGTTTTCTTTAAAGAGATCAAGCCTACTACAGTAAGAAGAACCCAAATACCGATGCTGCAGTCACAAAACTATGACTTGTCCCCTCCAAGATACAATAGCCCGACCACTTATCGTATGGTTCAGGCCAACTCTGCACAAGATGGTGAATCCAAAGCTCCACCAAGAAAAACACCCTTCTTTGTTAGTAATCTCTCTTGTATAGAAAATAGTAGATGTGTTGGTGTAGAAAAGAGTAGAAGAGAAGAACTATTTATAGGCCACTAAGACATTACAAAATACATCAAAAAATAATGATGACCATGAACCTAGAGAAAAGGGAGAGTGTATCCAAGTATGAATTCACCACAAAGTTCATGAATTCTAATTAAACTCCATTCATGACCATGAATAAGATGAGATTCATGAATAAGACAAAAAAAGATTCATGAAAAATATAAATAAATAAATAAATAAAAGATATTAAAATGGTCCAACAGTATCTATAAAATAAATTTAAATAGTAAATTTGTGTATCATTTTTTTAAACAATATCGAACACCAATCTAACAACATTCCTCATGTCATGTGAAGATGCAAACATTAATATAAGAAAGAAAAAAAATTGAAACAACAAAATAAAAAATACAAATGAGAACTATATAAATAAAGAAACTTAAGCCCAAGATCTTGAATTAATTCACCTATTGTCTCATAAGTTTGCGAACCCAATGATGTATAAGATTTTATCATATACATTAGGTTTCAATTCCACTTGTCCTTCCTATTGTTGGTTGTAATAAATAAAAGGATAAATTATAAATACATTCTTTAAAATTTTATTAAAATACAAATCACTCCTGTAGTTTTAAAAATTACAATTTATCTCTTGAGATTTCTAATTTTATAACAAATTGCCCCTTTTATTAATAAATTACCAAGTCAATTAACAGTTTTTAATGATATTAAAAGTATGTTTCAATTAATAATTTAGATAATTTTATTATTGTATATGAGAATAATTATGAATTTTATTTTTTTAATTAATTCTGTTAAATAAAAAATTCTAATAAGAGAGTATTTGTAATTTTTCAAACCATATAAATCAATTTATATTTTAAGCAACTCTTAAAAAATATATTTGTAATTTATTTTAAATAAAAAGTATGCATGTGTATTAAAAATAACAGTTCCGATTCGTAGCTCGAAATTCGGAGGCTCGAATTTGGCTCGACACCAAAACAACGTCGTTTTGGTGTCTCTTTTTTTTTTCGCCATTTCTGAAGCTGAAGAAGAAGAAAAAGAAAAATGCAGACAGATTCACAAGCTGGGTTTCATCAACATCATCACCATCATCATCATCATCAACAATTTTATTTATTTTTATTTTTTATTTTTTTCACATCCAAAATCTGGAATACAAAATTGGTTCCTCTTCTTTGGGTATTTCTGGATTTTCATCATTCAAAATTGGTTCCTCTTCTTTGGGTATTTTCTCACATCCAGATTTTCTCACATCTAAAATTGGTTCAACAAAAGTACCCAGAAAAGAATCGACACCATCCAGATTTTCTGTGAGAAAATACTCAGAAAAGATGATGAAGAGGAACCAATTTTTCTCACACCAGATTTTCTTTCCCATTTGAGAGCAGCACAAAAAAATCTGGAATACCCATTTGGGTATTTCTTCATTTTTCTTCATCAAACCCGAGTTCATCTTCATCATCAAAAACACAGAGATCTTCATCAATATCAACATCTTCATCAACAACAACGCAGAGATCATCAAAAAAAAAAAAAAAAACTGATCGGCACATCGCTGATAAAAAAAAAACAAATCAAAAAAAAAAACAGAGATCTTCATCATCTTCTTCTTGAGATCATCATCTCCACATCAACATCATCATCTTGGTTCATCTTCTTTTCTTCTCCTCTTCTTTTCCTCTTCTTTCTCTCTTCCTCTTTTCTCTTTCTCTCTCTCTTTTCTGTCTTCTCTCTCTGTGTATTCTGATTCAAAACGCAAGAAAAAAAAAATCGAAACGACGTCGTTTTGGATTTCGAGCCGAATTCAGGCCACCGAATTCGAACTACGGATCATTTTTCTAAAAATAAATAAAAAATTTGAACAGGCCGACAACGTGGTACTTTTTCTTTCTTCTTTTTTTTTTTTTTTTAACATGGAAGAAGAGGGAACAAAAGATATAATCACAAGAGTAAATTGCACTTTGCCCCTTACAGTTTTACTCAATTTTCACTTTGGTCCTTTAAATTTGATTTTTTTTATTTTAGCGTTTCATATTTGCAATCCTTTCCACTTTGACCCTTTAAGTTTAATTTTTCTTACTTTAGCCCTTTATATTTGCAATCTTTCTCACTTTGATCCTTCACATTTGTAATTTTTTTCACTTTACTCCTAGACTAATTTACATCCAAAAAACTAACAGAATCTGCCACATCACCAAAATATCAGCTCCATGTGTGATATAAAAAATTCACTAAAGACAAAAAAAAAATGAAAAATAGAAAACAAAAAAAATATATTAGAATTATAAGAATTATTTTTTTTAGTCTTTAGTGAAATTTTTTTTTCAAATTTATTCATAAATACTGTTACATCATAGATGCACCTAAAAACATAAAAATAAATTCAACTAAAAAGATAAAAAAAATTCACAAAAGGCGGAAAAAAAAAACGATAATAAACTTTTCATTTCAGAATTGATAATACAGGTGTTGAGTTAGTATATTTTTATTTTTTTCATCTTTAGTAAACTATTTTTTTCAATTAAATTTGTTTTATTTTTTTAGGTGCATCAAATCTAAATGCATCTATAATGCAATAATGTTTATGAATAAATTTTAAAAAAAAATTCACTAAAGACTAAAAAAAATCCAATTTTTTTTGTTTTATATTTTTTATTTTTTGAATCTTTAGTGAATTTTTTACATTACACATGGAGCTAATGTGTTGGTGATGTGGCAGGTTCTGTTAATTTTTTGGATGAAAGTTAGTCTAGCAATAAAGTGAGAAGGATTGCAAACATGAAAGGTCAAAAGTGAAAAAGATTGTAAACATGAAAGGCTAAAATGAAAAAAATCGAACTTAAAAGGCTAAAATGGAAAATGGGTAAAATTTTAGAAAGGTAAAGTGTAATTTACTCTAATCACAAAGAGTAACCTTTAGAGTTAAACCTTACAAGGAGCCGAAATCTCAGAGGTCACTCTTAGGTGGTTGCTAAATAGTAGAGACAGTCAATCATATAGTGGTAAGTCACGAACTCGTACACAAACGGGGATTCAAACTCACACTTTTCACACTGTACGATTCACTCGGGCCTAAAATATTCATCTTACCATTTATACGTGATATCCCCCAAGTAACTGGTTCCTACAAAAGTAAAACTTGAGATCTTAAAGCTTATGCTCCAAAAGCTTCCCAAAGACAAATCAAAACAAAGAAACTTAAACACCACACAGCCTAGCAAGGGCAGGTGGAGGTACTTGATATCACATAGCAAGGATAGGTGTTCTGTTCAGGCTCACTAATTGCTTTAAATACCTATATACATAAATATTTATAGTAATTAGTGAGTTTGAACACTGCAATTGCCTTAATTTCCATTTATTACCCATTTTGAGAAAGCAAAAAATTAATGTTTTGAAAATCTAATCCAGATTTTGTTTAGAAATTGACTTTTTTAATGATTTTTTTTTTAATTTTTTAAATGAGATGAAGGAAGGTTAATGCATTTGGGAAAGATTTGGGATAATTGTTGTGCCATATAGTAGCTCCACTGTGAGCTCTTATTGGAGCTTATCTTAAGTCTATTTTGATGATTTAAAACTGTTTATTTTATAAAGTTTATCGAACATATCATTTATGAAAAAAATTAAGTTAATCAGACATTCATAGACCCATGATTGAGTTCTAATTATTTTTTAAAAAAATTATCAAAATTATTCTAATTGTTTTTTTTTTTTTATGAACAAATGTAATTTTTTTTATAGGGTCACAGATATTCAATTAAATTAATTTTTTTAATAAATAATTTATTTGACGAATCTTATAATATGAATAATTTGTATTATCAAAATAAATTCGAGACAGGCCTCCAAATACCTCAAATAAGTTCGAGACAGGCCTCCAAATACCTCACAACTGGTTGTCGCGTCTTATAGGCACAATAACAATCCCATATGCGTTCGGGGATGATTTTTTTATGAGTGGTTTGGGATAATCTAAATAAGTATATTTTTTGATTTTTTATGAAATATGAGTTGTGTAAGGGTTGGGTTTGAAATAAAGTGTTAGAGAGGTGATGTAACTTAAATAAGATGATATGAGTAGTGACTTTTTGACTTTTTAATTTTTTTAAATTATGACAAATAAAGCCTTAATTGTATAAAAAATTATAGCATATTGAAATGTTTGACTTTTTGTTAGTGTTTTGTCTTTTAATTAGCAGTTAGAGTGCTTTCACAAAAGGGTGTTCGCGGTTCAGATTTGGACGGTTTGCGGATCGGTTTGGACTCGCTCGCATCTATACGGTTTGAGAAAAAGACAACCCGCAACTGCCTGCAGTGCGGTTTGCAGTTTGTGCGAATAGGGTTTGCAAATGTGCGGACGGTTTGCGGATTGGACTTTTTTTCTTCAAAAAATTATTTTTGAGCCTTATTTTTTTCCCATTTTGTAAATATTTATTTTGGGCCCTTTTCTCTCCGTTTTCTAAAATGCTCCAACATTAATAATTAATGAATTAAAACTTATAAAATTAAAAATACAACAAATCTAATTCGTAACACAAACAAATCATTCAAAATCTTAAATTAAATCATAAACTAACCCAAGCATATATTTCAAAATCCTAAACTATAACTCCATATTCATTAAGGAACTTAAAATTCCAAATCACACTTCATCCGGGACAAGTTCAGTTATGTAACAATAATAATATGATTAGTATTTATTCAGTTTCAGTTAATATAATACTATTACCAAATGCAATGCTAGAGAATTTCAAAAAATAAAGGGTATTTTGTTTTGGACAAAAATATCTAGGTGGGATATATATAAATGAAATCAATAGTTAAGATAAAATAAAAATAACAATAAATAAATAAAGTGCGGGCGGTTTCTTGCTGGTGCGGGTTAAACCCGCTCGCAACCCGCAAAGATGCCATATTTCAAACTGCATCCTCCCACATTGTATTTGTGAAACCGCCCATTTGTATGCGGATTGGGCGAGTTTGACGGTTTTTGCAAATCGGATAAACCGTTACCCACCCCTACTCTCACATGTCTCTTTATTTCACTTCAGTTTGGAACCGCGGGCTTGCTGTCCCAAATTTGGGTCAAGAATGAAATGTGTGACGAAAATTATTACTCTGTATTGTAGAACTTATGTATAGAATAAATTTAAATTACATTTGTGTAAAGATTAAAATAGAATTTGAGAAGTGTAGGAGGTTGACTCTAACAATTTTATGTGCAAAGATCAAAATAAGATTTGATCAGAAATACAGGGAATTGAATATCATAATTTTATGGTAGGGACCAAAGTGAGATTTAGTACAAAGTGTAAGAATGTAAAGTCTAATTTACCCTTCAAGTTTCAAGAAAAATTGAAATAATTTATTTTTTTTTATTTATTTATGTGTGTGACAAATTTGTTTCATTTTTTTTTTTACATCCACAAATTGGCAATTCAAAGACAATCAAAATATCATAATTTTCCTACCATTACTCAGTGTGTTTTATTTTAGTTTTCTGAATTCAATGTTTTAAAAATTAAATTTTTTATTTTTCGTGTTTTATTTTTTGCTTTTAGTCAATATTTTTAAATTTTAAGTAATTTTTTTACTTTTTTAAGTATACATTATTTAGATGTATCTAAATAGTAAATTATTTGTAAAAAAATTAATAAATATATAAAAATACGAAAAATGTAGTGAATTTCTATATATTTTTTTATATTTTTGATATTTAGTGATTTTTATATAAATATTATATTTTCTAAATGTATTTATATTAAATGTATCTAAAAATTAAAAAAAATATTAAAAATATTAAAAAAAATTATTGAAAATAAAAATAAAAAATATGAAAAACAAAAAGACAATTTTTTAAAAAGTAAATTTTAAAAATTGGAAAACAAAAGTGGTTAGCTTACAAAAACATGCACAGTCTGATATTTAAATTAATAGTATTAAATACACGGAGATCAAGGTTCTAGGTACATGTACTCAGCACTATGAAAATTTTCAGCTGAATAGGTGGGCCACAATTGTGAAAACCGACGAGAAATGGTTTTTATTGTGGTGTGACCCAAACAAATAGTATATCTCTGGCTATATTTAGAGGTTGTTTATGGTGTCTTAAATAAGTGTATTTTTTAATTTTTTATATTAAAAAATTAAAGAAAAAATATAGTTATTTATGTTAATTTTTTGATTTTTTATGAAAAAAATATGTATTAAAAAATTGTATAAATTAGTGTGTAGAAGAAAATTAAGATTGGGAGTTGTGCAGCAGTACTTTCTAGACAGGGGAATAGATGAAAGTAATGATTGGCTACTTTTCGGGCATTGCACTGGAAGGTTTTGTTCTGCCCGTGGGGGCCATCACGGGTCCTATTTTGATAATTTAAACCGTCAATGTGTAGAACTTATCGCGTACTATATGCCTATAAAAAATCACGTTGATCGGATATCGATAGCTATCTAATCAGATTTATTTTTTTTCAATCGTCAATTATAACACCATCCATTTTTGTTATACAAAACTGATTTAATCATGTGGTTATCGATATCCTATCAATGTGATTTTTTACAAGCATACAGTACTCTACGAATTCTACACATTGAACGGTTCAAATTATCAAAATGGGACCCGTGATGGGCCCCTACGGGGCGAACAACAGTGTATGAAAATTGCACCAAAAATGCACAATTTTTCTTAACAAACACATCAATAAAGCTGAACATGTCAGATTCTGAGTTGTACTAAGTTACGGAAAATTAATTTTTTAATATTTTTTTGGTGAATAGTGATAACTTTTTAACTTTTTGAGTAACTTTTTGATTTTTTAGCTTTTTAGGGACATGCCAAACTTGGCCTTAGTGCCTGTTTGGAATAGTTTATAAAAGGTAAAAAATTAAAAAATTATTACTATTTACTAAAAACATATAAAAAAAAAGTACACAAGTCAAATTTGTATTGAAGTGATGGTACAAACTCACGTGTAAACACGAACATGTTAAAAAAAAAAAAAAACAATTAGACGAGGCTTCCCTCCAGTCTTTCATCGGACTAGAGGGTACTGTTGAATCTGTGGGGGCCCACCACGGGTTCCGTTTCAATAATCCGAACCGTTCAATGTATAGAATTCGTCGAGTACTATATGTTTGTAAAAAATCACGTTGATCGGATATCGATAGCTATGTGATCAAATCAGATTTTTGTCAGCCGTTTATTTTTCACAGTCCATTTTTTTATACAAAACTAATTTGATCATAGAGTTATCGATATTCGATCAACGTAATTTTTTACAAGCATATAGTACTTGACGAGTTCTACACGTTGACGATTCGGATTATTGAATCGGAACCCGTAGTAGGCCTCCAAAGGCCCAACAGTACCCTCCAATCCGATGAAGAACTGGAGGGTAGCCTCATCTCATATATATATATATATATATATTTTTCTGAAGCATGCCTGCCCACCATCTCATTTCAAAGCAATCCATACTGGTTCTGCAATTCGTACTGGTTCCTTCAATCATCACTATCAATACGCATAGGGTAGAGGGGTAATATGATAATTTGGCAATTTTATACAATATTTTAATACATATTTTTTCGTAAAAATTTAAAAAGTTGTCCCAAACAATCATCTTTTTTTCTCTACTTTTTTATCCAAAAAATCAAAAAATGCACTTATATAGTTCATCTCAAACAATCCTTTAGGTCTTAGATTATTTTAGTAATTTTTTGATTTTTTTAGTTAAAATATAAGATAAAAAAATAATATATTTAGAATGATTTTTTAATTTTTTACGAAAAGATGTGTAAAAAGTAGATTTTTTTTATATTGGATATAGATGTAGACACTCCATTTTTGATCGGCCTTAAGACTTAGGCTCTACAAATGGCTTACTTCATGGTGAAAGATGTGCAGAGCAAAAGTTTGATTTCTTCGGCAAGGAGAGAGTCAAATTCAAATCTCACACCCCATCTTGATCAAAAGATTTTAGACTTTAAAACCCTCTTTTTCAAAATATTTTTGAAATAAAGTTTTTACGATGTTCCGAGGCTCGCATTTTGTCAAATGTTGCGCTTTTCGGTAAACCGAGCAAGGACAAAGTAGAAATGAATGAAAGAGAGTTGAAATCTTTGAAAAATTCTTCAAAACACCTTGTTTAGGGGTTTGGAGTTAAAGAAAAGAAGAGAAGAGGGAAGAAACCTAGCTGAGAAAGAAGTTGGGTATGAATTGCTAAGAGAGAGTCGAGCAACCCTCACTAAATCAAGCCTATCCTTTGAATACTTGGATTTTAGCTATGAGGCCACCATCATTGGAAAGCTTACTTCCGGGGTTTCATTTTTCACTTAAGAATCTCCTAAAGCCGTGTCCAGATGGGGGAGATATGATTGGTTGAAGTTGGGCATCATTCAGGTTGGACCGAAACTAAGAAATCTTCACTAAAAGAGGGATATCTCTTAGCACACTTGAAATTTTGAGGTAAGGCTTCCAAATTTGGAAAGAAGACTTCCGGGGCTACAGTTTAGGCTGAAGAATGACCTGAAAATGAGTCCAAATGAAGTAATTAGGCTTGCTTCAAGTTAGGGACTAAGGTTAATTTTTTTCATCGGCCTCTATGGAGGTCCATCGGCCACAATTTGACCTCAACAGCTATGATTCGGCCAAAAGTGAACCTTATCGGCCAAAAATGATGGCCGGTCTGCACCAAAGATGGTCGGTCTGCCAGAAGTGTCCAGAAAGTCCAGAATTGACAGATATTTATCCTTCAGCTATTTCCAGCTTGTGCCACCTGTCCCAAATCAGATATTTTCGACCTTGAGTCTTGCTTTTGCTATATATGATGATATATCTCCCTTTTGGCAAGGAGGAACTTCTTGAGTTTTAGGAGGCTCTCTCTCTAAAAAAGTTCTCTCTCTCTAGAAATTTCAGAGCAAAAGTTTAGCTTTTCACTCAAGCTTGCTCTCCCTCTTGACCTTGTGCGCATGCAAGAGGTATACTTGAAGATATACCTCACCTTTGCCTAGGCATCCTTGATCAAACTCAACAACCATTGGGCTGAGGTTCTTTGAGGATCATTTTGAGCTCCAAAAGTTGGTTTTAGCTCCAAAAGTTGGTTTTAGCTTAGAGTTTGGATCCCTTTTGCTGCTGTGCTACAAGGGTAAGCACCTCTCCTCTTTTGTATTTGTTTTGCACATTTACTTCACCATCTTTTCACACTACTTTGGGGTTGTTTTGGGGGTGGTGTTGAACTAAAAAAACCTTTGTTTTTCCTTCTGTTTTTTAGTCCTAAAAGTGTTGCTTTGTGCCTTGTTTGGCTAAGGAGTGCTTCATCCCTTTTGCTCCTTGGCTTGTATGGCCTTTTGAGCTAACTTTTAAGTCTTTCAAACAACATCTTTTGGCCTTAAAACCACTGAATTCCAGAGGAATTTCAGTGGTAGAAAACTTGTTTTGAGGCTCAAAATAGGAGGGGGTTGTCCCCCTTCCTCTTCTCTTGTTTGCTTGTATTGATGGTCTTCCAAAAGAGCATGTGTTTATACTTCTTAGAGGCTTTGTTTAGGCTCATTTTTGTGACTTTCCAGACCTGCCATAACTTTGTCCACGTCTAGTTTGATCACCTTATGCATGCTTTATACACTTGTAGTGTAGTTCTTGCAAACTAGCCTTATATGCCTCATGAAGTAACATGTTTGTTAAGTATGTATGGGCTCCATTTCAGCTTGTTTTTGGACATTATTTAGCATGTCATGACTCTATTTTAAGTTGGTTTGATAGCCTCTTGCATGCTTTATACACTTGTAGTGTAAACTTGCACACTAGTCCAACATGGATCATGTTTTAGACCATCATTCTAGTGTGATTTTGGCTTAACTCCAAGAAGCTTTTGGCCATGTTTTAGCATGCTTAAGGTCTGATTTATGTTGTTTTGGTCATGCATGCCATGCTTTGTATAGCCATAGTGCATTTTAGCTCACTAGCCTTGAGTTTCCAAGCCACTAGCATGCATTGCTTGGGCTATTTGCATGATTTAGCATCATTTGGAATGATATTTCAGAGCATGTTTCATTGTCATGCCCTCACATTTGTCACTCTTTCAATACTTTGAAGGGTTGGTTATTTATGCCTTCAGAATGAGCATATGTGTATGCCATCTTGCTTAGGCTTTTGAGTCACCATTTCAGTGTGTATTTGGTCCTATTTTGCCATGATATAGCTTTGTTTTTGCTTGGTTAGAGCATCCCTCATTTGCTTCTTACACTTGCAGTGTAAGTCCTCTTTACTAGTCTTGCATGCCTAATGAGTGAGCTTATTATTCTAGCATGTGTTGACTTGGTATTAGCCCATTTTTGGAGTTAGTTTGACATGCCATAACTCTGATTTTTGTTGGTTAAGTCATGTCATTCTTGGTCTTAGTAGGTGTAGTGTAACCCTCCTTATTGGCCTTACATGCATCTTGTCTTATGCCCTTCATGTTGGCTTGTTTTAGCTTTAGTCCATGCATATTTTAGACTCATTTTGGCATGATCTAGGGCTGTTTTGGTTGTCCTTGGCCCTTTGGGGTTTGATTCATGTGGCCTTAGTACAACCTCTACGGCTAGCCTTAAGCTTTGAACATCCTAACATGCTATGCTTGCATTGTTTGGTTGATTTGACATCGATTCATATGAGATTTCAGGGCTTACTTCATAGCCATATTCTCATGTTTGTCACTCATTGCTCATGTTTTGAGAGTTGTGTCCTTATGCCTAGGTGATAGACCAATTGGCATGCATGCTTGCCTTGCATTTCATGTCATCATTTCATCATAATGGCCACTGATTTGGGCATGGCTGAGGTCTATTCATTTTTAGTTTAAGTCCATTGAGTATGTGGTTTGCATGTTGTTGCATGCATATTGCATTGCATGTTGTTGCATGCTTGTTATATGACCTCATATTTGCATGCTTATGTTGCTTTGTTAAGTTAATCATGCATGCATTACATTGGTTTAATATTGCTTGTCTTTGCATGTTTAGGTTGCATGACATTGTTGTTGGCATACTCATGTTGCATTAGCTTTGCTTGCATGCTTAGGTTGCATTGCATTGAGTTGGCATGCCATTAGTTTCGAGTCAATCAAGTTGCATTGTATAGCAATTTGCATGCTTGCCGCATTACATTGTGTGTGCATCCCTTACCTCTTGATCAATTATGATAGAGGTTGGGGCCCCTTATGTGTTTTGTGCATCTCATTTGACATTAAATTGCACACTTCGCTTCTTTGGCCATCATGCATTGAAATGCGTGATTGATGGTCCCGAGGGTCGAGGACTACACTCTCTTGAGTTTATGACATGATAGGGAGGGTGGTCATGCATACATTGTCTTGTAAATACATTGACATACTCTGTTTATCCTCTGCTGCAGCAAAACAGCATTCTGCAGGAAAAGATGGCCGATCGGCTATCTGTAGTGCCGATCGGCTAAGTATTGTTGGCCGAGAGCTTCATTTTGGGTCGATGACCAATTACCCTTGGCCGATGGGCTTTCCACTTGGCCGATGGCCTCTCACAGCACCCAGAAGGTGATTCAGAAGCATCCTTGAGACTTGTGCAGTTTTCAGAGGTGCAGAGCAATGTAAACAGAGGCAACATGAGTATGGCGATAGATTTCTGAGTGGAGCCGAGCATGCATGCATTTGTCCCTCTTCCCGAGGCCTCTTTACTGCTTTAGTAGCGTAATTAATTTGTTAAATTAGTTAGTGGTTTTGTAATTAATTAATTAGCTTGTTAGTTAGTTGATTTGTATTATTTATTCGGACCCTCCGTTGAGAGGGTGAACTTTGTAATAAGTGTGTGTGAGTGTGTGAATGTCTTCCAAGCCCATGTCTTTCTCCTTTTTACTTAACTGCTTACGATGGTTAGTTCTAGGTCATGTTTCAATTAGCATACTTATGCTCGTATGTTTGCATCCATTCATCTGTCTTGCATGCACCGGGCTCGGCACATCATAACTAACTGCATTGTATTTCAATTCCAAGTTGAGTACATGTATCAGTTGTTGCATTTCACATGCCATCTTAGAATAACCGAGCCTATTTCTAGTTATATTTTGCATGTGTTGCATTAGCCATCTTAACATGAACTGGGATCATACATTGATTACTAATTAGTTTTTGTCTTGACTCGGAGTACTAGGTAAGTTTTTATGCTTTAGCATCTTGCATGTGTGTGAGTGTTGCCATGATAGCATGCTTGCCATGAGGCTATTTGCTTATGTGATATAACTGCCTGAATGCCTGTGGATGAAGGTTAGATTACTTGAATTGGAACAATTCATCAAATGCGAGTTTTTTTTAAGCCCACTTGAGAGTAGCAAAATCATGTTTTCCTAAGCCCACCTGAGGGTGGCAAATCCACGTCTTAGCCTACTTGCGAGTAGTAAACTTCAAACCATTTCCAAAACAAACGGATATGCGATGCTTTGTTCCAAATTAGGCGATCTAGTCTATACTTGTGGGTTGTGCGCATCACATAGTAATTCTAGCTAATTAACCGGAATAAGAACACATGTGTTTTCAAAAACAAAATATCATGCTTAGTACAGGCCGATCTTTGATCGGGCGAGCGGGGGTGCTCATAGTTGACCTTCCCCAACCGTACTCGAGTTCCCGAGCCGAGGCAACTTTGGTGATGACGGACATGTGGCCTTAGGCACGAGTCAGGGTTTCCTAAATTCCCCAAAATAAAACATTTAGGTGGCGACTCTGTATCTGGCAAAGCAGTCCATGTTTGGCACTTCTTTCTTAAAAATCAGTTTTCCAAAACGATTGCCGGATTTGGACTCTTTGGTGATTTATCAATCTCACATCGCATATTGTGAGATCAGATTAAGAATCGTGACATTTGAGTTCGAACTGTAGCATGAGGCCCTCGGGGCGCGTCTACAATAGGCTTTTTGATTTTTTTAGTAACGTTTTGACTTTTAAACTATCAAACGAGGCCTTAAAGTGATTATGAGTCCATATTTAAGATTTTAAAGGGGTGAATATTGGTTTAATAATTCAAATTTGATTTAATAATTTTAAGGTTATGGGTTTAAGTTTTGGGGTCACTATTTTGTGAATTATGTCAAAGGTTAGGTGCTTATTTAATCTTTTTTTTTTTCTAAATACACATTAATATATATTAATTGAGCGTTATTTATTTAAGATTTTAAATTCTTTCTCATGCGTCTTATAATGTTTTAAGACGTCATTTTGACAGAGGGGATGAGGATAGGAAAGGGTGAAATTTGTTTGTTTGTTTGTTTGTTTGTTTATTTTTTATATTAGGCTATATTTGTTTAGTTTCACAGAATAGGAGAGATTAAAAGTACGGTGAGATTGAGTGAGAAGATTATTAATGTGATAGTATTATGTTGAAGTATAGGATAAAGAGTATTTGTTTATACACCACTGAATTAGTAATACTATAGATAGTGTTAATATTTTTTTGTTTTTAGTATTTTTTTAATATTATATTTATTTTTGTGTTCTAAAAAAATAAATTTTTTTCTTAAAAATTCACTAATCCTCTCACTCAATTTCTAATCCAAACCCTCTCATATCTTTGTTAGTCCTACCACGTAGAGGGATTACCAAGGAAATAATTCAGCTTGTTTGGTTTTGTTTTTTTGAAAAAAGTTTTCAGAAAATTCTACTTTCTTATTTTTCATATTTTTTTAATTTTAATGAATTTTTTTAATATTTTAAACAATTTTTTTTTAATTTTTAGATATACCTAACATAAATATACCTAAAAAGTAAAAAATTTGTGAAAAAAACCTTTTAAAAATTCACTAAATACCAAAAATACAAAAAAAAAAAAAGAGAATTCAGTACATTTTTTTTGCATTTTTATGTATTTATTAATTTTTTAAAATATTTTTTCACAAATTTTTTACTTTTTAGATACATCTAAGTAAGGTGCATCTAAAAAACTAAAAAAAATGTTTAAAATTTTAAAAATATTCACTAAAAACAAAAAAAAAAAAACACGAAAAACAAAAAAATCAATTTTCAAAAAACTTAATCCAGAAAACTCAAACCAAACACACTGATTAATTTCCTTACTCATGTTTTCAACCAAACACTCTTTAATGTTGTTTGTGTTGGAGGGATTGAAGGGTGGAATAGATTTTATATCCGTTATTTGCCTTTCCAATTTTGCTCCGGACTATTAGTCCCAAATGTGTTGGACTATTGTGTTCCATCGGAGATGAGACACAAATAGGGGATAAGGGGGATATGGGATTAGGTGATAAAATGACCATTTTGACCCTCTACTATTTAATTATGTATTATATTTAATAAAATTCAATAAAATTTAAATGTCTCTATTTAAAAATAAAATAATTTTATTTAATTTTTATTGATGTTTTATTTATTTAATTTTTTAAAATAATTTTTTATAGATATTTTATTGATGTTTTATTTTAGAATTTTGTTTATATTTAATTTAATTTAATTATTTAATTATTATTTTTTTTAAAATAAATTTATTTAAAATTTTAATTGAAAAATACATATATTTTTATTGATATTTAATTTATTTAATTTTAAAAAAATAAATTTATTTAATTGTGTAAAAAATAAAATAAAATAAAATAAATTTTTATTTAATCTAGCTAAAAATAATTAAAATATTAAAGATATGTTTAATATTGTTATTACTTAGTAAATAATTAAAAATGGTGAAATAGTCATTTGAGTATTTATCCTTCTCTATAATATTCCAAACAAACATAGGATTCATATCCTATCCAACCAAATAGTTATTTCTTGACATTTAATCTGATGACTAAACAAAATGGGATATATATCCTATTCAACCAAATAGTCCCGAGACTGTGAATCCAAGGATTACAATTCGATAGATTCAAATCCCCCCTTATCCAGTCCGTCCAAACAAACACACTATTTAGTGGGTATTACAAACTATTAATCTAATTTCTCTTCCCAAAGAACCAAACAAACATGGGCTTAAAATTGTCTGAAAACAATGTCGTCTTATGGTATAGGATGCACTGCATAAGATCCATATTTGATAATTTACTAACCTCGGATTCAAGATTAGAACTTTGGGGAGACAAAAACAAATGTAACTTCTCATTTTTTAGAATTATCTTACTAATTAGTAGTGCAATATACATATACATAGTTTTACAATCTTTGCCCCCATAAATCCATCATTGACTAATCTACTACCATCCTATCATGTGACCAAAAAAACAAAACAAAACAAAATAAACAAATAGATAAATTTACAATATTTTCTTTGTAATATGTATTATATAATGTAATAAAAAAAAATTAAATCTAAAATACGACCTATTTCAATAATGTGATCGGTGCTAATGAGTAAGAAAAATATTGGAATTTTTTTGTTTAAGATCATTGATATTAAAATTTTATAAGATAAAGAATATGTAATATTTTCATAGTAGATGTGGTCCCTCAACATTTTCACAAAAAAAATTTGACATAGAGAAATTTCAACATAGCTTGTCATAGAGAAATTTTTTGTGATCAGTTGAAATTTCTCTAATAATATTATTGAGGAATTTTAACTAATAAGAAAAAATATATTTGATTTCTCCTACTACCAAAAATTAGAGAGTGATATTTTACTAATTTTTCCAAAAAGATTTAGTGGAAATTGCACATCGGTGCAAGTTTAAAAAAATTATAAATAGATGAAAAAGTTTATCAATTTTAATATTTAAAATTATAATTTTTTCATAATTTTGTAAATATTTTATAAAAATACCACTTATTTCCAATTTTTTCAAAAATTTATAACATTTATTTATTTGTATAATATTATTACTCTTCATGGACTACAATTATAGTTTCATTGAGCAAAGAATTTAATGTTTTTTGGACTAGAGTAAAAGTTCCCCAGCAGTGTAATTTGGGCAGGTTTAATTTGAGCAATCTAAACTTAGGCCTTATTTGTTAATTATACATTTTAATTAAAAAGTTACTATAAGTTATCACGTCATTCTCTTTACTTTTTTTGTACATACTTTCATAAAAAATAAAAAAATTACTAAAATAGCATATTCCCAAATGAGGCCTTAGTTTGAATTTTGTTAGGATTTAGGTAAAATATTTTTTAATTTGGTGCAAGCTTAAAAAAACATCAAAACTCCGGATGAAATTTAAACGGGTTTGAGCAAAGAGATTAAACAATTCGAGCAACCCAAATTGGTAGATATAAATATATATATATATATATATATATGTTAAATATACATGTAAATTATTAATCATTGGATTTAGTTTTTTTTTTTTTTTTTGGTTGATGAAAGGATTTAGATTGTTAGATCAAAGAATATATATTATAAACACAAGTAACATAACATAAAATCTTATCTTTTTTCATTTCTCACTATTAAATTGTAAATACCATTATAGTGACATGTCGGTTCTTCAATTCTTATATTTTTTACATTATACAAATTATTTAGTTTAATGTTATTCATGATTTTACACAAAAAAAAAAAAAAAAAAAAAAAAAAAAAAAAAAATTGTTAATAGAATCTAATTTTAACAAATTAATTAATTCAGTAGCACCACACACACACAAAAAAAATAATATAACAAACTCAATTTTTTTCTACAATTTGAATAATTCGGTCTTAACTAAGATCAAGCTTGAGCATACAATATCATATTACAATTTGAGTTTGAGCGAGCTTGGCAAGTCTCAGCACAATTCAAGTTAGGCTTGGACAATTTGTTAACCTATTCGAACCCACCTAAGTTACACTCCTAACACCAAGTAATTTTTCTTCATCCTCTAATTTTTATTTTTATATTTACGGTTTAAGATTTTAAATGCGAGACTCCTCTCATTTTACACGCAAAAAATACGGATAAATTACATATATCAATTAACTTTTTGGACTTTACCGCTAGTAAAAGTCTAACATAGAATATCTATAATATTTATGGTTTATTCCATGACTGACTCAACCTACATTACCCATGTCGGAAAATATTTTTCTACAATAATCTTTTGTATTTTTTATTTTCTTTTATTTTTTGTATTTTTATAGTAAATATTAGATAACGAACTTGATACACAAGTGACATGGCTTATTATTCGAATAAGGTATCAAAGACTGGCTTTTATAAAATTAGGTTAGGCCAGAAATCAATAAACCTTCCCCTTTTGACATACCCAAAAAGCACCTGAAACAATGTTACTCATCCATTTATCTCTTTCATTTTTAGACATCAGTTTGTACCAATTGAAATACAAGTAATGCTACGTGGATGGTGAAAAAAAATCACAAAAATGTGCAATTACAAATTAATATATAACTGATGCAGAATGCTTGACCATAGAGTTTATGAAACTCATAGACAAACAGAGCAAAAGTACTAATATATAACTGATGCAGAATGCTTGACCACAGAGTTTATGAAACTCATAGACAAACAGAGCAAAAGTACTAATAGACGTAAAATTGCATATGTTCAGAATAATTTGAGATTTTGTCAGGACATAGAAAATGGTGTCACGATCAAAACCCATGACTTTGCCATGGTGTATGATGGATTTCAGCCAAATTCCACTTAGGCCTTCAATTGCTCGATTTTGCCATTCTATGAAATATGTGTGGGTGATTTTTCGACCACACTGTCCGCTTAGTAACCAGCTGGAGAGCACTGGCAGAATAGATGGCACCTGACTGACCTGCAACAGAAATATAAGAATCCCGCGGTGGTTTCGACCACCCGGGGGCACTCCGACGATCAAGTCAGTATATCTCTCAAAGATAAATCAAGTACTAAACTCACAAGCTTGAGTATCAAAAGCATACCTTAGACCCATGGGGGTGCCTCTCTTTTATAGCCAATACAATCCTAGTCCCAAAAGGAGCCTGGCCCTAATGGACTTAGGATTACTGCTAATCTGGGACTCCCAATGGGATTAAGATAAACTCTCTAAGAGTCTTATCTTTACCCAAACTGAAGTCTTCTCCCAATCTAGGACTCTTGTCCCTTATCCAGGTTAAGTTTCCTTTTCATTCTAGCTAGGACTCTTGTCCCTTATCCACTTATCTCGGATTCCGATATCTTCGGAGATAACCTCGGCCTTGTCGAGATCACCTCGGCGTCACGACCAGGACACGTGGCACCTCGGTTGACACGTCGGCGTCACCTTGCCACGTGTTGGTACTCAGAAAATATATCCCCACAACTGCCCCCTAAGTTCTATTACATCGGCATTCTGAGGTGATGGAACCTACACTGTTCGTTCATCTGTGCCCCTCTGTCCGAGATCAAACTCCCTGACCTCAAAGTTCCCTGGACCTTACTGTCCACTAGTGTCAAGAATCAAGTTTCATGCCTTCCAAGCTGCTTGAAATCGCACCTCCTAGCTAAGGTTCTGGTTCCATTGATTCGTAAACTCCAAGAGCTTTGCAACTGCTCCACTCACACTCTCTGGTGAGTTCCCGATTTCTAGTCATCTATTTGACTCCGGCGATCTTTATATCGGCGTTCATTTGGTAGGTTCATAAATTCTTACTTTTTATTAAGCTCAATCTTTCAAAACTCTTCTGATTTACTTTGAATCTGTTTATTTGCCATCTGTGGTCTTCTGTTCTCGTCTGTCTTCAAGTTTTTGATTTCTTATTGCTAAAATGCCTGGAACTGTTCTTTGTCATATTCGCTTTCTGTTGCTAGCATCATGTCTGGTTCATTACTTTCTTGTTCTTCACATACTTACTTAGTGCCTGTGTACTTGGCTTTATTCTTTGAACTTTGTCATCTTCTTGACTTCTGTTTTTTCATTCAATCCTCTGGCTTTTTCTGTTTCTAGCTCTTTTACTTAAATCCGTTATTGTTCCAAGCTTTCAAGCTTCTGCAACTGTCTTCGTTCCTCTCCTCCGTGAAGCTTACGTCATTCTGTCATTGTCTTTAGACTTCGGCAATTCTCATTCTAGCTTCCCTCTTTCTGGTAAGCCACTGTTCCTCCTGGTTTTATTTCTTGTTGCTTTCCAAGAAGCTCTGCTTCATTGTTAATCACCATTGCTGTTTTACCCGTTGTTTCCATATTATCTTCTTGAATACACACTATTCACACATCTGTTGATTTCTGCCACTGTTCTTGGCTTGACATACTTGTGTAATCTTTTTGTCTTGATCTCTTGATAGCTTCATCACCATTCTTGATTACGGATTACATTCATGTTTCTGTTTTCTGTGTCTTTTTCCAGATTCTTGCTTTCAATCTTATGTTCTGTGGGGAACCGCAATAGTTGATGCAACGTTGAGGGAACTGCCCCCATTGCATGCAACCATGGCCTTCTCAAGATGATGTTGTAAGGTGAAGGCGTGTCAATCACGACGAATTCTATTTTGATCTTCTTCTAATTGCTCTTGCATGATTCTATACTTAGAATATTTTGTATGCCTTTCATACTTTACCTCATTTGTGCAATCTTCTCGGGGTTACATACCTCGGGTATACAAACTGATGATTTACCTCGGCAATAACTTGTCCTGTAAACTTTGCATAAATTCCAACAGATATAAAACACATACTGTTTTAATTTCAACCTATAAACTTTTTTTAAGTTATAACAAGTGTTAAATAATGATCTACTTGTAAATTGCTACAAATTTCAACAAGTGTTTAAACAATATACTTAGCTTTTACTTCAACCTGTAAATTGCTGCAAATTTCAACGGATGATCATATGTCAGCTTAACGTCATCTTGTAAATTGCTACAAATTTCAACAAGTGTTAAGCATCTTCTTCGGGTTAACCAACTTGTAAATTTCTACAAGTGTTTAACCAATAACCTCGGCTTTACTTCGGCTTGTAAATTGCTACAAATTTCAACAAGCGCAGAGAAACAGTAGTCTCGGCTTAACTTCAACTTGTAAATTGTTACAAATTTCAACAAGTGAAGATAAGGAATCAGCTTAACTCCAACTTGTAAATTGCTACAAATTTCAACAAGTGAAGATAAGGAATAATCTCGACTTAACTTCGACTTGTAAATTGCTACAAATTTCAACAAGTGAAGATAAGGAATCAGCTTAACTCCAACTTGTAAATTGCTACAAATTTCAACAAGTGAAGATAAGGAATCATCTCGGCTTAACTTCGGTTAAGCATCGTCTCGGTTTAACTTCAGTTAAACATCATCTGGGCTTAACTTGGGTTAAGCATTATCTCGGCTTAACTTCGGTTAAGTATCGTCTCAGTTTAACTTCGGTTAAACATCATCTGGGCTTAACTTCGGTTAAGCATTATATCGGCTTAACTTCGGTTAAGCATCATATTTGGTTTAACTAACTTGTAAATTGCTACAAATTTCAACAAGTGGTAAACGCACTCTTCTTCTCTCTGCCCCCGCAGTGTGAACTTAAAATCCACTTGGGTTCTCATCATACATGTAGCTTCGACCTTGTCGCCGAGGTTTAATTTAAGCCGAGGTTGTCAGCCTTGGTTTCTCTATTGATCTTACTTGGCTCCAACCTGAGTTTGATTTTCGGCCTCGCATCGGCGAGCCGTTTCTCTTTTCTTGTTCCGACGCCTTTGTTCCAGGCATGTCCTCCTCGGCCCTAGCATACTTCTCAATTCTGGCCAATTTTAGTCTGATCTTGTGTGTTTCCTTTTTATCTTCTAAGATCTGAGATCTGCTCACTGAGCTCTTTTCTTCTTGGATTTAAGTGCCGAGCTCTTGTCTTCTAGAATCTTGGATCTGCTCACTCAGGTTGAGTTCTTCTATACTTGAATATTATCTCCTTGGGAGCGCTCATGCCCCCTGTCTTTGCATCCCTTCTGGAAGGGTCTTCGTTCCTCCGCGGGTATCTATCATTCCATACCTAGAGGTCATCCTCGTTGTAGTATCCGCTTCGATCTGTTGTCTTTGATGCGTCACCTTCCTAGTCGGCGTCTTTCACTCAGTGACTCTGGTCACGAGTTTCTGTGTTGCGGTTGTCCCCTTCAACGTCGAGGTTGATAAATCTCCCATTCCCAGTAGGAGCGTTGTCTCCAATCTGATCATTCTGTTCGTCATTGGCCATCTATTCTTCTTTCTTTCCCACAGACGGCGCCAAATTGTGTGGGTGATTTTTCGACCACACTGCCCGCTTAGTAACCAGCTGGAGAGCACTGGCAGAATAGATGGCATTTGACTGACCTGCAACAGAAATATAAGAATCCTGCGGTGGTTTCAACCACCCGGGGGCACTCCGACGATCAAGTCAGTATATCTCTCAAAGATAAATCAAGTACTAAACTCACAAGCTTGAGTATCAAAAGCATACCTTAGACCCATGGGGGTGCCTCTCTTTTATAGCCAATACAATCCTAGTCCCAAAAGGAGCCTGACCCTAATGGACTTAGGATTAATGCTAATCCGGGACTCCCAGTGGGATTAGGATAAACTCTCTAAGAGTCTTATCTTTACCCAAACTGAAGTCTTCTCCCAATCTAGGACTCTTGTCCCTTATCCAGGTTGAGTTTCCTTTTCATTCTAGGACTCTTGTCCCTTATCCACTTATCTCGGATTCCGATATCTTCGGAGATAACCTCGGCCTTGCCGAGATCACCTCGGCGTCACGACCAGGACACGTGGTACCTCGGCTGACACGTCGGCGTCACCTTGCCACGTGTTGGTACTCAGAAAATATATCCCCACAAAATATTTGTTTCCTTAATTACTTGGTCTAAACAAATTCTTTGAAGCTAGGTTTTTTTTCAGCATTCTTAATTTTTTTATATTTTCAAGATTTGAGCTTAACTTGATATTTAATATTTTTGACAAATTTTGTATTTTATTTGATTTAGGCTTAATTAGCAAGCTTTACCTTTTTTAGTTTATTTCTTGAATTAGGGTTAGTTCTACTATAACTAAGCTTGTAGGTTTTATGGAAAACTAATTTTGATATATTATATATATTTTGAGAGACAATTCTCTTCTTTTTTTTATTATATATTTCTAGTAATCTTTTGATTCAACATATTTGTAGAAGAGTTGTGACTGTCTTAGCTGCATGATTCTACTCACGTTCCTACACTGTGTCAATAACCTCAATGAATTCTAAGAATAATAACAACATTAATGAATAAGAATCATATATTAATTTTTTTTTATACAATTTTTTGTACATAAAATTATTGATAAAAATAAATAGGATAAATTTCACTAATCTCCCTTGAGGTTGGAGAAAATATAGCAAACCCTGCAATTTTGGCATAATAACACTGATCTCTCTTTTCGTAAAACTAAATAGACTAGAACTAATATAGATGATATGTAGACACAAAGATAAATAAAATAAAACATACAATTCAGCAAAATAGAAATGAAAATATCAAAATTTTATCAATTTAACTAACAAATTATTGATAAAAAGCAAACTAAATATTACATAGATTAAAACTTTAAAAAAACTCAATATAATTATATCAAAATTATAAAATTTCGGTTATTTTCTCCATACTCAAGATGGAGTCAATACAATTTACCCAAATAAATATGAAAGTGTCCTACACATTAAGGAGGTCCAATGCACGTTTCAATGGGACTAAATGATTCTAGGGGAGGAGAAAAAAAAAAGGCAAATTACATATACACCCCTCGAGGTTTGGCTAAATTACAGATACCCCTGAGGTTTTGGAAATTACATCCCGCCCCCTGAGGTTTGTATTTTCATAACAATTTGTCCCCTGAGGTTTATATTTCATAACAAATTACCCCCTAATTTCTTATGCAAATATAGCATTCAGGGGGAATTCATAATTTCTCAAACCTCAGGGAGTATCTGTAATTTAACCAAACCTCGAGGGGTGTATATGTAATTTGCCCAAAAAAAAAATCAAAAAAATGTGCAATTAAAATTAAGGGAGATTTATTAGGAAACTCTTTTTCAAGTATTTGTATTCTAATTAGTCTATAAGATATTATATTTTAGTAAGTCCTATTATTTGGACATTTGATCTACCAAATATTAATTATCATATTTAAGGTATTTTATGGACATTTCTATCCTTATAAATATTTTTTGAACGATTAGTAATTTGGTAATGTGAACAATCATACTTTACAATGAGAATATTCATATTGACATGTTAACATTCACATTGACGATGTGTACATTCATATCATGGAACATTCACACTATAAATGTAATTATTATTAGGGATATTTTGATAACTATATCATTTATAGGACTTATTGAAACATAAGAAAATAATGTAAACTACATAAAACATAAGTAGGTGAAAATAAATTTATGAAAAAATGTTCCTAAAATTAATGTATAACTGATGCAAAATAATTGGTCGTAGAGTTGACAAACAAGGTAAAAATACTAGTAAATCGCACGTGTTTGGAATGGCTTGAGATTCTATCAAGACATAGAAAATGGCATCACAATCAATACCCATGGCTTTGTCATGGTGTACAATGGATTTCGACCAAAATTTACTTAAGCTTTTAATTGCTCAATTTTGCTGTTTTACGAAAGATTTGTTTCCTTAATTATTTGGTCTAAACAAATTCGTTTGAGGCTGTGTTTTTTTCAACATTCTTAGTTTTCATTATATTTTTAAGATTTGAGTTTAACTCGAATCTTTCTATTTTTGACAAATTTTGTATTTTATTTGATTTAGGATTAATTAGCTAGCTTTACCTTTTTTAGTGTATTTCTTAAGTTGAATTAGGGTTAGTTCTACTATATATAAGCTGGTAAGCCTTGCAGGAAAAATAACTTTAACATATTATATACACTTTGAGAGAGAATTCTCTTATTTTTCCTATATTTCTAGTAATTTTTTAATTCAACAAATATGTAGAGAGTTGCGACTGTCTTAGTTGTGTGATTCTGCTCATATTCCTACGCTGCATCAATAACCTAAATGAATTCTAAGAATAATAACAACATTTAAAATGAATATGAATCATATATTAATTTTTTAACACATTTTTTATACTTTTTTAGGAACGTAAAATTATTAATAAAGATGAATAAGATAAATAATGTTGATCTCCCTTGAGGTTGGAGAAAATACAAGCAGCTCCGCAATTTTGCCATTATTATATTGACCTCTCTTTTCGTAAAACTAAATAAAAAAAACTTAGAAATTCCCTAGATATTAATTTGTTATTATGTATCAATTTTAAGTAATAAATAATAATCCTAATCAAACAATTAAGACAAATGGACACAACGATTTTAACGTGAAAAAAAAACTATTGGAGCGCCTCCAATTGTGATAAAAAAATCATGGGCAAAAGTCACAAAACAATCCACTAAGAAGACATAAATGAATAACACAAGTGTACTCTCAATTATCTAACAAATCAACGTCCGAATCGAACCGATCCCTATGTGCCTCTTTCAGCCTTGTCTTCATCTCGGAATTGTCTTGCCCAACGTTGAATCCAAAATGCCAATGTCTACTCCACGATAATGAGCCACTTCGGAATCTACCAAAGCTTCAGGCCCGAATTCCACGGAATCCACCAAAGAACAACTCTCTCTTTTTGAATAAAACAAAATAAACAAACCCCTTTGATATAATCCACTCAATTGATGATTAAACTCTCACAGATATCAAAGGTAACAAGTAAAGAAGTTTCAGATAAAAACCCTAATACTTAAGAAGAAGATCTAGAAGCCGTAATCCTAAAAACGGATGGAGCCACATATTTATAGAAAACTGATCCTCGATCTCCGCTCAAGCGCAATAATGACCGCTCGAGCTGAAAAATACAACTCCCAATACTTTTGCAGGTGAGTGAAGCGTATGAAAGATCGCAATCTCCGCTCAAATGCAAGAATGACCGCTGAGCAAACAAACAACTTCGACTGCAATTTTGTTTTTTGCTTTTTGCTTCGGGGGTGTTGCCCCATTGACCCTGCCTGGGCGCTGCCCCCTGGACCCTTGCAAGCTAATCGAGCAGCTCGATCTCCGACATAATCAGCGAAGTGGCAACATGATAGGATTAGGATCACAAATTCCTCTGCATAGGCACAATTTGGGTTAGATTTGCATCTAAAAACTCATAGCCTCACTGAAATAAAAGAACGAATAAAATTACAACTGAAATGAATTTTGTCAAACGGGATTGCCGAGAACAAAAACCTAATACTAAATAGATCAGAACTAATGCGGATAATATTTAGATACGAAGACAAATAAAATAAAATATTGTTGTGTAGAACATCTCAATTAGATTGGCATAGTTCAGCTACAACTATGAGATCAAAGGAGACGAAAAATCACACAGGAAAGTATAAAAATTCCTTAAATATTTGAAGATTAATAAAAATTTCTTTTGATAATCTACAATACTTGTTTCTTATCCTTGTTTCATTGTTTGTGCTGCCCACATATATTTTTTCATATCCAAGAAGGCACTTTAATCACACAATCGCCTAGTTTCTCATTTGGCTCTTCGATAGCCTCAATCCAGTTAACTCGAGTTCAATTTGAAATATTTTAGTATTTTTAACATATTTTCAAATTTTGTGTGGAATCGAGTGTATATTTGTTGGGCTGGGCTTGGGTATAGACACTAGGAAACTCAAGCAACTCGAAAATCAAATCTATACTATATATTAAGTAAAGTGGAGTTTTAATCCTAAACTTTGTGGGAATTCTAATTTCTCAATCTAAATTTTTTGATTTAAAAAAAAAAATATTTATTAACTTCTCCCATCCCCCAAGTCTTACCCTCATAATAACACTTTAATGCATTAAGAATAAGTATAAAAAAATTCTTTGAAATCTAACACATATGAATTCTTTGAAAAGTCCCAACACATATGATTATTATCCCTCATAATAACACTTTAATGCATTAAGAACAAGCATAGTTTTTTTTTTTTGAAAAGTCCAACATATATGATTATTATCAAAATATTAAATTTTAATATAATATAACAAAAAAAAAAGACATTTAATTCCTTAGAAAGTCTAACACATATGATTATTATCAAAATATTAAACTTTAATATAATATTAAAAATGAAAAAAAAGAAGACATTTAAAAAAAAAAAAAAAGAGGACATTTAAAAATCGCAATTCACATATATATAGATAATTGTAAACACAATCCGTGCATAGCACGGATGATATGCTAGTATATATTAAGGAAAAGGGGGTTTCTAACCCCAAGCCTTGTGGTAGCTTCAATAACCCGATCTAAATTTCCTGATTTTTTTATTTAAAAAAAATAAAATCTCAACATTTATTGATTTTGTCAAAATCTCCTTATCAACATTTACTAACTTTTTCCAATCCATATATTTTTCCACATGCCTGCATTTATTGATTTTGTTAAAATCCTCTGATCAGGATTTAAAATTTTCTCATACAAATAATTATAGATACAATCCATGCATAGTTACTGCAGTACCTTTTTCAACTTCTCTCATACATTATAGTTAGTGATAAAATTGTTCAATTATTTTTATAAAAAATCTTAAAAAACATAATTTATATATTAAAAAAAATTCTAAAACAAATATAAATATCTATAATTATTCCGTGTATAGCACGGATGATAGGCTAGTTATATATATATATATATATATATATTAATAGCCGTTGAATGACGTTAAGATTAACTAGACTATTATATCATATACACAAATATGACAACACAAAATTCCATCATTTTTGTGGGGACATAATTTTTGAATGACAGCACGCGGCCGAGGTGTCATCGGAGTGCCAGCCAAGGTGCCACATGTCATGGTCATGATGCCTAGATGATCTCGGCTTAGCCGAGATTATCTGCAAAGATATCGGAATCCGAGATAAGTGGATAAGGGACAAGAGTCCTAAAATGGAAGAAGACTTCAATTTGGATTAAGAAAAGACTCTTAGAAAGTTTCTTCTAATTCAACTGGGAGTCCAAGATTAGCAGTAATCCTAAGTCCATTGAAGCTAGGCTTCTATTCGGACTAGGATTATGTTGGCTATAAAAGAGAGGCACCCTCATGGGTCTAAGGTATGTCTTTTATCTTTTTGATATTCTGTCTAGTGAGTTAAGCACTATTGGTTATCTTTAAGAGATATTGAATACTGACTTGATCGTCGGAGTGCCCCTGGGTGGACGAACCACCGCCGGAATCTTCTCTTTCTGTTGCAGGTCAGCCAGGTGTCATCTATTCTGCCAGTACTCTCTAGTTGAAAACTGAGTTCGGCAGTGTGATCGAAAAATCACTCACACAATTTGGCGCCATCTGTAGGAACAAAAGGAGAATAGATGGCCAGCGACAGACCGAAAGAGAAGGTTGAGGACAACACCTCTACTGAGAGTGGGAAACATATTGACCTTGGCGTCTTGTGATAAGAATCACGGAGAAGAGGACGTCGGCCAGGAGGGCGACGTGCCAAAGAAATCAGACCGAAGCAAGTATAATAATGAGGACAACCTCCAGCCACCATTCCCGTCACAAGATACGCCGATTCCAGCAGCCAAGAAAGATGCCCAGGTAGGGGGCAGAAGACAACTCCTACGACTCCTCAGCACGATAGGACCAAGGAACATTCTCACCGGCCTTCAAAGGAGGTCGGACGAGGAGAATTAAGAAGGGGAGATTCACAGAGGACATATCGCGCCAAGGAAGCTGACTCCAAAGAACATCGGCATGTTCAAGGGAAGGACCTCTATTTCGACGCAACCAATGGAGGGAGATCCAAAAGAACTCGCAATGACACAGGAAGTAGTGCACTAAAGAGGCTGAAATCCGGAGATAGCCGAGCTCCTGGACGAACCAAGGAGGATCTGAGGGATTACCTCCAGAGAAAGCGACAAGATGCCGAGGTGACCTCACCTGTCAAGCCGAGATAACACTGGATATGAGAAGACAAGAGCTCAGCCCAAGTAAGCCGATCCCGGATTCCAGATCTCGGATCTCAAATCCCAGAAGACAAGATCTCGGCCTAAGATGGTTAAGTCCAAGAAGAGAAGAGTTTATCGAGACGATGTTTAACACTTGTTGAAACTTGAGAAAAGTTTACAAGTTGAAGTTAAACTGAGATTATGTTTAACACTTGTTGAAATTTGTGGACAATTTACAAGTTGAAGTTAAACCGAAATCATTGTTTAACACTTGTTGAAATTTGTGGACAATTTACAAGTTAAAGTTAAATCGGGGTCATGATTAAAGGAAGGAATGATACGGGACAAGACTCTTAGAGAGTTTATCTTAATCCTACTGGGAGCCCAAGATTAGCAGTAATCCTAAGTCCATTAGAGCTAGGCTCCTATTTGGACTAGGATTGTGTTGGCTATAAAAGAGAGGCACCCTCATGGGTCTAAGGTATGTCTTTTATACTTTTGATATTCTGTCTAGTGAGTTAAGCACTATTGGTTATCTTTGAGAGATATTGAGTACTGACTTGATCATCGGAGTGGCCCCGGGTGGACGAACCACCGTCGGAATCTTCTCTTTCTGTTGCAGGTCAGTCAGGTGTTATCTATTCTACTAGTACTCTCCAGCTGAAACTGAGTTGGGCAGTGTGATCGGAAAATCACTCACACAATTTTATTTTCTCAATTAGAAAATGAGAAAGACCATTAAAGTGGCACATCAGTTTTTGTATTCTCATCAATCTCCTTTTTTTCCCTCTTTCAATATATAAATTATTTACTTTTATGTTATTAATGATTTCACCCCAAAAAATGTTAATAAGGCTAAACTTTAACAAATTAATCATCCTTGTTGAAGAAAAAAAACACCCCTCAAATTTATAGGTAATTCAAACCTAATCCAAGTACAATCTATTATGCTCATGTCAGACTTAGCCAAATAAGTTCGGACTGCAATATGGACTTGGATAAACAAGTTAGGCCTGAATAACCTGAACCCAACCTAATCCACTTGAATTGCACCCTTGTAACCCCATCCCAACACAAAGAAAGAAGGCGGCTTTGGCATATGTTGTATCCGGTTAAAAATATATGTTTTCATTCTTTATATTTTGATTCAAATTTTATTTTACTCATTATTTTAATTTAAACAATTTAGTACTTATACTTTATGTTTAGTTTCTATTTGGCCCTTTCGTCCCACATGGGCTTCACTTCGACAATTTAAATTATTTATTTTATTTAACTATGTGTGGAGATTATTTATAAAAGTAAAAATAAAAAATAGATAAATCTGATAAATCATAACTCGTGATTTTATTAGATTTGGCTACCAAAAAATATAAAAATAAAAATAACAATCTATTTTAAAATCTTTTTTTATTCATTTAATTTTTTCATAAATAATCGAATAAATTGAACTATTTAAATCATTAAAGTAGGGGCAATGATAGAGCCGTGAGACCCAATAGAACCTCCACACCAACCCAACTTTGGTAGATATATTATTAATTATAACATAACAAGTTTCATAACCCTAAAATGAAATTCTAGCATTTAATTTGTTGTCATTTATTTTTACGACAATGCTACCTAACTCAAATTTTGTGACTCAAAAGTGGCTCAAATGGTCAAAACGACGTCGTTTTGAGTACAGAACAACATAAAAATGGCCAAAACGACGTCGTTTTGGCCATTTGAGCCACTTTTAAGTCACAAAATTTGAGTTACGAGACATTTTTCTTATTTTTATGAGATAAATGAACCCCAATGGCATTACCATGGTGCCTGTATACAAGAGGGCAATAAATTTTTGTTTCCAAAAAAAATGAAAATAAAAATAAAAGCCTGCCTTCCTCAAATTCTCCTTCTAGGCTGTTAAAAGGGTACTTAATTTTGGGCCCTCCACATCAGTGGCTAGTCATATTCATACACCACCATTAAACCAGACCCCCCCAAGCTTTGTAAATGTCACTCAGACTGTACAATTTTTTAGCTGGAAAATGTCAGAAACTATACAAACAGTTCTTTAAGGAAATCATAAATTTACTTATGTAGTACTGCACAAACTAGAATTTTTAAAATAAAAAAATTCGAATGCATAATGAATCAACGATGGGACGGAGTTAGTGATCTGGCCGTTGAGTAAATGGATCGATCTTCTTGTCAAAAAATATTACTATTATATCAATATGTATGAACCTTTTTATTTATCATTGTTTTAAAATATTTTTCTAGATACGCTTAGCGTATGGTGCTTAAGAAGTTGTTAGCGTTAAGATTTGCCCTGACAAGTTTTAGGGTGATAATAAAAAATTTTAGAGTGTTTTAAAAATTTAGTTAAGATGATATATGAAGGCAGATGGAAGCAATAAACCATCAATTGGAGAAAACTTTGAGACATTTAATGCACCAAAATAAGTACTCAACTTGGGTTGATATTTGATAAAAATGCATCTTCTGTTTAATCCTACAAGAGGATTGGACGGTTCAATTTTTACTAAAAGTTTATTGTGAGTTCTATTTTGATAATTTGATTTGTTAAATTTTTTTTTATTCTTGTTTGTAAAAAGATCAAATTAATCAAATAATCAATCACTAAATTTAATCACATTTATTTTTCAAAAAAATAAGCCCTCTGTTTCTTAAATTATATTTTCATTATTTTATTTATTTATTTTTGAAAACAAATGTGATGAAACTTTATGGTTCGGATCAATTTGTTTGTTTGTTTTTTTTTTTTTTTTTTTTTTTGTGTAACTGGTTTATACACAATTACTTCAAATATCAATAAATCGAATCATCAAAATAGAGCGTATGATAGATTCACTTGCTTGAACAGAACTAAATCGGTCCAATCCACGACAAGCCCAGCCCATAAGTGTATGAAATTCAATAACGTTCCGTTTGTTTGGGCAGATAACATTTTCTATTTTTCATGTTTTTTGATATTTAGTACAATAAAAAATGAAAATCAATAAAAAATATTTTTTATAATCAACAAAAAAATAAGTTTATATGGGCAGAAAATATTTCTACTTTTAAAAGACGGTCTCGTGTCCACCACCACGACCACCACCACTGCCACTATCATTATCGCTATCACCGCCATGCCACCATCTCTACCTCCATCTCCATTTTCACCTTCGTTTCACCATCACTACTACCAAAACATTAAAAAATATTTTTCATTAGAAAATGTCTATACCACCATCGCCATGTTACCACTACTACAATGACCCTTTACTACCACTACCACCATTACCTCCATCACCATTGATATCTACACACCTTAGACACCACTATCATTTTAGTACCATCACTATCTCGATTGTCGTTGCCGTTGTTGCTACTACCACCTCTTCACCATTACCTCTCCACGACTATTACCACTATCATTACCCTTCACTTATACCACCATAGCTACCATCACTACAACCACTGTTCTCCACCACCACCACCATCACCATTGGTAATAGAGTCGGCACCTCCGCCTTTGATACCACCTCCATCATAATATAAAAATTAAAAATAATAAATTTTCAATTTCATGGGTTTAACTTATTTTAATTTAGTATTTGAATTTTTATCAAATAATTTTTAATTCAAAAAAATTAGGATTCAATTTTTAATTTTATCAAATACCACCTTAATCAATGTCTCTCTATCTCAATAAATCCTCAATTACGTAATACGTTTTAGGAGTGAGCAGCGAATATTCCGATCCGCCCAAACCGACCCAACTTAACCGATCCGCCACATTTTAGATGGATGCGTGATGACGAACGGACGGTTGCGGATTGATTTTTTTCAATCTGTCTAGTTTTAAACAGATGACGGATTTGAGATTCCTTTGGCCGCAACCGACAGCCAAATCGTAAGCACCCCTAGTAATTTGTAAGATTTTTTGTTTTCAATTTGTTTAGATATTTTGTGTTTTTAATTGAAAGTGAGTTTAGGTATTTTGTTGTGTTTTCAATTTGGAAATCCTTTTATCAAATGACAAGTGTTGATATTTGGTATTTTTTGTACAAAATATATAGCTTAATTTTGTCATTTTTTTAAAAAATCAAATTAAATAATTTTTGAATAAAAAAATAATTAAATAGTTTTGATAATGCATGATTTTCTTATATGTATTTATTATTGGTATTTGACAATTTACTTTATAATCTTTTGGTTATTTGAGTTAGATTGTTATCCAAAAAAAATGTTGACAAATTGTTATATTATGTTCAAAATTTATAAAAGTTTAAACCGTCAAACCGATTCGCATCCATCCGCCAATTTGTCAATTTGTTCAATTCGCATTCGTCAATCTGACGGATGGATGCAGATTAATTTTTTCCAATCCGCCAATCTAACAAACGGATGACGAATTAGAGATTTTCCGATTATAACCGAACCACAAACACCCCTAATACACTTCGAATTTTGAGACATGATCGTACGAGACATCCATGCCATGAAGGGTGGTGCTATAAATTTACATGCTTTGCATCTTTGAGACTGGAATTCAACTCTCATCTCCCCCCTTCTCACATTGAAGTGCATTTAAGTGGCGTACCAGAAGATTAATTAACCACTTAATAAGGAGAGAGAGGAAAGATCGAGAGAAAAACTATTTAATATTTTTTGAGGACCATATATTTATATTTTTTTATTAATCATCATATACTATAATTAGGGCTGAGTATAGAATTATCCGACCTACACAACCCACACAACCCGTCCTACACGACCTGACCCACACACGTATGGGCGGTTTCACAAATACAATAGACACTACTAGAAAAGTGGCCTTTTGCTACCATATAATTTGCGACCCTCTGGTTATCAGTCGCAAATAACTTCCTTATTTTCTTCAATTTATTTTCCCCTTTTCCCTTATATTTGCCCTAGCCCCTCACAATGATCGTTCTCTTTCTCGCACGCATTCTCACTGTCTCTCTCTCAGTCTCACACTGGTATGAATCTCTCACTCTCTCTCTTCTTTCGATCTCACTGTCTTGATGTTCTTCTCAATCTTGTGCTTTCTGTTTCTTATATTATAAAGACACAGTAAGCTTTTCCCTGATTCTTTTGAACTCGATCATTGAAGGTACGCTCTCTCTCTCTCTCTCTCTCTCTCTCTCTCTCTCTCTCTCTCTCTCTAGTTTCTTTCTCCGTTTGTTCTTGTTTTTGGATACCTAGGGTTTCGATCGAGTTCAAGGTACTCTCTCTCGGAAGTTCTTCTCTTTGTTTCTATTTTCCTTCATTTCTTCTCATTTTGCGATTTGAAAGTGCTCCTAGGGTTTGGATCGACGGATGACCGTTGCAATATTCAAATTTGATGATTTCTATTATTTGATGAATGCAATGCAATTCAATTTTATTTTTTCATTTCCAATTTTTTTTTTGTTGGTTCTCAAGCCTGAAAATTCAGCATGTTTTTATTTTGTCTGATCATGTTTCTCAATTTTTCTTCTATTTATCTGCTTGGAAATTGTCAGAAACTAAAATTGAAGAAATTGAGTTTTTTTTCTTTAGCTCTGTTTTTAGTCCCTTAGAATGAAAATTAAGATGAGAATTTTATGCAGTACATTCTTCTGATAATATTTATAGTTTTTGCCTCTGTTTTGTTGCTGAGAAAATGCCCGAAAAAAAAAATATGCATCAAAGTTGTTGACAAATTCTGATGAGATACAAAAGTTTTTGAATTTGCAGGACCTTATATAGTGATTATTGGTTTAGATAAGATATATGATAGGTTTCCTAGATAGCATTATGAGCTGCTTAGATAGATATAATGTGGATAGTTTTGGAAAATAAAGGAGCATTAGTTAGATATTTTGATGTAATTAAAGATATATATGTATATCTGAGTTGTAACTATTGTTTAAACAGAGGAGAAACATGTGAATTTCTAATGGTAATAGGTTTACATAAAAAAAAATCAATACTAAGTCCTTATCTTTTGGCATTAGTTATAAACGAATCTATTAGGAACGTTCAAGACCGAGAAGTTGGACATGGGACAACTTCTGTGGTTATTATATCAGTCAAGTGATCCAGCATATAATGATGCATGAAAAGATAAAGGCACTGGTCAGCTTTCTATCAAATGTAAAGAGGGTGTTAACAAGGGCACAGGAGAATTCAAGCCAACAATTCTTGTTCGAAATGATGTATGTTTCTTCTAACTGTTTTTGCTCCTCGAAGTTGAGTTCAACTTGAAATCTTAAGTTTGTAATGCATCTCTGATATTCTTTAGTTCTTTTTAGTGTAGTACCTTACCTTTGAAAAAGGTTTTAATACTTTGTTACAATAATGACCACATGTAGTTGCATCAATAGTCTTGCAACAGAAAATGTCATTGAATTGGAAGTCCGATGAAAAGTGGCACCAATTGAAGATAAGATGATGAACAATTGTTTGAGATTGTTTGGTCACGTGCATCATAGACTAATTAACACAACTGTAAGGATGATTGATTTGATCCTACTTTGGTCACGAGCATCATAGACTAGATAACGTGCATGCAAGGAGAAGTGATTTGATCCACGTGACTAGTTAACATGCATGTAAGAAATAGAGGAATGCTAAGAAGAACTTGAGTTGATGTGATAAGAAAGGACATGAATATCTTAAATTTAAGTAATGATATGACCAAAAAAGAACCAAATTGGAGTAAATAGATCCATGTAACCGATCTCAAGTAATTGGGATGAAAGCTAGTTGAGTTGAGTAGAGGATTTAGACAAACCATTTGAAGAAGTGCAACCTTATGTCCTTCTTTAGATTCAGTTTCCAAAATATTTCATGTTCATGTGTTCGTTATGGTTTTTGTTGCTCAAAAATGTTGTATTTGTTTTCCCATTACTTCAAAATTTTAATTTTTTTTTTCTCTATTGATACATTAATGTAATGTATGATTATAATCATTATAGAAAATGCCATGGCTGAGTTAGGGAGGCTGCTTATGTATGAAGCATCAAGGGATTGGCTGGTGAGCCAATATTTGATGCCTGTTGTTTATTTTCAAACAATATTCATGCTATGGATACTTTAAAAAATAGTATATTATGTGGGTCTAATACAGAACTTAGAAAATTGGACAATCATTGATTTATAGGGGATAATAACATTATGTGAACAACTCTTTCTTTGAAGTTCTAAATAAGGTAAATTACACTGCCATCTCTTGAGGTTTGTTTTCATTACATAAGTACCTTTGAAGTTCTAGAAATTACATTTCCTTTTCTAAGTTTGAGTCACATTACGATTCCCCACTCCATCAGTCATTCAATAAGTGAAGTAACAAATTTTGCTGATGTTTTCAAAAAATCAAAAATCAAAGTACTATGTGTAACCCAACACTATTTCACAGCATAATCAAAGCACCCACATAAACATCTAACAAGCAGATTTAGAGCACCCATACAACCAAGAGACTCAAGCCTTAACTCACAGCCACCAGCGCCAACTGAGACATCCAAGACGCACCTCCTCATGTCCACTACCATGCCGCCACCGCCTCACCTAGGCTATCTATACATATATATATATATATATATCGTGTAATTACATACACACACTCAAACACAGTGAATCGAAAATCCAAACAATCAACCCATTCCCACCCAAGCCCCATAATTGCTCATATTGAAATTAAAGCAATTATGTTAGTTTAAGAGACTATGTCATTTTTATGTCATTTTTATGTGCTTATGAATATTTTTTACTTATGTTGTTATGGTTTTATTGCTGGCAGCCTACTATAACAGGGGAGATTCAGTCACCAATGGGTGTTGCCTCTGTAGAATTTATTGATCCAAGGGAACCGGTTGCGGTTAGTATATCAATCTCGTTTTTAAAATTTTATTCTTGTCTCTCCTTTCTATGTAATGGATAATCCGAATTTATTTCTTATCTTCTTGTTGTGTATTTAGTATAGGAAGTTCCCCACAATACATTTGTTGCAAGCTAGTTGGGGTTCCCTTTTTTAAGATTTGATGATAACAATGTTACAAATTTATGAATGTGACCTGCTTTAGAAATTATTTAATCTTGGAAGAGTATAGCTTTTCGGTAGCCATCATCTGATGCACTATTTATTTAGCTTTGCAGATTGTTCCTATCTTGAGAGCTAGTCTTGCTGTAGCAGAACATGCATCATCAACTGATATGGTAAACTGGGATCACTGGTGGAGCCTGAAGTTACTCTCAAGGTAATTGAAACTCTTGTTGCAAATCACTGATCTGCTATAGAGAGAGGTCACTATGACATAGTTTTATTTTGATTATTTCAAGCTAAACTAACACATTGAAGTGCATTAAATTTTCAGATCAAGTTTGATATATGTTTTTGCAGATTTTGTTGAGGGAATAGTTGATATAATCGAGCCGTTGATGTTGGGAGCCAAAGATTATGTTGTTGTTGTTGTTTTTTTTTTTTTTTTTTGAAGATTTGAATTTTTTAGTACAGTATATTTAAGGATGGTTAATGGATAATGTCTATTATAAATTTAATTAATTTGTTAATTTTGTTATTTTTCATTTACAAAAAATTGTTTGGTGCTTATAATTGAATTTTTTTGTTGTAGCAAACTCATATATGATTTTTTTTTAATAAATAATTATTTGCGACAGTAAAACAATGGTCGCTAAAAGTGTTTTTTATTTTTTAATTTTTTTTGCGACGGCAAAATAGCTGTCGCAAAAAGTAGTTTAGGCGGTCGCAAATAATTTGCGACCGTTGTTTTGCCGCCGCAAAAAGTATTTGCCACCCCCACATTTGCGTCCCCCATTTGCTGTCGCATAGACCGTCGCAAAAAGTCTTTTGCGACTGTATTTTTATTATTTGCGACGGCATGTGACGGTCGCAAAAAGTATTTTTTTTAGTAGTGAGAGTAGGGTGCGGTTTGAAATATAGTAAGTTTTTGGGTTGCGGACGGGTTGCAGGTTTGAACCGCACCCTCCATAACCCGCCCACACTTAGAATATATAATTTTTTTAAAAAAAATCTAAACCGTTCATCTATGATCTATCCTAGATATTTTTGTTTAATCAAACAAATCAAACCCTAATGCATTAGGAAACAATTTTCATAAGCTCTTATTTGAAACATGAATCAACAAAAACGCTGAGAATCATAATTGATGAAGAGATGCAATATTTTCTTCTTTTTTTTTTCTTTTTTTTTTTCCTTTCATTTTTTCTCTTGGATACATAAATATACACATAATTTTATTTTTTTTTTGAAAGTATATATATGTAAGTTATCTCGGAAAAGAATGATGCGTTAGGCTTGTCAATGAATCGGGTAACAACTTTATGAATCATGTAAATTTTGTGTAATATTCAAAAATGTAATGTGTTAGTATTTATTTATAACTAAAAATTTATGGATTGAGTTTCTGTACTGTAGGAATTTTTAGCATCCCCTATAACACTGTCCATTCATTTGTTTTGAATGTATCATTGAGAGAACCATACTTGAAATCCCAATCCCGGTCTTTTTTTTGTTTGATCTGCATTATGAGTACTGCTTAGCCTAACATTTGCTTCTATCATTGAACAAAACCGTGATGCATGGAATTGGAATTTAGAAAATTGGGGGAAAATAGCCCAAAATAAATATTTATAAAATGAGAAAAAAAAACTCAAAAATAAATTTTTAAAGAAAAAAGTCCAAACCGTAAACCGTCCGCACATCCGCGAACCCTATCCGCGAAAATAGCAAACCGCACTGCGGGCGGTTGCGGTTTGACTTTTTCCCAAATTGCATAGATACGGGTGGATCAAAACCAAACTGCAAACTGCACAAATCCGATCCGCGACCACCCCTAATTATAACTACTCATATTCCTTAATCACCAGATATAAAATCATGAGTTTACATTCTCCACCGGTCACAGCACTTTAAAGCACTAAATAGCCGTACTCTAAGAGCACCCAATACACAAGGCCAACTTTTGGCAAAAAAACCACTTCAGGCCCGAAAAATTGACTGAAAAACAATGCCCCAAAATTTTGTAAACTACTATATTAGCCTTAAAAAAATCTCATTGGAATTTACAGAGCCTCAACAAAATTCAGTTATAATTTAAAAATAATAGATTGTTGATGTTATAAATTAGTAAAACTAATAGATAATTGTCTTTTAATGAAAGAAATTAAAAAACTTATTGATGCGGTGAATTGCTTGAAATTATTAAATAGTTATTTTCCAAACGTATAAAATACAATTGACTATATACTACTTATAGTTACACTTTTCGAATTAAAATTGAATAAATCTTACGTTTGCTCAACTATGTTAAATGAAATATTAAATGAATTAGCAATTTTATCCATCGAAAATGATTTAACTTATATATTGGATTATGCGAACTAAATTAATAATTTTAGAATTAAAAATGCAAAAAAATGAGGTTTAAGTGATTTTTGTTACAGTTTGTTTACTTTTTATTTGATACTTCAATTTAGATTATTTTAATCATTTTCTTATTGTAAACTTTAATATATATTTAAGTAAATTTTAATAAATATATACTGGAAGTAATCTTTTCACGATGACTGTCAGATATCCAATATATATATATATATATTTAGACACATAATTATTATTATTTTTTAAAAAATATTTATAAAAAGTCCCGCATTAAAAATTCTAGGAATGGCAATGGGGTGGATATTAATTCTCCATCCTCATTCCCCTATAATAAATTTTTCCCATTCCCCATTTCCCATTCCCCATTCCTCATTCCCCATGGGTACCACCCTCCCCATTTTTTAATGGGTATGGATTTTCCCCAACCCACTTTAATCCTCATTTTTATTTTTTATATTTAATGTTAACAACCACTTTTTTTTTTTTTTTTTTTTTTTTTTTTTTTTAAGGTTCACAACAAAAACTAAATATACCTTCAATCTTTTTTCTTTCTCTTTTAATATATTTAATGTTAACATTTTTTTTTTTTAAGGTTCACAACAAAAGTTAAATATACCTTCAATCTTTTTTCTTTCTTTTTTAATATATTTAATGTTAACATTTTTTTTTTTTTGAGGTTCACAACAAAAGTTAAATATACCTTCAATCTTTTTTCTTTCTTTTTTAATATATTTAATGTTAACAACCTTCTTTTTTTTCTTTCTTTTTTAATACATTTAATGTTAACAACTTATTTTTTTATTTATTTTTTATTTTTTTAAGGTTCACAACAAAAGCTAAATATACATTCAATCTTATTTTATTTTATTTGGTTCAACAACAAAATCAAATACACATTAATTAATTAATTAAAAAATTTGTTTTATAATAATCAAATATATAATTTTGAGACAATCAAATAAGTTTTAGTAATTGAAAAAAAAAATGTCGAAGAACGTGAAAGATTAAAAAAAAATTACAACCATCTTTTTCTCTCTCACTCTCACTCTCACTCTCACTCTCACTCTCTCCCATACATGTTGTAACAACCTGATTACAATGTTATAAGAGCCTGTTTGAAGAAATAAAATGTGAAAGAACCTGTTTGAAGAAAGTGTTATAAGACTCATATTAAATTGCATCAGGGCATAAACAATGAATTGTTTGTTGATCTCTTAGCCACAAACATTTTAGACATTAAACCATCTTTCTCTTAGCAAATTTGAACTATTCATTTTAATTTATCCAAAATCTAATTATACCTTTAACAAATCTGAACCACTCATTTTAAGATATCTATGCATTACTACGCTCAATCCATCCTCCATCTTCTTCCTTTAGTCCCCCACGAATTTTGTTGTTTGTTACTTTTAAAAAACAAAAAATATTTTTTTAATTAAATTTTTACTAATTTCACAACACCATCACCACTATTCTCACTTTTACTGTCACACTACCATCGCCATAGCCACTACCATCATCACTGCCGCCATCACCCCGCCATTATGTAACAATCTCTACTTTCACCTTCGTTCCATCACCACCACCACCAAATATAAAAAAATATATTTTTAATTTTTTTTATAAAAAATATTTTTCATTAAAAAATATTTTCTATCTAAATAAATGAAGCATAACATTGGGAAACAAGCTGATTTCAGTTAAATCTGTTCATAACTAAGAAAAATTCTTTTAATTTAAAAAAAATTATTTAGTAAGACTTTGTATCTCCTTTTTGTTTTTCTAGCAAATAAATCTTTGTACCCATCATTTCTAACCAATCACGACTCATGCTCATGCTTGTTTTGATTCTTTATAATTTCCTTATTTTCAAATAAATTCATATATATATATATATATATATATATATATGTTGTATAAATTGTGTGATAACATAAAACAAATAGATTCATACTCATTAATTGAAATTTCAGAACAAACAAACCATTCTGAAAATTACAATACATAACAAAATAAAATAACATAGAAAAACAAACCGAAACCTACACTAGATAGTGTCCTTAATTTTTTTAAATAAATTTAAAAAATTCTAGATATGCATAAAATTTGACAAGAATAATGTGACAATGTTAATTAATGTGTATTTGATTTTATTGTTGAGCCAAATAAAATAAAATAAGATTGAATGTATATTTAGCTTTGGTTGTGAATCTTAAAAAAAAAAAAAATGGTTGTGAACCTTAAAAAAAAAATAAAAAAGATTGGAGATATATTTAGCTTTGGTTGTGGATCTTAAAAAATAAATAAATAAATAAATGGTTGTGAACCTAAAAAAATAACTTAAAAAAAAGAAAAAAGATTGAATGTATATTTAGTTTTGGTTGTGAATCTTAAAAAAAAAAAAGGGAAATTAGTTGGTACCCACCCCATGTGGATATTTAAAAAATATCACTTACCCTAACCAATAGATAAGAAAAAGAGAAAAAAACCCATATATTTAAATTGGGTCTCCATAAATACCCACAAAATAAGTTATCCATTACCATCCTTAAAAAATTCGCTTCGTACCTCAAAAAACTTGGAGTCAGCTCTACACAATACAGCAAAGAAATGTAAATGCCCATTTATCAGATCCATTTCTTTTGCCAACCAAACTCCACCAAGAACCTCTCAGGCTGCCATTAAGAACATTCAAGTGTCCTCAGTCACAATTTTATTAGTTTTGCTTACATTTTTTTTTTAATTTTTTTTTTTTAAAATGCGACTGCGATAGTACTTAAAAATGGTGGTTCTAAAAACAACTTTCATGAGTGTATACTTAAATATTTTTGCGTCTTCCTATGAGGTCCTTCAATGCCCCATTAATAACTATTTAAAAACCAAGATTTATTCTAGATAGAGTTTTTTAAAAGCACTATTCAAAAAATTTTACTTTTTTATTTTTTGTATTTTTTTATTTTTACTGAATTTTTTAAATATTTTAAACATTTTTTTTTAATTTTAGACATACCTAACATAAATATAATTAAAAATTAAAAAATTTGTGAAAAAAACATTTTAAAAATTCACTAAACACCAAAAATATAAAAAAGAAACACAAGAATTCAGTACATTTTTTTATATTTTTATGTATTTATTAATTTTTTAAAATATTTTTTCACAAATTTTTTACTTTTTAGATACATCTAAGTAAGGTACATATAAAAAAATAAAAGAAATGTTTAAAATTTTAAAAATATTCACTAAAACAAAAAAATAAAAAAAATAAAAAAATTCAATTTTTAAAAAACTTAATTCAAAAAATTCATTTTTTAAAACAACTTTCTTGAGTGTATACTTAAGTATTTTTGCGTCTTCCTATGAGTTCCTTCAATGCCCCATTAATAACTATTTAAAAACCAAGATTTATTAGTATTTATGTTTCAAGATTTGATAGATTGCCTAGATCCCCACATTATCACGTGACATGTGATTGTTTCACGTGATACATGCCCATGGTCAACTAGAAGAAAATGGGCTTGGCAGCCCGACCCAGAGGTCTTGGGGTGGATTCACAGCTCATTAATCCACAAATGGGCTTGGCATCGCAACCCAGAGGCTTGTTATCCTTGACCCAAATTGTAGTGTGTGTTCAAGGTCATAAAACCTAGATTAAGAGTTTGTTTGGTGTAATTTATTACAAGCTAAAAAATGATAATTCAAAAGCAAAAATCCAAAACTCTCCTCCTCCAGCTTCCAAATACATTTTTTTTCAACTTATTCAAGTTATTTTGCGTAATAAATTATAAGCAAAAAATGTATCAAACGACTAGCGCAAGCTCTAAAATATATTCAAATAAGTTGTACCAAATAACTCCAAAGAGTGGTGAGGGTGGGGGCAAAATCCATGGCTAATTAGCTCATTACATAATTAAAATGGAGATCTTCATTCTTATACATAAGGTTGCAACATATCATTCAGCTTGTTTGGTTTTAGTTTTCAGAATTCACTTTTTAGAAAATTGAAGCTTTTATTTTCTGTATTTTTTTTTTGTTTTCACTTAATTTTTTTTAATATTTTAGGCAATTTTTTAAAATTTTTAGATACATCTAACATAAATACATTTAAAAAGTATAATATTTGTAGAAAAAAAAATCTTTAAGAAATTCACGATATACCAAAAATACCATATATATATATAAATTTAGTATATTTTTCATATTTTTGTGTATTTATTGATTATTTAAAATATTTTTTATTAATATTTTACTTTTTAGATACATTTAAGTAAGGTACATCTAAAAAAGTTATAAAAAATTGCTTAAAAATTTAAAAACATGACTAACAATAAAAATACAAAAAAAATAAAAACTCAATTTCTAAAAAATTGAATTTAGAAAATTGAAACTAAATACAGTGATTAAAACTTAAAATTAACAATCTATATTTGTGAAATCAATTTAAATTCTAAAATCTTCTTATACTGTTTTTAAAATTGGGAAAAAAAAATGTTACCATGTTTTTTTTCATAACCATTGATTATAAATTGAACCACATTTTATTCGTATAATATAAAATTATCCAGATCCCCTACTAGTAGTGGGATGTTGAAGTCAGATTAATTCAACATTTGCAACTACATAAAAATATTATATTTATTTTTTAAAAAAATGCCGAATTACACTAGTTTACGATTTGTATCACTTTAATTCTTTATTTTTTAATTGTAATATATTTGATCGTAAATTTTAAATCTCGTTTCACATAAAGACAATTGAAAATATCATTTCATTTGCAAATGGAAAATGTTCAATTTTAAGGACAAAGTTATCAATTGAATAAAATATAAACGAGTTTACAAAAATAAATGTCAAACAGTTATTTTTGAATTTTAAAAATTGTTTCTATCCCACCAAAAATAAAATTATATAAAAATGATAAATCTTTTACATTTTTATTTTTTTACTAAATTAAATTTTATTATGTAATTGGATGATGATCATGTAGTGGGTGGTTGTTTTTGTTGATATTTTTAGATAGTTATTATGTAATAGATGATTGTTTTTATTGTTAACAGGTATTTTTGAATGTTTATTAGACTTTTAATATGTAATCAATATGTTTAATATATGAAATATTTTTAGTTTTCGATTTTTTGATTTAATGGATTGGTTTAATAATGAAATTAAAGTTGTTGCCATATTTGATTTATGAAAAAATAAAAACCAATTTAGCGAAAATAAATATAAAAAATAAAAAAATTATTTCTACCCTCCTAAAAGATAAAATTATATAAAAATGATGTGTTTTTTTATATTTTTTTCATCAATTTATCTGAAAATAAATTCTGAAACCAAACCAAACCAAACATAACTTTATAACTAAGAAAGTGCCAACATTATTCATTAAAAAAAGTCATTACATGTCAAATAACATATAAGTTAATCAACACAAATAAGTTGTATGACGATTTTGTCCTTAAAATAAACCTTTTGTAAAGGAAATATCTTTGATTATCCTTATTTAGAACAAGATTCAAAATCCTTAATCAAATATATCATAATTAAAAGTCAAGTATCAAAGTGACACGAATCTTAGATTATAAGGCTGGTTAGTGTAATTCGCCCTAAAAATAAATAAAATCTTCCAATTATTTACCTGATCAATGTGTAAATAATAGAAAATCAGGAAGTCCCTTCTTTCTATGCCCCTTTGTTGAGCTCTTACATTTTATTAATTGGAGGAATTAATGTCCGGGAGAGCGGAGAAAAAAATTACAAACACATAATGGTGCAAGTAAAAAATTGTAAAAGTATAACGTTGTGTTTGGTTGAAAAATTTAGAGAGAGATTTGAAAATGAAAAGAGAAAAGATGTGTCAAACTAGATAAAACATAAGTACATTTTATTCACATTTCACCTATATTTTTTCTTTCTCTTTCCAAATTTCTCTCCAAATCTCCTAACCAAGCACAGCATAAGTCTCACTTGTATCTCTTCATATTTGTTTTTGTTTTTTTTTGTTTTTTTTTGTTTTGTCCTAGTAAAAATTAATTCTCCCTTATTAATTTACGAAAGTATGCATGTGATGTTATAAATCAATCAATTTCAAGAAGACAGAGAAAGCTGCATGGAATGTGAAAGATAATCTGAATTAATGTGATGATAAATGAAAGTTGGTTGATTTCGGTTAATGAGATATTTCTCAAGTAAACAAGAATGAAAAAGTTAGGCATGCCATTAATGATCACAACTAGTATGACAAAGATTGATATCATCAGATTAGCGACCATGATTCATTCATCTCAAAGCACCAAGGGCAATATCGTAATGCAGAGAAGCATTTTTTTCATGGGAATTTCATTATGCACCGCATTGTTTTTCAAACGCCCACCAATTAATAAAAATTTTAATAACTATTTGCGTAGAGGTGGATATAGAATATTCCTTCAATTCAAACGAGCTCTTGGATAATCTCTTTAGTTGTGAACTAAAATAAAAATAAAATTTTGAACGGTAGTGTCAAAATTAGCACTCCGATAGTTCAGTTAGTTCCAATAAAAGGGTTGATCTTTTATGATTTTTTGTGAATTAAGGTTCTTTGCACATACCTATTTCTCCAGCCTCTCTCCTCTTTTTATAGAACCACTCTTCTCGAACCTTACTCCATGCAGCTTAGCCCTTCCTCATCATTCTGTCAAGACCCACCCCCTACTATACTTCCTTGAAAAGGACATTCTAATCTCGGGTAATGAGTCAATGTCGATTCTCCCAACACATTCAGTCCCGTTTATTCAGCAAAGATACCCGCAATTCGGCGCTCCTCTACTCTATTTACTCATACATCTGTTCGGAAATGACATAGTCCGGTGGGCTTGGGCCTTATTTGGCCCATTTTTAAATGGCTCGGAAGCTCTGTTTGCCACTTAGATTTATCATCTTTTCGGCTCCCAACTATTTTACTCTTAACTAATAGTAATACTTAAGATGAGATTTAGTTAAGTAAAGGCCGAATTTAGTTCCATACCAATTATTCCAAAGTCTAACTCTCTTACTCTATCCCTTTCTCTTTTTCATTCTCACTCAAAAAAACACAATCAATTTCATAAACTCTAGTCATTATTGTATTATTTATTTATATTTAGACTATTTTCTAGGCTCCAACTTTGTTCAATCAATCAGACTCACACACTTAATATTTCAGAAAATTAATACTAGACATATTTGAAATGTGCAAACATATGCAACTACACAAATTTTCGACCATAGGACAAACAATTTAGTTCGTTCGGCAAATTTGAGTCGAACAAAATTTGTACATATTTTTTTCAAATCACATATCTACCAAAAAAACTATACCAAAACACTCTCAAGTGACAATCTAACAGCTCACAAATTAATCTGAAGGCTATTGGGGGAGACAATGGTTGATAAATTGAGTTGTAAACAATGGATGGATGTGGAAAAAAATAAAAATAAAAAAATTGGATGCGACAGGGGTGAGGATGGGGTTAATTTTGGTGTCATGAGGATGTGTTTAGAAAAATGTTTTTTCTTTTTTTTTTTTTGGTGTTAATTTTTGGTGAGTGCATAAAGAGAGTGTGTGTAACAAGAAAATTTGAAGGTGTGTTTAGAAACATACCTATTTGATTTTGATTGGAGTATTGTTATAATGACTATCTAGTTTTATTATCTTATTTTATCATTTGATATGCCAATCTAATTATCAATACTATAATAGAAATATACATTAATAATGGGGCTTATTACTATATTACAATTAAAATGAAAAACATATACTATTTTGATCATTTAAGGCTTGGCTATGGTTTGAATGTGCACACTGGCTGTTGAGACTGGCAACGACTAATAACTAATTGTGGGGGCATATTTTTGTGAATAGCAACACGTGGCCAAGGTGGCGCCAAAGTGCTAGCCGAGGTGCCACGTGTGCTGGTCATGGCGCTAAGATAATCTCGGCTAGGCCGAGGTTATGTGCGGAGATACCGGAATCTGAGATGAACGGATAAGCTATAAGAGTCCTAGAGGGGGAAAGGACCTTAGCCTGGATAAGGATAAAACTCCTAGGAAGTTTATCTTTATCTATTGAAGAGTCTAGGACGAGCATTGAGTCAGAGTCCAAGAGAAGCTAGGCTTCTATAGGGATCAAGTTAGTGCTGACTATAAAAGTAAGGCACCATTGTGGGTCTAAGGTACGCTTTTTGTGTCCTAGCTAGTGAGTTAAGCACTGTTTGCTATCTTTAAGAGATAATTGAGTGCTGACTTGATCGTCGAAGTGCCCTTGGGTGGACGAACCACCGCCAGAGTCTTATCTTTCTATAACAGGTTGTTTGGGCACCATCTATTCTGCCGGTGTTCTCCAGCTGAATACCTATTTAGCAGTGTGGTTAGAAATCAACACACACAATTTGGCGCCGTCTGTGAGAAAGGAGAATAGATGGCCAACGACGGACAGAAAAAGAAGATTGGGGACGACATCCCGACTGGAAGTGGTAAACAAATTGACCCTAACGTAAAGGAGGATAACTGCAACAAAGAAACTCGGGATAATAATCCCGGAGAAAAAGACGTCAGCCAGGAGGAAGGCGTACCAAAGAAGGCAGACCGAGGCGGGTATTATAACGAGAACAACCTCCAGGTATGAAAAGATAGATGCTTGCGGAGGAACGGAGAGATGAAGAGAATGGAAAACAAATTAGCGGACCTGCAATTAGTCGTCAATTTCATGATGCAGAACAACGTCATGCAGCCACCGTTTCTTTTACAAGACACGTCGATTCTAGCAGCCAAGAACGATGCCCAGAAAGGGGGGGCAGAAAATAGTTCATGTAGTCCCTCAGCATGACAGGACCAAGGAACTCTCTCACCGGCCTTCACGGGAGGTCGGGCGAGGAGAGTCGATGAAGGGAGAGTCTCGGAAGACACATCGTACCAAAAAAGCCTACACCAAAGAACATCGGCATGTTCAAGGGAAGGAGCTTTGTTTCGACACGACTAATGAAGGGAGGTCCAAGAGGACTCATAATGACACTGGGAGTAGCGCACCAAAAAGGCTGAAATTCGTTGATAGTCGAGTTCCTAGACGGACCAAAGAGGATTTCAGGGATTACCTCTAGAGGAAGCGACAAGATGCCAAGGTAACCTCTCCGGTCAAGCCGAGAACGTCATTTTCGGTGGAATTGGACAAATTCGACTTCCCAAAAAGGTTCCACATGCCGAGATTCCAGATATACGATGGTAAGTCTGACCCTAACTTCACGTCGGCTTGTACCTGAACTCAATGGCACTATACACCGGGAACGAGCCGTTGCTCTGCAAGGTGTTTCCCTTATCCTTTGGGGAAATAACATCAGACTGGTTTTACAAGTTGCCGAAAGGAACTGTGAAAAGCTGGGAAGGCCTGGCCGAGATGTTCGTGGCTAGGTTTGTGACAAACAAACTACAATCGTTGAGGGTGGACTCCCTGATGGATCTAAGAATTAGCGAGGATGAAAGCCTCAGGGCTTATGCCAAAAGGTATTATGAGGTGTTTAACCAAATACTGGGATGCAACCAAGAGGTGGCGGTCGTGTCTGTTAAGAACGGCCTGAACGATGACTGTCTGCTTCAAAAATCACTGGTAAAGACACTGCCAAAAAGTATGCAGGAACTCATGGCCAGGATCGAGAAGTATGCGAGAGCGGAGAAAGACACGATGGGGACAAAGGCGTCAAAGCAAGAGAAGAAAAATGGCTCGCCGAAGAGAGACCAAGGTAATACAAACTTTAATAGACAAGAAACGGGACTGAGGGCTACACAGACAATCACCACAGTGTTCCGAATCCCGGTTTACAAAGTCCTGGAGAGAATCAGGAATCAGCCCTACTATAGAGCACCAGAGAAGATTCCAGGCGAATTTATGGGAAGAAGTCTGGGGAAACACTATCCTTACCACAATAAGGATGGGCATCTGACTCAAGGGTGCAGAGCCCTAAAGGCACATCTGGAAAACCTGGTAAGACAAGGTCATTTAAGGGACCTAGTAGATGAGGCCAGGACAAGGAAAAAATAAGCGAGACTGCCTCAGGCACCAGCAGCACCACCTCCACCAGCACCACAACCGCAAGCAGGCAGACCTCGAGTGATCAATGTGATTCACTCGAAGGTCAATGAGAATGAGATGCGTGGGGAAACTCAGAAGGTAAAACACTTACAACATGTGTATCAGGTCCGGCAAAAAAGACCAATGGCAGACGAGTGTCAGGGACCAATGGTGTCCTTCACTGAAGACGATCTAGATATGGTGTAACATCCACACAATGATGCCCTGGTAATATCCCTCAAGGTTAGAGAGTGCCAGGTAAAGCGCATTCTAATTGACTAGGGCAGCTCTTATGACATCATGTATGTCAGATGTTACAAGGAGCTTGGCCTTCACCAAGATGATCTGGAGCAATCCAGTGGTCCAATGGTTGGGTTCAAAGGAACACCGACGTGGCCCCTGGGAGCAATAAGTTTGGAGGTACAGGCTGGCACCAAGAAGGTAAACACAGAGTTCATAATAATTGACACCCCCTCCCCTTACAATGTTATCCTAGGAAAGCCATGGCTGCTTCAATGGGAGTTGTTCCCTCAATAGTGCACCAGCTGTTGTGGTTCCCAACAGAGCATGGAATTGAGGAGGTCAGAGGGGATCAGGTGAAGGCAAAGAATTGCTCCATGGCAGCAATGAAATCCACCTGCAGCATACGAGAAGCAAAATCAGCAGAAATTGAGGACGAGGACATGGAGGTCCTTGAGGACGTCGGCAAATAACCAGCTGAGAAGAGTGAGGAGGCCTTGAAGAAGATCATAGTCCAGCAAGGGGACGTAGAACATTTCTTCCTACTCGGCTCAGGATTGGCCGAAAAGGAGGAAAGGGAGTTAGAAGCCTTCTTACGAGCAAACATTGAGGTGTTTGTCTGGACACCATACGAGATGTCTGGCATTGACCCTGAGGTCACTTGCCATAGACTAAATGTAGAAAGGTTGGCTAAACCAGTCATTCAACGGGCTAGAAGGCCGACCTTAATGCATGTTGAGGCAGTAGAAGAAGAGGTGGATAAGCTGCTAGAAACCAGAGCCATTCGAGAGGTAAACTACCCAACATGGTTATCAAACACAGTTGTTGTGAAGAAAAAGAATAGGAAGTGGAGGGTCTACGTGGACTTCACCAGCCTGAATAAGGCTTATCCCAAAAACAGTTTCCCACTCTGCATTCATCACCCCAAAAGGGCTGTATTGCTACAGAGTGATGCCTTTCAGGTTGAAAAATGCAGGAGCAACTTACCATAGATTAGTGACTAAGATGTTCAGACATCTAATAGGCAAAACAGTGGAGGTATACATTAATGACATGGTCGTGAAGACCAAGGAACCTGAGGATCATCTGGCCGACCTGAAAGCAGTCTTCGATATCCTGAGGACATTTCAGCTCCGACTCAATACGTCAAAATGCGCATTTGGAGTTGGGTTAGGAAAGTTCGTAGGATACTTGGTTACCAGAAAGGGCATTGAGGCGAGCCCAGATCAGATCAAGGCCATCTTGGACTTGAAGAGCCCAACATTGGCAAAACAAGTGCAGATGTTGACTGGAAGGGCTGCAGCCCTAAATAGATTCATACGCAGAAGTTCTGACAAATGCAAACCTTTCTTTAGTTTAGTGAAGAAAGCCACGGACTTCTTATAGACAGAAGAGTGTGAAGTCGTCTTGGCCAATTTGAAAAAATACTTGACCGCAGCTCCAGTTCTCTCAAATCCAGTATCTAGAGAGGAGCTGTTCTTATACTTGGCAGTTTCAGAACATGCAGTGAGTGCAGTGGTAATCAGAGAAGAAAAATGAGAACAAATGACAGTTTACTATATAAGTAAAACCCTAGCAGATGTAGAGACTAGATACTTACTCTTGGAGAAACTGACACTGGCCTTGGTAATGGCTTCCAAGAAGCTGAATCATTACTTTCAAGCCCACATGATTGTGGTATTAACTGAGCATCCTTGAAGTCCCTATTGCAGCAATGAGATCTGACAGGCAGGATAGCCAAATGGGTAGTGGTGTTGGGCCAATACAACTTGGAATTCAGACCCAGAACAACAATCAAAGGTTAGATTCTGGCCGACTTTGTGGCCGAGTTCACATCCAGCACCATCCCACATCAGGCTCTGTTGAGTCACGGTTTAGGATGGCCAGGTGAACAAGAAGAAACCCAGTTGGAGATAGCAGAACAGAAGAAAGAAGAGAAACTCAGGCCTTGCGATATTTACATCGGCAACTGCTTTCACCTGTTTGTTGATGGGAGTTCAAATCATCAAAGAGCGGGGGCATGAATAGTGCTAGTATCACCAGATGGGCGGATACTGGAACAATCTATTCGTTTGGGGTTTAAAGCCTTAAACAATGAAACAGAATATGAAGCATTGATCGCAGGATTGAAGTTGGCAGCAGCAATGGAAGCCGACGAGGTGGTGGTCTTCAGTGACTCCCAACTTATCGTCAACCAGGCAACAGGCGAATATGCAACCCGAGATGAAAGAATGATGGCCTATGTAAAAGAGGTCGTCAGACTGGTAGCCTTATTCCAGGATTGCCGACTACAACAAGTTAGCCGAGATGACAACAGCCATGCTGATGCCTTGGCAAACCTGGCCAGTGCAATGAAATCAAGAGAGACAAAGACAATAATGGTTGACTATTTGTTTAGCCCAAGCATAGAACCACTGAACACAGAGTATGAAGCAATGTGTGTGGAGATGGGACCAAGTTGGATGGATACGATAGTAGTGTTCCTTAGATATGGGAAGTTGCTAGGTGATCACAATGAAGCACACAAAACCAGACTGAAGTCAGCAAGGTTCAGTTTGACAACAGAAGGACATCTCTACAGAAGGTCTTTTACTGGTCCCCTTTTGAAATGTGTGCATCCTTCACAAGTTGAAGACTTCTTGTATGAAATACACGAATGAGTATGTGGAAGCCACGCAGGGGGCAGGCCACTTGCTCATAGGGCCATTACTCAGGGGTACTGGTGGCCTTATATGTAGAAAGATGCTGAAGCTTATGTTAGAAAGTGTGAGAAGTGTTAAAGGTTTGCATTTTTAATACATCAACCAGCAGTAAATTTAAATCCAGTGTCCAGCCCTTGGCCATTTGCCTAGTGGGGCATGGATCTTGTTGGACAACTACCTTAAGCGATTGGACAAAGGAAGTTCCTGCTGGTGGCAACAGATTGCTTCACCAAGTGGGTAGAAACTGAACCCCTTACAAAGATTCGGGACATTGATGTAAAGAATTTCATATAGAAGAACATCATCACCAGGTTTAGAATCCCAAGGGCAATAATAACAGACAATGGTACGCAGTTTGACAGCAAGCTAATTAAGAGCTTTTGTGCAAAGTACAAAATCAAAAACTACTACTCCACTCTAAGCTTCCCTTAAAGCAATGGTCAAGTAGAAACATCCAACAAAACTATCTTGGATGGGATTAAGAAGAGACTGGAAGCAGCAAAGGGGAAGTGGGTGGAAGAGTTGCCCAATGTACTTTGGGCATATCAGATTACGCCGAGAAGATCAACTGGGGAATCCCCATTTGCCATGACTTATGGCACAGAGGCAGTAATCTCATTAGAAGTCGGCATCCTAGGGATCAGAACCCAGGGAGTAGAGAATGGGACTAATGAGGCATTTTTGGCCCGAGATCTGGACCTATTGGAAGAAAGAAAGGATAAAGCAGTAGAAGGTCAACCCACGAGAGTTTCAAGTTTGGGACCTCGTCCTAAGAAAGGTCGTCGGCAACAAGAAGGATCCCAGAAAGGGAAAGCTTGGCCCAAATTGGGAGGGACCTTATAGAATCATCTCGGTCGCAGGTAATGGGGCATACAGGCTTGAAGACAGCGAAGGCAAAGAGTTGCCAAGACCCTGGAATACTCAACTTGAAATTTTTTTATCATTAGATTTTTAGTTTTTTAATTAAAGTTTTTTGTTATTAGCAAAAGTAATAATGAAATTTTAGCTCAATTTTTAATTTCAAACTTGTGTAATACGACTAACCAGTCCCTTGGCGATGTTTCTAAGTGAAACATGACGAATAACTTAGACTTATTATATGGCAGAGTTGAACTATACTTGCATATAATAGAGTTGAACTAAGTTGGCGATATTTCTAAGTGAAACATGACGAGTAACTTAGACTTATTATATGGCAGAGTTGAACTATACTTGTATATAATAGAGTTAAACTAAGTTGGCGATGTTTCTAAGTGAAACATGACGAGTAACTTAAACTTATTATATGGCAGAATTGAATTATACTTGCATATAATAGAGTTGAACTAAGTTGGCAATGTTTTTAAGTGAAACAGGACGAGTAACTTAAACTTATTATATGACAGAGTTGAATTATACTTGTATATAATAGAGTTGAACTAAGTTAGCGATATTTCTAAGTGAAACATGATGAGTAACTTAGACTCATTATATGACAAAGTTGAAGTATACTTGCATATAATGGAGTTGAACTAAGTTGAATTAACCTGGACTTGCCATATCGGCAGAGTCAAACTCAGATTGGAACTAAATGCATTTGAGTAAGATTAATAAAGGAACCAAGGTTGAGAACCCCGACTAGTCTCTGTTTAAACCTAACTTCGGCAACAAGGTCATAGCCACAAGTTTAATGAGAACCTAAGTGAAACTTAAGTTCACATTAGGGGGTAGAGAATTGGAGAATGATGAGTAAAGTTCAAAGTGCTTAGGGACTTGTTGAAATTTTATAGAAAAATTTACAAACTAGAGTTGGCTTAGTACTTGTTGAAATTTTAAGAAAAATTTACAAGTTAAAGTCAAACCGAGTAAATTTGAAAGAAGTACATACGTACTTGCCGAGATGACCAAGGTTGTCCAGCTCTGGGTGTATAGAAGACACAAGTCTTGACAAGTGAGGGTGAAGTAGCAAGCTTAAACCAACACTTGTGAAAATATTTTTACAATGTTTTCAAGTGTTAAACCAAGGCCGAGATAAACAATTATGAAGTTATGTCCGAGGTATTATACTCTGACGAGGTCATACTGATAAAGGTATCTTTTGAAGACATGCAAAATATTCTAAGTATAGAAGCAGTAAAGCATACAAGCACAAATAAAGACTTGCATTCAGAAAAGAAAATTGATCAGATACAAAGAAGGTGCATTGGCCCGCAGAAGGATTACTTGTGCATATACAAAAAATGAGGGGCACATCGACCAAACAAAAGCAAACATTGTTCATAGAGCAAAAAGTACAAGGCGCAGAAATAAAAGCTCTTAGTTAAGACTACTCGGCGTCGGTGGCAGGATATGTCCTAGAAGACAACTATGACATCTTCTCGACAGCCTTCTCAGCCTCGAGCTTGGCGTCGATTTCTTGCAAAGTTTGATCGAGGCCCTTTTCGGCGATAGGCACCTCGGATATAGTCTTCTTGGGGGAGACACCTTTTGAGACCTCGTCCTGCTCATCCTGAGTCAAGTCTAGGACTTGCTCATTCAAAGTTGGGCACTTGGCCCCAGCAGGAACTTTAGCATTAGCTACCACCTCGACCTCTTCGTTTTCATCTTCCTCTCCATCTTCTTCTTCTTCTTCTTCTTCTCCTTCTTCCCCCCCAGCCTTAGCCTTAGATTGGCTTGAAGTATGAGGAAATGGCAGTGCAAGTTAGCCTTCATCTTTGAGAGGAAAGTCCTCAGGGACAGCCAATTCCTTCAGAGCAGCCAATCAACCAAGGGTGTAACCCTTGTTGCATGCCTGTCTGTCTTGTTTCTTGTACTCCTCGCGGACGTCAGCTACCCCCTCGGCATAGGCCTTCTCGTCCGCCGCTTTGATCTTGGCATCTTTTGTGGCCAAGGCACCTCGGAGCTCTGCTTGGGCTTTGGCAATTTTTGCTTCGACCTCTTTTTTCTCGGCTTTGAGAACCTCAGCAACAGCCTCTGCAGCACCTGCCTTTTCCTTGGCCTCATCTTGAGCTTGTTTGGCTACCTTGGTCTGATCTATCAACACTCTCATCTTGACCTCGGCGTTGTTTAAAGATTTAAGCAAGCCAACAGCTTCCTTCGTCTTGTGGACCAACTCCTTCTTCATGTCCTTGGCCTGCATCGCAAAGGAGTAGGCGTGCTGGATCGCCTAGAAAAAACGGAATGAACAAAGTTAGTAAACTTAAGTTTAAAAACAAAGAATGGAGAGTACCAAGTGTTGCAGTGGAGAGGGCAACGCCGACCTCAATATCAGAAGCGCTATCGCCGACTCTGACTAGCTTGTCTTCAATCATGATAGAGGGGGCCCAGGGGTCATCAAATTTAAGAGAACCCGAGGTGGCTGCAGAGTCCGACCTCGGCTTCTTTGACTTAGTTAATTAAGAGAGGTCAGCCTTGGCAGGCTTCTTCTCGGCGGCGGAGGTGCTTTTCTCAACCTCGGCCAACTTGGATCTAGGCAAAGTGTCCTCAAAGTCGATCTGAGTCACTATTGCCTTGGCTTTGGCTTTCTTCACCCTTTTTGGCTTGGCCTTTGATTGGGATTGCGATGGTGAAGATTGGATTGTGACAACATTGGGGAGGTCGGCTACAAGGTCTTCAGCAACGGCCTTTTTGCACCACATCTCGTCGTCGGCGACAGCGACAGTGACTCTAATGCCGAAGTGGATCGCTGGGAGTGCAGTCGGTGGATTGGCTGGATCGTAAGCCGACACCTCAGTACTTCAGCGTTTTCGGCTACAACTTCTGCTTGCGAATGCAAGTAGTGGAGCTCGACATCGGCATTGACGCTGGGCTGGAGGAATTAGTTGTGGAGCAGATGTTGATGGATGCTTTGCTAGGTCAGAGGTTGAGGCCTGATTAGGACTTGGTAATGAAGTAGTTAGGGGTGTTGTCACAGAAGGTGGAGACTTGTTCTTCTTGGGGACGTCGGGCAATGTGGATTTATAGGTCGAGATGTAGTTGAGCAGCAAAGGGGTCTTGCATTGATTGACAGGCAAGCCCAGCAGCTTCTTGAAGTCTTTGTTGAGATAGAACATATAAAAGGGAACAAAGTAATAAAGACTTAAAAGTGAGTAAAGTGACACTTGGTTCTTACCATTACCCTCTTTAAAGACTGATCGGCTCAAGGGATAGAGGTGGAGGTCATCATCTGGTGAGAACTCCCAATTGCCCGAGACGATGAAATAATCATCTCCAGCACCTTTGTTCAGTCTACGAGGTTGGTGATGAATTTGTATTCTGTGGATCTCGACTTAAGTTAATAGATGTAGTCTTTTTCTGATTTTAGACTACACATGGTGTAACAGTATTGGATATCGGCTAGGGTTATCCTAGTGTTTTCTCGGCTAGCTAAAACAATGATACCATTAATAAATCTATAGGAGTTAATGGCCAATTGCATCGGGTTGAGCTTATAGTAGTGAAAAACTTCTTGAAAAAGGATGTTTAGAGGGAACCTAAGCCCGCACTCTATAAAAGCAACTATTAGAAAGGGCATGAAGTTATCATTAGGCATGATGGAGTCCCCCTCCCCTGCCAACCTAAGATGGACATCGGCAGGGATGGAGAACTCTTGCCTAAAGTATTCAAGCTTTTCTGGAGTGTCCACCCTCCACCTAAACATATCTATGACGTTGGCTAGAGGGACAAGGAGTGAGAATTCAGAAAAAAGAGGTTTGTGTGGGTTTTAAGGACCTCGGCTAAACCCAAAACAGAAACTGGGATAAGGGTTTTTCAAGATCAAGGGAAGTTTGTTTCAGTTTTTCTAAGAACGTGATTTCTCTACCAAAACCCAAGCCTAAATCTATGTAGAAGTAGAGAAATAAAGGCAAGAATCTGGAAAATGCAAACAAGGAAAACAGAAAAAAGAGTATGATTTAGACTCAAGAAAGAAATAGGAAATCAAGAAACACTGTAACGAAGTGTGTGCAGAAGTGCAAAGCCAAAAACGGTGGCAAGCTAGCAAGTGTGTGAGCAAAATGTGTATAAAAATGCCCAGAAACGAATTGGACAGAAGCAAAATCATAAACAAATATGATGGAATTCAACACACAAGCAAAATATTCAAGAACAGGAACAGGTTCGCAATGACAGCAATTAGATACAATGAAATTTTGAAATAAATTGAAGACTAAAAAGGGGAAAGAACAGAGACTCACCAAGAAGATGGCGTCGATATGAAACTCGCCGGAGTCAGACGGCGCAAGTAGTCAAAGCCAGATGACGAAATGCTCGTCGGAGGAGATGATCGGAGCAAGTTGTAGAAGCTTCAATGTACAAAAATGGTGGTTTTTTAGGAGAAAAGCTTTAGAGAGAGAAAAACTGGAAAACAGAGGAAAAATGAGGATGCAAAAGTGAAGAGACAAGGAGAGAATGTAATGTTTTGTTGAAACACAAAAAGGCGGCAATGCTTAAATGTATGCCTTAGACGACATGTCTGTCAGACGACATGCACAGAAACGATGTGACCGGATGGCTCGTGTCAGGTACCGATCAATAAAGAGAAGACACGTGGCGAAAACGGTTGAGAAGCCGTGCGTGACAGCTCATGCGCATGTGGAACTCTTGGAGTTCTTGATTTAAATGAAACAGAGACCTTGGTTAGGGGGACGATCTCAGTTAAAGAACTTAAAAAGTTTTTTGTTTTTCGTTTTTGGGCATTGGTAAAACAGATTGTAGTCTTAGTCATATGGAAGCCGACGAGTTATGACCTCGGTAATGAAAGGTATGGTAAGTTTTAGCCGACGTGTTGTATGGACGAATGATGTAGGTTTCATCACCTCAAGATACCGAGGTAACAAAACCTAGGGGGCAGTTGTTGAGGCATATTTTTGTGAATAGCAACACGTGGCCAAGGTGGCACCGAAGTGCCAGCCGAGGTGACACGTGTCCTGGTCATGGCACCGAGGTAATCTCGGCTAGACCGAGGTTATCTACGAAAATACCGAAATCCGAGATGAACGGATAAGCTATGAGAGTCCTAGAGTAGGGAAGGACCTTAGCTTGGATAATGATAAAGGTCCTAGGAAGTTTATCTTTATCTATTAGAGAGTCCAGGACGAGCATTGAGCTAGAGTCCAAGAGAAGCTAGGCTTCTATAAGGATCAGGTTAGTGCTGGCTATAACAGTAAGGCACCCTCGTGGGTCTAAGGTACGCTTTTTGTTTCCTAGCTAGTGAGTTAAGCATTGTTTGCTATTTTTGAGAGATAATTGAGTACTGACTTGATCGTCGGAGTGCCCCCGGGTGGACGAACCACCGCCGGAGTCTTATCTTTCTGTGACAAGTTGTTCGGGCGCCATCTATTCTGTCGGTATTCTCCAACTGAGTACTTGTTTGACAGTGTGGTCAGAAATCAACACACACTAATATAAATGCATCAAGGGTTAAAGGCAAAGTGTTGGAGGTTCATGTAATACCTATTATAGAAAAAATAGCTATCAATGATTTTGAAAGAATATTTATTACAATAGTGATATCATTTTATGTATTATTGATTAATAAAAAATTATAAATAAATTAAGTGGACAAATCTTATCTTTCAATCCAACAACGTTATGATCTTTACCATTAAATAAGATTTAGTGTTATCATTACATTTAATATTTACTTTGAATGTAATGCCTCCTTGAATTGCATTAATATAATAAATAGTGGTGCTGCATGCACCAATTAATGGACACACTAGTGTACCAACTAGTGTTATGTCATTATTATTGACCTCACTTATTATACAAATTATAAATATTAAAACTTCTAAAATTATATCACATCATCTATTAGTATACTAGTTAATATATTAATTGGTACATATAACATTATTTTATAATAAAACTACTTTATGACTTTTCTCACAAAAAAAAAAAAAAATTGAGTTCCAAGCCTCATGAAAATATTAATGTCAATACCAAATATTTGGTATTAATGTTAAATTATTCACAATAACGCTAAGTACACAGAATTAAAACATAAAAAAAACATACAAAAAAATATTTAAAATATATTATGATTAAGATATTATTTCAATTGTGACTCATACCACATTCAAGATAGGGATGGTAATTTCAACTCGGCCCGACGGGGACCCAATCCCCCGACCCCGATTATAACGATTTTTTCCCGAAAATTATCCCCATAGGGCCGGGGATGGTATTAAAAATAAAATCCCCGACTGTTTTCGGGCCGGGGATGGGGATAGGTACCCCAACCCCGGCCCGGCCCCGTCCCCGAATTATCCCTGCTTAACTCCCCGGATATTCTCCGAATATTCCTCATAGATATATGCAATGTTTGACTCTGCCTCACTCTGAGTCACTCACGTGCATTTCAAAAGATGCATTTCATTTGTCTCTCATGGTCTCAGCCTCTGTCTCTCCCCCTCTCTCTCTCTCTACGTAGCTGCTCTCACGGCGTCACCGTCGTCCCTCCATCGCCGATCTCCCTCCTCCCATCACCGCCGATCGTCGGCCTCTTCCCCATCGTCGCTGTCCGTTGTCCCTCCTCCACACAGCTGTTGTCCTCCTCCCCCCCTCTCCATCGCCGTCGTCCCTCCCCCCATCGCCGCTGTCCTCTTCCCCCCTCCCCATCGCCATCCGTCACAGTCACCCATCTTCCTTAGATCTAGTTCAAAACCCCCAGATCTGGTACGATCTAGTACAAAAATGTACATCTGTTTGATTTTTTTTTTAATTATTTTTTGTTGGTGATAATGATGATGTTGATGATGATGAAGTCACTGATGTTGCTGGACAACCCCAATTTGAGCTGGGATTGTCTAATTTTTAAAATATTTAAGCTTGAATTCAACTGGAAAATCCCAATTTCTGAAATAGGTTTTTGAATTGATCTTTTGTTTATTTATTTATTTATTTATTTATTTATTTGTTTTGACGAAAATGAGCTTCAGAAATACCAAACTGTTACTGTTGTTTTGTGTGGCTGCACATTTTTTTTTTTTTTTTAAGGTCGGGGAATGTTTGGGGTCGGGGAAACCTGATCCCCATTAGGGGGCGGGGATGGGGACGGTGAGAGGTTCCCCGTTGGGGATCGGGGCCAGGGCCGGGGGGATTTCTACCATCGGGGATCGGGGACGGGGAGTGCGATCCCCGACCCCGCCCCGTTGCCATTCCTAATTCAAGATAAATATTACATCAAAGTTTGTCTGGCTTGAATCGTAATGAAGCTTGTCTGGCTTGTTAGGCTGTTTGGTTGTGTTTTCTATTGGGCTTGGCTTCTGGCCAGTCTATAATCGGACTGGACCGTGTTATTAGATTTGTGGAGGTTCACTACGGATCCCGTTTTGATAATCTGAACCGTTTAATGTGTAGAAATCGTCGAGTGCTATAAGCCTGTAAAAAATCGCGTTAATCGGATATCAGTAGCCATGTGATCAAATTAGTTTTGTATAAAAAAAATGGACGGTGAATAAATTAACGGTTGACAAAATCTGATTTGATCACATAGCTACCGATATCCGATTAACGTGATTTTCTACAGGTTTATAGTCACTACAACAAATAGCAGAATTGGCGACTAAAGTTTCTTTTTTCGTCCCTGAAAGTAGTAGAATTGGCGACTAAAATGGAATTAGTCGCCAAAATTGGTCACTTTTGCCGACTAAAACAGTTTAGTCGCCGAATATAAGGTTTTTAGCGACTAAAAGACACTTTAGTCGCCAAATCTGGGGGTTTTAGCGACTAAAGGTAGTTTAGTCGCCGAATGTGACAGTTTTTGGCTACTAAAATAATTTAGTCGCCGATTGTAGGTGTTTTGCCGACTAAAAACATATTGGTCGCTGAAAGTGAAGCTTTTTGGCTACCAAAAAAAAATTAGTAGCTAAAAACTGAGTATTGGCGACTAAAATTCAGTTTAGTAGCCAAAAGGTGACGTTTTGGCGACTAAAAACAGGTTTAGTCGCCAAAACTGCATATTTTTAATTGGAACTAATTTTTTTAGCGACAAAAAAATCATTAGTAGCCCAAAATAATAGAATTGGCGACTAAATAATGGTTTTAGTCGCCAAAAGTGGCCTAAATTTTTTTTTAATAAATAATTTATTTTTTATATAATTTATATTGAATAAAAATAATTATATTTATATAATTAGTTTTGTATTAATACCGATTAATATACTATATAAATAATATATATCGCATATACATTCATGTGATATTATAGTGGCATAGTGGAGGGAGTGTTTGGTTAAAGGTTTAGAATGTCAAAGGGTCAGTGGTTCGAAACTCAGAAAATGCAAAGAAGTAAGGTTTTTTTTTTTTTTTTATGGAATACCTTTGGCGACTAAAATTAGTCGTCGCCAAAAGTGTTGCTTTGGGCGACTAATCACTTTGGTCGGCGATTCATGGCTATCAGCGACTAAAATATTAGTCGCTGAATGTATAATTTCTGAAAGTGTAATTCACTATTGGCGACCATCACTTTCGTCGCTGAAACACCTGTTTTTGCCGACTAAAACTTGTTTAGTCGCCAATACCTCTGCCGACTAAGTACTGGCGACAAAATGGGCGACTAAAAAATTTAGTCGCTAAATCTAAAAAATCCACTTTTGGCGACTAAAGAGGGACTTTTGGCGACTAAAAATTTAGTCGCCAAAGGTGATTTTTGTTGTAGTGAGTACTCGACGAGTTTTACACATTGAACGGTTTAAATTATCAAAACGGGACCTGTGGTGGGCCCCCACGGGCCCAAAACTTCGGTCCAGTCCGATTAAGGATTGGACAGAAGCCAACGCCTTTTCTATTTCCTCACTTTTGCTTTTCTCTTTTATTTTTAATGTTTTTTAAAACAAAAATAATAAAAAGTTTAAAAATACTCATTGTTTCATTTTGTGTGAAAGCAATTTAAAAAAAATTCAAAAACAAGTTTTTGATGTTTCCGAGAAAGTAGGTTGTTTATAGAAAATTTTCTAGAAAACAGTTTTACAAAATAAAACAAGTTTGTTTTCTGAAAAGAAAAAACAACCACAGAGGCTGATATGAGAAATACTACCAGCTCTATATAACTTAACAACTTATTAGTTGATGTAAAAATGCATGGCAAGAAGACGAGGAAGATGATTGAACATGCACAAAGGCATGCATATATATACTATTATTATATGTGAAAGATTGGATTTGATGTAACCTACCCTCTATAACAATATTTTTTTACCCATGCCACGAGATAACTCTCATGTATGTTTTTCTTCACCACAAACGGGACAAATATGTAACAACAATGCTACACACCCTACTGGGGGTCGACCCCCCAGTGACGTGGCGCAACGTCATTCGCCAGTTTTCTTTTTTTTCTTTTTTTTTTCTTTCCTGCCAATCACTCACAGCCACGTGGGCTGGGGGTCGCCCATTACTGGGTGTCTCCCGCATTTTCCAATATGTAATACCAGTCAATACCCACATTTAACAAAAACTTCTTATGGGGTCAACCATCAGCATCAATCTCCTTTTATTTTAAAAATAACAACACTCATTGTGTAAACTCAAATACTAATATATCATGTTACATTTTATTTAAAGTTACAGATCAGATAGAATCGTGAGTTTATCAAAGTTTATCAATAAACACAATGTGTCGATCAATTCATTTGTTGAAAATTCAACAAAAGGGAAAGAAAATGCATCTCAAACATCTACAACAGCAGGCACAGATACTGAAGACATAAAATTTCATTTTGCAAATAGAAAAAAAGAAAAGGAGAAAAAAAAAAAAAAAGCATGTCAAATATTTTAAAATCATTAGAGATTTCAGTTTTGCAAATATATCAGAGGGTACTTTTTTTTTTCTTTTTCAATACATGCAGCTCAGAATTACTTGAGAATTATTATACCATCAAAGTATCAAATGCTTCGTAAAGACAAATAGGAACACCACTTTATGTTATAATAGCCTATGAGAGGTTAAAAGCAACAGAACATTAACCAATATAGGTCATAAAATTTTTAATAAATGGATCAAATCTCCCATTGTTTATACAAAATATGATCCCAACAAAGTCCAGTTTGAGGACATAATCACAAAACCCTAAGTTTACAAGGGCCCATTAAGAAAGAACCTATTCATGATAACTTGTGAGGGGTTGGGACACCCTTCCTTCCTATGGCTGTTCATGAAGAATACTTATTATTACATTTAATTGACTTAGGTGTGCTTTTTATTAGGGAAAATTATGAAATAATATAATATCTAAACAATAAAACAAAATTACTAGTAAAATTTGCAGAGATTTGTAAAACATATAATAACTTAAAATAAAACATAAAAATAGGCGAGCAAAAAATCTAGCAAGTGAGCTTAGTGGGATGTGCATAATTACTGTTATGAAGTCGTGTTACCCTACATGAAAGGTACAACTGGTCAGTAACGACTCCAAGATCTAACCCAACAAATGCTCACAACGGTGCTCATTCTTAGTTTTGTGTCCACAAGAGCTTGGGGTGAACTGTCTGTGTCGTGTTGCCCATAAAATTTAACAAAATCATATAGAGCAGATTTACGGTAATGCTACGTCGCTCGAAAAAAGTCCCCCCCGAATCCCCCTAATCCCAGAAACGACGTCGTTTCTGCATTTTTTTTTTTTCCTGGTTCAATCAGAAACGAGGGAGAAGAAGAAGGAAGAAGGAAGAAGGAGAAGAGAAGAGAAGAGAAGAGAAGGAAAGAGGAGGAGGAGGAGGAATGGAGGGGGCCATAACCACGGGGAGGAGGAGGCAGAGGCGGAGGCGAGGCAGAGGCGGGGGCTGCCGGAGACGACGATCGGGCAGAGGACGACGATCGAGCTCCTTCTCTTCCCTCTCTTCTGAACTCCTCCTCTTCCCTCTCTTCTCTTCTCTCTCTCTCTCTCTCTCTCTCTCTTCTGAAATTAGGGGGATTTGGGGGAGGAAATTAGGGGGACAAATCATTATTCGTAGATTTATAGGAGAATATGAGGAAAGAAATAGAAGAAGAGAATTTTAGAGATAAAAATGGTGTGTATATTGTACACACAAGAATAGACTAATGGAGACTAATGGGCTTTTAGATAGGCCTGTAAATGGACCGGATTCGGATCGGATCGGATCGGATCTGTCAGAATCCGAATCCAATCCGATTAAGACAAACCTGAATCCGATCCGAATCCGTTTAGTCTATATCCGATTATAGATATCCGAATCCAAATCCGACGAGTTCGGATATCCGATCCGATCCATTTATTCATTTTTTGAGCTACAATTTTATATAATTTTATTTTATTTTTTTTTCATTTTTTGTTTTTTTCATTCAAATTAAGAATAATCGGATCGGATTATCGGGTCGGATAGGATTTTTGCATATTCATCCCGTTTAATAAACGGATTAAACGGATTCAGATTATCGGGTCGGATTTTTTGTAAATGGATTCGGATTATCGGATCGGATTCTGGTCGGATTCGAATTAAATCCGATCCATTGACAGCCCTACTTTTAGATATAGGCTTCAAAAGATGATTGTTGGGCTATCATGATCCAAATTATAAATAAAAGTGCGCGCACACAAAATAATTTATAATGTTCAAACAATGAAATAATTAAACAATAAGCAGCTCTAGAGTCTTACAACAAACTGTATGCAGTACCAAATGTGTCTTTTTACATGAACAATGGTGGTTTCAAACCTGTCATCACGATTAATGGAACCTTTGATGTTCAATCCCCTGAAATGAAAATTAGAAATCAAAGGACATCCAAAAAAGTAAATGTGACAAAATAGTTTGATAATTCCCATATAAATAAAGACTAATATTGTTGGTGAGTACTGTGGATTGCATTAGAATCGATCCCACCTACCAAGAAAATTTTCCATCCATTCTAATCTATGCCGCCCAAAACATAATTTCTATCGGACATGCTCAATGAACAATTTAAGGCCCAAACCATTCAGATATACTTAGATATTCAATCCCATATCAAGAGTGACTGAGTATACAGATTAGCAGCTGTACAAGACAGAAAATACAATTGATAATGGGAAGTAGAATAAAATTAACCATAAAATATTGACAAGAAATGAAGATCTAAGGTTATGATATATAAGGCAGCACAAATGACATGGACATATCACCATGGTGGCGCAACATTGCTTGAACACAGAAAAATGGTTTCCGCACTTGCACAGACCAAGTATTTGACTAGGCCTCCAGGATTTGTTGCTGCTGGAGTTCATTTTGAGGTTTTGTCAAAGGAACTGAATTGCTTTTTTTTTATTGGCGGAACTGAAGTGTTATTCACAGCTTCAATTTTGTCCTTGCAGTGTAGCAATTGTTCTCGAAGACTATTTACAAGCTCATTAAGTTTCTGAATGCTTCTCTCTTGAGATAGGATAATCTGCAACAATAAGATTCCAAAACTCACAATCACCTTCAAAGATAGTTGGGTAGTTTTTGGTTTTCTGGAATGAAGTGAAATGGAATGATTGATTTGACTAAAATGATAATGAAAAATGTATTGCAAATTGAATCATCATTCATTATTGTAAGGGAATGATCATTTCAGGGAGAGCCAATGGAATGATCATTCCATTCTATTCTATCTCATTATAGTGAACCAAATAAAGCATTAATTAATGTCATCTACAAAAGGTTAGTTCTTAACGGCTCTATTCTGACTTCAAAGATGACTATAAGCCAGATTACATGCAATATAAAATTTCAAAGAAGGAATATTGTACATGATTTTATATATGCCAAAAGAAATTAATAGAGTATGATAAGTTACCTTTTAAAACGACTCACCACAGCCTAAATGAACGACACTATTTTTCTCATACAAAACAAAAGGAAAAACTACAAATAAAACAGAAAGAGGGATACAAGCAGGACCAGACATTCTTCTAGAAGCATATAAAAATAAAGTAGCGTGCAAAGAAGCAGAATCCTCAACTAGTGAGGTTCTCCCATTTCCAAAAACAAATTTTAGCCCTTCCACCAACTTTTAGCCCGTAAAGAGGACTTAAAGACTGCACTTCAGTCAGATCACCTTGGCCCATAATCTTCCCCTATCCCTGACAATACCTTGTCCTATTTTTCCTGGCCAGCAAAATAAAGCTTCTCAATCCTGTGGGATGCAAGCAACCAAGGAATCGAAAATAAGGCTCCATATGTGCCTATGTATGCATATGAATCCATATATATAGACCTAGGCATCTCACATATGTGCCTATATATGCATATTAATCTATACACACTTGTGTGACTGTATATGTGCCCAAATATATGCCTAGACATGTATTCACTGATCCACATATACCCTGTATATGTGTACTTCTGTGAGCGCTTATCCACAAGCATTTTAATGCTTGTGCACAAACAGACAAATAATGCACGTACATCACCCTAAATGATAACTCCAATATGATTAAAAGTGATTTACATAAATATAAAATAAATAAATAAAAAAAAATCATGATTCAGTGTTTTCATTTAATAAAGTATACACATCTAACACACAGTGGTGCACACGAACTTCTGAAATAAGCGAAGTATGATTAAAGTAGGACTTATATACAGCAATTTATGAACAATAATGCAAAATAAAAAAAAATAAAAAACAAGTAATTTTAATTATTTGCTTAATGGACAAATTGCTCAAAATATGGAGCAAGGATTGGGAAAAGCCCGGGAAGGGAATTAAGAGCAAGTCAACAAGGAAACACATCGACTTTGAACTTAATGCTTGATGACCAAAGGATTCCAATTATTCAAGGAAACAAACAAAAGAAAAGAAGAAAGAAACAAAACAAACCGGCAACTATAAAATATGAAACAAATAAAATAAATAATTACAAATTAAGATTATGTAAACTAGCAAATTGGTTCACACTTTATCATGTGAAGGGAGATTTTAATTTATGAGAAGTCATCAAACCTTTAAAAAAAAAAAAAAAAAAAAAAAAAAAATTTACATCTATTGTGGAAAACCATCCAGATTTGGTACACCTATATGATCATTTAGGTGAATGAAACCTGCATGAATCTTTACAGAATGCTTATGGATAACCTAATAATTGAAGAAAAAATATATCAGTGACAACCAGACCAACGAATTGAACATCTCTTGATTAATTAAAGTGAAATACACACACACACACACACGAGCGCGCACAAATTGAATAATAAAGTCTCACCTTTTCTTTGACAGATTCTTCCCTCTTTGAAATGTGTCGCTGCTTTTGAGAAATGCTGGGGCTCGCTTGAACTTCATTCACAATTCGTTCATTCCAACCAAAATGAGAAGTGAATGCAACTAACAACAAGAAGAAAACCAGCACAAACTGCCTTGGCATCCTTACAGACAGCTCTCACATAACCTATTAAGCCAGCAATAAATAATACATATAGAACCTAGATTGTTAATAAACTTGTAAAACCATCCTATCTTCACATATAATTGTTTTAGAAAATATATAGTACTGTAAAATCTTTTGGGTTGCTTTTTGTGTGTGTGTGTGTGTGTGTGTGTGTGTGGGGGGGGGGGGGGGGGGGGGGGGGGTTGGTTTCATTTTCAAAATCGGTTTTCTGAAATTTCTTTGAAAAAATAGGAACTAGTTTGACAAAAATGAATTTCAAAAGTTTCAAATTATCAAAAATTATTACTACCCAAAAAATAAAACCATATAAAAATTAGTTTTAAATTTTTTTGAAATTTTTCAGAGAACTGATTCTGAAAACCAAACCAAACCAAACCAAACATCTTCTACTGGGTAATTGTGGAATACTGTAAATCATTTTCAGTTTGGTTCCAATAAACGATAATTATGATATTTGAGTTTTAAATTGCTTTCACTTTCATTTTCTTTTCCTCCACTTTTCTGACAACCAAACACAAAGAAAATGACATTCCAAGAAACTGATGTACACATTAATTTCCAGTACCAAACAAGCAAAAGAGCATTGCACTAAACAGACAAACATGAATAACGAAATTTTATGGAATGTAGTGGGTTGTCAAAAAAAATGAAATTGAAATTGAAAATCAAGTTACCCCAAAAAAAAAAAAAAAAAGAAAGAGTTGGGTTGAGTAGTTACCAACTGAAGAACAAGAAATGAAAAAGTGAGGATAGAAATCAGATCGGAGCTCGCTGAGAGTGGCATCAATGGCTGTTATAGCTGTTAGAATGCTTCGAAGATATCAACGTTGAAGAAAAAATCAAGATTGGTCGATGATTCGATTGACCCTAGAAAGTAATCTTTCATGTCAATATCGGCCTGACACTTACCTACTCCGATGTCCTTCTCGTCTATATTCGTGAAAGAGATGGAACACCGATAAAGGGATGAGGAAGAAAGAGCGATGGAAGGAAGTGACGAAGAGGGAAGTGGGTGAAGAGAGAAACAATCTCCTTCATTCATCTTTGTACACCCACCTCAATTTTATTTTATTTATTTATTTGGGTAAATTATAATTTAACTCCCCCATAATTTGCCTCAAAAACACAGAACTCCCTTATAGTTTCATTTGTAACACTTAAAGGATTGTTTGGAATGATCTAAATAAGTGTACTTTTTATCTTTTTATGAAAAGATGTGTAAAAAAGTAGAGAGGTGATGTGTTGGAAAAAAGATAAAAAGATGGATTATATAAGAGATGCCAAACCACCCCTTAAACCTCCTATACTTTATACCAAAGTGCAATATCCGACGCAATTGTTTGTTTAAACAGTGCGTGTGTTGCACGAGTAGGAATGGTGAGTAAAACAGTGTTTCCTGCCCAAAAACATATGGCAAATTACCAAAACACCCTTATTACCATATATATATATACAAATCAAGACCCAAACAACATAACCCTAAACTGAAATTTGCCCAAATTTTTTGAAAGCTGCCTTGATTTTCAGAAAGTTGCTCAGATTTTCCCAAAGTTGAAGATTTTGAAAATTTTGAAGATTATTGTTGAATGGCTTCTTCATTTGCTTCCAAAAGTAGACAGTCAATGACAAATCCTCAAAGACTATGTTATTGTGGAGAGAGATCCCCTGTGAAGACTTCAATGACATCTGCAAATATGGGTAGAAGGTTTTATGATTGTGCAAGATATGAGGTAAGCAAAACTAATTTTTTGTTTTTTTTATTTTGGAAAAAAATATTGAATTTTGTTTGAAAAGGAATTTGTGGATTCATATTTTTTTGTTATAGGTTGATGCAACTTGTGGCTACTTTGAATGGGTTGATCCACCTATGTGCCAACGTTGGGAGGAGGTGCTGCCAAAGATGGTTGTAAAGATGAACAGGTTGGAGAAGGAACTAGCAAGAAGTCATAGAAGGGAGAAAATGTTTTGCAAAGCTCTGTTTAAGACATGGGGTTTTTTTTTTATCATAACAATTTTTTGAGTGAAGCTAGCTGGAGGGAAGAAAAATGGGTTGTTATTGGGCCATAGAGTTTGAGAGATGAAACATATAGTGAAAGTAGAAAATGAAAGTGTACAATGGTCTGTGAAGGAATTGTAATGAAAGAATGTTTTTGGTCATGAAATGTAAGCATCTGATGAACCAAAGAAATGCAATAAAATTGTTGAATACATCTTCCAAGAACATTAAAGAATAGATACATGTTGGTTCTCATTGTTCCTCTGTTTGAAACATGTTTTATTTGCTTCATACAAAACAATTTCAGCAAGTAAACATGTGTACAGCAAGCAAACAATGTGCAAATATCAACTCAAAATCGTATAATTCAACTCACAGTACTTTAATACAAGCCATAATTCAACCCACTGGGCTTCTCAAGACATAGTAAACTAAGATACTATTGTTTACTAGCCAGTTTCAAATTCAAAAACAAATTGGTACAACTCACTTAATGATTTAACAAGTTGAAAAGTACTCAAAACACAACAAAAGTTGACTCAAAACACAAAAACAGATGTCTAGTCCATCATGCTTTGTCTTTGCCTTTGTCAGTTTGCCTCTAAGTTATAGCTTTTGCATACCCACCTTCTCCTCTACTTCTTGTTATGAAGTTACCTCCCCATGCAGATCTGGACATAACGCTACCACCTCCAACTGGTTCACCCTTTCCTTTACCATAACTAGTAGGCTGCAACACACACAAGTATCCAATTACATTTTTTTGAAATACTATAAAAGCAAATAAAGTTGCATAGAAGAGAGAGATAGAGTTTATCTGAGATGAAGATGTGTTACCCATCCAAGTTGGGAAATGTGGAGAATTTTGGCCAACTTCAGTAATCCTGGGTTGTAATAATTTAACAAGTATGCAATCAAATGCTATGAGTTATGTAAAAAGCATATGAACTTGCAAATGAAATTTGAGTATACCTGAGATGATGAGTTATCAAATTCTAGAGAATTGTATTGAACTCTAGTGGGCTGCAATGATGATGGTCCAAGTAAGCAATTATATGTTGTCAACTATGTCAAAAACCAAATGACACCCATAGAAAAGAGAGCTTACCTGAGATACTGATGTGTAGCCTTTCATACTTGGAAATTCTTCAAATGCTTGGCTAACTCTAGTGGGCTGCAATGATGTAACAAGTATGCAAAGTGGACAGATCTTACTTGAGATGAGGATGTGTTGGCCCTCCTACTAAGGAGCTTCTTTCTGAGCTGCAATGATTTGAAATTGGAGGTTCAGGTTACAAAATGAAATGAAATGAAATTGTTGTAGAATGTATTGCAAAATGAAATGAAATTGGAGGTTTAGGTTACTTGAGATGATATTGTTGTTGCTGAAGCTGAAATTGTTGCTGTTGCAGTTGCTGTTGATGTTGTTGTTGCTGCTGATGTTGATGTTGTTGTTGCTGCTGAAGGTGGCTGCTGCTGGTTATTTCTTTTTTACTTAAAAAGCTTGGACTTGGGATGGACAAGACCCTTACAAGACCTTTGGTTGTGATCTTTCTGAATGCATCTAGCACAAACCATGAACCTATTCTGTCTTGAAACTCTGACAGGGTTTCTTGGCTCATTTATACCATTCTTTCTCATTTTTAGTAGTCTTCCAAGCTGCTTTCTGTACAATGGCGAAGCCACTACTGACAATCCTGTTTCAACCTAATCATGCTCGCCTGGAATAAGGTAAATCATTGAGTTATAGGCTACAAGATAATGGTGCTTACTGTAATAAGGGTGCACATAGTCCTCTGGCTTCTCTCTTTTAACATATATGGAACTTACTGCATGTTTACAAGGTATTCTAGTCAAATCCCACATCCTACAACTGCCTTTCCTTTCCTCCAAATCAACAATACATGTGGTATCACCACAATTTACTTCAAATTTTATGTCACCACAATAGGTTGCAAAACAATTCTTAGTTTGCACCTTCAGTGCTTCCAAATCTTTGACAATGTTGGGACAAATTTCACCAGTGTATTTTTCCATCCCTTCCTTCTTGATTTGAATCCTATGCATTACCCTCCTTCTAATCCATTCAAGCATGCGGATTATGGGTTTGTCCCTAGCTTCTAAGATGTTGTTATTGAATGACTTACACATGTTGTTCACAATGTATCACACCTACTTCTTGGGCTGAAATGGGACTTAATCCATAAAGCAGGATCTATCTTCCTTTGCCACTTGTATGCTTTCTCTTCTGGATCCATTTCCTTCAACTTGTTCATGTGAAATTCAAATTCCCTCACAGTCCCAGTTGTAGCTGCCTTCCATAATAGGCCCCTCAATTCAAGCCCTTTAAACTTTGCTCTGAAATTTGAGTAAATATGCCTCATACAAAACCTATGTTCCATATTTGGCATTACCTCCTCAAATGCAGGTACCAACCCCTTCTGTCTGTCAGAAATGAAGACCCATCCCATGTCATCAGCACTACCAATATCATCCATGAGTTGCCTTAAAAACCACACCCAACAATCTTTACTTTCTGCCTCAACAGCTGCCCATGAGATTGGAAAATAGTTGTTGTTCCTATCCTGTCACACCCCAAACCCGCCGCTATAGGTTTAGTGACATAAGCGCCCAGTAGTCCTTGGATTACCGAAGGCCTCTTGACATGATAGCATATAAATAGGGGCTGCAGAAGCAAATACATGAAATATACATAGTCCAACGAGCTGTGAAGACATGCATGAGACTGATAATTTCAAACTTCCATAACCATACGTGTGATTAAACAAAATACAATAATTAAGTCACTTCGTGTATGCATAACAGAAAACTTGTCCGAAAATCAAAAGAAACCAAAGCTTATACATTCCCAAAACATAGCCTTGAGACTTGACTCAAAACGGAACCTCCTCGAGAGCCACGAAGGCTAGCTGACAAAACTGAAACTCCAGGTTCTCAACTCTAAGCCTGATCACATACTTGATCACCTACATACATAATATAAATTCGCACAGTGGATAATAACAGAGTAAAGGATTTAATAAATGATGTCCCACAATTAAGTCCGTACATAGAACTATTTCATATTCTCATTCAACGTGTAAACAGAATTTAGAAATCATGCTTGTTCATTCATAGATTATTCGTTAGCGCTAATAGATCATATACAGAACATCATTGATCATACTTGTCAGTTCAGTAAAGGAACCTTCGGCCGAGTACGGATAACTTGCCAGTTCCATAAAGGAACCTCTAGATTGGATACCAATAACTTCTCAGTTTCATAAAGGAACCTCCAGCCGGGTACAGATAACTTGCCAGTTCCATAAGGAACCTCCAGTCCGGGTACAAATAGCATACTTGAATCATAGCATGAATGTCATAAATATTTGACAAAGGCGGACAATCATTCATAGTTTAAACACATAGATTTCACGGTACGGATCTTAGTCCATATACAGAAATAATTTAATTTGAACATAATTTTACTAAGTTATTATTCATAGATAGCCGGTGGCTCCAAATAGATGAGTAGAGTAAGCAATTCACTTAACTTGAGACGCGTGACCTACATTAACATAACAGATACATACATTGGAACACACGCTCGGATTGTACATAACTTATTTCATTTGTCCTTAGTGTGTTTCTAGCCTTTATCCTCATTATAGTGTTTTAATCTTGGCCTAGGAATGCCTAGGATGAAATGAGGATGCAAAAATGTACTTAAAAACATTTTTCAAAACTTACTGAAAACAGGGTTCACGCTCGAGCGTGGCTTTCCTCGCTCGAGCGAACATGCAAAATGTGAGGACCCGCTCGAGCGGTTTGCAAACTTTTGAAAAAGTACTGGCTGCTTGTTTTTCCCGCTCGACGCTCGCTCGACATTCGCTTGAGCATGAGAGACATGCCCTCGCTCGAGCGTGCTGCAAAACATAAAGACTTCTGGGAGCATGCATTTCATGCTCGAGCCAGCTCTTGGTCACTCGAGCGAAAGTGTGAGACCCAAAGTGGTCGCTCGAGCGGGGAATTTGTCACTTGAGCGTGGAAGTAGAATTCTGGAATTTTCAGAATTGCTTCCAAGCTTCAAATCTTGATTCCAACATTTCAAAACTCATCATTTGGGCCCAAAACTTAAGGAAACTTGTCTAAACTTGAAGAACATTGAGAATCAAAGATCTTTTCATGAAATTCAAGCCCAAAAGGGTGATAATTGTTCAAAATTCAACTTGAAATGGAAGAACATTATGTAATTATGCCATGCATGTATTCATTTGAATTCATAACTTCCAAAACATGATTACATGAGATATTCCTTTCCAAAAACATGGTGAATTCTTAGACTACAACTATAATATGAACATGCATGGGGCAAATTCTTAGACAACATGCTCTAAATGTAATGTAATGTACATGCATGCATGTATACTCTATCCTACTACTTCATTAAGCTTAATTCATGCCCTAACTTACTTAATTATTTTGAATGCATGAGTTAAACTCCCTAATTACCCAATTAAAGGCTTGATTTCATACCTTAGGTTCTCAACTCTTTGAATCCTAGTGAATTCTTGCTCAAAGTCTTCAAGTCTTCTTAATTCTCTAACAATTTTCTTGTTTGAAGGCTCCTCTCTAGTCTCTCTCTATCCCTTTACACGTTTGTATGTGTGTGAGCTCGTCATGGGTTGAAAATGAAAGAAAAAGAGAGAGTGATAGTACATAAGAAGCTTTATATAGGTTTACCTAATGATAGTTAATTAAGGCTAATTAAGTAGGCATTAAGTTAATCTAATTTAATCGTTCCAAGTCGAATTTCAATTGGACCTACCATAAAATTCTAAAAATTCTACTTAACACAAAAATCAAGTCAATTTCTGAATCGGATGCCAATAAGGCCTTTAATTTGTAAACCGAAACGAAAACGTGAATAGATCTTTCTACGTTAAACAGATATAAACACAAATAATGTAATGCTCATGTAATTGACTCATGACTTCGTCTTAATTACTTGTTAAACATACTTAAGCATAGATTAACGTTAATCATGGGTCCGGGTTGTTACACATCCCTTCCAAGTGCATATAATAATTGTCTACCATAGATTTCTTTCAAATGACACCCATCCAATCCTATAATGGGCCTGCATCCTCTAACAAATCCTGTTCTAAGGGCTACAAACCTAACATATAACCTTTGGAAAACTGGGGGTAATTCTAAGTTAGGCCTAAGCATGTCTTCATTGGGCCTATCCACCACTACTTGCATTACATTAGGATTATGCAGCCTCATTGTTTCACAATAATCATACACTTTTGCATATTGGACCCTTTGATCCCCTTCAATAACTTCTCTTGCTTTTTTTTTAGCCCTATACAATTGAGGCCTACTAACATCAACCATAAACTCCCTCCAAACTGTCTTCTGCATAGGCCCAACATTGATATTAGGGTCATCCCTTAGCTTGTCCATATACTTGTGTGCTAAGTAAGTTGAGTTCACCAAGTGATTATTATATGACCTTCCACATGCATGTTTTGGCTGGAATGATTTTATTTGAAAAGTTCTTTCACCTTGCATGGGAGAAGCATGCAATCTCCATCCACATCCATGGTTGCACACTACAGTAATCCTAGAGTTGTTATTCTGTATGTACTTTATGTCATAAGCATGTTGGATATTTCACTCTTTCATTGCCTTTCTAAAAATTTGAGGGGTGGCAAACTTCATTCCAAGTTTGATTTGTGGCTTCTTCATATCTACTTCCTCAATGAACTCAAGATATTTATCTTCACATTCCTCATCTAATGAGTTATGTACACTTCATCCTCAGGATCAAAATACCACCCTTCGTCTGCCCCTTGATCACATGAAGGAGGTTGCCTCTTTATTTTCTTTACAGTCTTCCTTGGTGAGAAAATATCATCATCTTTTGGCCCCTCTAAATCCTCATTCAACCAGCCAGGTTCATCACTTTCATAGTTTTCATCTTCTGAACCACTATCATCATTTCCATCATCAATGTAATTAGGATCATCACTATCTTCTTCATCCCAAGCTACAATATCCCTTTTCATCATCTCTGACATCTTTATCTGCTGCTCCTTCATCCCTATCGCCATTATGCATTTCCTCATCATCTACATCTTGCACTCCATCTCCACAATCCATCTCTTCTTCACTTATATTTTTCATCTCATGCCAATTCAGTGCCTGCTTAGTAATAACTGGTACTCTTGGGGGTACCAAATGTTTCCCTTTTGGACTTATCACTTGTAATGGTTCCTGACCTTTCTCCACAAATAATGGAATCACATCTAAACCCTCATAATCACATATCATGGTATATACATCAACATCTTCTTCAATTATTGTCAACTCATCATCCAAAGTTTTGTTTCTTATACCACAAAACAGAAGTACTATAGTCATCTATTTTCATCTTCTTCAAGATGGTATGAATCTCAATAAAAGACAGTTTGTCAGGATCAACATCATATATATATTTCACTTCCCCTTGTTTATAACCAATATTAGGAGGCTTACTAAAGTACCCATTATAGTTGATCTCAAAAATCTTTTTTTTTTTTTTACCTCACTGTAGAAAACAACAAAACGTCACAATATTACATTACAAAACTCAAACTCATTGGGACCACATAACAACAATCATAATCCTTGGACCCCACTATTTAATTCATATTCAAATCCCCTTGAGGCCACAACAAACTATACCCCACCTTCACCAAAATTCAAGAACATTACACCAATACAGGCATGACATGCATGAAAAATTACAAAATCTCTAAATAGAAATAGAATATATGAATACAACTATAAACATAATATATGAACAGAATACCCTATCTTAAAACTCAACATCATAAAAAAAAAAAAAACCCCAAGGTTAACATCATAAAAAAATACCTGTTGTTTATAAACCTCTATACACCACCCCATCCCACTTTAACCAACATCCAAAAAAAATTAAATAATAAAAGGCATGAATATAGAAAACTAAAGTATACAAAAATAAATATGTGAATAAAAAAATCCCACCCCACCCCACTTTAATCACAATCCCCAAAAATTAAAGCAATACGGGCATACCATGCATAAAACATTACAAATTTTGTAAATCGAAGTGAACACACACTCAGTTATGAATCAAAATTAGGGAAAATCAACATCTAACGATCCAAATAAATTAGGGTAAGCAACACATACCTAAACTAGTAATGTCGTTCGCAATATGATGGTGAAATCGATGATGAAACCTTACTTCAATCCAATCAACCACGGCGAGAAAGAAGATAGAGAGAGAGAGAGAAGATAGAGATGTGAATACTGGTATTAGTCAACTAAAATGAAACGACTGAGGGATGTAAAATATCTAGGGGCATTTATGACTTTTTACAACTTTTGTTACGTCCGTCGAATATTGCAATATGGTATGAAGTATAGAGGGTTTAAGTGTTACAAATGAAACTATAGGGGGGGCTCCGTGTTTTTTAGGCAAACTACAGGAGGTTAAATTATAATTTACCCTATTTATTTTGAACTGGAGTACACCCACCCCAATTTCATTGATCTTTTTTACATTGCAAAAATACCTCTTTAGACCATCTCCATCCGTATATTAAACTCATCATTAAATTTGAATTTGATGGAAAATATATCTCTTTTTAGTTTCAATGGTTTCATCAAATTGAGAATTTCACTTTTCTTTTATTAAACTAAGAACCAACTTTTCTTTTATCAAATCATTATTCATTGCCATTGCTGGATGTCCCTCCGGATGTCTTCCGAGATGACCACCTCAAGAAGGGGGAAAAAAAAAATTACACTGGTTGGTCGACTAGCCAAACATTCGTTCGGTCGTCCTCCGGTCGACCAATGGTCTGAAGAAGCTCCAAATCCTCTGTTGGAGCAGTTGATATCAAATGAAGTTTTTACTTAAATTTTTATTCAAATTTAATGAAAAAATTGATACACTATTGAAGATGCTCTTACACACACTTCCCCCCCCCCCCTTTTATTACATGAAAAACACAAATAGGTTTGTCTACTTTCAAAACCACGCTTATTATTTATTCTTTTAGAAGCAAAACATGAAAAAATAGAAAGGAATTACGTGTAAATCCTAATAAGTTATTTTATTATTTAATAGGTCTAGTAAGAATTAATGGCATTTTTTTATTAAATATTATTAAAAAAATATCACTAATTGTAAATTTTTAGCGAAAGTTTAAAAATTGTCACAAAAAAAATCACTAACTCGCAAAAAAAAAATCACTATTTTTCAATTTTCAACAATAGTTTGACAAAATCGTCATAGAAAAATATTACTAATTGTAAGTTTTAATGATAATTTATAAAAACTGTGATAAAAAAGAGTCACTAATTGTCAATTTTTAACAACATATGCAAAAAATGTCACAAAATTATTTTTAGCGACGGTTTTATTAGAACTTATTTTCAATAAGACTTTATGAGAATTAAGTCTAACTATTAGTACCTATTGGTAGTTTATCCTAAAATATAAAATTGTTAAGAGTATTAGATTAATTTATTTTTTTTTTTTGATGAATGATATATATAAATAGCCAATGACCGATTTGAATTATAAAAATGGTACATATAGTGTGCCTCGAATGCCTGAACAATTATCTCAGTTAATTTAAATTTAAACTTAAGAAAAGTCTAACCTTATTTGAAATTATGAAAACTGGAATGAGCAAAAATGAAAATTTTAAATTTTAAAAAAAATGGTATAATTAGAAAATAGATGTAAAGATATAAAATATTTTGTAAATAAAAGCTCCCTTTTTCTACTGATGCCTTGTTTGGCAACTTTCAATTTTATTCAAATGTCAAAGAGTCACTATAAATTGTTATATCACTCTCTCTACATTCTACACATCTTTTCGTAAAAAGTCAGAATTACTAAAGTAGTATATTTGTGAACGAAACCTGAGTGATTATACTTACATCGCCAAATTAGATCATTACACCCTTAACTTTCTACTTTTTTTTAATTACATTTATATCCCTAACTAAAGTTACCAAAATATTTTCAAATCTAAAAAGTTGAAACCCCTAATTTTTTTTTTCCATCAATCCCCTCCATCTTCACCGAAGCACCATCTACCGACGCCATCAGTCCATTCTTACCCTCATTCTACTGTATACAACTTCTGCCACTAATTACACCATGCAAGCCCTCATCAAAAGCCTCTTCTCTTGATCTTGCTTCATCAACCCTAAATCTCATAATGCCCAATTCTTTCACAAACACAGCATAATCATGTCCAGATTCTTCCCAGAAACTTCTCTAAAATCTTTCAAACAACTCCAATTCTCTCGACCACCTTGCATCCAAATACACATCAGAATTGTTGTCCCTTTTCGATTTCCCATCATTGGGTTGCTTCGTCTTCAACCTCTTTATCAAGATCTCCAAATCGTCGACAATTTTTGGCAACGCCACAACCTTTTATTTCTTCTTTGGCTCCACCATTGAAGAAGACGATTCATCAAGCACTGCGGTGACTCCGCCATCAATAATGTCCAGTATGAGATCAAAGTGGAGGGCATCAAAATCGAAGTCCAAAAGCTATAGGTGTAAAGAGACAAAACTGAAAGGGTTTTGAAGAATTTTTAATTTAGGGTTAGTTTTGGTAATATAATGGGTGTAGAATCACATTTTTTTTCTTAGTAGTGTAATGAGATGGAAGGTTAAAGAGGTAAACTAATGGTGTAAGTAAAATTACTGTTTTTCTATTGTTGCAAAAACATTGACTTTTCCTATTTTGTCCATTGTTTTTCTTTTTCTTTCATTTCCATTCCTCTATTCTCTCATCTGTCTTTCTTTCCTTTGCACCCATATCGCCAACTGCAGACCCAACTTTCTTCGCACGCCCCCCCTTTTGGAGAGGGCGCGAATTGGTCTTACTACAGTTCGGACTCTTGTCACGGTTCTGAATCTAATCTCACAAAGGGCAATGTGAGACTAATAAACACCAAAGAGTCCAAATCTAGCAATTGGTTTTGGAAAATCAATTTTGAATAAAAAGCGCCAAACATGGACTGCTTTGCCAGATTACAGAGTCGCCACCTAAATATTTTATTTTTAGGAAATTTAGGAAACCCTGACTCGTGCCAAAGGCCACGTGTCCGTTATCACCAAAGTTGCCTCGGCTCGGAAACTTGGGTACGAGAGGGGAAGGTCCTGAAATGAGCACCTCCGCTCGCCCAATCAAAGGATCGGCCTCTACTAAGCATGATATGTTGTTTTATAAACCATGTGTTCTTATTCTGGTTATTAATCTAACTTATTATGTGATGCACAAAGCATACAAGTATAGACTCAATCATGAAAATTGGAAGAAAAAAACTCATGTTTGTTTGTGAAAAGGGTTTGAAGGTGCTACTCGTAAGTAGGCTAAAGCGTGGATTCGTCACCCTCAAGTGGGCTTGAAAACATGATTTTGCCACTTCGCAAAGTGGGCTTAAAACTCTCATTTGATGAATTGTCCCAATTCAGACAATCTAGCTTCTATCCACAGGCATTCAAGCAGTTAAGCACTTAAGCAAATAGCCTTATGGCAAGCATGCTATCATGGCAACACTCACACTCATGCAAGTATGCTAAAGCGTAAACACTTATAGTGTACTCCGAGCCAAAACAGAAAACTAGTTAGAAAACAATGCATGATCCTAACTATACAAGATGTCTAATGCAATACATGCAAAATGCATCTAAATAGGCTCGGCTATCTAAAATGGCATATGAATACGACGATTTGATACATGTATTCAAATAGGTATTGAAATACGGTGCAGTTTGAGTGATGCGCCGAGCCCGATGCATGCAATACAAATGAATGATGCACGCATGCAAAGCATAAGGTATGCTAATCGAGATATGCCCTAAACTAACCATCAAAAGCTGATAAGTAAAAAGGAGAAAGAAGTGGGGTTGGAAGACATGCACACACACACGCACACTTATTACAACAATGCGCCATCTCGAAGGAGGGTCCAAATAAATAAGCTAACTAGCTACGCTAAGATAAGCTACTTAATACAAAACAACTAGTTAACTAACTTAGCTAATTAATTATTACAAACCAAATGAGATTGAATAACTAGCTAATCTAAGCTAATTAGAATATTATAAAGACGAATTAAATTAGCTAAACACATTAACTAATTAATTACAAAACCAGTAAATTAACTAGCTAAGTAAAGTAGTAAAATGGCCTCGGGGGAGGGAGACATGCATGCTCGATGTGCTTCGCCCAAAAACGTATTGCCTTGCCGTGAGTTGCCTCTGTTTGCACACACTGTGATCTCAGAACACTGCACAAACTTTCAGATGGCTTCTGCCCCAAAATAGGAACACTTTGGACAATTTCTCCTTCAGGTGGCCGGCCGGCCACCTCAACTGGTCGGTAGGCTACTTCAACTGGCCGACAGGCTAGTGCAAGTGGCCGGTCGGCCACTTTTCTTTCCAGAATTCTGCCTTTGCTGCAACAGAGAGCAACAGAGCCAAGACAATGTATTTGGCAAGAAATGTGTGTACTACCACTGTCCTCATCATTTCTTAAGCACAAAGGAGTGTGGTACTTGGCTATCAAGCCACCAATCAAGCATCTCAATGCATGATGGTTGGAAAACCAAGCTTGTATAAGTTTAGTGAATGTGTACATGAGACTCAAAGTGTCTCCACCCTATCATGCATGATCAAGGGTGTTGGCAACCAAGAAATGCAACACGTTTCATCACTTTGAGAATGAAACATCTCGCATTTCTTGTGCTTGGATTAACGTCAGATCCAAACACATGCAATGCAACACACATATGTTATCTTGGCATATTTTACTTGTCTCAATTCTTGTTTACTCATTTACATTACCAAACCATTCCTTAATTGGTTAAGTCTAACTGTGAAAAGTCCTCTAATTTGAAAGATGACCTAAGCTTCGAGTGCCTTGAGCATGAAGAAAGTATCATGCTATTGGTTAGTAGAAATCCTCAAGGGAGGATTAAAACCAATAGGCATGAATGCCTCAAGTTCATGCTCAAGTCAACAAAGGGCTTAAGGCCACATTCAAGGTGAATGAAAATTTGAAACAATGGAGTGCAATGACACACATTTGAGCACTGAAATAGCATGCTAAGTGACTTAAAAACAATGCAAACAACTTATGTAATGCATGCTTAAAGGCTTAACTCATTAAGCTAATGAAAGGGGTTATGCCACCACCTTACAACACAAGCCTCAAAGGGCTAAACTAAATCAAAACAGACCTCAGACATGCCAAAACAGTGGCCAAATCATGCTGAGATTGAAGTTTACCAGGCAAGAAAATCATGCGTACCAATTGGCCAACAAGCAAAGCATAAGGCTTAACTTTTAGAAGCAATGAAGGAGTAACACAAGCAAGAGTATGACAATGGTATAAGCTCTGAAATTACAAGCTAAATGATGCCATATCATGGAAATAACTCAAACAAAGCATGCTAGAGAGCTCAAAACATAAAGCTAGCAAAGCCAACTAAACCATAGCCATACAAGACAAGCCTCAAAGGACCAAGGCCATTCAAAACAGAGCTAAAGCATGCTAAAATAAGGCAAAAAATATGCTGGAATCAAGCTAACATATACTAGAACGATGGACTAACTCATTAGGCATTCAAGGCTATTAAACAAGATTACACTACAAGTGTAAGTAGCAAGCAATAGGTGGCCAAACCAGCCAAAAATAGAGTTGGAGCAGGTCCAAAAAGTCACAAAAACATGCTTGAACTAAGCTTCAAAAAGGAAGAAACACATGCTCACTTGATAGGCCATCTATGCATACAAACAAGATACAAGAAGATGGGACCACCCCCTCCTATTTTGAGCCTTAAAACCAACTTTCTACCACTGAAATTCCTCTGAGTTTCAGTGGTAGAAAGGCCAAACAAAGGTGATTGCAAAGGCTAAGAAAGGTGGCTCAAGAGGCTTTACAAGCCAAAGAGCAAAAGAGGGGAAACACCTCCTAACCAAACAAGACTCAAACCAACATTTTAAAGCCTTAAAATCAGAGTTTTTAAGAGGTTAAAACCAGCCTTAAAATAGCATGCAAAAGTGATCAAACACTTAATTAAAACAAAGCTTAAGAGGGACAAGTTGTTACCCTTGAAGAACAGTAGCAAGACAGGTCTTCCTCCGAGCCAAAACCAGCTTTTGAGCTCCAAACAAACCTTCAAGAACCTCAGCTCCAAGGTAGTGGTGTTTGACTAGGTGTTTTAGTGCAAATATGGAAAGAAAATACACTTTCAAGCACAATATAGCACAATATATAGAGAGAGAGAGAGTGAGAATTCTAGAGAGAGAGAAATTTAGCTCTGAAATTTGTCAACCTCTCTAAAGGGTGAGGGACCTCCCCTTATATAGAGCAAGTAAGCAAAAAGGCTTGCTTGATCCCTCCATACACGTGTATGGATGATGAGTTTCAGTGAGCCACAGCTGGCTCAAAAGATCTGAAAATATCTAAAAAGAGAGAAAATCGGCCACCGGCCAGTTAAGGTGGCTGGCCGGCCACTTCCCCTAGTCTACCGACCACTTCAAGTGGCCTACAAGAGAGGAAAGTGGCCGGCAAGGCCTTTTTCACCCCCCTAGGCAAGAGGCAACCAGGTTTGGCCCAATAGCAACGCCAAAACACAAAGAGTTAAGAGACTCAAAGACAAGGCGCTCAGCAGAGACCTTCGGGCGCTCAAAACAAGTACAAACATGCGCAACCATCGAGTGCACAACCGATAACGTCAAAGTCTTGAGGTCGGTCAAAAATGGGATGTTTACAGTTGCCCTTCTTTGACAGAACTCAGAAGTCATAAAATGAGGGGAGTGAATGTCAAAGCCCAGAGACGACCCATTTTTGACAAGGCCGAAGACTTAGACAAATAGGTAAGATAACAAAAAAAGATACGCCCGCAGGCAAGGGAAAAATACAAATGACATGCACAATGCAGAACATAACTTATGATTATGTAAAGAGGGCTGTAATGAAACATCTAGATGCAAATGTTATGTAAAGAAATGCTACAGCAAACTCGTAAGCAAACACGCTACGCGTGGGAACCACAAACTGAACTACAGTTCATGCAGAAAGGATGTAAGAAATTATGCAATCTTCACTACACTTCACGTAGGAAAGACTAAAAGCGACTATCGGGAATACCCGAAGTCTCAAACGAAACACCTCTTAGCGTATCACACGCAAGAGAGGGAAGAAAAACACCTCTTAGCGTATCACACGCGAGAGAGGGAAAGAAAACACCGGAGGGTGGTATAAACATCAGAGCACGTTCCAATGTTTCAGACCAAAACAGAGAGGTACAAGCATCGAAACTTGTTCCAAACGCTTCTAACCGGAGGGGTGGTATAAACATCGAGCCCGCAACCCAATGCTTCTAACCAAAGAGGTGGTATAAACGTCGGGCACACAGTCCAAACGCTTCTAACCAAAGCAAGGAGGTATAAGCGTCGGGCACACGGTCCAAACGCTTCTAACCAAAGTAAGGAGGTATAAGCGTCGGACACACGGTCCAAACGCTTCTAACCAAAGCAAGGAGTGGTGTAAGCACCGGGCGTACCCGAATGCTTCCAACTAAAACGAGGTGTTCAAAGGACAGGAATGATCTTACCTGGAGTCCCTGAATGAACCGTACATACAATATCGTCTGGTTGCACCAGTTTTGAATGAACCGTATATACAATATCGTTTGGTTGCACCAGCTTCGAATGAGCCGCACGTACAATATCGTGCCTGCATAAGAAAGAAACTTTATAGGTATAATGCAATACAATGCATGTCTCAAGCAAGACGGATGATCATAACATGATGTTGAGGCATGCTCAATGCTCAACACGCAAGAAATGAAACTGAAGCATATTCTATGCAAAATGATCAACGATGTATATTCGATGCACGATGCGTACTTTATGCAAACATGGTAACACATGTTCAATGCGACAACTCAAAATGTGTGCTCCATGCAACAATATTCTATGCAACGACAACATGAACAAGTGTAGTACAATGTGACACAACATACGCATTCTATGCAGAATGATAACAGTGCATGATCCAATGCAACGTGCATGGATATTCTATGCAATGATGGCAATGCATGTTTCCATGCAACAATTCAGAATGCATGCTCCATGCAACAATATTCTATGCAGCAACAAAGACACATATGATAGAGACTACTCAAAGGTAACTTTCGATTTATCTCTCGGAGAGTTACAATATATTAAAAGGATACACCTTGTTTGTGTTGATGGGGGATGACCTTCGTGTACTGCGAACAGAATTTTGAGCTTCCTCGAAAGCATTTTGAACCAAACTTTGAGCAGAACTAGCATTTCTTGGAACCCAATGACTCAAAACAATCAAAAAATCCTCGGAGGGAACAGTGGAAACTTGTCGGCCACCAGGATGAACTGCTGGCCACTTGCCATTTCTGCCGGCCACTCAAGTGGCCAGTCGGCCAGTTGTTATATTTTTGGGACAACTTTGTCTTTTCACACGGGGAACTTTAAAAACTCAACTCCCAAACACTTTTTCTCACCTACACAGTGCCAAAAACCTTTGTTCTTCATCCCTAGACTCTTTTCCTCCTCAGATCTGTACTTTTCACGCATTTTCCAACGTCCCCCGCGAAGTTGATTCGCGAAAAACTTTCGATTCTCTTCGTTTTGAACCGAACAAAAATTGTTTTCGGAGTCTTTTCCTCTATTTTCATCATTTGAGGTTTATTTCCCTCAAATTTGACTTGAGCTTGGCGCACTTTTCCCGGGCTTTGACTTTCTTTGACTTTTTCTCTTCCCGAGAGTTGACTTTTTACATTTTTGCTCATTTTGCTCATTTTTCACCTTCTTTTCAGATGGCAAACGACGAGCTACACAACGAGGGTTCTCCGAGGATGGAGGAGGAGCCCGAGCACATTCCATTGCCACTGAGGATCCGGCCATTCGATCCCGCGACGTATCATCCTGAGGTACATGTGCTACCACCTAGCACAGTGCGTCATTTCACTAGATTTGCGCGATACGCGCTCGCAGATCTGCTACTACAGAAGCCTGAGTCCCATCTGTCCCATGACGCCATTGAGGTACACACAGCACTCTTATAGTTTCTGCGATGTACTTTATATTTCTTGCATAGCTCGCACTTTTGCTCTGCATTTCATCTGCTCATTCTGAACACATGCATACTGTATTTCTGTTCGCTCTGAACAGAGTCACACACTGTATTTTTGCTCGCTCTGAACACATGCATACTATATTTCTGCCCATTTACACAGGTTACCTCCCATTTCACCCGTGGGTACGGGGCCACCACAGCAAGGGAGTGGTACTTGGAGCTCCCCGACGGCGTCCAGCAGATTATCGACGAGGCAAGGTTTGGCCTATTCTGCGCGGGGCTCTCGCGTCTCTTTGCGAACAAGACCCTGTTAGGAGCACAGGTAGAGAGATAATGGGACACCACCAACTCTTTCCATTTCTCTGCCACCGGGGACATGACGATGACCCCGTATGACTTTGCGATTGTGACAGGCCTGGAGGTAGAAGGTTAGCCGATCCCATACGACTCTGACATGGGCGAGTGGGAGGCTGCTTGGACCTATCTATTGGGAGCGCACCTGTCTATTTTCCACTCGACAAGCTTGGTCCGGTACACTTGGTTCGCCGACCACTTCAGGGGGAGAGAGCCTACAACGGTCGAGGAGACAAAGCAGTAAGCTCAGGGCTTCCTCATGTTCCTCTTCGGCACTACCCTGTTTGCCGACAAAGGGAACACAGTGAGGCTATATTTGCTAAGTGCCTTAGTGGACCTATCATAGGTACAACACTGGGGAGGCGCCGGCCTCACTACCCTCTACTGTTACATGAGCTTGACCTCCCGCAGGAGCGGGAACAGAGTAGGCGGTTACTGGCGAGCCTGGGAGGTACACTTTACATTTCTACTTTACATTCTCTACCGTGCTTTCTGCTTTGCACTTTTTGTACACTGCACACACTACACACTGCACACACATAGTCTATACTCTGCTCTATACTTGTTCTTTTTATACACTGTGCCATACTCTGCTTTTTGTATTTTCTATATTCTGTATTCTCACTGCCATTGTCTTGCTTTTCACAGCTGTGGGTATACGCCATTTCCCCGCACTTGTTCCTGAGTTAGAGGTTGAGGCGCCGCCCGAGGTACCCCATTCACATAGGTATGATGGTAGATGCTAGCCCAGGACCTGAGAGACCCTTCTGTACTTGCGCCAGTACTTTGACACCGTACGGGTGACCGAGGTAACACAAATCCCACAGTTTTTCCTGTTTTCATCTTCAATTCACTTTGCATATCTAAATGGCAATTGATGCATTTGTTATCTGCAGATTACATGGCAGCCTTGGGCGGTGATGCCAAAGTTCACCCATTTTCATTTTGCCGAAGCTCGGGGTGCCTCCTGATATCGGCTTGTGCTTGAGGGACCCGTGGGCCGAGCCTGGTTCTTAAGCGAGCGCTTCATGCACCAGACATTAGGCTTGCCATTGCAGTCAGTTCCTTTGCCTCTGCCACCGTGTATGAGGGCCACAGAGAGTCTCTCCTCTCAGAAGCTTATTGACGTCATACGAGGTTCAAATACAGACCGGTTCTCTAGGGGACTACACGACTTACCTCCAGACATACCTCATGCCCCCATTGGTAGGTGTTCATGCTCACATGGGGAGAGCAGCTGATATTGCGTTATCGAGCAGGGCTCGGGCAACAGGTGCCCCTTCGACGAGCAGGGCTCGGACAGCAGATGCCCCTTTGACGAGCAGGGCTTGGACATCGAGAGGTGAGGTCAGAGGGATGCCTTCTACTAGGCAGTGCGTTGGGTGGCCGGATCCCTCAACTGAGTTGACAGGTTGGCGGTATGGGATACCTTATTAGATTCCACTTAAGCCCCCGTTGCCTGATCACCGATACGTGAGGGTGCCTGGCTCACCACCGGTACACTTTACAGTTTTTATGCATTTCATTACAGCTTTCAGATACTTATGCACGCATTCATGCACTCATGATTTCAATTTGCATTTGTAGCCCTCTCCAGGTGATGGCCTCATTCGAGAGCATGATCTTGCGGAGAGAGACGATGTTGACCTCCTATGGCATTCTGGTACTCTTTAGTTTCCTTGCATTATCATACTTCTATTGATATACTAAAACTGAACATTTCATTGTACTAATTAACTGCATGTATGGATCACATCTGTCACGACACACTGCATGCATATACTGTATCTAATTTCTGAATAACTCTACATACCGCACTTGCACTTGATACTTGCTGATAAATGTAAACTATCTTTTTAGATCACACCCTTGCAGACAGGACCCTTAGAGCCTCCTCGAGCGACAGAGAGAGAGATTCCGGCACACAGCCGAGGGAGGCGTCGGGCGCCTATCACACGCGATGACGATGGCGAGTCTAGTGGGGAGGAGGAGCCAACGAGTCCTCAGTCAGAGCCATCCGATGGTGGAGGTGACGGCACCGGCTCAGATTCTGAGGGTGGCGATGACGCCGAGGAAGGCCCTGAGGATGGAAACGGAGACGGCTCTGGTTCAGACAGCGGTGCTGACGGCGATGATGCAGAGTCTGCTCAACGGAGGAAGAGGATGAAGAGGGCCTCTCGATCCTGAGATGGCCGGCACCGATTTAGATGTTTTTGCTTTGTTTTCTTTTTGCTAGTAGTATTAGCTCATTGTACAGTCCTAGGCAGTTTTATTTCTTAAAACTTGTACCTTTGTAAAAAGAAACCATGATGGAATGAAATATAGATTTTTGTTCAAAAGTGTTGCATTTATATTCTGAGCATCGCACCATTTTGCACAAAAATGAGATTGATGAACATTTAAACCTTTCTACATTGCAAAGTCAGGTAGTGAACCAACTAACAACTGTAAGAACAAAACAACTCGATAAACGACACAAGGCCTTGATAGGCCAAAGAATGTAATTACAACTCGATAAACAAATTGCAACAACTCGATGAATAAAACAAATACAACTCAATAAGCAAATACAACTGTTAAACAGAACAGCAGAATGCATCTGAAGTAGAATCAAACTTAGGTTTTCAGCATCCTCAGCACACAGGAAGGCTAAAAAGCACTCTGCTGGAGACAAACAAAGGCTGCCGGCCACTTATTGCTTCTGTGGGCCACTTTTTACTTCTATGGGCCACTTAAGTGGCCGGCCAGCCAGAGAATGTGGCCGGTCAGCTACTCCAACTGGACGGTCGCCCAGTTTTGGTGGGAGCCTCCAGATTGCTGCCACCTATTTTCCATTCAATGCTCTATCTTGTACAAAAGCTCCAACTTCGTGGTTTCTTCATTTCAGCTCCATTTTTGCCCCAAATGGAACCATTCTTCGCCAAAAAACTCTCCAATTGGATTGCGGCTTTAGATGGCTTGGAAAAGTTGAATTTCCAGGGTTTCGGAATAAATGCACTATTGAAGCTGAGCCGCACCCCGTTGCATTTTCCGTTCCTCTATGCCGCGGCTAGGTGTTGGAATCCGGTAACTCATGTTTTTAGCTTTGGGGGCCAAGAGATGCGCCATACTTTTGAAGAATTCCAAGCTTTGATGGAGTCCCGACGCGACGAGAAAATCTTGTCCCAGTTACGTTTCGGCCACATCCAAGCTTTAGGATGGACATGTGGGCTTACTTTGCACGACCCTCGGTCTTTGATTCGCAACGGAGAGTTGGACATTCCCAACCTGATTCATCGCTTTTCTGATGCCGGTGATCGTAGCGATTATCTTTGGCAAAGTTTTGGGCGACATGGCTTCTGTTTGTGCTTGTTATCTCATTTTCTACTTGCCCCTGGCTTTGGAGGGTCTAGCATTCGTCTGATTGAGGTTGCCCAAGGCTTGAAAGAGGGCAAGAGCTGTATTGGCATGACATTAGCCGAAACCTTGATGGGTTTGGATGCCTTCCATCGCCGGGAGACAACCAGGTTCGCAGGAAGTCCACTACTCTTACAGGTAATGTTTCCCACCCTTCTTACATGTGTTTCTCGCATCACTTGGCCCTCAAGCTCTATTTTTCTCTCAAAACCCCTTTCTCACTTTTTCTCTCTACGTATATCTCTCTATTATTTAATCTCTCTTATTTTTCAATCCCTTCCCAGATATGGCTCATGGATAAGTTAAAAGTAGTGGACTCTTGCCCAGCATATTCAGCACACGGCTATTTCTTTCACCAATGGCTAGTTGATGCCCCAGATAAGGGATGGTGGTGCGAATGGATGTGCACTTGATCTGCTGTTGACATCGCTTGGTGTTGTCCCTGGCTTGATCTGTCGGAGATGGGCTATAATATGTCCCGACAGCCTGGCATTCAGCTGATTGGCCTGACGCACTACGTTTTTTACTTTCCATTCCGGTTTAGGCGTCAGTTCAGCCACAACCAGACTTGCCCAGAAGAGGGGATAGAATACCCTGCTGTATTTCCGATCAAAGGCTCACAACTAGCTCGGTATGCCACCGCATGGAGGACGAGAGAGCTTCTGGCCCCCGCTCCCAATTTCAGTTGTGCCCTTTCTGGCGAATGCATTGCTTGGCTTGGAGATGAGGCACAGACTTGGCCTACTTTGGCATCCCAAGCTTCTACAAGCTCTGGGAGGGGGCACAGGAACACCTAACTTAATCATGCCCCTAATTTGTTGCTTTAATCTGTACTTTCAAGTTTTCTTTTTGAATGTAATAAAAAAGAAACTTCAATTTGAATCGAGAGTCAGAGAGCTCTGTAATGAAATCAATAAAATTGAAGGTTGTGTATACTGAAAATTTTCCGTTTTGGTCCAAAAATGGTCTAAGTTGTAAAACATTAATTTGAGCAAAATCAACTTTTATTAAAACTTTTCAAAACCATTTTTGATATGGATCACAACTGGACATGCCCGAGATCTATCACTGAGATGTACAACCCCAGATCCAAATAACTGGAAAGTTACCCCTTGTCTGAATAACACTGCACTGTAGCTCATAACCAAACTCTTGGACGCAGAAAAGACAAAGATGGCCAAAACAATCACATGGACGCAATTGATTTGGTAGTGTTTGTGGCTGGACCTCAGAATAAAGTTACCTACGTATCCTGAAGACGGGAATCAAGCCTTACGTAGTTCGGTTCAGGTTTGCTCGAGTTTTAACACTCTCCTTTTGCGTTCTAACTTTTGCCAAGGCCGCCCTTTCTGGGTTTTCAACCTTGCGAGCTCAGGTTTTCTCTTTTCAAATTTTTTGTGCTCTAACTTTTTTCTAGGTCGCCCTTTTGGGTTTTCGGCCTAGCGAGCAACCCAGGGATAGTATTTCTTCAACTTGTCCGTGTTGATCGGTTGGGAAAACTCAAGGCCATCTAAATCCATCAGAATGATAGCTCCACCCGACTAGATAGACTTGATGATATAAGGACCAGTCCAATGGGTCTGAACTTATCCCTAGGGTTGTGGATGGGAGCTCGGTTGTCTTTGAGCACTAGATCCCCTTCTTTCAGATTCCTAGACTTAACCTTCTTGTTGAAAGCCCTGGCGATTCTGCGTTGATAACCTTGGACGCGATACAGTGCTTTCAGCCTTCTCTCATCAAACAGCATGAGTTCTTCGAACCTGCTTTGCTGCCAATCTACCTCAGCTATCTGGCACTCAGCCATTACCCGCAATGACGGAACCTCAACTTCAATAGACAAAACAGCCTCCATCCCATAAACCAAGGAATACGGAGTTGCCTCAGTAGAAGTTTGAATTGACGTTCTGTAGCCCCAAAGAACAAATAGCAACTTATCTGGCCAGTCCTTGTAAGTTTCCACCATCTTCTGCAGAATGTTCTTGATGTTCTTGTTGGCGGCCTCAACTGCTCCATTGGTTTGCGGCCTATATGTGGATGACTTATGAAAAGCCACATTGTACTTCTCTAACAAGTCGATCACTTCTTTCTTTCAGGACCCCATACCAGCAGATAATGTTATTCCTAATGAACTTAGCTACATGTGATGCCTTTAGCACTGCATAGGATTGGGCCTCGACCCACTTTGTGAAGTAGTCCATCGCCACCAGGATATATTCATGCTCGTTTGACCCCTTCGGAGTAACTGCCCCAATCACATCAATCCCCCAGACTGAAAATGGCCATGGCGAAGTCATGTTGTACAGCTTCAACGGCGGAATGTTCATGTGATTTGCATGGATCTGGCATTTGTGGCATCGCCGAACAAAGCCAATACAATCCTCCTCCATGGTTGACCAGTAGTAACCTTGTCTGAGAATCTTCCGAGCTAGCATCACCCCGCTCATGTGCGCTCCGCACTCTCCTTGATGGATGGCCTCCATCAGGCGCTTTGACTCTTCAGCATTAACACACAGTTTGTGCATCCCAAGATGGCCCCGTTTGTACAATTTACCCCCGCAGATGATGAACTGAGCAACCATTCTTCGTATTGCCCTCTTGTCTTTGGCATTTGCCCCTAGTGGATAAGCCTCCTTTTCCAAAAAGTACCAGATGTCATGATACCAGGGGTTTTGATCTTGTACTTCATCTATGGCTGCAATCAGCTTGTAGGTCGGCACATATCGCTGTTCAATGATGATTGGACGCATTCGGACTCCCAAAGAAATGTCTATCATGGAAGATAGAGTTGATAAAGCGTCTGCAAACCTGTTGCTCTCTCTTAACAGATGGGTGAAGGTTAACTTCTCAAACCTGGGAATTAGAACATCCAGGGTTTGGTGATAGATTTTCATCATTTCTTCCTTAACCTTCCAGTCTTCTTTCGCTTGAGATACAACAAGGTTTGAGTATTCAATGACGTCCAACCGTTTTGCCTCTAGCTCTAGGGCGGCTTCCAAGCCAGCGATACATGCCTTATACTCTGCTTCGTTGTTCGATACCTTGAACCGGAGTTTGAAAGCTAAGGGTATGTGGGAATTGTCGGCTGCTATCAGCAACACCCCTATCTCATACCCGTACTGGTTAGATGTTTCATTAAAGTACATAGTCCAGACCTCTTCTTCAACTTGCAAAATGGCCTCATCTAGGAACAAATACTCCATTGCTTCATCTCCCTCCACTGGGTGATCGGCTAGGAACTCTGCTACCGCTCTCCCTTTCACAAACTTGCGCGTTATGTACTTCAAATCGAATTCAGAAAGAAGAAGCAACCAATGGGCTAGTCTACCCGTAAGTGCTAGTTTCTCGAAGAGATATTTGATGGGATCTAATCTCAAAATTAGTATTACGGAGTGAGCTAATAGGTAGTGCCTCAGCTTCCTGGTAGTCCATACCAAGGCTAGACAAGCCTTTTCCAGTGACATGTAGCAGGTTTCGTATTCCAGCATTTTCTTACTCAGTTAGTAAATAGCATTCTCCACTTTGTCCTCAAACTCCTGTGCAAGCATGCAGCCCATTGTCGTTTCGGTTACTGACAGATACAATATCAACGGTTTCCCCGGCTTCGGCGGTGACAACACGGGTGGGTTCTGTAGATACTGCTTGATCTGTTCAAAAGCAACTTGGCATCGGTCATCCCATTGGAACTTCTTTCCTTTCTTTAGGAGACCAAACAGTGGTTCACAAGTCAAGGTTAATTTTGCAATAAACCGTCTTATGAATTGCACCTTACTCAGAAAGCCTCGCACCTCCTTTTCAGTCCCTGGTGGTGGCATTTCTAAGATGGCCTTAATCTTAGAAGGGTCGACTTTGATGCCCCTTTGTGTGATCAAGAACCCCAGCATTTTTCCTGCTATAACGCCAAAAGTACATTTATGAGGATTCAGTCGCAACCGATACTCTCTGATCGTTGGAAAAATTTCTTCAAGGCGGTGTAGTGGCCCTCTCTTTCCTTGGACTTGACAATCATGTCGTCCACATACACCTCAACCTCTTTATGGATCATATCGTAGTTGCAGCCCGTTGATACGTAGCCCCAGCATTCTTTAAACCAAACAGCATCACCCTATAACAGTAGGTTCCCCACGGGGTGGTGAAAGCAGTATTCTCCCTATCTTTAGGGGCCATCAAAATCTGGTTGTAGCCTAAAAACCCATCCATAAACGAGAACAGCGCATGCCCAGCTGTGAAGTCCATCAATTCATCGATATGCGACAGAGGAAAGTAGTCCTTTGGACTAGCTTTGTTCAAATCTCTGAAGTCGACACATACCCGAATTCTGCCATCCTTCTTCGGCACTGGAACTATATTGGCCAACCAAGTTGGATACTCAGATACTAACAGGAACCCTGCATCAATCTGCTTGGTGACCTCTTCTTTGATTTTCAGAGCCCAGTCCGGGCGGATCTTTCAGAGCTTCTGCTTAACAGGTCGAGCCTCTAGGTCAAGAGGGATCCGGTATTGTACAATCTCAGGATCGATTCCAGGCATGTCTTCGTAGGACCATGCGAAAACATCTTTGAAATCTTTTAATAAAGTGACTAAGTGCTCGTGTTTCTCCGAAGACAACGTCGACCCGATTTGGACCAGACGCGGATCCTTCTCAGTACCAACGTTAATTGAGGTGATTTCATCAACCAAAGGTTTGACAAACCTCTCCTGCTCTCGATTAATCAAATGTTTTAAAACCGGAGGAATTTCTTCCTCGTCGTTTTCATCAAAATTTTGAAAGTCCTGATTTATGCAATAAACTAAAGGCACAAAAAAGTACCTAAAAGCCACAGCAGTACCATTCTCATTAACTTCCAGATCATCTGATTCTTTAGTTACAACTGACTCAAAAGAAAATGAAAATGACGACTTGGACAGGACAGTGGCTTCCGAGTTATCACCTCCAGAAATACTTGACTCTGACTCAGAAGAACTGGAATTTGATTTCGACTCCACGGACTCTGTGGAATCAGATTCCGGTTCATTACCTGACCCAGAACTGCTAGATAAAAAGCCTTCCTCGTATTGTCAGATGAGGGAGGGTGCAATGGATGCATCCAGAATACCGGAAGAAGGGCCTACAGCTGAGTCATCTCCGATCATGGAAACTGAGAAATCATCCCCCGAGCACTCTGGTAAGATCTGAGGATCTGATAGGAAACAGGCCAGCGCTGCTCCCAGCTTAAAATCTGTGCCACTGGACTCATCCACATTGCACTACTCAGCCACAGTTGTCGGGTTAGTCTACTCTTCGGTAACTTCATCCCCCGGTAATTGTAAGGCAAAGAAGATCTCAAAACTCGGCAAGCGCTGCCTCTCTGAATTCAGCCATGGCTCTGGAAAGCCACAGAACGGGAAATCTTCCCCCTCCCGGACGAAGCGTCCGTTTAGGGTCCCTCGGATAGGTCTATGCACCAATTCATAATGCTTCCTGGCTTGTTTAGCTCTGGCTCTTCTAGTCATCTCTCTTCCTTTCCTTACCCAATCCTCTTTGGTAGGTGTATAACCTAGTCCAAAGGTATAGCGATTGTGTGGCACTTCGGCCAATTTAGCGACGCCCTTCTGGCTACTTCTTCCTAATCCCATCCCGAGCACATGTTGAAGCTTGTTCATGAGGTAAAGAGATTGTGCACTGACGTATAGCCCCTCATCAACAGCTAGCAGATCTTGTACTACCCAAGCCTCAGCCAAGGTGAATCCCAACAAAAAGACATCCTCCACGCCGTGCTCAATTTCCAAAACTGGTGTAGAAACTTCTGCCGGTGGATGTATTGAAGAGTTCCCAAAAACTATTGCTACTCCATTCCCGTGGGGATACTTCAGCATCTGGTGTAGGGTGGAGGAGACAGCCTTCACTTGGTGCAGCCACGGCCGCCCAATGAGCAAGTTGAAGGTGGCTAGAACATCCAGAACATGAAATTCGATGTCCTGTTGGCCCGGCTCAACTTGAGTTTTAATTCGCACCGTCTCCATCACCTCTCGACTGGTGTTGTCGTAAGCCCGTATTACTTGGGCTGTAGGAATGAAATCTGCGAGCTTCAACCCGATAGCATACGCCGTTCGCGACGGACATACATTGATTACAGATCCCGTATTAACCAGGACCCCCGGTATCCACTTCTCTTTGCACTCCATAGAGATATAGAGCGGCTTGTTATGATCGGAGCCCTTAGGCAGTAGTTCCTTGTCCGTGAAGGTCAGGGTTGGTGAAGCACCACCCGGGAATACCAATCCCACAAACTGTTCGGGCGTTGTATCAATCGAAAGCTTAGCCTTGTCCATGGCAAAAAAGGCGGCTTGTCTATGCACCCTCGTGGCCATAAGGAGTCCCAAGATAGAGATGTCTGCTTGAATTTCTTTAGCTGTTTCAACACAGCTTCCTTCTCTAGCAGTTTGTCTTTTTGCTTTTCTGCTTCTTTGTCTTTCCCGGACGCCTCCGGCTGGAACAGGTGTGGGGGCTTGAAATACCGCCCACTCCGGGTCATATGGTTGACCTCCTCAATATACCAAGTGTCATTTGGGAGATTTTATCCCCAGTCTTCATCGGTATGGGCCAGACGCAAATCGTCGTCTTCCTACCATATGCCCTCAGCAGCCGATAGACAACTATCTAGCTCTGCTATAGTTGTTTTTGTGCTCACAACACATTTTGTCCCCACAGGACCCTTGGCTTTTCTAGCCCTGTCATCATTCTCGATTTTCTCTTGTTCGAACCGCCGCAGTGCGTCCTCCTGTTTGGTGTCTGCTGTACACAAATTGCCCAAGTCCCGAGCAAAATTCTTCACACCGGTGCTCTCCGGCAATTCTTCCTTATTCTCGACCCTTCCGGCCACTGTAGATGTTCCAGTTTCTAACTGTCCCTGTTTCGGCTGAGACTCTTCAATAACATCTGGCTCGTCACTGAGCCACCCTGTAGCATTTGTCGCTCCATTCAGGTCAAACCAATTGACGCTCACATCCCCTGGATCCTGCTCGTCAAAGAACTGCAGATTAGCAATGTCCTCTTCAAGCTCCACTAAATCATCCAACCCCTGACTTGGCCCGTCTTCCCGAACCACATTGACCCCTACCCAGTTGGCAACTCCACCATTGGCTTAGCCTGATCTGTTGACACAATATAACCGTACGGGTTGTATGCTTCCTCAGTTAAGCTCGCAGATCTCTCACGTTCTGAACCAACATTCCCATTCTCCTCCAAGGTCACCCCAGCTTTACCTTCGACAGTGACCACCACTGGCTTGGGTAGGGTTAGGGAAGTGCTCATCATACACAAGTCCGTGCTATCTAGAATGAACACCTCAGGCTTGGGTAGGTGGGAGGGAGTGATGTATATAGTGGGGTCATACGGGACGGCCATGATTTGAATCAGGTTTATCTGCCTGGGTGGAGAAGGGGGGTTGTTATGTGGTAGAAGGGGGTTTGTGGTGACGTTTGGTTTGTCAGGAGGTGTAATCAACTTGTTATCAATGAGATCTTGAATCTTATGACGTAATCTGAAGCATTGGTCAGTATCATGCCCATGTTGCTGATGGAATGCACAATACTTGGCTGGATTGTGTGTAGGAGGGAGGTTATTTGGCAGTAGGTGTGGTTCCAAGGGCTTCAGATGCCCTTTTCTTATTAGAACCCGCAAGGCTTTGGGCAGGGGCATGTAAAGTGGAGTGAAGGTTCTCTGGCTCCTAGGCGGGTATTTTGCTGGTTGTATGGTGGCTCCGGATGTGCTGATGAAAGGTGTGGCTGTTTTTGAGGTGGTGGTGATGACCATGCCCACGTCAGAAGTTCTTGCGGCTGCACTACTACTTGTAGCTGCATTCAAACCATGTGTAAATGCCCTCTTGGGCTGCTCCTTTTCCTGGTCGATCAGACCTTGTTTGATAGCATCTTCAATCTGTATCCCTATCTCGTGCAAGTCAGCAAAGGTGGGGAGGGGTAAGATGATCATTTTCTGTATCAGCTTGAGTTGCAGGTTGTGCACAACCATTCTTATCTGATCTTTTTTGAGTGGCCGAGTTGTCATCATGGAGGCCTTGGCCCTCCATCGAGTGACAAAGTCAGAAAAGCCCTCTTTCGGCTCTTGCCTGGTTGCCTCGAAATCACGGGTCGTGACCTCGATTTGGGTGTTGTAAGCATATTGAGCGATGAAAGCCTCGGCCATCTCTTCCTAGCTCCTTTTCATTGAGTCTTCCAGTTTGGCGTACCAAATAGCCGCAATACCCGACAGGGTCCAACTAAAGAGAGATAGTTTTTGGAGTCTAGTTAAGCCCATCGGGCACAGAATATCCGAGAACAGCCTCAGATGAACCATAGAATTGCCCGAGCCATCAAAACGGTCTATGTGGGGCATCTTGAATCTATTCGGCAATGTCACCGCCGAATCTGTATAGCCATCCTCAATGTTCGGGATCGAGTTAACTCCCTGAGCCCGTTTGAACATCTTTTCGAGCTTACTCACCTTCAGAGCAGTTAGATCAACCTCAAATTCAAACGGCGTGTTCACTGGATTAGCCGGTGCTTTAGATATCTGAGGTGGGATTGGCGGTGGGACTGGCCTTGTAGAAACGTCTGTATTTTCCTGGACGTTTGTTGTTTCCCTGGGTGTTGGAACCCTAGATGGGGGTGGGGGTGGATGCGAAGCAGATGCCCCGGCTTGTTGTGGTTGCTGCTGTTGTTGGAGCCTGGCAATCAGTTCTGCCTGTTTGGCTACAACCTCTACCTGATGTGCGGTAACCACTGCCTGGCAGGCAGCATCCCGCTGCATGGCCTGCATGGTCTCTTGGAGTTGACACATCATGTTTTCCATACTGATTGAAAACTGATGATCTATCTGAACAGGTGTATACCCTCTCTCTAAGGTAGAAACCAAAAACTGATCCCAACTGCACATAGGTGAGGTAGACACTGACCGCTGAACTAGAGACTGCTGTACTGATGCTCTATGCCTGACTGCCCTCCTTCTTGTAACCGGGGGTAATGAAGCAAACACTGGTTGTCCGCTAATTAGATCCTTAGATCGGAAAAGTCTCCTTCCTCTAGTCCAAAGTGCTCGGGGAATAACTGTCTCGTCGGAAGCAATGATGAAATACTACCTTGCAAAATAGAAAAATAAAGCAGAAAAAGGAAACAACAATAAAAAAACGGACACCATTTCGGCTTAGATAATGACAGCACACAGTTGATAATCATAAGCTGGACAATCTGTACTCAACACTGATTTCTGCCCCCAAATCACTGTCTCAATACTGATACCCTCAAACACTGATGTCCTCAAACTGATATCCAAACTTGTAAACTGATACATGCATTCCTATAGAGACATACCTTAACAGCACATAGCAAACAAGTGAGAGCCAAAATACCCTTACGGTGGGGTATGGTTTCCCTGTCTTATCTTGTCAGGAGCTAGGGTATCACTACGCATGCATGTGGTTTCAAACAACTTACATTCGGGTAAGCAACCTGTCCTAGTTTGGAATGGTCTCTATGGCTTCTGATATGTAACTAGGTCGATTGGTCAAGAAGGGTGCCTCGGCAAAACCAAGGTTTGTGTTTCCATCGTGACAGAGCCCGTAACCGGTCAGCCTTATGGCAAGCTTTTCCAAGCAAGCCTCCGGCAAACCATTCAGGAATAACAGACGGCAAACACTGTGACTTAGGCGCACCAATGCAAATGCAATGCAAAGAAACACATACATATAGATAAAACAACATATCATGAGTTCGAGTCAAGTTTTCTAAATCCCCAGCGGAGTCGCCAGAAACTGTAGACTCGTCTTTCTTCGCGCGCCCCCTCTTTTCGGAGAGGGCGCGAATTTGTCTTACTATAGTTCGGACTCCTGTCACGGTTCTAAATCTAATCTCACAAAGTGAAATGTGAGACTGATAAACACCAAAGAGTCCAAATCTGGCAATTGGTTTTGGAAAATCAATTTGAATAAAAAGCGCCAAACATGGACTGCTTTGCCAGATTACAGAGTTGCCACCTAAATATTTTATTTTTGAAAAATTTAGGAAACCCTGACTCGTGCCAAAGGCCACGTGTCTGTCATCACTAAAGTTGCCTCGGCTCGGGAACTTTGGTACGAGAGGGGAAGGTCCTGAAATGAGCACCCCCGCTCGCCCGATCAAAGGATTGACCTCTACTAAGCATGATATGTTGTTTTATAAACCATGAGTTCTTATTCTGGTTATTAATGTAAATTGCTATGTGATGCACAAAGCATACAAGTATAGACTCAATCATGAAAATTGGAAGAAAACAACTCATGTTTGTTGTGAAAATGGTTTAAAGGTGCTACTCGCAAGTAGGCTAAAGCATGGATTTGCCACCCTCAAGTGGGCTTGAAAACATGATTTTGCCATTTCGCAAAGTGGGCTTAAAACTCGCATTTGATGAATTGTCCAAATTCAGGCAATCTAGCCTCCACCCACAGGAATTCAAGCAGTTAAGCACTTAAGCAAATAGCCTTATGGCAAGCATGCTATCATGGCAACACTCACACTCATGCAAGTATGCTAAAGTGTAAATACTTACAGTGTACTCCGAGCCAAAACAGAAAACTAGTTAGAAAACAATGCATGATCCTAACTATACAAAATGCCTAATGCAACACATGCAAAATGCAGCTAAATAGGCTCGGCTATCTAAAATGACATATGAATGCAACGATTTGATACACGTATTCAAATAGGTATTGAAATACGGTGCAGTTTGAATAATGCGCCGAGCCCGATGCATGCAATACAAATGAATGATGCACGCATGCAAAGCATAAGGTATGCTAATCGAGATATGCCCTAAACTAACCATCAAAAGCTGATAAGTAAAAGGGAGAAAGAAGTGGGGTTGGAAGACATGCACACACACAAGCACGCTTATTACAACAATGCGCCCTCTCGAAGGAGGGTCCGAATAAATAAGCTGACTAGCTCCGCTAAGCTAAGCTACTTAATACAAAACAACTAGTTAACTAACTTAGCTAATTAATTATTACAAACCAAATGAGATTGAATAACTAGCTAATCTAAGCTAATTAGAATATTATAAAGACGAATTAAATTAGCTAAACACATTAACTAATTAATTACAAAACCAGTAAATTAACTAGCTAAGTAAAGTAGTAAAATGACCTCGGGGGAGGGAGACATGCATGCTCGGTGTGCTTCGCCCAAAAATGCATCGCCTTGCTGTGAGTTGCCTCTGTTTGCAGACACTGTGATCTCAGAACATTGCACAAACTTTTAGATGGCTTCTGCCCCAAAATAGGAGCACTTTGGACAATTTCTCCTTCAGGTGGCCAGCCGGCCACCTCAACTGGTCGGTAGGCTACTTCAACTGGCCGGCAGGCTAGTGCAAATGGCCGACCGACCACTTTTCTTTCCAGAATTCTACCTTTGCTGCAACAGAGAGCAACAGTGCCAAGACAATGTATTTGGCAAGAAATGTGTGTACTACCACCCTCCTCATCATTTCTCAAGCTCAAAGGAGTGTGGTACTTGGCTCTCAAGCCACCAATCAAGCATCTCAATGCATGATGACTGGAAAACCAAGCTTATACAAGCTTAGTGAATGCGTACATGAGACTCAAAGTGCCTCCACCCTATCATGTATGATCAAGGGTGTTGGCAACCAAGAAATGCAACACGTTTCATCACTTTGAGTATGAAAGATCTTGCATTTCTTGTGTTTGGATTAACGTCCGATCCAAACACATGCAATGCAGCACACATATGTTATCTTGGCATATTTTACTTGGCTCAATTCTTGTTTACTCATTTACATTACCAAACCATTCCTTAATTGATTAAGTTCAATTGTGAAAAGTCCTCTAATTTGAAAGATTACCTAAGCTTCGAGTGCCTTGAGCATGACGAAAGTATCATGCTACTGGTTGGTAGAAATCCTCAAGGGAGGATTAAAACCAATAGGCATGAATGCCTCAAGTTCATGCTCAAGCCAACAAGGGGCTTAAGGCCACTTTCAAGGTGAATGAAAATTTGAAACAATGGAGTGCAATGACACACATTTGAGCACTGAAATAGCATGCTAAGTGACTTAAAAACAATGCAAACAACTCATGTAATGCATACTCAAAGGCTTAACTCATTAAGCTAATGAAAGGGGTTGTGCCACCACCTTACAACACAAGCCTCAAAGGGCTAAACTAAATCAAAACAGACATCAAACATGCCAAAACAGTGGCCAAATCATGCTGAGATTGAAGTTTACAAGGCAAGAAAATCATGCATACCAATTAGCCAACAAGCAAGGCATAAGGCTTAACTCTTAGAAGTAATGAAGGAGTAACACATGCAAGAGTATGAAAATGGTATAAGCTCTGAAATTACAAGCTAAATGATGCCATATCATGGAAATAACTCAAACAAAGCATGCTAGAGAGCCCAAAACATAAAGCTAGCAAAGCCAACTAAACCATAGCCATACAAGACAAGCCTCAAAGGACCAAGGCCATTCAAAACAAAGCTAAAGCATGCTAAAATAAGGCCAAAAATATGCTGGAATCAAGCTAACATATGCTAGAATGATGGACTAACTCATTAGGCATTCAAGGCTATTAAACAAGATTACACTACAAGTGTAAAAAACAAGCAATAGGTGGCCAAACCAGCCAAAAATAGAGTTGGAGTAAGTCCAAAAAGTCACAAAAACATACTTGAACTAAGCTTCAAAAAGAAAGAAACACATGCTCACTTGATAGGCCATCTATGCATACAAACAAGATACAATGAGAGGGGACCACCCCCCTCTTATTTTGAGCCTCAAAACCAACTTTCTACCACTAAAATTCCTTTGAGTTTCAGTGGTAGAAAGGCCAAACAAAGGTGATTACAAAGGCTAAGAAAGGTGGCTCAAGAGGCTTTATAAGCCAAAGAGCAAAGAAGGGGAAACACCCCCTAACCAAACAAGACTCAAATCAACATTTTAAAGCCTTAAAATTAGAGTTGTTAAGAGGTTAAAACCAACCTTAAAATAGCATGCAAAGGTGATCAAACACTTAATCAAAACAAAGCTTAAGAGGGACAAGTTGTTACCCTTGAAGAATAGCAGCAAGACAGGTCTTCCTCTGAGCCAAAACCAGCTTTTGAGCTCCAAACAAACCTTCAAGAACCTCAGCTCCAAGGTAGTGGTGTTTGATTAGGTGTTTTAGTGCAAATATATGAAGAAAATACACTTTCAAGCACAATATAGCGCAATATATAGAGAGAGAAATTTAGCGCTAAAATTTGTCAACCTCTCTAAAGGGGGAGGGACCTCCCCTTATATAGAGCAAGCAAGCAAAAAGGCTTGCTTGATCCCTCTATACACGTATATGGAGGATGAGTTTCAGTGAGCCACAGCTGGCTCAAAAGATCTGAAAATATCTAAAAAGAGAGAAAATTGGCTGCTGGCCAGTTAAGGTGGCCGGCCAGCCACTTCCCCTAGCCTATCGACCACTTCAAGTGGCCTACAAGAAAGGAAAGTGGCCAGCAAATGCCACAAGTGGCCGGCAAGGCCTTCTTTTCCCCTAGGCAAGAGGCAACAAGGTTTGGCCCAAAAACAAGGCCAAAACACAAAGAGTTAAGAGGCTCAAAGACAAGGCGCTCAGTCGAGATCTTCGGGCGCTCAAAACAAGCACAAACATGCGCAATCATCCAGTGCACAATCGATGACGTCAAAGTCTTGAGGTCGGTCAAAAATAGGGTGTCTACACCAACCATTACCCCTCTGCCTTTGGTGTCCCCTCCAATCAAGAATTGAGGTCTTGTAATCATTAACCAATAGCTACCCTACCCCGTTACCCCATATATAACACCTCCAACCCTCTCTTACCGCCATTCTCAACCCTTTTCTCTCACCTTCTACATCTACAATGAAACCATTATCACCCCCACTACAACATTCTATTTACCTTTCTTACCTACCACAACAATGCAAATCCTATATCTTTTTTGCACATCTTCTTCATCTCTTATAAATCTCACACTCTTCTTAAAAAATCTCTATATTTACAGGCTTAAAGAGGGGAAAATATCATTTATTGTTGATTTTAATCTTAGAGTTCACAAAGAACAAAGGGATAGTAATGGTAAAGAAATATGAATATGAAGGTAGCGATGGCATGTGAAGAAAGAAGAGGATTGCAAATTGCAATGGGAAAAGAGGAAGGCAAATAGACCAAAATAAATAAATAAAGATAAGAGAAAAGAAAATGATGAAAGGCTTATGTGGCATCAGAAAGGGTGAAAGATAAATAAGTGGAATAAGAAGAGGCTAAAGAAAGGCTTAGGGTGGTAAGAGCATTAGTACCGGGCTCTTCAAAATTTTAGTCAAATTATAACTTAAAAAGTCATTTTTCTATTTTAGCTAGTTACTCCGCTGCATCAAACTCTCTATTTTAATTCAATCCTATTAAAATATTTGTTATTCTTTTTTTATAATTAAATTGATGAGTTAAACAATTCTTATGTTTTTACAAAAGACAAAACTGGAGGAAATGTTAAAAAAATAAAAAAATAAAAAATTGTCGTTGATCGGCAGGTTGACCAGTCGGACTTCCGGACAGATGTTCGGTCATAACTCCGCCTATTGTAGCGATAAACATTACCTCGCATGTTGTAGCGAGGTACTGTAGCACTCGTATATTAGCGATAAACATTAACGAGACTGATACAGTCTAGTTTTGATGAACAGTATCACTAATTTAGCTAAAAAATGATTTTAACTGGTTTGATAAGGATGCTCTAAGGGAGTGAAGAGGGCATTAGCAAGACTGGAGAAAGAGAGGTGATCATCACAGATAGAGAAGGTAAGAGAAGGGTGACCTATGATGATGAGATTGAGGGAGGAAAGAGGAAGAGAGATAATGGAAAAAAAAAATTAAAAAAAAAAGGGAGGGCCATTTTTTTGTCATTACAAGACTTGAATTCCACTTCTTTGTTCCATTTTTTTTAAATTTATTTTTGGGTGTAAAATGATTAAAATAATTGTTAAGAAAATAATTAATATAAAAAAAATAGTTTTAAAATAGGAAAATATATAATACAAAATCAAAAATCAAAAACTATTATCAATTTAGTAGGATTTTTTTCCAAATTTAATGATAGATGGAATAAATGGTAATTATACTTACACCACAGTTCTATTTCATTACACCTTTTTTTTAAAATGTTCATATTGTCTCTTTACACACTCCATAATTCCACCTAATTTTCTTATCCTTAATCTCTCTCTTCCCTTTACACTCAACTTTCAAACCTTACCTCATCTACCTCGAACAACCATTACTATCTCTAACCACCACCCTGCAACCATTGCAATTACCACCTTACAAGCCCCCACCACCATAACAACTACCTTTGTAGCCCTCCAACGGCCCTAATTACCACATTCTCAATCCCTTATCGTCTCAACTACCATCTTTGCAACCCTCTTACCATTGTGACCCTTATCATACAACTGTAAAATCTTTCCCAATCTCCTTTGTTGTTACAGTATCTTTTGTCGCAATCTTTTTCTCAATTTACCATTTCTCTTCCGTAACTCTCCTTATAGACATTCTCTATTACAATCCTATTTTCCTCTACGACCAATCTCCTCTCCAGTAAAGCCTTGCAATTGCACCTACTTGTATGTGTAAGACAGAAAGAGAAATATAAGGTTTTCCAAAGGGAGCCGAAAAAGTAAAAAAAGAAAAGAAGGTGGTTGTGAGGTGATAGTGAGAAAAAAAATCGGCTGAGGGTGGCATAAAGGTGGGTAATAGCGGTAGTGGTCCGGTGAAGGTGGTTGAAAAGATGGTGGATGAAATGAGAAATTACGTATTGTAATTTTTAGATTTTGAAGGTTCTTTTATTAGATAATTTTAGTTAATTGGGGTGTAATGAGATAAACCCTCCATGGCTACCATTCCCCCTCCATCTCTCCCCATTCTACTACAACTTCCACACTTCCCTTGCTAACCTTAATTCTTTTCCATCCTCTCATTACCTTCACATTGTGTTTGGTTGAAGAGATTTGAGAAGAAATTTAAAAAAGAAAAAGAGAAAAAATATGTGAAATTAGGTGAGATATATATATATTTTATTCACATTTTATTTACCTTTTATCTGCTTTTTTTTTAAAAAAAAAAATTCTTTATTAAAACTCCTAACCAAATACAACGTTAGTCTGTCATTTGCCTTTCCTATCCATAGCCACCATCATGGTCATCCCCCATCACTTAAAATTTTTGTTCTCTCCATCCGGTGTTCCTTTCCTGCAAATCCTAACCACTGCAATTACCTCAATCTTAGATCCCTCCTAGAAGTGATCCACCTCAATGCAAGGGTTCGTCTGTACAAGTGCAAATTGTGAAACTATAATAACCCAATCTTTTTGTTGAATTTCGTTTTTACTAACATCAAATATCAGAAAATGTAAAAATAAAAAAGGGGAAAAACAATAATATTAGAAATTTTACAAATTTTATTAAATTTTCTACTAAAGGTTTGGGTGTAAGATCCACTCTCATGTAAAACTTTTAATAAAAAAATATAGTAAAATTTTTAAGATCTCTAAAAAAAAAAAAAAAAAAAAATGGTTCATTTTGATTCCACAGATTTATAATTATCTTTTCTATTTATACTTAACCGTTTTCTCAAAAACCAAACAGAGCCTAAAGCTGGAAAATAGCTGCCACACGGCACCGCAGAACAAAGAGAGAGGTGGAGGAGAGGAACGATGGGCAACGCTCAGTCACCTTCCACCGATCCTCGCTTCTCTTCTGCCACCAGGTTTCTCTCTCTCTCTCTCTCTCTCTCTCTCTCTCTATATATATATATATATATAAGGAGCTCATACAAAGTTCACTTTTTTTTTTCCCTTTTTGTAGAGCTTTCTCCCAAAATGAGCTCGAAGATCTCAAGACCTTGTTCGCATCCCTCGCTGCCCAATCTCAAACCAACAACCACTTCATCTCTCCCACTGTTTTCAAGGTCTCTCTCTCTCTCTCTCTCCCTAACTTCCAATTCTTCTCCCAAACTTAAATTGTAATCTCTCACCTCTCCATTTAGGCGTATTTTGGGATTCATGGTTCTCTTGGCGATCGAATGTTTGATTTGGTCACCCAGAATCGTCATGATAAAAAACTCACATTCCAGGACCTTGTAATTGCTAAAGTGAGTTCTTCATCATTGCTTTTTATACTATTACTTCATAGTTTCTGTGATTCTGTTAACCAATTGATTGATTTCATGCTATGGGTGTTTGGATGACACTGTCCTGTTTTCTATTTGTTTAGTTGGGTTTTTATGGTTTTTCTTGCTTTCTTTCTGAAATCGTGTAAAAGTCCATTGAACTAAATCAAGTTGAGTGTTGGATTGAATTTCTTTCTGTCCCAAAGGATTAATTATACAACATAGATATTATAATGCCTTTTAATTTCTATACTTTTTTTGGGTGAATAAGTCATTTAATTACTATGCTGTGTTACCAGAAAAAGCTAATACCCTAGCAAATTACTTATTGGTACACATGTTCTGAAATATGGTACACTTCCGTTCTAAAACGGTAAATTTAGTTTTCCGAAGCTATCCCAAAAGTTTTTTTTAAATATATTTTCTTAAATGTTACCTTATTATGAGGGGGAAACAAATCAAATATAATGAAGCAAAATTTAAGGTGAGTTAAGTTTTGATAAGACAAAACATCAAAAATGAAAAAATAAATAAAAATAAATTTTACTAGATGCCTAATAGTTAAAAGAAAATTTGTTTAGAAGTACCTTAAATTTTTCAGTAGAATATATACAAGTCCACTCTTGTCGTACCACATTTTAGAGCATGTGGCGTACCACGTTCCTATTTCCGTTCTGCACATCAGAACGATCCACATTGTAGGTAACATGGTTACTGCATTGTCTTAGCTCATAAATGGTTCATTTAGGCTTTTTGAAAAAACAAGTACGTGTGATCAGTGATCCTGATGCTGGCATCAGCATGAACTGAAATCATTTTACTCTGTACATCTTAAGACAAGGAAGTTCAATCTATGTTGGACTAAAGGGAGCTCTGGAATATTCATGTGTTGATTGTGCTGAGTTGGCTTGTGATCTGCTGAACTACCCATCACACAAGCAAAAGTTGTTGTCTTTATCACGATGAGCTAGAGCACATATGCTTGGCTCACTTTAGTTTGCTCACATTCACATTCACATTCGTAGAGAGTCCTAATTGCTTGGAATCATATGCACAATTTTATTGTTTTTCTACCCATTCAACAGTATTCAGGACCATTGAACTCGTTAAATTGCTGGGCATCTGGTCCGTTTCACCTAATTTATTCAAGTTTTCCCTTTTTTCTTTTTGGTCTTCCTCATGTTCATGTAGTAGCATATTCTACTCGAGTCACATCACTTTTCTTTATTGGTGTGTACATTAGTCATTGTTGTGCAAATAGGGGCATTGTTTGGTGCAATGTTAAAAGCTTTAGCTACCAAGAGTGATAACCTGGCTTGAGCTACCTTATATGATTTCACCAAAAAGTTCCAAATAGAGGCCAGTTTCTAGAACTCATTAGCAGCAAAAAGGAAGTCCGTGTGAAACATATTGGTGGGCTTCCCAAGTGGAGCTAGAAGGAAATTGTTACTTCTAAAGTAAGCACCATTAATAAAATTAGTTCAGGGTGTGGCCTTCGGCCTTTTTTGGGTAAAAGTTGGTTAAAGATCAATAGACAAATGTGAAGTTGAATGAAGACAGGAAATTAAGGGATTTTGCACGAAGTAGGGAAGAAGTGTTTTGTCAAATTTCTATGATCACTGATTATTATTGTTGTTAATTTTCTTTGGATCACTTATCAGGGGTTATCACGTGAAAAAAGTTCTATGTTTTTCTAATTTAGAGGTTGGGCTCCCTTTTGTTATTTATTTTTGATAGCTTAGATTGTGAGTTTTATGTTTCTTTTGCTGTGTGTTCCTCATGTGAAATTGGCCCTACCCACCTTATTTTTTCAATTAATAAAATTTTACTCATTAAAAAAAGAAAGCTGCAATTACCATAACTGAGAAATAACAGGAGTTGCAACAAGAAAAATAAAGTGCTGGTGTTACTGACAAATTGTTTGAATTGAAGGATGCAATTGAGATCTCTATTTCTAGTTTTATGGCCATAATATTTGAGAGTTCCTCATATTTGGAGATGCAGGCCGTTCACTTTTTCTTCAAAAGCCTTGGAAGATATCACAAGGGTGGTCATGGATAGCAAATATATAATAAATTTTAAAAAATACGATGTTGAAGAAATTGTTGCAACATGTAGAATCATGTCAGAATGACGCCTTATCTGCTGCTGTGGGTAAAGTATAGCTTTGGAGATACCAAATTCTGAAGCTAGGTTGGTCAGCCCAACTTTGGTTATTTATCGGTGGAATATGCTTGTGTATATTGTTTCCTCTCCACTTAAATTAGAGCCATTGCATTATAGATAGATAATGGAGCAGAAATCACTGATCTTTTTGGTTTGATGGAGGCAAAAATGCAGTGGTTCATTATTCTTCAGGAATACAATCATTTAAATTGAATTTTGGTAGGGAGATGTGTTGAATCACTCCAATTTATAAGAGCCAGTGATTGATCTTTTCAAAATCTTGGTTAGGCTCATTTTTGTGAATTTTAGACTCCCCAACTACGATGTTGATTCTCCTACATTACGGGTTGCCCTCACTACATAGGATTTTATGAAGTGCTAGATGCTTGTTGGCTTCTCTGCCAAATTGTGGTGTTCCTTTGTCACACATTGGTAGTTTTATTCTTTTTTCAGTTCTCTTCTTTTGAGTATCTTGCTTCCTCCACATGAATTGGTTCTCTTTATAAATATGTCCTTCTCTCAAAAGTGACTTGTAACTACCTCGTGTCATACATGCAATCTTGGAGTACTCAATACCACCTATGCCTCCGCCCTTAACTGTCACATGGCTTAGAGAATCTCCAATCCTTCACCACATCCTTCATTGAATTTAAATTTGATGAAAATTTGGTGAAAATGAGATCCAATTCATTCACCAAATATTTAATCAAATGAGGGATGAATAAAATCTTTCATCAAATTTTCATCAATCCTTTTTCACTTAAGTTTGATGAAATTGCTAAAAAATGAAGGATTGGAAATCAATTTTGTTTCACCTGATTTGCTTAAAGGATGTCTTTGGGATATGTTCTTTATTTTGAAAAAGATTTGATGAAAAGTTGATTATCACCATTGGAGTAAGCTATATATCAAATCAAGTTGTTGATATAAATTGTTGAACAAATTTGATGAAGAAAAAGGTGAAGGGTTGGAGATGCTCTTATAGAATTCAAAATCATGCTTTTGATTTGGCCCTTCATAAGAACATGGATGATGCCCTACTGGCTACAACTTTGTAATTAACATTTGCATGTGGGTAGAGTATGTGCATGTCCAAGTGAAAGTGTGTCGAAAATCTTAACATGCTTAAAGAAGAACCATTGCAAGAAAATATGTACCTATGGGTAATATAGTCCAAATTTTGTTTTAATTTTTCTATGCACTGTCTTGCTAGGGAAACATATTAATTTTATTCATCTTTTTTGATGCATGTGGAATTGAGTAGAATGTGTTACCAAGACAATATGAAACATTCTATGTAGAAGTAGGTTAAACAACATATGTTGTGTTGACAAGCATTTAGCAATCATTTTGACGATGTTGAAAGAAGCATGAGGGAAGTGATAAGTGATGTGGAAAAATAATACCATTTGGTTTAGTTTTTAAATTAACATTTGGATCAAAAAATCAAAAAACATGTTTGATTTACCAGTTTTCAAAATTGTTTTTTTCTCTCTCCTCTCTCCTCTCTTTTTTTTTTTTTTATCATTAATAAATCAATCAATCACTTTTTCTCTCTCCTCTCTCATTCTTACATTCTACACATCAATCAATCAAATTTTCTCTCACACCCATCTATTCAACTACAAAAATAAAAAAACTACAAATCATTCCAAAATTATTTTCAAAACTCAAAACCAAACAAATTTTCAATTTTCAAAGCTCTTTTCAACAACTTATCTTTCAAAATACAACTCAAAATTTCAAAAACTAAACCAAACGGAGCCAATAAAATTCATGGCTTATAATTTAGATTTTGGAAAGTGCAAACTAGCCCAGGGAAAAAAGAAGTGCAAACTAATAATATAGATGGATGGTTGCAAACCTATAGGAAGCATGCTTTTAAGTTTTGAAATGTAAATTTACCGAATAATTTGGGCAAGTGCAGTCACGTGTTCATATGTATGCATATGTGATTACGTATATTGGGTCATGAATATATGCATCATAATGCAAAGTTATGTGAACTTAATCAATTTGCTTCCATTTTTATATTGCAGGGGACTTACGAGAAAGGAACAAAAGATGAGATTGAAGAGTTTATTTATCAGTTACTAGATGTGACTGGAGATGGCATCTTGGGGAGGTAGAACTATAAACACTTGGTCTTTTAGCCTGGGGAGGTCAATTAGGGTTCTTTAGTCTTAGGACTCTTTGGCAGATTTATAGATTAACTGTGTATCTAAAGAATTTTCTTCTTTGGAGATTGTTAAATCCACAACCTTTTAAGACATATCCGAATTCCCTCTTTTACAACTTTGGACACATATATGTGTGTGGAAGGGAAGGGCTATGGATTTTAGCTATCTTTGATTCTTTCATACCATTGAAAGATCTACAAAAGGGGTTTGTGCTGTACACTTTTGGGTCTCAAAACTACGGATAAGACAATCTACCTGATGCTTGCTTCCAGTGAAGGACAATAATAGAAATGGGGCTCCATCTGCTGTCATTTTCAAAAACAAGTTTTTGATTACAGTTTCCAAAAATGGAATTTTAAAATATTGAAGTAGGACCATCGGGATCTCAGTTGTGGATGAACCTGAGGTTTGGAATTATTGTTATTAATTTTTTTTTTTCACTTTATACAAAATGGCCCATAGAAGAAATTCTTGAAAAGCATTTAAAAATTGCCCTGCATATATGCGTTTAATTTTTTTTTTTTAAATTTTTGGTCTTTGTATTATATTTCAGTTTCTCCATTTTCAGAAATGGTGATTAGTCTTAAACCAAAGGGATCTAAATTATTAGTGGTTGGTGTTCTATTTCTGGCATAGACTGTTAAGGATGAGAAGTCAATAATTTTTGCTATTATAACTCATACATAATCTTCCAGTCAACTTTTGTCAGGTCTGATGTAGAATCTGTTTTAACGGTGATGCTTGATGATATATTCTCTCAAAGAAATTCTGAAGCTGGATCAAATTCACATCAAGTCGTCATCAGTATTTTCCTCAATGCTGCAAGTTTTTCAGAGAGTGGTGAAGGTAGTGCTGAAAGTAGTATGTCTTTTGAGGATTTCAGAAAATGGTGTGCACTTCTTCCATCAGTCAGGAAGTACCTTGGAAGCTTGTTGTCACCATCTGATCCAGGTTTTTATTGTTTAGGTTTCATTTTCTTACTGAAGTAATGTTTACCAGATTCTTGAAGATAACATGTATTATTCAGACCATCTCCAACAGTATTTAAATGGATTTAAGTAAAATGTTTTATATTTGTTTTCCTTTTCTATTAATGCAAGACTTCTTTACTTAGGGAAGCCAGGTTCTCAAGTTCCTCGTCTACTGCATTTGGAAAATGTTGAGTCTAATTTGTTATTATTGAAGAAGGAATATGCCTGGCTTATTGGAGGAGCCCTTTCCCAACTAGAGCTGGATGAATGGAAACTTGTGTATCATAGTGCATTTAATGGACTGAGTTTCAACACCTTCCTGGGCAACATATCGTAAGTGGCTCGGTTATTTTGTACACTGTTCTAGTTGCTCTAAAGCAGTATTGAAATAGATTTAATGGGAAGTTCATTTGTTTTCCTTGTACTTGGTGTTGGTTGAGAAGATTCCATTCTTCTTTCAGCTTTTTGTGCTAACTTTATCTTGGAATTGAAGTTGAATGATGTAATGAGTACAAATTTTTAGATAGCCTCAAGTTTTTTCAGGCTCTTTAGTTCCTTGCTTGGGAAGGAAAACTCACCAGGAGCTGGGGAGAGTTTTGATAAAATAAAAAGCAATTCCATTTCAGTATAACATATCAACTGAAAAGTCCTATTTTTGGCACCTACATTTGTCTTGGAAGTGGTTTATTGCATTTTATTTATTTCATTATGATTAGGATACTTGAAGATGGAAAAACATTGTATGATTGTATAAAAATGGTGGCCCGGTAACATATTAGGATTTTTTTCCCTCTTCCTTCTATTTTTCTGGTCACTTTTTGCATGAATTGCTTGTTTGCAATAAATCTGCTGTGGATGTGGATATTTTACGAAACTGAAGTTTTTATTTTCATTTAAGTAAATAAAAATATATTTATATGGTGTGTCCCTGTCGTGTCATGTCTTGATTTTTTAAAATTGTCATATCAATGTGTCCATATCATGTCGTATCTGTGCTTTTAAAAATTATAAATATTGTTGAACATTTTTTGATTGAAGATACTGGGATTAGTTTTAACCCATCCCAAATTAGTAAATTGCATTCTTCTATGGCTTTTGTTTCTTTTTCTTCTGTTTACTTGTTCAATAAGAATTTTCGTTATATATATATATATATTTTTTTTCAAACTAAAAGTTGCTATTCACAATTTCTGTTATGGCAATACTGAAACTTTTGTTAATAGGCAAACGGGAGTCCTTCAGGTCTGAAACTGGGATTAAGTAGGCTGATGTAATTGTCATGAAATAATTAAAGCAAGTCTTGTGTTCCAATCAATTGAGATCAACTTCATGAATTCTTTTTTTTCATTCTGCTTTGTCAAGGTTATATGTTCATTTAATTAAAATAAATTCGTTTACTTTTTCACTACAGCATTCATGTTAGTTTAGGTGTTATTCTCTCCCTAAACCATTTACTTGAAAAATTAAACGGTGGCTGCTTTTCCTGAGGCCCTAATTGTTTGGTTGGCTTCTTCAGAACTAGATGCTGTTCTGAGACCTAACAGTTAGATAGACTTATCATGATTCATGGGAATGCCATCAGTTCGGATATCAGATTTGAAACTACATTGTACCTACCCTTGGAGATCATTATTTTGTAGCTACTTGCTGCTTTTTTTTTTTCTTTTCTTTTTTTTTTTTAAATGAAAAACTATTTTATACATGCTTCTTTTCCATTTGTGTTTCAGTTTCTTGGTTACTGCTACTATCTTTTAAGTAGGAGTGGAATCAGTAATTGTTCAATTGAATTGCAGAAATGATGACGGCCCAACCGTGTTGATTATTAAGGATAAAGAAGGTTACATATATGGAGGTTATGCATCTCAACCTTGGGATAGGCATGCTGATTTCTATGGAGATATGAAATCTTTTCTCTTTCAGCTATATCCAACCGCGTCTATTTTCAGGCCCACTGGAGCAAATAGCAATTTACAATGGGTAAGTCTGTTTGGTAACCATTCCGTTCGCAGTTTTCTATTTATATTTAAAAATTGTCATATAAACTTGTTTGGTAAGTTTTTGATTTATAAACAGATCTCTCAAATTAAAAACTAAGCTAAAAATCATAAACTGAAAAAATGTGTTTACAAAAGTAAAAACTGAAGAAAAATGCAAAACGAACACAGAAGCAATGTGGGAGGAACATGGAGGACCTCGTGAGTTGTTCGAACCACGGAAGCTTTTTTTGTTTTTAAAATTTTTCAAACATTTTGTTCAAACCAAATGTGTTTTTAGTTTTTATTTTTCTAAAAATAAACAAAAACTAGTTTACAGTTTTTTTTATAAACATAAACGAAAAACGTAAATGTTAACAAATGTAGGTTGCGTTTGGTAGAGCTTTCTAAATATGATTTGAGAGTAGGAGTTGTATTTTGAGTCTGTGAGTTTTGAAATTATGATTTGAGTGTGGAAAATTTGTTTGGTGAAAGAGTTTTGAAAAGAGTTTTGAAGAGAGTTTTGAATTGAGTGGGGAATTTTTTATGTGACATGATATTTGATATAAAAACTTATAACTCATAACCAAACATACATCTCAAAATTCTATTAAAGCACATAAAAAAATTTAAAAATTCAAAAAATATTTTTTTCGAATATATAAAAATTAACATATATCAATTGCAAAAAAAAAATTATTTGCACTGTTCTGGTCAACCGGTGGGATGTCCGATAGGACATCCGGTGGGACGACCGGTTAGTCCAAATTTTCCCGCCTTCGACAGAGTTTTCAAAAGTGAGTGTGGAATTATGATTTGAAACTCCTAAACAAACGTGAAACGTGAATGATATGATGGAATTGTATTTTGAGAATACAACCAAACAGAGCCATAGTAGTTGAGGTATTCTTGTTTTGAAGTTCCTATATAGAAGATAATTCTAACCCACCTTGACAGTCAACGTGAAAAATCTCAACATCCCACAAAGAAATAAATATTGATGTGTGCTAATGTAAATATACTACATAGCAGCTATCAATTTCTATTTTGAAAGGTTCATACCTTTTGGCCTTTTGGTTGCTGCATCTATCCTTTGGTTTTTTTGGTACGCTATGGAGTGGTATGGTCATGAAAAGAAAATGGGAACTCAGAGCTGTGCTTTGAGAGACAACACCAATTTTTGGAAGGACACATTCTGGTTAAATGGTTGTTGGTTAAACATTGGTATCTGATGAAGGTAGTGTCGATTTATGGAATTAGTTAAAGCATAAAGAATCTTATTTTAAGTTGTACTTTGTCACTTGGATTGTATTGCAGTTCCTATAAAGTGTTAATGATTAAATTGAAAAGCATGGATGAATTTTATTGCATTTGTTCTTTAGTTGACAACATGAATAGTATTTAGAATGAGCCAATTTGTTCTCTCTTATTTAATCCTAAGCCACAATACTGACGTAATTCTTAAAATCTCTGTAATTGGCAGTGTGCTGTGAATTTTAGTTCAGCGAACATTCCGAACGGCATCGGTTTTGGAGGACGGGTGAATCACTTTGGCTTGTTTGTTTCAGCAAACTTCGATCAGGGTCACACCTTTGCCTGCACTACTTTTGGGAGCCCTTGCCTCTCGAAGACCAACCAAATATGCCCAGAAGTGATTGAATGCTGGAGGGTTGTGCCAAAAGGAGCCCAACAAGAAAGGCAAGATGCTGCAAAAGGTACTGTGCTGGAGAGATTTAAGGAGGACCGCCATATGCTTAACATGGTTGGTCTTGCTAATTCAAGCGAGTAACCTCCTGATTGCCTGTCATGCCATAACGGAATTATTGCACCTTTGGTTGCAGTTTTGCGACAAGCGAACTGATCATTATATGGTTAGGAGCTGGTAGCAGTTAATACTTTTGAGGCCTGTAACATATAAAGTTCCTGATGCTGTTTTTCTGAGGAAAAAAAAAAGAGTATTGAATGTCAAATTGATTTTGATAAAGTTTGTTTCATTTGTAACTTAGAAATATTTTTAAACTTTTGACAGTGTTCGCTGATACAGCTTCAGACTAATAGTACAATCTGGACATGATATCCCCATCTGGGAGGTGGGGGGCGAGGTACAAAATGGAAGATTAAGAGGGTATTGACTATGTAGTTCATGCTTAGTGATTCTAAGCAAATATACTAATTTAGGCACATTTTAAATGTGGGATAATATGCGGAGCCATGTTTGTTTGGAAGAACAAACATGGAAGAACTAAATTAGGTGGGATCAACATTCTTAAGGCCAAAGACCTGGAGATTCTTGGATTGTATATTCTAGTTCATAATTGAATTGACTAATGATTATCCAGAGACAAAATTTTATTAATTTGGTAATTTACTCTATCAGTTCAAATCACTCTTTAATCTCTCATTTTGTATTTCATTTTTGGGATTCAATAATTCCCCATATGGGTTATTTTAAGTTCAGATGGACTGCTATGTATTTTGTTAGATTATTAGTCTGATTCCAATGTGATGTCCTCAAACAAAACATGGATTTAAAGGATAAGTAATTCCTAGTGACTGTTGGAATAATAGTTCTTGATGGAACAAATATGGCCATATACTTGTAGGGTTAGCAAAAAAAATTAAAAACATTTTGTAAATTGGTCCAATTTAATCAAATTGTATTGTTTGATTTGATTTTCTCAATGCATGATTTAATCATGATTCTTAAAATAGACAGATCCATGATTTATAATTATGGTTCTAATTTACATACATACATATATATAATTTATAGTACGAGTTATGTCAATCTCCCTCCACTGAATGCAAAATTACTTTAAGGAGAAAATAAATTAGGCAACGCAAGTTCAATACAACTGAAATCACTTGTCGAAACACCTTCAACAATCCCAGTTTTTATATCGTCCACCTCCATTAACCTGAACATTAAAATAAAAATACATCAAATTACAATTCTAAACAGTTTTAAAGTACATTTGACTTCTTAAGGTAATTTTGCATTCATTTCCACTAACAGTAGCAGCCACTAAATATATGGCACCCTTTTGAATGCTTCCAACATTTCCCAACAGTGTATCTTTGTAGTCCGTCCAAACATCAACTGGGAAGAACCGGTCTACAACTTCTATCCCGTGACGAACGTACTCTTTGTCCTTGGCACCAACGAGCTTGAATCTCATTTTCTTTAGCATCCAAAAACGGTCGGACTGGTCAGGATCAACAATCCAGATCTCAGGATTACCCTCGCCAACTCCAATAAATATCTTGTCAGGTGTAGGGACGGAATCTGACGGACTATTGTCACTGATGACAAAAAACAACAGGTGGTGGGCCACAGCTTCGTCCTTAGCATCCTGTCCCAATTGAACATTACCAATGAATTTGATACCCTTAATCACGATCTTGTCTGATTGACAGTTAGATCTCTTATTACCCAACTCAATACCATTAAGTAATCTCGTCACGCCTTTATTATCAAACTTAACGTCCCTTAATTGTTCATCGTATAGCTGTAATTTCCTTACTCCCCTCTTAGTCTTCTTAATAAATCGGGGAATATTCTGAACGTACCGTCTGCGAACATACTGGGTCTTAAAAGGTGCACGGCTACGGTAACTACTCCTATATCCACTGGCTGCCGGTGTCCTTGACCTCCGGTACGCAAGGGGGGTCCGGTAATGGCTGCTTCCTACTCCTTCCATTTTTTATAAATAACTCCAAATCTTTTATACGAACACTTCTACAGGATCTGTTACCTCTGCTATCCCTTCTGTTCAGACACCTTAGCATTGATATTTTTGCCCTCTGATCTTCGTACACCGGAACAAACTTCACTGGAGCTCTCCGCCGGCTCTCTTCCCACAGTCCTAGTTGCCACGTCAAAAAGCGATCTACACACATTTGAGTGAACTGCCCGTAATTCTCGGGATACTCTTCTAAGGAGTACAACATTGTATACCAAGTAAATCGACAAAATTGGCAGAAAGAAAAGGAGGGACGAAACAAGGTACCAGAAAATCACCTCAGTGTAATAACTCTCCAACTGCAAAAGCATATCTCTCTTATCTCTCTCCACCGACAAATATCTGAGGCTGGACCCAGATATATAGACAGCTGTAAATACGAAGATTCGAAATTTAAAATTTGAATTCCCGCCCATTACTGTTCATTCACGCGGAATTCTGTGCACCTTTGCTTTATATACAAGCAAAACCACCACGATCATGACACGTGGGTGGATAGGATATGGCCACGTCTACTCACACCAAGCCCCGGCTACTCACACCAAATAGTGATTACTATTTGGTGTGAGTACAGATTTAATCTCTGCCTTACACGTCACCATCCGTACGTCCATAAACGGATGAAATTGCCTAATGGGTACAATTTCAACAGGGGGGCGCTAGTAATATTATATATAGCGCCCCCAGCTGGTGTGACCTCCCCCTATATAAAGCCTCGACAAATAACATTCACATTGGTGTAAGTTAAGTGTTAATCACTAAGTAAGCTAAATAATGCCTCGCCAAGCCTCTTTCCGTTTTTATGTCAAGAATGTTTTCCTCACCTACCCACAATACCCATGCCCAAAAGAACAACTCTTAGAACTCCTCCAATCTGTCCTCCAACTAGCCTGTCAGCCATACTACATACTTGTCGCAAGGGAGCTCTATGAATATGGAAACCCTCACCTTCATGCCATGGTTCAATGCACGAAGAAGATCCAAACCTCCAACTCGAGATTTTTCGATCTCACTGGAACCAATGGGAGGATCTACCATCCAAATATAGAAAAACTCCACTCGTCAACAGCAAGTCGACAGTATATACAGAAAGGGGGTGAGTTCGTTGAATGGGGAGAATTTTCATCTAAGGGGAAAAGTCCCTCGAAAAAAAGAGACGAACTCTGAAGGGGAATACTTGGCGAAGCAGAAACGGAGGAACAATTCTTTGCTCTCTGTAAAGAAAGATGTCCCACCGATTACGTCACAAAATACCCCCAATTAAAAACATTTTCCAGGGATCATTACAAAAGAGAGAGGCCCCCATATACTAGCTCTTTTAATTCATTTCCTTTCTTAAATGAAGAAGTAAAAAAATGGGTAGAAAATAATATTTTGTTTGTAAGTCGAAATTGCGTTCAGTACGAGTTATGTCAAAATTGCTGTCTCTCCGTTTGGAGGGAAGACGATTTCCTTAGATTAGGGATACACAAAAATAATATAAACAATTTATATACTGACGAAGAACTCTCCTCCTCCTCTGATAACAGGAACCAGAGCAGAGGCCCATCTGCCCAATCTCCCTCTACCTCGAAGGACCCTCAAGAACAGGCAAAACCGCTTAAGCCAGAAGCCTCGGACGACACAATTACTTCTTCGGCAGAAAAAGCTTCAAGGACTATGACCAAGACACCGTCTACAACGTGATAGACGACATCAAATACTCGACAGTCCCTACCGAATTAATGAAGAATTTAGTAGGCTGCCAGAGAGATTTCCATATATTTGTTAAGTTCCAACCAGATCTCACTATTAGAGGAGGAATTTCTTGTATTTTATTAACCAATGGGGACAGTAGTTGGCTAGATGCAATGTCCCAAAAAATGAGAGAATGGTTTGATGTTAATGTAACCACTGTCATGATTAATGAAAAATTTTATTAATTTTATTTATGAAACCACTCAAAATTTTATTTACTTACTACATTTCCCTTATCATCAACTGTTACATCTTGAGTCACATCACTATTTTTTACACTGATAATTACATTTCGTAAAACATTAGAAAATTCTGCTGGATCCATAAAAACTGATCCTCTACGATCAACTTCCTATTTGCTAACACCAACCTCTGAAATCGACGGACCAGGATCAACATCACTAGTGTTATCACCACCTCTGCGTACATCAATCTCTGACAAACTCAGATGACCTCTGCGTTCATGAATAACTGAACCACTTTCCCCAAAACCTCCTAACAATAAATCTTTTCGCCTCTCTGGTAAACCAACAGACTTAGTCCGTGTCAGAATCGGAATGGCCATCGTTGGAGGACAATGCCAGACATCAACATTATCATTAGTATATTTTTTAGATAACACAACAATAGAGGGAGCCCTCATTTGCGAATCTTCTGGCATGTCACTCGTAGAATACTTCAAATACCCCTTCATTTTACAATACGTAACCCCCCTTTTAATACCCGCCTTACACGTCACCATCCGTACGTCCATCAACGGATGAAATTGCCTAACGGGTACAATTTCAACAAGGGGGCGCTACTCATACTGAACGCAATTTCGACTTACAAACAAAATATTATTTTCTGCCCATTTTTTTACTTATTCATTTAAGAAAGGAAATGAATTAAAAGGGCTAGTATATAGGGGTCTCTCTCTTTTGTAATGATCCCTGGAAAATGTTTTTAATTGGGGGTATTTTGTGACGTAATTGGTGGGACATCTTTCTTTACAGAGAGCAAAGAATTGTTCCTCCGTTTCTGCTTCGCCAAGTATTCCCTTCTAGAGTTCGTCTCTGTTTTTCGAAGGACTTCTCCCCTTAGATGAAAATTCTCCCCATTCGACGAACTCGCCCCTTTTTTTGTATATACTGTCGACTTGCTGTTGGCAAGTGAAGTTTTTCTATATTTGGATGATAGATCCTCCCATTGGTTCCAGTGAGATCGAAAAATCTCGGGTTGGAGGTTTGAATCTTCTTCGTGCATTGAACCATGGCATGAAGGTGAGGGTTTCCATCTTCATGGAGCTCCCTTGCGACAAGTATGTAGTATGGCTGACAGACTAGTTGGAGAAGCGATTGGAGGAGTTCTAAGAGTTGTTCTTTTGGGCATGGGCATTGTGGGTAGGTGAGGAAGACATTCATGGCATAAAAATGGAAAGAGGCTTGGCGAGACATTATTTAGCTTATTTAGTTATTAACACTTAACTTACGCAGGTGTAAATGTTGTTTGTCGAGGCTTTATATAGGGGGAGCTCACACCAGCTGGGGGAGGGGGGTGCTATATATAATATTACTAGCGCCCCCCTGTTGAAATTGTACCCGATAGGCAATTTCATCCGTTGATGGACGTACGGATGGTGACGTGTAAGGCGGAGATTAAATCCATACTCACACCAAATAGTAATTGCTATTTGGTGTGAGTAGCCGGGGCTTGGTGTGAGTAGACGTGTAAGGGAATACTTGGCGAAGCAGAAACGGAGGAACAATTCTTTGCTCTCTGTAAAGAAAGATGTCCCACCGATTACGTCACAAAATACCCCCAATTAAAAACATTTTCCAGGGATCATTACAAAAGAGAGAGGCCCCCATATACTAGCCCTTTTAATTCATTTCCTTTCTTAAATGAAGAAGTAAAAAAATGGGCAGAAAATATTATTTTGTTTGTAAGTCGAAATTGCGTTCAGTACGAGTTATGTCAAAATTGCTGTCTCTCCGTTTGGAGGGAAGACGATTTCCTTAGATTAGGGATACACAAAAATAATATAAACAATTTATATACTGACGAAGAACTCTCCTCCTCCTCTGATAATAGAAACCAGAGCAGAGGCCCATCCGCCCGATCTCCCTCTACCTCGAAGGACCCTCAAGAACAGGCAAAACCACCTGGGCCAGAAGCCTCGGACGACACAATTACTTCTCCGGCAGAATAAGCTTCAAGGACTACGACCAAGACGCCGTCTACAACGTGATAGACGACATCAAATACTCGACAGTCCCTACCAAATTAATGAAGAATTTAGTAGGCTGCCAGAGAGATTTCCATGTATTTGTTAAGTTCCAACCAGATCTCACTATTAGAGGAGGAATTCCTTGTATTTTATTAACAAATGGGGACAGTAGTTGGTTAGATGGAATGTCCCCAAAAATGAGAGAATGGTTTGATGTTAATGTAACCACTGTCATGATTAATGAAAATTTTTATTAATTTTATTTATGAAACCACTCAAAATTTTATTTACTTACTATATTTCCCTTATCATCAACTGTTACATCTTGAGTCACATCACTATTTTTTACACTGATGATTACATTTCGTAAAACATTAGAAAATTCTGCTATATCCATAACAACTGATCCTCTACGATCAACTTCCTTTTTATTAACACCAACCTCTGAAATCGACGGACCAGGATCAACATCACTAGTGTCATCACCACCTCTGCGTACATCAATCTCTGACAAACTCAGACGACCTCTGCGTTCATGAATAACTGAACCACTTTCCCCAAAACCTCCTAACAATAAATCTTTTCGCCTCTCCGGTAAACCAACAGACTTAGTCCGTGTCAGAATCGGAATGGCCTTCGTTGGAGGACAATGCCAGACATCAACATTATCATTAGTATATTTTTTAGATAACACAACAATAGATGGGGCCCTCATTTGCGAATCTTCTGGCATGTCACTCGTAAAATACTTCAGATACCCCTTCATTTTACAATACGCAACCCCTCTTTTAATATTGGAATTTTCAAGTCGATACTTCACCATCCATGGCACCTGTTTGTCATTAATTGAACAATAACCATTCCCATAATAGACTAACTCGCATTGACTATCTACTGGGAAAATAAACCATGCCTACAAACTGTCATTACCGAAACAAGGAGCTCCATGAGTAAACCATGCCTGCTACTGTTAGTGGAAAGGAACCAGAAAATCACCTCAGTGTAATAACTCTCCAACTGCAAAAGCATATCTCTCTTATCTCTCTCCACCGACAAATATCTGAGGCTGGACCCAGATATATAGACAGCTGTAAATACGGAGATTCAGAATTTAAAATTTTAATTCCCGCCCATTACTGTTCATTCACGCGGAATTCATTGCACCTTTACTTTATATCCAAGCAAAACCACCACGATCGTGACACGTGGGTAGACAGGAGATGGCCACGTCTACTCACACTAAGCCCCGGCTACTCACGCCAAATAGTGATTACTATTTGGTGTGAGTACGGATTTAATCTCCGCCTTACACGTCACCATCCGTACGTCCATCAACGGATGAAATTGCCTATCGGGTACAATTTCAACAGGGGGCACTAGTAATATTATATATAGTGCCCCCCCAGCTGGTGTGATCTCCCCCTATATAAAGCCTCGACAAACAACATTCACACCTGCGTAAGTTAAGTGTTAATCACTAAATAAGCTAAATAATGCCTCGCCAAGCCTCTTTCCGTTTTTATGCCAAGAATGTCTTCCTCACCTACCCACAATGCCCATGCCCAAAAGAACAACTCTTAGAACTCCTCCAATCTCTCCTCCAACTAGCCTGTCAGTCATACTACATACTTGTCGCAAGGGAGCTCCATAAAGATGGAAACCCTCACCTTCATGCCATGGTTCAATGCACGAAGAAGATCCAAACCTCCAACCTGAGATTTTTCGATCTCACTGGAACCAATGGGAGGATCTACCATCCAAATATAGAAAAACTCCACTCGCCAACAGCAAGTCGACAGTATATACAGAAAATGGACGAATTCGTCGAATGGAGAGAATTTTCATCTAAGGGGAGAAGTCCTTCGAAAAACAGAGACGAACTCTGGAAAGGAATACTTGGTGAAGTAGAAACGGAGGAACAATTCTTTGCTCTTTGTAAAGAAAGATGTCCCACCAATTACGTCACAAAATACTCCCAATTAAAAATATTTTTCAGGGATCATTACAAAAGAGAGAGGCCCCCATATACTAGCCCTTTTAATTCATTTCTTTTCTTAAATGAAGAAGTAAAAAAATGGGCAAAAAATAATATTTTGTTTGTAAGTCGAAATTGCGTGCAGTACGAGTTATGTCAAAATTGCTGTCTCTCCGTTTGGAGGGAAGACGATTTTCTTAGATTAGGGATACACAAAAATAATATAAATAATTTATATACTGACAAAGAACTCTCGTCGTCCTTCTCTGATAACAGGAACCAAATCAAACTTGACTGCATTTTCATGGTTTGACTTGATTCTAAATTTTATGAAACCATAAATAGTAGTTTGGGCTTAGTTTAATTCCAGACCAAACCATCGTCACTCCAATATATACAAGAGCACTTGAATTGATAGAAGGGACTACGAATAAATTTCATTCATTTGCTATGATCCAAGTCACTTCCTGGCCAGATCGAACACAAAATTTAGAAATCAAGGGGGGAATTATTTTTCCCCATAAACCATCAAAATGGAATGCCAAGCCAACAATGTTAGCGAGTCATAAGAACAAATACTCAGAACATTCTCAAACAGTACATTCTCAAGGGAACTAAAACCACCAAAAAGTAGAGAACCATTTTTAGTGGGTGTTTGAAAATCTACTATTTTAATAAGTTATTTTAATTTTTAATTATTTTAGTAGGTTAAAATTTTTGTGTTTAAAAAGATAGTTAGATTTTTTTGTAATTGAATGTAATATTTGTGAAAGAAAACATAAAATGATTATTGATTTGATATGACATTTTATCTTATTAATTATTTTAACTTATTTTGTCTTTTAGTGAATTTTAGCCCAAAAAACCCCAAAAAAAACCCTTCCCAAAAATCAACATAATTGAATCAGAAGAGCTGCATAGCAAGTAATGTGGCTGTACTTCAACGTATTTAACAGGTGAAACCTCGTAAATTTAGAGCAAAAAGTACAACATATCTAACCAAAAAGTCCGACCTATCTACCCCAACAAGCACATTGATGCTAACATGAAAACTGTCCTCAAAATCAACACCTAAAAAATAATCAGAAATGCTTTGGACCCCCTCATAAATCGACCCCCACAACCCCCAGCTGAGCTGGAAAGCCACATGAGCGGTCCCGTGACTTTCAAAGCCACGCACCCCCTCTTTCTCTCTTCTCATTCAGAATTCAAAATTGCCTCATTATCTTATCAGAGAGATACAGATCTCTCACCTCTATCACATAGGGGATATCACATAGACAGAGTTCTCCCCCGACAGCTCCTCCCCTTCACACCGATCTTTCTCTGTTTCTCACTCCAATGCCCAACATCCCTTTCACTCCGACGCCCGACAGCCCCTCTTTCTCTATCCTTCCAAAGTTCTCTTTCTCTATCCTTCCAAAGTTCTCCCTCGACAGCTCCTCTCTTTCACTCGGACGCCTAACGTCCTCTTTCATTCTGATTAAGTCTCTCTACTTCTCTATTTGTCAAATTGAAAAACTGATTATTTCTGAAACTGATTAAGTCTCTATTTCTAAAACTGGAACACAGAACACATTAACAAATTGAAAAAAACTTGATTTGTGCTCTCTATTTCTCAACAAAAAAAAAAAATGATTAAGTCTATGTTTTTCTTTTCTCCAAAACAGGCAGGTTATGTAATGTCCATACCCAAAAAGATAATGCCAATGCCCAAAAAGACTAATAGAAATTGCAGAATTCTCAATGGTGAACCCCGAGATTAGCTTGTTCTAATAATGGCGGTGGAAGGGTCTTTGCCTTCCTTTAACACCACTAGCCTAGATTGCATCTTCACAACAATTTAACCTCAAAACTCAATTATGGATATTGTGTATTTGGGCATTTTACACACATAAATGACCTTTAAGTCACAAACCCACATCTGCAATGAGAATTTCCAAAGAGAAACAGTGAGGGCACTAAAATAGGATCTCACAATGAGAATAGAGAAATGGGTAAGGGTGTGTTTGATTAACAAGGCCTTCTTCAAACAAGAGAAACCCTTTTGATGATATATCACAAACTCCCCAAGATCATCACCACTGACAAAAAGGAGAGATGGGTTTATCCTTTCACCACATGGGTATGTCCCAAATACAAAAATCTCAGATCAAAACAGAGACGAAGCGAAGCGAGAGAAACAGCAAGTTCCTGGAGAGCTATGGCCGTCGTTTTCTGGGAAAGAGAGCTACGGTGAACGGAGGAGAGAAGAGGGAAGAGGGACAGGGGCAGATGGACGGACGAGGGAAGAGTGAAAGTTCAGGTTTAGGGCGCTTATTTTTTTGTTTTTGTTTTTTCATCTAACAGTGCGTGTATCACACCTTATCACAGTGCAAGTATTCTTCACACACTAATGACAGTTACCAGCTCAGCTGGGGGTCATGGGGGTTGATTTCAGTGGGGGTCTGAATCGGAACTGAAAAATAATTTCAAAGGTCAGTTCAAATGTAAACAAAAGCATAATAGCTAAACAATGTAGTAGTTCCAGCTTCTAACCTTTTCATTGAAATCAATTCAATTAAACATGAAATGCAATAATCCCATTTACTGTTACAAAAAATGATAACAAGAATTGATCAATGAATTTTCAACTCAGAATATAATCGAACCAGAAGGCAAGAATGAATGACACATCAAAACGGACTAAAAGCCTCCAGGCTTAATAACTATAGCATCAAGCAATTTCACCACCAAACCTTGAGTGCAGGTGGTATTGGGTACCCAACTTAAGAGCTCATTTGTAGTAGTAGGCTGAAAATTCAATGCTCACAGAGCCATAGATGATGATAGAAAATGCCATTCAAAAACCACATTACAGTGGCTCAAAAATCAAATTCATAATCTCTGTTTTTCGGCAAGAAACTAACAACTAGCAGTGAAAACATCAACATAATTTCAAATACACTATAACCTCCCTAAATCAAAACATACAATATAACCCAGAATGATAATACCATAATCTAATACATAATAAAATTAAACTTTCAAATATGACCTCCATCTCTCAAGACTAAACTCACAAAAACAAGCCAAAAAATGTCCTCAAATCTTCCCCTTGGTACCAGCATCAAACTTTCTAAAAATCAAACCATGGAAAAAACATTTAGCTACACAGCAGTATCCATTCTAAAGAAAGATGGTACATGACAAACATCTAATCTGTCTAAAGAAAGTCAAAATTAAACCATTACATAACAATATGCAGATAAAATTGAAAAAAAAAAATAGTTGCTCAAAATTGGTTCTAAAATAGTATTACCAGAATCACTAATACATACATCTATTGTATTATCTGAGCAACCCACAAACACCTGAACCTCTCATCAACTATACCACAAAAGTAATTTAAATAATCCTATGGTCCATCTATATTCTTGATCCTTGAAGCAAACTATTGAATGCCCAACATTAACAACATAAATATTGCTTGATAAAGCTCAAACTACCGCAAGATCAATAGCCAACAATTATTCACCCAAAAAAATAGCCAACAATTAATATCAAGACATAATCTCCATTTTCAATTGGATAATGATCCAAATAAAGCTACAAAAACTCCATTTTTAACCCAAAACAAAATGTGCTTAAACATCAAAATTGTTCCAAAGTTATAAAAATTAAACCACAATACTAATAAACTCCACATTTTAAACCAAAACTAAGCAGTACCCATTACTGATAACATAAAAAACAGCCCAAACTAAGTACAACCCATTACCAACAATTAATATCAAGACATAATCTCCATTTTCAAATGGATAAAGAACCAAATAAAGCTATAAAAACTCCATTTTTAATCCAAAACAAAATGTGCTTAACATCAAAATTGTTCCAAACATTATGAAAATTAAACCAAATAGCAATAAACTCCACATCTTAAACCAAAACTAAGCAATACCCATTACTGACAACATCAAAAAACCCCAAACTAAGCAGAACCCATTACCATTCAGCCTCATCAGTACCTCCTTCCAGCACCGCCACCGAACCCACCGCCACGGCCACCACCATACGGCGGAATCGCCGGCGCAGAGACCCCGATCTCTTCCTTAAGCACAACACCAGGCATTTCACTCATTCCAAGGGAAGCAAGGAGGTCGATTGTCTCCTTATCGACCTCGATGTGGTCAGTTTTGATGGCGGATTCGTCAGGGACGAAGTCCATGCGACGCTCTCTCTCCTCCTCCTGGAGCTTGAGGGAGATCCCACGAACTGGACCCTTCTGGATCCGCTTCATGAGGTGGGTGGAGAAGCCGGCAATCTTGTTGCGGAGGCGCTTGGAGGGTATGATCGCAACTTCTTCCAAGATCTTCTTGTTGGTGTGGAAATCAAGTGTCATCTTCGAGTAGTAGCGTTCGATCACTTGCCTCGATGATTTCTTCACGGTCTTGGTACGAACGCGACCCATGGCTGGAGCAGAGAGAGAGAGAGAGAGAGAGGAGGCTAGGGTTTTTATGGGGAGGGAAGATAGAGGAAGAAGGGAAGGCTAGGGTTTTCTGAGGGAGAGAGTGATGTGGGATTAGGGTTTGGTATATATGTTGTCTTTGTGAGGAAATGTCCAAAATGACCTTAAAAGAAAGTTTTTAGGTTAGGTCCTTAAACTATTGACAATTTTCATATTATTCTCGTTATTTATGAATTTATACATTTTAACTTTCACAATCATTAAAAATATAAAATAACTATATTAGTCTTTCTTAAGATTTGAAAAAAAAAATATAGTTAATTTTATAATTTTCTTGACCTCCCATTTAGTAAGATTAAAAATATCAAAATTAATGTAAATGATATGAATACACAAAACTACATAAAGTAAAATATATATTTTAATATAAAAGAAATGAAAAAAATATTTTTTTTTCTATTCATACGACTAACAAATTTTTGATGCAAATGAGACCAAGTGTTATATAAAATAAAATCTTAAAAGAACCTAGTGTATTAATGTCAAATTTGTGGGGTTTATTGTATTTTTTTTTTTTTCAAACCTTAAGAGAGGTTGGTGTAATTTATCCTTATAAAAAATAAAAAATACACTTTTATGCTTCCTTAAAGGACAAATTTGTGTGGATTTATACTTGATGGAGTCAAAATGTAAATATTTAATTGAGGAAAGTAAGATGAGATTCACTAATAATTAAAGATATCTTAATGTAATTTTAATAACGATATAATAATCATGTTTACTTTTTATTTATTTATTTTTAATTATAAAATTACAGATTGAACCATCACCTATTTTAAGAACCAAAACTAAACAGTATTATTGAAAAAATTAAATCAAACTGTGCAGTTTGATTTGCAATTTATTTGCATTGCCCTAGCTCACAGTGGCAGCACTCATGGCCCAAACAGAACTCAAAAGTGTGCTGAAGGCCTATAAAATTTGAACAGCCCGCAAAGTTCTTGAAATTGCCATTTTAAAGGGCTTTAAATTTGTGGCACATAAATTTAGCTTCAAACAAGCCCAGATTTTAGTCCATTAATGCCTCTAAGTTGACAGCCCGTACAACTCCTTTAATTTGGGCCTGCCAAAACCCAAACATTTAAAGGACAAATTATTCGAATGTGTTCTTTGAAAGATGTGTATTCTATTTAGTGGATGTTTGGCATCTCTTAAAAAAGTTAAAAAGTCATTAAAAAAGTAAAAAAACTAACACTGTTCACATGTTTAGGTGGGAAAAAAAATGCTGAGCAGACAGAGGATAAAATTACAAATTTGCCCTTTTAAATTTAATAGCCAAAAGTGTATGTCAGTGTTGTCATATGTACCTTCCATCTACATTTTACCAAATCCACTGACGTGGCTAAATGTAAGCCACGAATTCTCAAAGTCAAAAAAAATTTGAAATGCACTAAATGCACACAGTGTGTGTCCGGAATGGTACAAGAGTAATTTTGATATTTGATACAATATTTTATTACACATTTTTTCATAAAAAGTCAAAAAATTATCCTAAACATACATCTTTTTTCTCTCTACTTTTTTAGCTAAAAAGTCAAAAAATACACTCATATAGATCATCTCAAGCAACCTCTTAGTCTCATAATTTTTTGTGTAAAGTCAAAAGTCCTGTTTGCCTTCTTTATTCTCTTTCTCTTTCTAATATACAGTCACCGGCGACCATCATCGATTGGGGGTTCACCTGCAACTACTAAACACCAATTCCTTATTTCGCCCTCACTGACGACAAAAAAGATAAGTTTTCAATGAAAGAGATGCATAGATCTACATCAAATCCAACTATATCTAAATTAAAAATAGTTATTAGAGTACAATCTTCTCTCTATATCTATCTCTTTCAGTCAATCTTTCAATTTTTCTTCTTTTTTTCTGCTACACACTTCTCCTTTCCTATTTTAATGGAGAAAATTTTCAAGTTCTATACAATTTTTTTCTTCAAGTTTAGTTACAGGCGGTGAAAATTATAAATTTTTCTAATTTGAATTTTTTAGATGTTAAAATGAATCATACTTTAAAACTGTAAAATTTGTGTAGTTTCATAACATTATTTAAAGTGTAAAATTTTACAATTTAGTAACATGTTTTTCAGTTTGATTAATTAGTAGAAATGCTTAATAGAATTATGCATTGAAATTGTAAAAATTTTACAATTTCAAAGCATGCTTTTCAGTTTGATCAATATAGAAGATTATTTGTTTAAAGCATACAAAAATTGAAAAATAACTTATATTTTTTCTCCATTTGTTACTCTCTTTTTTTTCTTTTTTCCTTTCAGTTTATTTAGCACAATTTTGCTATGATTTTTCGCTCTAATTTCTCCATTTTTTTTTGGTAATATTCTGAACATTCCGATGAGTCTCTGGCGATATTCTTGACGTCCAACGACGTTCTAAATATTTTGGCAACTTCCAATGATATTTATAACACTCCGGCTAATTTTCGACAATACTCCAATGACTTCCTAGCGATGTTAAATATTTCAGTGAGTCTCTGGTGACTATGTAATGAAAGTCTGACAGATGTGGGATGTGACAACATATTTAAATCTTTTTAATAAAAGATTTTTTTATAATAATTAAAAATATATAAAACTAATTGATACAAATATTTTATTTTCTGATTGGATAAATTTTATATTTTATATAGGAGACCTACCGGTCAGCCACACTATGAAACGAGGTTCAATAATAAACTTTTCTTGCTTTGCCTTTACAGGCCCAAAGTTCCTCCTTTAGAAGCCTTTCAAAAGGCCCAACAAAAATACAGGTCAATGGCTTTAAAGGCCGCATTGAAAGTCTTGAAAACTACCATCTAATTGTGGACCAAATACTTAGGGTTGGTTTGGGATGTCCTAAAAAAGTGTACTTTTTGACTTATTGGTGGGTTTGAGTTGGGTTTGGATTGGGTTTGATGTGATGTGTTAGAGAGGTGATGTGATTTAAATAAGATGATGTGACTTAAATAAGATAGTGACTTTTTGACTTATTTAGTACATGCCAAACTAGCCCTTAGCCTCTCAAGGCTTTATTCAGGAGAAATTTTATTTTCACACATTAAGTTTTCTTACTTTATACATTTAATGAATTTTTTCAAAAATCATAATTTTATCCTTTAACAAAATTACTATATCACCCACACATCTCACAATTTTTCCATACATGTCTCACCCACTACTATGCAACACTTAAAAATTTCATAAAATTCAACCCTACCAAACTCATCCAATACAGCTGCAACAACAAATCCATAGTAGCTTCATCCCTCTCTCGAATCGAATTACTCTCGTGCCAGCTAAGGCTGTTCAAAAATCCGTTCAAATCGGTAATTCGGGTTGAATCAGACCAAACCATACGGTTTGGTTCGGTTCTATTAAGAACCGGTTCGGTTTCAGTTTAAGAAATTTGAGAACCGTAAAAACGGTTCGGTTAATGGATTTTATGAAAAAATCATGGTTCGAACCGAACCGAACCGAACCGAACCGAATTTTAAAAAATATATATATATATATATTTAATATCAAGTTTTATTTTTATTAATTGATTTTTTGTAATTTTAATGATATGAGGATGATATAGATATGTAATGTTGAGTAATGTCTTAATATTATTAGTTTTTATCATGAGTTAAATGTAATTAGTTTGAGTAATTATTTTGCTAATATTAACAATTTATTCTTGTAAATAGAAATTTTTGGAACCGTGAACCAAATTGAAACTGAACCGTTATTTCGGTTTGGTTCTGGTCCGGTTTTATAAGTGTAATGGTCTGGTTTGGTTGCCAAAATCACAAAACCGTTAGGATTGGTTCGGTTCTTGGATTTTCTCAAAACTGAACCAATCCGGATTGTGAACACCCCTAGTGCCAGCCCAAGCTTAGCAATGTCACAGCTCGGATCTGATTTTTCTCGGGATCGTCCCCAGATTCCCACCGCGAAACACTCAGAACTAGAGCTAGCTGAACCTGATACTCCGACAACGACGAGTAGTAGTCTTGAGTATTGACTGCCGATTCTGTCGAAGTGGTCGACGGCGGTAGAAGGAGAAAAAGAGGTCGACGAACTCATTGGCGATTGGCCGGAGGAAGCTACGCGATGATCAGAGCCACATGTAGGGGAGACAGTCGAAGGAATTTCGTTCGATCGATTAGGGTCGTGATTGCCCCCTATGTGAAGCTTCTTGAAAATGTGTTTCATCGTTCCCTCCACAGTCTTTCTCTCTATCTACACTTTCTCTCTCTATATATCTATTACCTTCTTTTTGTTCCTATCTCTCTCTATATCTCTATATTAGTTTCTCTCTCTCTCTCTCTAGAAGAGAGTCAAGACAAAGGTGAGAGAGAAAAGATGTGCATAAAGAAGGTGAGGGTATATTTGGAATGTGAAGTGTGTGGACTGAGATAAAGAAGTAAAAATCAAATTACTAAATGTGTAGATTGAGAAAAGATGTACACAGTGATAATTTGGTGAGTGAAAATAGAATTTTTCTTTATTCAGACCCACAATTTAATGGCAAAATTACCAATCGATCCTATTGATTGGAGTTATTCCCTAATAAATCTTGAGTGAGGTTTTTATGTCATTTTGAAATTCCTTCTTTCTGTCGTTGAGAATTTTTGGAAAAGCAGTGAGTTCCTTATGAGAATCGGTGTGGGTTGAAAATTGTAGTTTAATAGGTTGGTTTGTGAGGATAAATTTGAAAACGTAGACCTATTAATTTGAAATAAAACTTGTTGGGTATTGAGTGTGGTCTATAAGACTGGCGTGCAAGTCCCCCTAATTTCATCAAATTTGTATTCATCTCTTAAATTAAATCTAGTCTACTAAGAATCCAAATTTAATTGCCACAATTTTTGTGGCTTATACAAGAAAATTTTATTGTGGATTGCGTTGATTACAAATCCATTTTGACAATTATTGCATTGTCAAAAATAAAATCAAATGTTAGTCACTCAAATTAAAACCTAAATCTTCTTTGTTGAATTATAGTCGACTTGATTATGTTTCAGATTTATTCCTAGATTCAGATATGTAGACAACTTATTTGAATGGGCACAGTAATTATCCGTGTGAAATCAAGTGTTCACCCAAATTAAACGTGGGTCATCATCCATTCAAATTAAAACAAAATTTTCTTTCTTGAATTATAGTTGACTTTATTCCAATTTGAACGTGTTTCTCAATTTAGGTAAGTAGGCAACTCATTTAAATAGATATAGTCATAATCCCTATGAATTCAAATGTTCACACAAATTAAATTTAGGTCATTCACCTATTCAAATTAAATTTAAAATTTCTTTCTTGAACTTCATTTGACTTATTCTAATTTGATCTTATTCTTCAATTTGCATACGTAGAAACAATCCCCCATTGTTCATTGTCTATATGGGACTTCTGATATTCAAAAATTGAAATCAAAGGATTTTTCTCTTGAAATAACATAGTGTAATTAATAAATACATCATATCTTGAATGAGTCTAACTTGCATAATAAAAATTTATGTGATATTGAGAGTCAAATTGCATTGTAAAAACAAAACCAAATTTTTGCTTAATAGAGATGTAGAGTAGTCCACTCCAGCTGTAATCGTCGCCAACTTGGACAGACCTCAGACCTGCCAAGGAACATTTTGAGTATTCATGGGTGTTTCGGGTTGTCTTTTTTTAGTAATTTTTTTTTTATCAGAATAAAAATTTCCATTAATGTAGCCAAACAGCACATACAAAGAAGAATTCATCCAAGAGATAAACTTACACCAATCAAAGGAAAGATGAAAAAAAACAACACACAGGAGTAAAGCTATGAAGATACCCAACTACACAACCTGTGCTTGTGCTCGTACTGTAAGCAGAGGCCAAACAATCAATCGTAGAGCATACCGAGAATAAATCATAGAATACAACCACAAAGTGGGTAAGTTACATTAAGCATTGATGGATTCCAAAATCAAACCAAACCAAAATACAAAGAAAAACAAAAAAGAAGACCAGAAAACTTAACCTCAAACTAGATCTATAGCAAATCCACATCGGCGGGATGGAGAAGGAGAACCCAACACACTTCCACCGTGAGGGGAAGAAAAACGCCTCACAAAGAGGGAGAGATTGGAAAGAAAATCTCCCAAAACTTATTTGACAGAAGTTGAAAGATAAAAGGGGGGAGAGAGAAGAGAGAGGTGGCCGGAGGCCGAAATCCCCTCCCTTTCCCCAAGCACCGCCGCATAGAGAACCTTTTTTTTTTTTTAGTAACTTTGCTATTGTTTTTTTTTCTTTTTTTTTGTTTATTTATGTATTTATTTATTTTTATTTTTTATTTTGTTTTTTGTTTTGTTTTTAGTGAACTTGTTAAAAAAATTTCAAAAAACTTCAAATTTATAAATTCTACGCAATTTCAAATTTCAAAAAACTCTTTTTGGGATTATTTATTTATTTTTTTTAAAACTTCTTACAACACCTTTATCCGATACTTCAAAGCTCTATCTGATACTTCAAATCTAATGTGACACTCCAACAACTATTTTGGCATCAAGTAGAGCTATTGTGGATGGTGACAGGTGTATCCAACTTACGGTTTTGATTCCACGTCTTTGGCTCGTGTGCGGGCTATATCTGGTTTTAGCTAAACCAACTAAAAAAAAAAAAAAAAAAAAAAAAGGCATACCCCCACCCAAGTGGTCTCATTTTTTATTATTATTACAAAGTGGTCTCATCATTACCCTCATGTTTTCCCTCCAGCTTTTGATGGACGATTTGAAAGGTTCCATGGCAGCCATCTCATCCATCCTCTTTTGCACACACACCCATCCTCTTTTTTATTTTTTACACCCATCTTCCACTTTCTTTTTATTTTAATATATATATATATATATATATATATATGTTTATTATAATATTCTACTCTCCCGCTGTCAACTTTTGCATACACCCCATACTTTTTCTTTTTTCTTCTTTCCACACACTTCCCTTTCATTTTTTTTTAATACCCCCCTCCACTTTCTGTCTTTTATTTTATTTTATTTATTTATTTATTTAAAAAAAAAAAAAAAAAACCGAAGCAGAAGAAGACGACCTGCACACCAAACCATCTTTTCTTCATCTCAGGGATCAACCCCGATCACATTTTTTACACAAAAAAAAAAAAAAATACAACAAAACACATCCACACATATCCACAGTGGGATTTTTCTTCTCTACTCTGCTGCAGGTCTCTTCTTCTTGCCTCCGTCTTGGCCAGCCCTTGCCGGTGTTGCCTCCGGATTTCCCACGCCACCGAGCACATTTACTCCCTGCTCCTCCACTGCCGCATATGGCGGCCCTCCAAATTGGAACATCACGGTGGCCTTCCGCTTCAGCTCCTTGTTTTCTGCCCTTAGCACGCTTATCTCTGCTCGCGCATCCTTATACATGCGTTGGAGCAGAGCCAGCTGGGAGTTTAAATACTGCACCTCATTTGTCCTGCTCTGCAGCCGGTTCGACAAATTTGTGACCGCCGTCATGCTTTCCACACATGCCTTCAAAGTATATTGATTGGCCTCCACATCCGACTGCCCTGCCATTCTTTACTCCACAGACCGCATCGGAAAGTTCAACGGAGTAAACTCCGGGGCGCTTGGTTGTGGTTCCAGTGCCACCGCACCAGTTGTCTCTCTTGTTGACTCGTTGAGGTCGGGAAAGAGGGTGAGCAGTCCACGGGAAGACGAGGACGAGGCCATTTTTCTGGGCAACCGAGTGTTACAGACTATCTCTCTCAGCAAAACGAAGAAGAGTTTTTTTTCAGAGGTTTTTCGCAGTTTTTCTCTGCCTCAGCTTCAGCCTCCATCTTATAGCCGAGGCAGCCACGCGCATCGCGCGCCTCTTGCCACCAGCCGACAAACGGGCACGCAAGCCAAGGCGCCCACGTGCCTCGCCATCATGTCCGGCACACCTTTTGATGAATTGGGCACGCCTTTTGATGGCATGCCTTTTGACAAAATTGGGCACACCTTTTGAGGGTGCAACTTCTTCAACGGTCCGACATGACCCTATAAACTGTCCCGACATTTGATTCCGGTTAGCATCTTCAACGGTCCAACATGACCTATAAACTGTCCCGACATTGATTCCGGTTAGCCTACAGTGTCCTCTACCACGTTATGACACCACCATACAGTGTCCTCTACAACGTTATGACACCACCATACAGTGTCCTCTACAACGTTATGACACCACCATACAGTGTCCTCTACAACGTTATGACCCCATCATCCAGTGTTCTCTACCACGTTATGGCACCACCTTTCAGTGTCTTCACCAACGGTCTGACACGACCATACAGTGTCTCCTATCTTTTTTTTATTTTTTATTTTTATGTATTTTCTTGTTTTGTTCCTCTCTCCAAACTCAAGTTGGTTAGTTTCTATCCTCCTTGAGTTTGCGGGGGGCTGTTAGAATTTACTCCTCACCTACTACCTTCACCTACCCTCCACCTACTCCTCACCTACTCCAAAATCCTCTTCTATATAATAGGAATCCTTGTACTTGTAATATACACAACAATCTATCAATCAATCAATAATATACATCAAATTTTACAAGTTTGAACTTCAACCAGTCTACCAAAAGCTAATATAGCTTTTAGCATCATCCCTTGCGTCAATTTTGAATGGAAAATTTCTTGATGCATTTTCTTTGCAATAATGCTACAGATTATTGAATTTATACCACTAACACCACCACTAATGATGTGACAAGTAAAAAAAAAAACCAAGAACTAAGACACAAAACACATGTGACAGTGGGTGAGACCCACTGCCACATCCCTAGTGCAACCACTAATTAGTGGTCTGCATCATTTTTCTTTTCTTTTTTCTTTTTTTTTCTTTTGTCTTCAAATAAAAGCAGCTAACAGTACAATTTGGTACAAATTGTGGTTGTTCCATGTCATGTCATGTCATGCCTTCTATTTCTTTTTCTTTTTTAAGTTTTTTGTTTTTTTAAATAGTAGATTAATAGATTTAACATATTAGGTAGAGAGCTTTTATGTTAATTTGCCATCCAAACCTTAAAAAAAATTTGACATACTAAAATTTGAAAGTTTGAGGAAAGAAACTCTTAGATTTGTCTATACAAGACAAATGTGAAAAGTAAAAAAAAATTGACATATTTTGAAAAAAAGATCATTAAAGACAAAAAAAAAAAAAAAAAAAAGGAAAAATATGAATTTTTTAACTGTATGCCAAACTAACCCTTAGTATATTAATCCCTAAAATCTTGATAGTGCACTCATAATTTAAATGATTTTGTCTCGTTTGAAATCTCCTCCTAATTTCCTATTAATACTTTTTTTGTTTGATTTTTCTACTATAATTTTCGTGTAATGAGTATTTTTTATTATAACAAGACGTATTTTATCATAACTTGTTCTTACCTATTGTCGTACAACAAGTGCTATTCTAAGCCTCCGTTTGGGAAGTAGGTTGACTTTTTGACTTTTTTGGCTATTTTGGGAAGAGCTTTTTAGCTTTTTTATTTTTTTTGGTGATAAAAAAGTGTAATGATTATGGATTAGATGTGATATTTTGTTTATTGTGACTAAAATAACCTATTTTGTCTTTTATGACTATTTTAGTCCCAACCTTCCTTGCCAAATGGACCCTAAAGTAGCCAAAATCCTGTCCAATCTCTCTTGAATCAAACCTCACTTAATTTGTGATTCTTCCATGTGAATGGATAACTCTCATAATCCCTATGAATTCAAATGTTCACACAAATTAAATTTAGGTCATTCACCTATTCAAATTAAATTTAAAATTTCTTTCTTGAACTATCTTATTCTCTAATTTGCATACGTGGAAACAATCCCCATTGTTCTTTGTCTATATTGGACTTCTGATATTCAAAAATTGAAATCAAAGAATTTTTCTCTTGAAATAACATGCTGTAATTAATAGATACATCATATCTTGAACAAGTCCAACTAACATAACAAAAATTTATGTGATATTGAGAGTCAAATTGTATAGTAAAAACAAAACCAATTTTTTGCTTAATAGAAATGTTGAGTAGTCCACTCCAGCTGTAATCATCACCAACTCGGACAAACCTGCCAAGGATCATTCTGAGTATTTATGGGTGTCTGGGGTTGTCTTTTTTTAAGTAACTTTGCTATTGGTTATTTATTTATTTATTGTTTATTTATTGTTTTATTTTTAGTGAACTTGTTAAAAAAATTTCAAAAAACTTCACATTTATAAATTCTACTCAACTTCAAATTTCAAAAAAAAAATCTTTTTTGGGATTAATTTTTTTTTTTAAAACTTCTTACAACACCTTTATTTGATCCTTCATAACTTCACCTAATACTTCAAATATAATGTGACACTCCAACAACTATTTTGGCTATTTTGGCATCAAGTTTGAAGTCTATCCGGTGTACCAAAAGCTAACATGACTTTTTACATCATCCCTTACGTCAATTTTCACATGAAAATTTCTTGATGCATTTTTTTTTTACTTTCGTCTTCAAATAAAAGCAGTTAACAGTACAATTTGGTACAAATTGTGGTTGTTCCACGTCATGTCATGCCTTCTCTTTCTCTCTTTCTTTCTTTTTCTTTTTCTATTTTTTTTTTATAAAAATAATAGATTAATAGATTTGACATATTGCATATTGGGTAGAGAGCTTTCATATCAATTCGCCATCTAAGTTTTAAATTTTTTTTGACATATTAAATTTTGAAAGTTTGTGCAAAGAAACTCTTAAATTTGTCAATACAAGACAAATATGAAATGTAAAAAATTTTGACATATTTTGAAAAAAGATCATTAAAGACAAAAAATATTTAGAAAAATTATGACTTTTTAACTGTATGTCAAACTAACCCTTAGTATATTAATCCCTAAAATCTAGATAGTGCTCTCATAATCTAAATAATTTTGTCTTGTTTGAAATCTCCTCCTAATTTCCTATTAATATTTTTTTGGTTTGATTTTTCTACTATAGTTTTGTGTAATGAGCACGTTTTATTATGACAACTCGTTCTTAACCATTATCATATATTAAGTGCTATTCTAAAGTAGCCAAAATCCTATCTAATCTCTTTTAAATCAAACCCCACTTAATTCGTGATTATTTCATGTGAATGGATAACTCTCAAAACCCAAATCAGCCAACCCATTGTCCTTATTGAAATTTCTATTCCTTTTTTCTCTCATGCCCAATTCATGTCAACAAAATATATAATTCAATAGTTTGAGTTGAAACTAAATTAAAATGATATTAAAATTAGTGGCAGAGACAAAAATTCAATGTAGAAGGGGTACACATTAATCACAACATTAGTTTTTTTTTTCTTCTCCCATAACAAGTAACAATGAGATATTATTAAACTTATACATTTTTATTTTTATTTTTATTACAATTATCCTTTTATTTACATTAAGATGACTTATAAATCCATAATCAATAACTAAATTTCATTAACCAAATAATCAATAAGCTCAATCCTATCAACTCAAAAAAAAAAAAAAAGGGCTCCACAATGAGGAGAAATAAGCAACTAAACAAATCCTATAATGAGAAATGAATTATCAATTGATTCAATTCTTACCTTGACCTATCAATTAAAAGTGTACAAGAATAATCAAAATAATAAAATAGAGAATTTTTAAAATTTAAAAAAAGCAAATTTTTTTTTACATAATTTAAGGATGGTCACTATTATAATTTTATAAAGGATACATAATACATAATCTTTATTTATATAAATAACAGTATAACTATTGAAAGTTTAGAAGGGACACGTGACCCCTAGGCCTTAGGTGACTCTCCCCTGATTAAAATCATACATCCTAAAACAATATAGATTTACTTTATTTTAAAACTTAATTCCTACATCAAGACCATTACAAAGAGATCGATTATAGAGAAACCTCCTTATACTTGGATAAAGTTGTATGTTATATCACTATTTTTATTCACCCTCCACGTGTTATAATACTTGTTTTTTTGGCACTCTTTAAAGTGACTATCATATAAAATGTGCTTTTATGTCCATTTTTTAATAAATTGAAAAAATATTTGCAGGATAAACTCCTCACCTCGTAAGCCAGAGTGATGGTAGATGTTCAACAATATTACAAATTTATTTTTATTAATGTAGAATTTATCTTGAAAAAGAAATTAATAGTTTAAATTCATTTCATATGGATCCCACAATTCATCCATTCAATCTCCACCACACAAATACATTCGGAGTAAAATCGAGATCCATAAAGATGAATTCCTAGCATTTTTCGGTAGATATTTTATAGCAAACATTCAATTTATGTTATTCACTACAAAAAATTTGACTTTTTGCGACGGCAAAATGCTGTCTCAAAATTTTTTTTGCGACGATAACTGACCTTTAGCGACGGCAAGTAGGGGGTCGCAACAAAGGGCGTTGCTAAAAGGTTTTAGCGACGGCACAATACCGTCGCCTTTTTTTTTGCGACGGTAAAGTTGCATTTTTGCGACGGAATTCTGCTGTCGACATTACTATGTAAAAAATTGAGATTTTTTGAGACGGCATTGTGTTGCCATCGCTAAAAGTATTATTTGCGACGGCAAAAATGCCGTCGCGAAAGTGTTTTATTGCGACGGGTAACCTGCTGTCGCTACAAGATTATTTGAGACAACACGACATGCCGTCGCTAAAAGGTTATTTGCGACGGCAAATAATACTGTCGCGAAAGGTTTTTTTCAATTGTTGCCAATATTTTTTGCAACGGCATTGCTTATGTCGCAAAAACAATCTGGTTCTAATGTTTTTTGAGACAGTGTGGTGCCGTCTAAAAAAAAAAAACTGCAATAAAATTATTAAAACTATGAAAATTACCTGTATTAAATGAAAAATAACTGAAAAAGAAATCGATAATTACATAATAACATAAAATTTTTAGTAAAAAAATAACAATTCATCCAAAATAAAAATATTCTTCCATTCATAACAATACATCAGCAAAATTATCCCACTACATAATGTTGCATAATACATATACAATGTTTAAATACATAATGTTGTTCACAATTCAAAATAACGTAAATCAAAAACAAAAGTTTTCGTCATGATTCTTCCGTGAGTAACAAAAACAAAAGTTAGTCGCAATCTTCACACGCTTACTGTGATAACCCTGCTCCGTATTATGCTAATTGATCTTAATTATGATTGTGATTATGTGTTTGACATAATTTTGAGTGCCATTTATATGAATATATGTGGTTTTGAATTTCTATCTATTCACTGTAGGAAAATCTGTTCGATTCACTGCTCTAGAATTTAAATTGAAGGCCTTATCGGCCATAGAAGCCAAAATTGACTACGCCATTGTGATTGGCATAATTTTTAGAGCCTATGGTGAAATTTAATTAGAAATTTATTCGGATCAAAATAATTAGATTCAGAATAATTAACTAGAGCACTATTATTAACCTTAATCAATTTGATTAAGTGAAAGACTATAAAAAGGGGGCATTACACTCACATTCATTTGGTTTTGAGCTCATTTCACTCATTTGGCTGAGATTAGCTCTCTAGAGAGAGAGATGGTCGAATTTAGTGAGAGAGGGAGAGGCCAACATTGAAGAATTGCAAGAGGGTTCAAGAACTAAGGGGATTAGTTCAAGATTTAGCTATAATTGGAAGAATTGAAGCTCCTAGATGAGTAATCAACCCTTCATTAATTTGAGTTTGTAATCATGTAAATTCAAGAACAAGAATTTGAAGTTGTAATTGATGAATTTGAAGGCAATAGATGCATGCATGTAAGAAATTGCTATGAATTTCTATGTTTGAGCATAAAGTGTGTAATCCATGTTGAACTTTGATTGATGTCCATGTTTTTGATAATCTCTTCACCAATTAAGTTGAGGATAAATGGTATATCCCACATGCAAATGCAAATCATGGAGGTGTGAGTCTTGAATGTATGAATTTGTTATGTTGGTGATGAGTTTGGAATAATTTGAGGCATGCATGTAATTGATTCATGGGAATTGAACTTTATAATGTGGTAATTTGGTGTTTGTATCATGTTAGTAAATGTATATGAGAGTTATGAGTAGTCATATGTAAGAAACATAAGTTTGAATGCAAGTTTGAAGCTCAGTCAGCTTGCTGGAAAACCCAGAATCCGACATGCCCGCTCGAGCAGGGGAGTCGCCGCTCAAGCGTGAAATGTTGGTTCCCAGGACTTTTGCAGACATGGATGTCCGCTCGAGCGGGGAGCCATGTAGTGTGACTTTTAGCTCGAGCGTCCGAATTCATGCTCGAGCGTAAAAATGAGGCAACCCGTATTTTTGCAGACCCACGGGGTCCGCTCGAGCGGCGGAACCTACGCTCGAGCGGGGACCCCTGTTTTAGAAAATTTGTAAAGGTATTCTGTGTTTCATTTTCCATTCTCTTTCACTTCTAAGTACTCTTAGGCATGCATTGAGCGTTATGAACGAATTAAAAGACTAAGAAAGAAGCCTAAGAGGGATGTATGAATTAAGAACGGATTGAATCAATTGTGACCCATATGTGTTATGTAATGTGTAGGGTCGAGCTCCAGGGCAAATCCACCGGCAGAACACTGTGAATAATACCTTAATAAAGATATATTGAAGTATGTTATTTGTCCAATTACTTATTTCCATACAATTCCTATAAGCTTGTTAATTTGAATTGTGGACAAATGTTTGCTATGCTATATGGTTGGGCCAAAGGCCGTCGGATACAGTTGATTGGGTCGAAAGCCGTTTGATATGAATGAATGAATGGGCCGAAGGCTGTTTGATGAATGAATGGGCCAAAGGCTGTTGGATATGAACTAATGGGCCAAAAGCCGTTGGACATGAATGAATGGGCCGAAGGCCGTTGGAGATGAATGAATAGGCCGAAGGCCATTGGAGATGAATGAATAGGCCAAAGGCCGTTGGATATGAATGAATGGGCCAAAGGCCGTTGGACATGAATGAATGGGCTGAAGGCCATCTGACATGAATGATTGGGCCAAAGGCCGTTTGATATGTATGAATGAATTGGGCTTGAGGCCGTTTGCTAAGGAACGAAGTGGGCTAGAGGCCGTTTGATATGTTCGGGCTTGAATCGCCTAATGTACCAAAATAATGCACTAAATAGATATCTACATGGGCCCAAGGCCGTTTGATATATGTGAATCTTATTTGCGTACCTTCTTTATTTGATATTATTCACTAGGCTTTTGCTCACACTCATTCATGTGTATGTAGGTGAGCAAAGAGATGTCCAAACCCAGCCCCAGTGAAGTCTGTGAGAAAGGTCAAGTTTTGGAGAGTCAGCCCTAAATGTCTCACGTATGAGACTTACTTTCGCCTCTTTTGATCTCTTGTTGTAACCTCGTTGTGTTGGCAAAATGTTGGATTACCTTTGTATATAAGTTTTGGTTAGGCTGACAAAGACTTGAATGATCTTGTGTATGTACAAAACTTTGTGTTATTATCCCTTTGATGTGAGTTATTAACAGGTATATATATGGACTGTTATGATGTGCCATGTAAGCACAGCAATATGAACAAAAGTTTAAAATTTGCTTCCGTTTGGCCCTTTTACTCTGATGAGATATGTCTTGTTTGGTTTAAGGCTGTAGGTAATCCCTTGATTACTGGCTGGTTATGTCCTTAACCCATAGGGGCGGGTTCGGGTCATGACACCTGCATTCCACAATAAGCAAACTGCTACTGAAGAAATATCTGAAAAAATAAAAATAAAAATAATTAATGACAATATAATTATGTGTTAATATTTTAATTACAAAAAACGTAAAAAATTAACTACTATATAATTACAAAGATAATTAAGTAAATAATTTTGGCTAGAAAGAAATCCGGCTCTAACTTCCAAACTGGAAACCCGATTGGAGTCCCGTCTTCTCCCACAAGTCTCTCATGCCTAGGCGGTCGTGTGTGCCAAGTTTCGTGCCAAACTGACACCGTTTGGTGATTTTGGAGCGTCAACACCTCGAATTCAAATTTCTTAAAAAACTAGTTTGCCTAGACCGAAATCCAGTTCTAACTCCCAAACCAGGAACCTGATTCGAGCCCCGTCTTCTCCCATAAGTCTCTCGTGCTTCGGCAATCGTGTGTGCCAAGTTTCATGCTAATCTGACCCTGTTTCGTGATTTTGGGGGATCAACACCTCGAATTCAAGTTTCTTAAGGAACTAGTTTGCCTAAAGTGAAATCCGACTCTAACTCCCAAACTGGAAACCTGATTGGAGTTCCGTCTTCTTCCACAAGTCTCTCGTGCCTAGGCGGTCGTGTGTGCCAAGTTTCCTGCTAATCCGACCCCGTTTGGTGATTTTGGGACGTCAACACCTCGAATTCAAGTTTGTTAAGAAACTAGTTTGCTTAGAGTGAAATCCGGCTCTAACTCCCAAACCAGGAACCCGATTGGAGTCCCGTCTTCTCCCACAAGTCTCTCGTGCCTAGGCAGTCGTATGTGCCAAGTTTCATGCCAAACCGATGATGTTGGGTGATTTTGGGACGTCAACACCTCGAATTCAAATTTCTTAAGGAACTAGTTTGCCTAGACCGAAATCCGGCTCTAACTCCCAAATCGGGAACCCGATTCGAGCCCTGTCTTCTCCCACAAGTCTCTTGTACCTAGGCAGCCGTGTGTGCCAAGTTTGGTGCTATTCCAACCCCATTTGGTGATTTTGGGGCGTCAACACCTCGAATTCAAGTTTCTTAAGGAACTAATTTGCCTAGAGTGAAATCCGACTCTAACTCCCAAACCGGAAACCCGATTGAAGTCTCGTCTTCTTCCACAAGTCTCTCGTGCCTTGTCGGTCGTGTATGCCAAGTTTCGTGCCAAATCGACGCCATTTGGTGATTTTGTGGTGTCAACACCTCGAATTCAAGTTTGTTAAGGAACTAGTTTGCCTAGAGTGAAATCCGGCTCTAACTCCCAAACTGGGAACCTGATTCGAGTCCCGTCTTCTCCCACAAGTCTCTCATGCCTAGGCGGTCGTGTGTGCCAAGTTTCATGCCAAACCGATGCCGTTTGGTGATTTTGGGCGTCAACACCTCGAATTTAAATTTCTTAAGGAACTAGTTTGCCTAGACCAAAATCCGGCTCTAACTCTCAAACCGGGAACCGGATTCGAGCCCCATCTTCTCCCACAAGTCTCTCGTGCCTAGGCAGTCGTGTGTGCCAAGTTTCGTGCCAAATCGATGCCGTTTGGTGATTTTGGGGCGTCAACACATCGAATTCAAGTTTGTTAAGGAACTAGTTTGCCTAGAGTGAAATCCGGCTCTAACTCCCAAACCAGGAACCTGATTTGAGTCCCGTCTTCTCCCACAAGTCTCTCATGCCTAGGCGGTCGTGTGTGTCAAGTTTCGTGCCAAACCGACTCCGTTTGGTGATTTTGGGGCGTCAACACCTCGAATTCAAATTTCTTAGGGAACTAGTTTGCCTAGACCGAAATCTGGCTCTAACTCCCAAACTAGGAACCCGATTCGAGTCCTTTTTTCTCCCACACATCTCTCGTGCCTAGCTGGTCGTGTGTGCCAAGTTTCGTGCTAATTCGACCTCGTTTGGTGATTTTGGGGCGTCAACACCTTCAATTCAAGTTTGTTAAGGAACTAGTTTGCCTAGAGTAAAATCCGACTCTAACTCCTAAACCGGGAACCCGATTGGAGTCTAGTCTTCTCCCACAAGTCTCTTATGCCTAGGCGGTCATGTGTGCCAAGTTTCGTGCTAATCCAACGCCGTTTGGTGATTTTAGGGCGTCAACACCTCAAATTTAAGTTTCTTACAGAACTAGTTTGCCTAGAGTGAAATCTGGCTCTAACTCCCAAATCGGGAACCCAATTTGAGACCCGTCATCTTCCAGAAGTCTCTTGTGCCTAGGTGGTCATGTGTGCCAAGTTTCGTGCTAAACCGACGCCGTTTGGTATTTTGGGGCTTCAACACCTCGAATTTAAATTTCTTAAGGAACTAGTTTGCCTAGACCGAAATCCGGCTCTAACTCCCAAACTAGGAACCCGATTCAAGCCTCGTCTTCTCCCACAAGTCTCTTGTGCCTAGGCAGTCGTGTGTGCCAGGTTTCGTGCTAATCCTACCCCGTTTGGTGATTTTGAGGCGTCAACACCTCGAATTCAAGTTTGTTAAGGAACTAGGTTGCCTAGAGTGAAATCTGGCTCTAACTCCCAAATCGGGAACCCGATTGAAGTCCTGTCTTCTTTCATAAGTCTCTCATGCCTAGGTGGTTGTATGTGCTAAGTTTCGTGCTAATTCGACACCGTTTGGTGATTTTAGGGCATCAACACCTCGAATTTAAGTTTTTTAAAGAACTAGTTTGCCTAGAGTGAAATCTGGCTCTAACTCCTAAACCGAGAACCTGATTCAAGTCCTATCTTCTCCCACAAGTCTCTCGTGCCAAGGCGGTCGTGTGTGCCAAGTTTCATGCCAAACCGACCTCGTTTGGTGATTTTGGGGTGTCAACACCTCGAATTTAAATTTCTTAAGGAACTAGTTTGTCTAGACCGAAATCCGGCTCTAACTCCCAAACCGGGAACCCGATTCAAGTCTTATCTTCTCTCACAAGTCTTTCATGCCAAGGCGGTCGTGTGTGCCAAGTTTCATGCCAAACCGACCCCGTTTGGTGATTTTGGGGCGTCAACACCTCGAATTCAAATTTCTTAAGGAACTAGTTTGTCTAGACTGAAATCTGGCTCTAACACCCAAACTAGGAACCCGATTCGAGCCCCGTCTTCTTCCACAAGTCTCTCGTGCCTAGACGGTCATGTGTGCCAAGTTTCGTGCTAATCCGACCCTGTTTGGTGATTTTGGGGCGTTAACACCTCAAATTCAAGTTTGTTAAGGAAATAGTTTGCCTATAGTGAAATCCGACTCTAACTCCCAAACCGGGAACCCAATCGGAGTCCCATCTTCTCCCACAAGTCTCTCGTGCCTAGGCGGTCGTGTGGGCCAAGTTTCGTGCTAATTTGACGCCATTTGGTGATTTTAGGGCGTTAACACCTCGAATTTAAGTTTCTTAAAGACTTAGTTTGCCTAGAGTGAAATCCGGCTCTAACTCCCAAACCGGGAATCTGATTCGAGTCCCGTCTTCTCCCACAAGTCTCTTGTGCCATGGCGGTCATGTGTGCCAAGTTTCATGCTAATCTGACGCCGTTTGGTGATTTTGGGGTGTCAACACCTCAGGTTCTAAGTTTTTCAAAGAACTAATTTGCCTAGAGTGAAATCCGGCTCTAACTCCCAAACCGGAAACCCGATTCGAGTCCCGTCTGAAATATTTCCTAGTCTAAAAAATTAAAAGAAGTAATAAGACATATTTGAATGAGGGTCAACAACTTCTTAGAAGTGTCAATGCGTCTTAAAAATAAGAAATTGTTGCAATCATGAACTTATCTCTAATCATAGAACAACAATACATATCATGGTACAAATCACTACTTATGAGGCAAGAGTTATAAATGGTCCGTGAGAGAAGTAGGAAAACAGTACTCACATCATCAAACCGTGAAAGGTCTTTAGCTGGATCAGTCCAAGCACTGAAAAGTGATGTCAAAATTTTAGCTCATAAAACTTAAAACTAGGAAGCTACCCTAGATTTTCGTAGCTCTAAGGATAGATAAAACCATCATCACTAACATATCATAAGCTTACCTCTCATGTATCCCATAATATTGTACTAAAACATGTCCATCAACATCTTGGTCCTTTGAATCAACTACAGATAAACTTTCTCCTAGGATCTGAAAAGAGCCGATATCATATCAGGACACTTCTGAAAGACTGTTGTCGAATATAACAATGGAAATACAATCTATATATATTAAAAGATTGAAAGTATGTGTCTTTGTTATTTTAGAAATGTGAACTGATGATCTGGAAGGCCAATCTACAACTAACGGCGTAAAGACTGAAAAAAATTCAGAGCAATATAATAGAACTTTAAAAAGTTCTGCTTAAATATTATGGAAACTGAGGCAAATAAAAAAGTTTATATGCTTAAATACGTTCTACTTGAAAATCCTGGAAGTAATAGGTTATATTTAAAAAGTTAAAGATGCTTAACACCAAGAAAGAGAATCATGTGAAATGTTTTCTTTTTCTAAAAATAAAAAATCAAGGGAAGGCACCAAACAACCAATATATAATGTTTGATGAACAAAAAGCTAATCTTTATCCAGAACGAACCAAAACAGGAAAAAAAATAAAAATAAAAAGAAGATTTCTAGTTCATGTCAAGAAATAAGTTTTTAGGAGACGCCTGATTTATGATGATTTCAATATAACATTGTTCCATTAGGCCCCTTAATAATAGAACATAAATCAAGAAGTAATAAGACACATTTGAATGAGGGTCAACAACTATTATTAAGATCCTAGGGTCAACACATTTGAACATAAATCAAGAAGTAATAAGACATGTCTGAAAAAATAACATATAAAAAATAAAATAAAAAAGAGTAGGCAGTTATGTACAACATCATGATCCTGTGATCTTACCACATCTCGGCTAGCCAAAGTTGCAATCATAGCAATAAACCCTTGTGGCCGCGCCCTGAGGACTCCCGAAGCTCCGCGCTTGCGAAGGCGCGAAATCTCGTTTGTTTTCTAGCTACTACAGTTCGGACTCAATGTCACGATTCTGAATCTAATCTCACAATGTGCGATGCAAGACCGATAAATCACCAAAGAGTCCAAATCGGGCAAATCATTTTGAAAAACTGGTTTTTGTAAAGAAGTGCCAAACATGGACTGCTTTGCCAAATATAGAGTCGCCACCTAAATATTTATTTTGGGGGAATTTAGGAAACCTTGACTTATGCCTAAGGCCACGTGTCCGTCATCACCAAAGTTGTCTCAGCTCGGGAACTTGGGTACGAGAAGGGAAAGTCATGCAATGAGCACCTCCGCTCGCCCGATCAAAGATCGGCCTGTACTAAGCATGATATCTTGTTTTTGAAAACACATGCGTTCTTATTTCAGTTATTGGCTGGAATTACTATGTAATGCGCACAACACACAAGTATAGACTAGATCGCCTAATTTTGGAACAAAGCATTACATATTTGTTGTTTAAAAAAACGGTTTGAAGGTGCTGCTTGCAAGCAGGCTAAATCGAGGATTCAATGAATTGTTCCAATTCAAGCAACCCAACCTTCACCCACAGGCATTCAGGCAATTATATCACATAAGCAAATAGCCTCATGGCAAGGATGCTATCATAGGAACACTCACACACATGCAAGATGCTAAAGCATAAAAGCTTACCTAGTACTTCAAGCCAAAACAATAGCTAGTTAGTAATCATGCATGCTCCTAGCTATGTTTAAAATGGCTAATGCAACATATGCAAAATGTAACTAGAAATAGGCTCGACTATTCTAAGATGGCATATGAGATGCGACAATTCGATACATGTATTCAAGTAGGAATTGAAATACAATGCAGTTAGTATAATGCGCTGAGCCTGGTGCTTACAATACAGATGAATGATGCAAACATGCATAGCGTAAGGATGCTAAATGAAATATGCCCTAAAACTAACCATCGTAAGCGGTTAATTAAAAGGGAGAAAGACGTGGGGTTGGAAGACATGAATCACACACATGCACGCTTATTACAAAATTATGCCCTCTTGACGGAGGGTCCGAAAGAATAATATAAATCAACTAACAAGCTAATTAATTATTACACAACTCTTAACTAATTAAACAAATTAAGTAAGCTACAAAAAACAGTAAAGCGGCCTCGATAAGAGAGACAAATGCATGCTCGATCGGCTTCGCTCGGAAATCCGTTGTCGTGCCTCATGTTGCCTCTGTTTGTACTGTTTTGCACCTCTGAAAATTGTGAAAAGTCCTGTGATGCTCTAGAACCACTTCATGGACATGCTGAGAGGCCATCGGCCAAATGGTGAAGCCATCGGCCAAAGGAAAGGTGTCATCGACCATTTATGAGGTCATCGGCCAAACACTTTTAGCCAATCGGCACACCAGAAAGCCGATCGGCCATATTTTCCTGCAAAATGTTGTTTTGCTGCAGTAGAGGACAAATAGAGGTATGGCAATACATTTGCAAGAAAATATTTGCAACTACACCCCTTATCATGTTTAAGGATCAAAGGTGTGTAGTTCTCGACCCTCAGGCCACCAATCACGCATTCCAATGCATGATGGCCAAAGGAGCCAAGTGTGCAATTCGATGTGGGATGAATGCACAAAATCACATAAGAGACCTCAACCTCTATCATGTTTGATCAAGAGGCAAGGCATGCACACATAATGCTATGCAAACATGCAAGCATGATGTGATGAAATTAGCATGCAACAACATGTAATGGAATTAGCATGTAACAACATGCAATGTACCAAGTATGCAACAAGCATGCAATAACATGCAAATCAAGCATGCAACAACATGTGAAAATGGGCTTAAACTAAAATGGACAGCTCTCAAACATGCCCAAATCAGTGGCCAAAAGTGCTAAAATGATGGTACCAAAATGCAAAACAAACATACATGCCAATTGGCCCATAAGCTAGGCAACAAGATACAACTCTCAAACATGAGCAAGGTGTGACAAACATGAGAATGTGGCAATGTAATAAGCTCTAAAAATATGTGAGGAATGATGCCAAATCAATCAAACAAAGCAAGTATAGCATGCAAGAAAGCCTAAAGCTTAAGGCTAGCCAAGGGACTCAAACCATGGCTATGCAAGGCAAGCCCCAAAGGGCCATGGACACCCAAAACAGTCCAAAGGCAGGTCAAGATAGGGCCAAAAAGCTGCTTAAACCTACCCAACACAAGCTAGAACAAAAGTCCAAAAGCATGAGGCATGCAAGGCTACAAAAGAGGTGTTATACTACATCTATCAAAACCAAACATGGCATGACTTAACCAATGAAAAACAGAGTTATGGCATGGTAAAACAAGGCCAAAACCCCACTTAGATGGCATCCCAAAGACCTAAGCATTGAGGCATGCACAATGATCCATTCATAAGGCATAAAACATCAACCTCCCAATGCATGGAGAAGATGACAAATGCAAGTGTATGGCCACACTTCATGGACTGAAATCTCATATGGAATGATGCCAAATCATAAGAATAATCCTAGCAATGCATACTAATGACTTGGACACTCAAAGCCAACAAGCTAGGTTGAACAATGGCTATACAAAACAATGCAAACATGACCAAAACAAAACCAAACAGACCTTAAGCATGGTAAAACAAGGCTAAAAGCTTCTTTGGGTCAAGCCAAAATCATGCTAAAAAACATGGCCTAAAGCACAAAGCATGTTAAGGCAATTTCATAGAAATGCACTACAAGTGCATGAGGCACGCAAAGGCTAACCAAACCAAACCTAAACAAAGGTATGACATGGTAAGACAACACCAAATACATGCTGAAGTAGATACAACATAGGCTAGAATGACATGCTACTTTATGAAGCATACAAGGCTAGTGTGTGTGATTTATACTACAAGTGTGTAAACCATGCATGGAGCGATCAATCCAAGAAAAAAGAGGGGTAAGCCTCAACAAAATAACAACAAATACATGCTAATAAACAAGCTGAAACAAGCTTAACAAACATGCTCACACATGAGGCATTCAAGGCAAGTATTGAAGACACAAGGAGAGGGGATGACCCTCTCCTTTTTGGGACCTTAAAACACCATCCCCACCACTGAAATCCCTCTGGATTTCAGTGGTGAGGAGGCCAAAACAAGGTGATCCCGAAGCTCACAAAGAAGGCACAAAAGCAAGGCCAAACAAGGCCTAAAGGGAGGGGGGGTAAACAACCCCAAACCAAAAAGTGACCTTAAACAAAGGTCTCAAGCATGCAAAATTAGAACTTTTTGTAGTTTAGAGTTAAGCTTAAAATAATATGAAAATAGGTCTAAAAGCTTAAGCAAGAATGGGGGTTTAAAAGCAAGAAGCTCACCCTTAAAGAACACCTTCAAGAACACTACTCCAGCAGCCTCCTCTAGCCAAAACCAGCTCAAGAACACTAAAAACAACCCCTAAGGACCTCAGCAACCAAAGGATGGTGTTCTGCTAGGTGTTTGTGTGCAATAGTAAGACAAAAAGACACTTTAGAGCACAAAACAAGGATCAACAAGGAGGTATAGATACAAATGTATATCTATTTCTCAAGACTCCATTTTTTGAACCTCTGAGAAGGGAGGAGGGGCTCCCTTCTTATAGAATTCCAATTCTCAAGCTTGTTGAGCAAGCTTGAGTCTTGAAATAAATCCCTCCATACGTGTATGGAAGATGTGAATTGTGGATACCAGCTGTCACAGCTGGCAGAAAATATCTACAAAAAGTAGATGGAAACGTCTCGGCTAAAAAATATGGCCAATCGACCAACATAAGTGCCGACTGACCAAAAGAAATGCCGATCGGCCAACACTTTTGGCCGATGGCAAGAACACAAGGTCGATGGCATCATGCCTTGGCCAATGGGTTGAGGGGATGGCCAACAAGCCACCCTCTTCCTTCAGAAGCAAAAACACAAGTGTTTGCAACCAAGCACAAAAAAGACAAGTTGAGAGATCCTAAGGCAAGGCGCGCGGCCGAGACCTCCGGGAACTCAAAACGAACACGAGCATGGATGATCATCGAGTGTTCAAACGATGACGTCCAAATCTTGAGGACGGTCAAAAATGGAGTGTCTACAACCCTACAGAAGACAAGTTAGAAAAATGGAAGCACGAATTAGAAATCAAAAACTAGAGAATGTAAATTAAGGCCTATGAAGATGTAAATTAAGGCCAAGGTTGTTTTTTGGTATAGCTTTTTTTTTTCATATTCCCCAAATAAAGGCTACCAAACACATGCCTGAAGAAGTCATGAATGATGAAAAAATAATAATTGAAAAAAAAAATAATTGAAAAGAGATAAGAGAGATAGAGAAGAGAAATAAGTGAGAGAGATAGAAAAGAGAGATGAGTGAAAGAGAGAGAGAAGAGAAATGAGCGAGAGACACAGAGAGAAAAAGACAGAGAGAAAGAGAGACCCATTTCATTTTTTGACTTTTTTCTCTTTCAACAACAATGAGCTCAAAGAAAGAGATGCGTGTGATTGAGAGAAATGAACAATTGAGAGAGGAGAGAGATGAGTGAGAGAGACAGACAGAGAGAAAGAAAAAAAGAGAGAGATAAACAAGATGAGCGAGAGATAGACAAAGAGAAAGAGAGAGAGAGATAGATAGCAAAAAGAGATGAACAAGAGATATAGAGAGAGCGAGAGGGAGAAGAAAGATAAGCAAGAGAGATCGAGAGAGATGAGAGAGCCAGAGATAAGACTGATGAGAGAGAGAGAGAGAGTGAAAGAGAGAGAGAGAGGAAAATAAAAGAGAGAGAAACAAGATGAGCGAGAGATAGACACACAGAGAAAGACAACAAAAAGAAATGAACAAGAGATAGAGAGAGAGACATAGAAAGAGAGAGAGAGAGAGAAAAGAAAGATGAACAAGAGAGATAAAGAGCAGAGAGAGATAAGAGAGCCAGAGAGAAGAGTGATGAGTGAGAGAGGGAAAAAAATGGGCGAAAGACAGAGGGAAAAAAGGGGGGGAAATTAAGTTTGGGCAGGCGGGTCAAGTGAGCCAGTGAAAAAAGGGGCGATATTTGTTTCATGTTTATTTTAATGTTTTTTTTTTTATTTGGTAGAAGAAGGGGTAATATTTTAATGAAAAATATTTTCCGTTAAAATAAAGTTAATTTTTTATAGTCAATGAAAAATATTTTTTTGTGGCCCATTTTGTTTTTGTTAATAAAAGTTAAGAGCTAATTTTTTGTGGTAGAGAAGAGGGAGCGGCAGTAGTGGTGAAGGTGGTGGATAAGAGGTAATGGTGGTGGTGGTGGTGGTGGTGATGGCGGCGAAGGAGATTAGTGGTGAAGTTATGGTAGTGGTAGAAGAGATGGAGTGGCGGTGGTGGAGGAGAGGTAATAGTAGTAGTAGTAGTAGTAGTAGTGGTAGTAGTGGTGGTAATGGTAGTGGAGTGGTAGCGATGGTGGTAGTAATGGTAGTCGTAGAGGTGGAGTGGCAACAATGGTAATAATGGTGGTAGTGGAATGACATCTGCAGTAGTGGTGAAGGTGGTAGAGGAGATGGGTGGTGAGAGAGAGATAAGTGAGAAACAGATAGCGAAAAGAGATAGAGAGACAGAGACAGAAACAGAGACAGAGTAATGAGCGAGATAGAGACAAAGTGGTCTCTAAAAGTGTATTTTCTTGTAGTGAAGAGCTCGGTAAATAGAGAAGAGGGAATGAAAAGAGTGAGCAAGGTAAACACAATATGGGAGAGAGACAGAAAGACAGACATAGATAGAGAAAGAGAGAGAGAAGAGTGAGAGACAGACAGACAGACACAGAGAGAGAAGAGTGATGAGTGAGAGAGAGAGAAAGAGATATATAGAGAGAGAGACAGAGACAGAAAGAGAAAGATATATATATATATAGAGAGAGAGAGACAGACAAAAAAGAGAGAGAAACAAGAGATAGACAAAGAGAGAGAGAGAAAGAAAACGAAAAAAGATGATCGAGAGAAAGACATAGAGAGAGAGAGAGAGAGAGAGAAGAAAGATGAGCGAGAGAGAGGGAGAGAAAGAAGAGAGATAGAGAGAAAGACAGACAGAGAAGAGTGATGAGTGAGAGAGAGAAAGAGAAGAGAGAGAGAGAGACAAAAAGAGAAAGAGATAGAGAGTGAGAGAGGCAGAAAAAGAGATAGAGAGAGATAGAGAGAAGAGAGATGAGCGAAAGAGACATAGAGAGAAGAGCGATGAACGAAAGAGACAGAGAGAGATAAAGAGAATACAGATGAGCTAGAGACAGAGAGAGAAGAGAGATAGACGAGAGAAGAGAGATGAGCGAAAGAGACAGAGAGAGAAAAGAGATGAGAGAAGAGATAGATGAGTGATAGACATACACACAGAGAGAGAGAGAGAGACAGACAGATAGACAAACAGACAGAGAGAGAAGAGTGATGAGTGAGAGAGAGAGAAAGAGAAGAGAGAGAGGAAGATGAAAAAATGGGTGAAAAGAGATAAACAAAGAGAGAGAAAAAAAAAGCGAAAAGAGATAAATGAGAGAGAGACAGAGAGAGATGAGCGAGAGAGATAAAGAGAAGAGAGAGACAGAGAGATGAGAGGCATAGAGAGAAGAGAGATGAGCGAGAGACACAGAGAGAAAGAGACAGACAGATAGATAGACAAAGAAGAGTAATGAGTGAGAGAGAGAAAAAGAAGAGAGACAGAGACACAGAGAGAAAGAGAGAGACAGACAGAAAGAGAAGAGTGTTGAGTGAGAGAGAGAAAGAGAAGAGAGACAGAGACAGAGAGATAGGAATATGAAAAAATAGGTGAAAAGAGAAATGTTCAAAAGAGTAAGACAACGTCGTTTTTTTTGTTTTTTTTTTGTGACAGAAAAATATCGTTGCATTTATTTAAACCATTTTGTGATTATATATATATATATGAAGCCGTCTCAAAACCGCAATATACATATATATTTTTACTTTTTTTTTTTGCAACGGTACTTATTACAGTCGCAAAAAATACTTTTTTCTTTTTTGGCGACTGTAGCTGGTGCTGTCGCAAAAACTCTATTTTTTTTTCGACAACAATTTCTACTGTCGCAAATACTCTCCTTTTTCGCGACAGCATTTTATGCCTTCGCAAATACTTTATTTTTTGCGACGGCAAGTTGTGCCATCTCAAAAAGTCATATTTTTTTGCCACGGTAAGTTGTGCCGTCGCAAAAAGTCATTTTTTGCAACGACAAATGTGCCGTCGCAAAAAGTTCCGTCTTTTAAGCCCCATTTTCTTGTAGTGATTGTCGTTTGCCATCATCACATATTTTATTAATATCAATTATAATTAAAACTTTTTTTATATAAAAAATAAATAAAATTCTAGTATTTCATAAGAGCACATGAATAACACTATTACATATACATAATATAAGTTTCAACCCTAAGAAAAAAATGCCAAAGCCAAAAGTATCAAATAACAACAATCAACGTGATAAAATTTATATATCAATTAGGCTTTTAAAATTATTTATGAAGAAGAAGACTCAAAATTTAGGCTCTCCTAAGCAAAATTTTTGGTTCCGCCCTTGGTCATCAGCTAGTGGGAAATGTGTCTCATAGCCTTAACTTGGCATTTTATAATTGATTATGCGACAAATATAATTATTTCCTTACATAAAGTGTAAATGTGAGATGTGAACTCTCTCTCTGTCTCTCTCTATATATATATACATACACATATATGTCTACTAACATTATTAAGATATGTCCACATTATTATGACACTTATGCATTCCCTTCCATTCCAACTCTATGATTATTTTTTCCCTCAAGCATATTTTTTCACTTGATCGTTAGAAGGCCCTTAAGAAGGAAAAGCCCAATTCTACTTCGTCCAGCTCGTAGGCCATTTATTTACTGATTCCTTCATCAGTTCTATGAAGTTATTGTTGGACAAACTTCATTATATTTGAAGAATGGATTAAAGAGAGGAGAGAGACTATTTGATTACAAAAATCAAACTAGTATATAAAAATAAATAAATAAAAATAGATTCTTATTTTGTTATTAAAACAAAATCAGAATCTAAAAAAGAAAAAATAATTAAAACTGAAATTAAATTAATTACTTACCTCATTAATTTCTCAAACATAATTTTTTGAACAAGTCCAGTGTTTAGCATTGTGTTCTTAAGATAGATTCGTCCTTTCTACAGTGCTTTCAGATTATGGACGTCTATCTCCCAAGATTAAATGATCAACAGTGAATAGTAGCAGCACTACAAACTATTCACACAACAAACACACTTAGTGTTTACACTCTTTCTCATAAGAAAAATAATGCAGCAAGAATGCAGAGAGCAATAGCAGATTTAGGATGAAATTTCTAAATGAAAAATCAATTGATGGACTGCCTATTTATAGATGAAAATAGTGGCTGTTCGGTTTGAATCCAATAGGTATGGCACCTGTTCGGACATATACAGGTTTGAATTTCAAATAGATAAGGAACTGTTTTGGGTTTGACTATGAACAGATTCGAATCTGTTTGGACAGATATGGAACCTGTACAGAAATTCTGAAGAGGTGCAAGCCAAAATTTGAATTGTATTTCCAACTAGAATTTGAAATAAAACGGAAACAAAAAATAAAAATAAAATTTAAATATAAAGCTTTTGGCCTCAAAAGATAAGTATTAGGCCGGACAAGCCCAGACCAACCCAACCTCACACCACGCACCCGCGCCTAAGCCCAAGCCCAGCCCCAGGCCCATACCTAGCGCAGCCCGCCCACCTGACTAAACGGATGGCGACGGCGGCGGCGCGCGCGCGCGCTCGTTTATTTTTGGGTCCAATGGGTGTAGCCCACTTTATCCATAACATCTCCCTTCTACAAACTAGGGATGCCCCTTAGGGCCCTCCCCAAGTTGCAAACTTAAGTCTTATAAACCCATAATAGTTTGCCCACTAAACCAATATGAGACAAACCTTTAGTTCAAACCTTTAAGAAAACTTCAGCAATATACCATTTCCATGTAGCTTTTTTTGGCTTCAATTTCTTATTCACCCGATAATGGTTTTGAGCAACCAAATATATTACGTAAATCACAACGCGGCATAGAACGCGTTACCACTTAGACCCGCTAACTTTGATGCATGGGTCCCACCTAAAAATTAGTTCAAAGTTGAGAAAAAATCTGATTTTTCCAAAACCATTTCTAACAATCCTCCACATGAATGGAATTTGATGACAACGGAAATGCTACAATATGCAGAATTTGTCGAAAGAGTACAAATTGAAAATATGTTTCATCAGGATAGGTAGCTTTCGGCTTTGAACATTTCCTAGTGATAACCTATCAGATTTACTAGCTAACCAATGGACGTAATGCCTTGAATTGTTTAGCCGTTTGTGTAAGCCAAGACAATAGATTTCACACGACATATTTTCTAACACATCGTGGTTCTCATGGTTGTGTTCATTTTGGCCTTGAACGCTCCTAATTGTTCATGAGTGCTTCTAAAGAATTTAGCCTTTTCATTCTCATAGAATCGGCCACAGTTCGACACTCATATAAATGATTCTTATTGTAAGTATCTCTTATACTCGTCTTGTTTTTTTATGCCTAAATTAAGATATAAATAATCACTAAAAGCAAAGCTTATCCTTAAACTCCTGCATACAATACAAGTTGCAGATATCACTCTCATCATAGGAATGGATAGAGAATTTTAATCCCTTGGTGATTTTTGGCGAGCCACACATAACTTAGTTGTCCCTTTGAACTTAGTTCTTGGGATCTCCTGTCATTTAAGTAGGGTTACCATTATGATGACTCTTATGTAATAGGCTTCAATCCTAGCCCCTTTGATGAACTATGCACTTGCTCTTTTGTCAAACCTTTTGTTGACGGATCCGTAATATTCTCTTTAGATTTTATATAATCTATTGAGATTATTTCATTTGAGAGAAATTGCCTTACGGTATTATGTTAACAACGAATATGTCGTGACTTACCATTATACATATGATTCTGTGCCCTGCCTATTGCAGATTGACTATCAGAATGAATGTAAATAGCTGACACAGGTTTTGGCCACATTGAAATGTCTTCTAAGAAGTGGCGAAGTCATTCTACTTCTTCTCTTGCTTTGTCTACAACAATGAACTCAAATTCCATTGTGGATCGTGCGATGCATGCTTGTTTTGTAGATTTCCAAGAAACAGCAACGCCACCCAGAGTAAAGACATATCCACTAGTAGATTTTGAATCTTTAGTATCTGATATCCAATTTGCATCACAATAGCCTTCCAGTATTGCAGGATATTGAGTAAAGTTCAAAACATGATCACGGGTAAATCTTAGATATCTAAGAACCCGAATAATCACTTTCCAATGGTCTTCTCCGGAGTTACTAGTGTACCTACTCAATTTACTGACAGCATAAGCTATATCAGGACGAGTGCAATTCATAAGGTACATTAAGCTTCCAATGATTTGGAAGTATTTTAGCTGAGACACTGCATCATTTTTATTTTTTAATAAATAAAGACTGATGTCAACAGGTGTTCTTGCTTCATCCTTCATATATTTATCAAGTATTTTATCAATATAATGAGATTGAGATAATGCATATACATCAAATGTTTTAGTAATTTTCATTCTTAATATAACATCTGCGACTCTCATATATTTCATATCAAATCTTTTGTTCAGCATTTGCTTAGTTGATTTGATTATGTTTTGACTGCTTCCAATGATTTTCCAGTGTTTTTAACATAGATGCACTTGTCACATTCATTTATCTTAAATCCATTAGTAAGCATAGCATGATCAAATTTTTCATGCCATTGCTTAGGCGCTTGTTTTAATCCATAAAGAGATTTTATAAGCCAATAAACTTTATTTTCTTGCCCTGGCACTGCAACCCCTTTGGGTTGCTCCATATAGATCTCTTCATTTAGATCATTATTTAAGAAAGTTGTCTTAACATCCATTAGATGTGTCTCTAGATTATACAACGCTGCTATAGCAATTAACGTGTGGATGGATGTTATTCTTGTCATAGGGAAATATGTATCAAAATAGTCTAGACCTTCTTTTTATCTGTAACCTTTTACTACAAGCCTCGTTTTATATTTGTCTATTGAACCATCTGCTTTCATTTTTCTTTTGAATATCCATTTATATCTAAGAGGTTTAGAACCAGGTGAAATCCACCAATTCCCAAGTATGATTTTGCATAATGGATTCAATTTCATTATTAACAGCCTCTTTCCACAAAGGTGCTTCAGGACCTGTCATTGCTTCCTTAAAGTTTTGAGGTTCATTTTCTAATAGGTATATCAGAAAACTTGGACCAAAGGATTTTGATGTACTCTCTCTTTTACTTCGTCTTGGTTCATCATCAGTTAAATCCTATTGGTCGAGACCATTACTGGTCTCTTGTGTTTGATTGTCATTAGTCTCTTGTGTTTGTGTGCAATCATAAGTTCGTTTATGTGAACTTAATTCATATCCTTTCTTGTAAGGAAAAACATGTTCAAAAAACACAGCATTCCTTGACTCTATAATAGTGTTCACATTTATATCAAGCATTTCTGATTTATAAGTCAGAAACTGATATGCACTACTATTCTGAGTATAACCAATAAACACACAATCTACTATTTTTGGTCCTATTTTAGTCTTTTTCAGAACAAGAACTTCTACTTTTACGAAATACCCCCACACTTTTAAGTATTTGTAGGAAGGTGGTCAACCTTTCCATAATTCATAAGGAGTGTTATTTGTTTTCTTGTGACGTATTCTATTAAGAACATAATTAGCAGACAATATTGCTTCCTCTCACAAGTTCAGCGGTAAGCCTGAACTTAGTAACATGGCATTTATTATTTCTTTAAGGGTTTTATTCTTCCTTTCAACAATTCCATTTTGTTGTAGAGAATAGGGTGTTGTAGTTTGGTGAATAATGCCATGTTGTGCACAAAATTCATTTAAAGGTGCATCATATTCACTATCTCTATCATTTCTAGCCATTTTAATGGTTTTACCAAGTTGATTTTCAACTTCAGTTTTGTAGAGTTTAAACATTTCCAAGACTTCATCTTTACTTCTAAGTAAATACATAACAATATCTTGTACAATCGTCGATAAATATTATAAAATACTTTTTGCCTCCTCTAGTTTGAATAAATTTAAGATCACACACATCAGTATGAATTAATTCTAGAGGTTCGGTTTTCCTTTTAACCTATTTAAATGGAGCCTTAGTTAATTTTGCTTCTACACATATCTCACATTTGTGATTAAGATCAATTTCAAACTTTGGTATATAATCCAAGCCAATTAATCTATGCAACACATCAAAATTTACATATCCTAATCTGCCATGCCATAAATTTTACTCAAGAACATAAGCAAAAGATTTGTTATTATTATTAATAGAAAGTTTTGGTACAACAGTCATTACATTCAATTTGAAGAGACCATCACTCATGTATCCCTTACCAACATATATACCACTCTTTGTTAATACAAATTTATCAGACACAAAAACAAGTCTAAAACCATTCTTACTTAACAAAGAACCAGAAACTAAATTCTTTCGGATATTTGGTACATGTAGCACGTTGTTGAGGGTAAGTTCCTTCTCCGATGTCATCTTCAAAACAACTTTCCCTTGTCCGGCCACAGCAAAAGTAGATGAATTTCCCATGAATAGTTGCTCACCATTTGCAACCTCATTATAAGTAGTGAACATCTTCTTTATCCGCACGAATGTGTCGAGTTGCCCCAGTGTCAACCCACAATTCCTTAGAATTTCCAACCAAATTAGTCTCAGACACCACAGCAAAGAGATTGATGTCATTCACCCCATCAGAGATGTAATCAAGTTCTGTCATATTGGCTTGATTGGTAGTCTTCTTACTTGTACTTTCGCAATCCTTCTTAGGGCGTCAGCAATCAGAGACACGATGTCCAGTCTTACTAGAGTTATAGCATTTACCTTTGAACTTTTTATTATCATTGTTGTCGCCTTGTTTAGGACCATCTCCAGCAAACTTCCCCTTTTTATTATGTGGTTTGGACACATGTTCAACCACGTTAGCCTTGGACTCAATGGGATTTTTACCATTTCTCTTTTCATCATTCCGGTTATCTTCCTCAATTCTTAGTCTTATAATAAGTTCATCCATAGTCATCTCTTTGCGTTTATGTTTTACATAATTTTTGAAATCTTTCCAAGCTTGTGGTAATTTTTCCACTAACGCAGTGACTTGGAAAGACTCGCTAAAAAACATACCTTCAACATGAATATCATGCAAAATTAATTGAAAACTTTAAACTTGAGAAATTACCGTTTGGGAGTCTACCATAACGAAGTCCAAAAATTTATCGACAATAAATTTCTTTGTGCCGGCATCCTCTGTTTTGTATTTTTTCTCTAAAGAATTCCACAATTCTTTTGCTATTTTCAGAGGACTGTAAACATCATACAACATGTTGTCAAGGCCATTGAGGATGTAGTTTCTACACAGAAAATCAAAATGTTTCCAAGCGTCTACAACGACAACAACTTACCGATCACTTTCATCCTCTTTAAGTACTGGAGCCTTTTCACGGAGAAATCAAGCCAGATTTAGAGTTGTAAGATAGAACAACATTTTCTGTTGCCATCTCTTAAACTCAGTGCCATTAATTTTTTTTGATTTTTCTTCATGATTTATTGGAACTTGAACATGGTTCTAGAAAGGGACCAGAGTCCTTGTAACAATTAGAGTACCACTTTCAGTTGCAGTAGCCATAATATCTGATTACAAAAATTAGAAAAAATCAAAACACAAATTAATTTTCTTGTTACTAAAACCAGAAAATAAATTATAACACAAAATAATTTTACTTTTCTAGTTACTAAAACCAAAAAAATAAAATACTACACAATAATTTTCTGTATCACTACTACACAAATTAATATTCTGAAATTGTTAATAACACCAGTATATTACTACTAATTGTCAAAGAAAATAAACAATATATTACTACTATTTATCAAATAATATATTACTACTATTTGTGTTTTCCAACCAGAATATCACTTTGTGAAAGCATAGAAAAATAAATACAATGAAGACACAAAAATTAATCTGTCTTAAGATTGTTGGACAATCTTCACTGTATTCGAAGAATGGTTAAAGAGAGGAGAGAGACTGCTTGATTACAAAACTCAAACCAGTATATAAAAACAAATAAATAAAAGCAGATTCTTATTTTGTTACTAAAACAAAATCAGAATCTTAAAAAGAAAAAATAATTAAAACTGAAATTAAATTAATTGCTTACCTTATTAATTTCTTGAACATAATTTTTTGATTAAGTCCAGTGTTTAACACTGTGTCCTTAAGACAGATTCATCCTCTCCACGGTGCTTTTAGATTATAGACGTCTATCTCCCAAGATAAAATGATCAACAGTGAATAGTAGCAGCACTACAAATTATTCACACAACGAACACACTTTGTGTTTACACTTTTGAGGGACTGCCTATTTATAGATGAAAATAGTGGTTGTTCGGTTTGAATCCAACATGTATGGTACTTGTTCGGACAGATACATGTTTGAATTTCAAACAAATAAGAAACTGTTTTGGGTTTGAATTTGAACAGATTCGGATCTGTTTGAACAGACATGGAACCTGTACAGAAATTTTGAAGAGGTGCAAAGCAAAATTTGAATTTTATTTCCAACCAGAATTTGAAATAAAAATTGAAACAAAAAATGAAAATAAAATGTAAAGGGCTTGTTTGGTTTGTTTTTGGGAGAGTTGTTTTTGAAAAAAAATTTAGGGAGAGAGTTTAGAAATTTTTTTGGTTTGTTTGGTTGTATATTTTAAAAGAATAATGCTTGGGACCCCCTTTTGGGGGTCACCCCCTCACCCCCCTTTGCCACGTGGCAGGGGGTGATTGGAGGAGCAGGAAAAAAAAGAAAAAGAAAAAGAAAATGTAACCAATGAGAGAGAGAGGGGGTCAAAGGGGGTGGGGGAAAATGGGGGATAAATCATTACTCATTTTAAAAGTAGTTTTGGAGTTTGAGAGTTTGGGATAATTTGATATTTTATTGTAATTGAGTAGATGTATGTGAGAGAAAAAGTGATTGATTGATGTGTAAAAGAGAGAAAGTGATTTTGAAATTTTTTTGAGAAAAATCTCAAACCAAAAATGTGCAAAAACAGGGTCAAATGATTCGGATGGTATTGTTTTGTCAACAAGCCATATTTTGGAGAAATAAAATAAAATATCCATCAGTCAACAAGCCATATTTTGTCAAAAATCAGCCATTTTTTGTCAACAAGCCATAATGACAAGAATATTTCAATGATATTGCAAAATCGAATACGGAATTAGAGGACTAATAATTGATCAATCACAAATATTGAAAATGAGAAAATTGATTGCATTGATAATGACATGAATATCCAATTATTTCAGAATATGAAAACCCATCAGGAGCAATGTGGAGGTTTATGTATTTGCATTTTTTTGTTATTTATTTATAGAAATACATTTGTATTAATGTACTAAATTCGTTGTTTATTTGTGATTTAAAGAAATTTAAATTAGTTTTGTCAAATTATTGAAAATATATATTCATGAGAGTGAACATTTTCTTTATAAGATTTGTTAAGATTTTTGTTGGTCACAGAAAAGAAAAATGGTGAAATCGCTACTAAGAAAGAAGAATAGAGAGACATGAGACAATCTAATTGAAGTTGGAAAAACGTTGTTTGATGCAATTTCACTTGTAATTTAAAAATAAATAAATAATTTTAAAAAAAATTAATTTTTAAAAAATCGATCAGAGATAAATGGTTATGGCTTATGGATTTAGATTATTAGTTACCATCTAATATGGACCTACCCTATCCCTAAGGCCCTATTTGTTTGGGGTTATGGGGAGGGGATTGAGTTTGATAGCGAGGAGGGAATTGAGAATGAGGTGTTTGTTTTGAGAGATAGGGAGGGGACTAATAATCCCTTGGTATTAGTAAGGAGGAGGAAGGGAGATTGGTAAGGAGGAGGTAGAGATGGTATTAGAAAAATAGTGAGGGGATTAGAAATTTTTTTATTTTTTATATATTGGGAATTTTTTTTAAATATAATGTTTATTTTTTTATATTTTTTATTTGTTTTATTATTTTATATAAAAATAATTTAATAATTCTTCACTATCAATTCCCTCACTATTAATCCTCTCACTAACAATTTCTTTACTATTAATCTCCTCATTATCAATCATTTTCATTCTATCTTCCAAAACAAACAGGCTTAATAGATTTTTTCCGCCGCATTGAGGAAGTTAGGCTTAGAAGTTTTTTGCTTCTTCATCCTGTTCTATTCGACCCTCCTCGCATCAATTGTATATATTAAATATATATAAGTTAATTTTTTAACTCTAATAAAATTAAAACACACAAAAAAAATTCACATGACATTTATTTCTTATCTATGTTTAAATTCTCATTAATTATAAATTATTATCCATAATATATTATTTATAATTTTTATTAAGGCAAATTACATATACCCTCTTTGAGGTTTAGCAAAATTACACATATTCTCTTGATGTTTGAAAAATTACAGATACCTCCTTTGAAGGTTATATTTGCATAACAAATTATGAGACAAATTGTCATGAAAATATAAACCTCAAGAAACGATTTGTTATGAAAATATAAAATTTAAAAAATATTTATAATTTCTGAAACCTCATAAAAATATCTATAATTTAATTAAATCTTGAGGGAGGTATGTATAATTTGCCCTTTTATTACTATTCACATCCTCAAAGTCATAAAATTAAACCGTCCATTGCTGTGTCTTTTACCACCGCCACTTCCTGATTATAGAGCAAGGACGGGTTTGTAATCCAAAGCCACATGGTTACCATCCCTAATCATCATCACCACATACCAAGATCGCCTACATCAAATGTCCTAATGTACAGAGTGAATACCTGGGAAAATTTCTTTGGCACTGCCAAAATTGTTATCACTGCAATGTATAAGAATTTTAAAAATTAAAACTTTTCAATTTTAAAAATAAAAATTTTGTTTTAAAAAATATTTAAGAATTAATTTATATTGTTGTAAGACTAATCATTAAAAGGTCATTTTGAAAAATTAAAAATAAAACTTTTAAAAAGAAAAAAAATTGGTTTCAAAATAAATTTTTTTTTTGAGACAAAAAATTTGGTCCTAAAAGGATAATAATTTGTCACTAATATCTAATTTTCGTTACTAAAAATATAATGACATTTTTCGTAACAAAAATATTTGATCATTAAAAAATAATTTTGTCTCTAAATTTTAATTTTTAAAACCTTAATTTTTGGGCAAATTACATATACACCCCTCCAGGTTTGACAAAATTACAGATACCCCCTGAGGTTTGAGAAATTACGAATTCCCCCCTGAATGCTATATTTGCATAAGAAATTAGGGGGTAATTTGTTATGAAATATAAACCTCAGGGGGTAAATTGTTATGAAAATACAAACCTCAGGGGGCGGGATGTAATTTCCGAAACCTCAGGGGGGTATCTGTAATTTAACCAAACCTGGAGGGGTGTATATGTAATTTGCCCTTAATTTTTTATAGTGCATGTTGCCCTTTTTGGTTATTATTATTATTATTTTAAAAAACTTATAATAATATTTTAATTCTTATTTATTTTATTTTATATTTTAGTTGGTTTGTTATCCTTGACACACCATTCACTAATATTTATTTTGGAAAAGGCTATGATATAATTTTTGTGGTGTTAATTAAAACGGCAGTGATAGGTAGCCCGAAACCGAGCGGCTCGAAATGGCTCGAATTCAAAAACGGCCTCGTTTTTTAGATGAAGGTGAAGCAGAACCAGAAACAGGGGAGGGAGGAGGAGGAGGAAGGAGGAAGGAGGAGGGACTGGAGGGAGAGGAGGAGAAGAGACTGGAGGGGTCCCAACATTTGGGGCTGGAAGCGGGGGCTAGAGGGCGGAGGCGAGGCAGAGCCGGCGATCGCTGGTGCTGCAACAATCGGCGGCAGCGAGGCGACGGCGATGGTGGTGGCGAGGCGAGGCGAGCAGCGACAATCCTCTCTCCCTCTTTCTCCTCTGTTCTTCCTCCTCTCTTCTTCCTCTCTTCTCTCCCTCTTTCGAGCCAATTCGAGCCATTGGATTCGAGCTACGGCTCATTTCCGTAATTAAAAATTATTGTGGTTATATTAAGAAAAGTCACAATTACAAATTATTGTAGTTATATTAGGAATTATTGTGATTATGTTATAAATATTTACAAATTATGAACCATACACAAAATTATGGATCAATTGTGGTGTCATTATGAATCATTGTGGTAAAATTAACTAATTGAGTTTTGAGTCTTTTGCAACAAGTAGATATTTACAAAAACAAAAAAGATACAATGAATACTTTAAATGTTTTAAATTTGTAATTACTAAGTTTTGACGCAACAAATACATACAAATAATAATATTTACATAAAATTAAATATGTTTTTGTTAATATTAAATATATGAAATTAATAAATTTTGTTTTATAAGATTTATGCACTTTATAATGGGTGCGCACTTTCACTAAGGCCCCGTTTGTTTTCAAAGGTAGAATGGAAGAGATTCATAGTGAGGGGATTGCTAGTGAGGGGATTAAGTAAAATTGTGTTTGTTTTGATAATAGTTGTTAGTGTAGGAATTCTTAAATTATTTTTATATAAAATAATAAAACAAATAAAAAAAATAAAAAATTAAACATTAATATTTAAAAAAAATTTCCAATATATAAAAAATAATTTTTTTTTTTAATCTCCTCACTATTTTTTTTAATACCGTCTCCACCTCCTCCATCACAATCCCCTTTCCAACCTCCATCTATATCACCTCCTCCATCCTAATCTCCTCCACAATTCTACAAACAAGCACAACACTAAATAATACCATCTTCATCCTAATCTCATCCCATCTATTTAACCCCCAAAACAAACGGGGCCTAGTAGTGCACTAATACATAAATAACGTGCAGAGTATCAAAGACCAAACAAATTTAATATATATATTGACAGTATATATTAATATAAAAATCAATAGTTATTGTGGGGATATATTTTCTGAGTCCCAACACGTGGCCAAGCTGGCGCCGACATGTCAGCCGAGGTGCCACGTGTCCAGGTTATGATGCCGAGGTTATCTCGGTTAGGCCGAGGTTATCTGCGAAGATACCGGAATCCGAGATAAGCGGATAAAGCACAAGGAGTCCTAGAATGAGGAAGAACTTTAGCATGGATAAGGATAACACTCTTAGGGAGTTTATCTTTATCTCTTGGACAGTCCAGGATAAGCACTGAGAAAGAGTCCATTGAAGCTAGGCTTCTAGTGGGACTAGAATTGAGTTAACTATAAAATAGAGGCACCCCCGATGGGTCTAAGGTACGCAATTTATATTCTGAACAGTGAGTTTAGCACTATCGATTATCTTTGAGAGATATACTGACTTGATCGTCGGAGTGCCCCCGGGTGAACGAACCAGCGCTGGAATCTTCTCTTTCTGTTGCAGGTCAGCCAGGTGCTATCTATTCTGCCAGTTCTCTCCAACTGATTACTGAGTTGGCAGTGTGGTTGGAAAATCACTCATAAAATTTGGCGCCGTCTGTGGGAAAAAAAGAAGAATAGATGGCCAGTGACGGACATAAGGAAAAGATTTGGGACGACACTCCTGCTGGGAGTGGCAGACCTATCGACCTTGACGTCGAAGGAGACAACCGCAACACAGAAACTCATGACCAGAATCACAACAAGAAAGACGTCGGCCAGGATGACGACGTACCAAAGAAGCCAGATCGAAGTGGGTACTACAATGAGGACGACCTCCAGGTATGGAAGGATATATGTCTGCGAAGGGACGCAGAGGTAAAAGAGATGGCAAACAAATTGGCAGACTTGCAATCGGTCGTCAATTTCATGATACAAAACAATGTCATGCAGCCACCATACCCGTTGCAAGACATGCTGATTCCAGCGGCCAATGCCCAGAAGAGAGGACAGAAGACAATCCCAATAGCCCCCTAGCACACCAGAAGCGAAAAACACTCTTACCGGCCTTCTAGGGAGGTCGGGCGAGGAGAGTTGAGGAGAGAATAATCACGGAAGATGCATCACACAAAGGAGGCAGACCCCAAAGAACACCGGCATATTCAGGGGCAGGCACTGTGCTTCGACACAACTAATGGAGAAAGGTCGAAGAGGACTCATCACGAAGCTGAAAGTAGTGCACCAAAAAGATTGAGATCAGGATATAGCCGAGCTCCTGGGCGGACAAAGGAGGACTTAAGAGATTACCTCAAGAGGAAGCAACAAAAGCCAGATGCCGAGGTAAACTCCTCTGATAAATCGAGGACACCATTCTCGGTGGAGTTGGACAAGTTTGAGGCGCCAAAGAGATTCAGTATGCCGAGGTTCCAAATATATGATAGTAAGTCAGACCCCAACTTCCACGTTGGATTATATTTGAACTCAATGGCATTGTATAGTGGGAATGACCAGTTGCTTTGTAAAGTGTTCCCCTCATCATTCGGGAAGATTGCATCAGATTGGTTTCACAAACTACCGAAGGGAAGTATGAAGACCTGGGAAGGCCTAGCTGAGATGTTTGTGGCCAGGTTTGTGACAAACAAGCTGCAGCCATTAAGGGTGGACGCATTGATGGCTCTAAAGATCAGTAAGGATGAAGGCCTTAGGGCCTATGCAAAAAGGTACTATGAGGTGTTCAACCGAATACCAGAGTGTAATCAAGAGGTGGCGGTCGTATCTTTCAAGAACGACCTAAAAGACGACTGTCCACTACGAAAATCTTTGGCAAAAATATTGCCAAAAAGTATGGAAGAGCTCATGGTGAGAATCGAGAAGTATGCCAGAGCCGAAGAAGATACATCGGGGACCAAGGAGGCAAAGCAAGAAAAGGAAAACGGCTCGTTGAAGCGAGGCCGAGGTAACAACGGATCCAATAAGCAAGAAATAGGACTGAGGACTACACAGACAGTGACAACTGTGTTTCAAATCCCAATTCACAAAGTCCTGGATCAAATTCGGAATCAGCCCTACTTCAGAACACCAGCAAAGGCACCAGGAGAATTCATAGAAAGAAACCTTGGGAGGCATTGTGCTTACCACAATGAAAATGGGCATATGACTTAGGGTTGCAGAGCCCTGAAACCATACTTGGAAGACCTGGTGAGGCAAGGCCATCTGAGAGACCTTGTCGATGAGGCCAGAACAAGGGAAGAACAGGCAAAATTACCTCAGACGACAGCAGTTCCACCTCTCCCAGCACAGCAACCACAAGCAGGAGGACCTCGGGTAATTAATGTAATTCACTCAAAGGTCAGCGAAAATGAAATTAGGGGGGAGACCCAAAAGGTGAAGCACTTGCGGCATGTCTACCAAGTCGGGGAGAAGAGACATTGGGCACAGGAGTTCCAAGGACCAGTATTGTCCTTTTCTGACGCCGACCTTGAGATGGTGCAGCATCCGCATAATGATGCCTTGGTAGTATCCCTCCAGGTTAGGGAATGCCAAGTAAAACGCATCCTGATCGACCAAGGCAGCTCTTGTGACATCATGTACGTCCGATGTTACAAAGAGCTCGGCCTTCACCCAGACGATATGGAGCAATCCAATAGCCCAATGGTCGGGTTCAATGGAACGTCGACATGGCCATTGGGAATAACTAGCTTGGAAGTACAGGCAGACACCAGGAAGATAACAACAAAGTTCACCGTAATCGACACACCCTCCCCTTACAACATCATTTTGGGAAGGCCATGGTTGCGTGCAATGGGGGCTATTCCTTCAACATTGCATCAACTATTGCGGTTTCCAACTGAGCATGGGATTGAGGAGGTCAGAGCAGATCAGCTGCAGGTAAAGAATTGCTCCATGGCAGAAATGAAATCCACCTGCAACATTCGAGAACCAGAGAAAGCAGAAATCGAAGATGAAGACGTGGAGGTCCTTGAGGATGTCGGCAAGGAGCCAGCCGAAAAGAGTGAAGAGGCACAAAAGAAAATCCTCGTCCAGGAGGGGGATGAAGAACGTTTTTTTCTTCTCGGCTTGGGCTTAGCCGAAAAACAAAAAAAAAGAGTTGGAAGCTTTTTTGAGAGCAAATATTGAGGTGTTCGCGTGGACGCCCTACGAAATGCCTGGCATTGACCCTAAGGTCGCTTGCCATAAGCTGAACGTTGACAGGTCGGCCAAACCTATAATCCAACGAGTAAGAAGACCGACGTTGATACACGTCGAAGCAGTGGAGAAGGAAGTAGACAGACTTCTCGAGGCCAGGGCCATTTGAGAGGTAAATTACCCGACATGGCTATCAAACACAGTAGTAGTGAAGAAAAAGAATAGTATCTTCGTAGACTTTACTAGCCTAAACAGAGCCTGTCCCAAAGACAGCTTTCCTCTACCCAAAATTGACCAGCTGGTAGACACCACTTTGGGGCATGAAAGGATGAGCTTTCTGGATGCATACAGGGGGTACCATCAGATAGCCATGTACCCCCCATATGAAGAGAAGACTGCGTTTATCACCCCAAAAGGTTTGTACTGCTACAGAGTGATGCTTTTTGGGTTGAAAAATACAGGAGCAACTTACCAAAGACTGGTAACCAAGATGTTTAAACACCTGATTAGCAGAACGGTGGAAGTTTACACCGATGACATGGTCGTGAAGATCAAAGAACCTAAAGGTCATCTGGCCGACCTGAAAGCAATCTTTGACATCCTTAAAACATATCGGCTCTGACTCAATGCAACAAAGTGTGCATTTGGAGTGGGATCTGGTAAGTTTTTGGGATACCTAGTGACTAGAAGGGGCATTGAGGCCAGCCCAGATCAGATTAAGGCCATTTTGGAATTGAAGAGCCTGACGTCTGCAAAACAGGTACACATATTGACTGGAATGGCCACAGCCCTGAATAGATTCATAAGTAAAAGCTCAGACAAATGCAAACATTTCTTCAATTTAGTGAAGAAAGCCACAGATTTTTTATAGACAAAAGAATGTGAGGTTGCCGTGGCCGACTTGAAGTAGTATCTGACCACAGCTCCAGTTCTTTCAAATCCAGAACTTGGGGAGGAGTTGTTTTTGTGCTTAGCAGTCTCAGAACACGCAGTAAGCTCAGTGGTTATCTGAGAAGAAAAAGGGGAGCAAAGGGCTGTTTACTATGTAAGCAAAACCCTGGCCGATGGAGAAACAAGGTATTTACCCTTAGAAAAATTGGCACTGGTTTTAGTAATGGCTTCAAAGAAACTGAACCACTACTTCCAGGCCCATAAAATTGTAGTGCTAACTGAACACCCCTTGAAGTCCTTACTGTAACAAGGAGACCTAACAGGAAGAATAGCCAGATGGGCAGTGGCCTTGGGATAGTATGACTTGGAGTACAGACCCAGAACAGCAATTAAAGGCCAAGTTTTGGCCAACTTCGTGGCCGAGTTCACACCAAAATCCATCGTACATCGGGCTCCGTTGAGCCGAGGTGAACGATGTCTAGGCAAGCAAGGAGAAGCCCAGCCAAATGTAACAGAACAAAGGAAAATGAAAAAACTCAGACCCTGCAGCATTTACATCGGTGACTCCTTTCGACTGTTTGTCGATGGGAGCTCAAACCGGCAAGGAGCGACGGCAGGAGTAGTACTAGTATCTCCAGATGGAGAGATATTGGAACAGTCTATCCGATTGGGGTTCAAGGCCTCAAATAATGAAGCAGAATATGAAGCATTGATTGCAGGACTAAAGCTGGCGGTAGCAGTAGAAACAGATGAAGTAATAGTCTTCTGTGACTCCCAGCTCATAGTCAACCAGACAACAGGCGAGTTTGCAGCCCGAGATGAAAGGATGTCAGCCTACGTAAAGGAAGTCAACAGGTTAGTAGCCTTATTTCAGAATTGCCGACTACTTCAGGTTAGCCAAGATGATAACAGTAACGCCGATGCACTGTCCAATTTGGCCAGTGCGAGACAACCTAGAAAAGCAAGGACGATAATGGTCGAATACCTGTCGGGCCCGAGCATTGAACCACCGATCGCAGAGCACGAAGCAATGTGTATAGATATGGGACCAAGCTGGATGGATGCAATTGTAGCATTCTTAAAAGAAGAGAAGCTGCCAGATGACCACAAAGAGGCGCACAAGATCAGATTGAAGTCGACAAGATTCAGTCTGACAGCAGAAAGACATCTCTACAGAAGATCCTTCACTCGACCCCTTTTGAGGTGTGTACATCATTCACAAGTTGAAGATTTTTTATATGAAATACATGAAGGAATTTGTGGCAGCCATGCTGGGGGCAGATCACTAGCTCATAGGGCCATCACCCAGGGATATTGGTGGCCCTACATGCAGAAGGACACAGAGGCCTATGTCAAGAAGTGTGAAAAATGCCAAAGGTTTGCACCACTGATACACCAACCAGCAGCAGACCTGGACCCAGTATCCAGTCCTTGGCCGTTTGCCCAATGGGGCATGGATCTTGTTAGGCAACTGCCCCAAGCAACTGGACAAAGGAAGTACTTGCCGGTTGCAACAGGTTACTTCACCAAATGGATAGAAGCTGAGTCCCTGACCAAGATCTGAGATGTGGACGTGAAGAACTTCATATGGAGAAATATCATTACCAGATTTGGGATTCCAAGAGCAATAGTTGCTGACAATGGAACACAATTTGATAGCAAGCTAATCAAAAGCTTTTGTGCAAAATTCAAGATCAAGAATTATTTTTCAACCCCAAGCTTTCCTCAAAGCAATGGACAAGCAAAAGCATCCAACAAAGTGATACCGGATGGAATAAAGAAAAGGCTGCAAGCAGCGAAAGGAAAATGGGTGGATGAACTGCCAAGTGTACTCTGGGCATATCGGACTACGTCGAGAAGATCAACAGGGGAATCCCCCTTTGCCATGGCTTATGGCACAGAAGCTGTCATTCCACTGGAGGTTGGCATCCCAGGGGTCAGAACCCAGGGAGTAGAGAATGGGACTAATGATGTACTCTTAGCCCGAGATCTGGATCTACTAGAAGAAAGAAGGGAAAGGGCTGCAATTCAATTAGCAGCATACCAACAGCAGCTTGCCAGGGCTTGCAATAAAAAAGTTAACCCAAAGGAGTTTCAAGTCAACGACCTAGTCTTGAGAAAAGTCGTCGGCAACAAGAAGGATCCCAGGGAGGGCAAGCTTGGCCCAAACTGGGAAGGACCCTACAGAATCACTTCGGTATTGGGTAACGGGGTATATCGGCTTGAAGATAATGAGGGCAAAGAGTTGCCAAGACTCTGGAATACTTGTAATCTGAAGTTTTTCTATCATTAGATTTTCTTTGTTTTTGCCGACGTAATGAATAAAATTTTAGCAGAATTCTTCTATATTTATGACTGATAAAGATACTTGCCGATGTTTCAAAAATACATAATGAGAACCCCAGTGAAACTTAGGTTCACATTAGGGGGCAGAGAGAAGAGGAATGATGTTTAACACTTGTTGAAACTTGTGAAAAGTTTACAAGTTGAAGTTAAACCGAAATGATGTTTAACACTTGTTGAAACTTGAGAAAAGTTTACAAGTTGAAGTTAAACCGAGATGATGTTTAACACTTGTTGAAACTTGTGAAAAGTTTACAAGTTGAAGTTAAACCGAAATGATATTTAACACTTGCTGAAACTTGTGAAAAGTTTACAAGTTAAAGTTAAACCGAGATGATATTTAACACTTGTTGAAACTTGTGAAAATTTACAAGTTGAAGTTAAACGGAAATGATGTTTAACACTTTTTGAAACTTGTGAAAAGTTTACAAGTTGAAGTTAAAACCGAGATGATATTTAACACTTATTGAAACTTGTGAAAAGTTTACAAGTTGAAGTTAAACCGAGATGATGTTTAACACTTGTTGAAACTTGAGAAAAGTTTACAAGTTGAAGACCAAGGGAGTATTAAGCTAAGTACTTATGTACTTGCCGATGTAAACTAAGGTGTTTCACCCCGAGAATGTTGCACAAAACTACGATGCATCTTGAAGACACAAAATTATTCTAAGTATGAAAGTCATACAAGAAGCAAAAAAATGAGGACAAACATACAAACATTCAAGAAAGAAGGAAGTTGTATTCACTAAAAGGCACGTCGGCCATATGAAGAGCTTACATTGTCTTAAAAACAAAGAAATACAAAGTGTAAAAAACAAAGGAAAAAGACATCAAAACTAAGATTACTCAGCATCATCAGTAGGCTGGGTCTGGATCTCGGAGGACTGTTGAGAAGACATCTCGGCAGCCTTCTCAGCCGCAAGCTCAGCGTCAATTTCTTGAAAGGTTTCGTCAAGGCTCTTGTCGGTAAGGGTCAGGTCGGCTGATGCCTTCTCAGCTGTGGCATCTTTGGGAACCTCCTCAACCTCCTCATCTTGAGTCAAGTCCAGGACTTGCTCATTCAGAGAAGGGGACTTGGCCCCAGTAGCGTCTTTTGACTTCCTCACCAAAACCTCCTCCTCGGATTCAGAGTCGTCGTCAGATTGAGTTGGAGTTTGAGGGAATAGAAGAGGAATGACATCGGCGTTCCTGAGGGGCGAGTCCTCGGGGACTTCAAGCTTTTTTAGGAGAGACATCCAACCAAGGGTGAAACCCTTGTTGCATGCCTGCTTCACTTGCTTTTCATAGTCCGCCGTGACATCGGCTACCCCTTCGTTATAGCCCTTCTCATCGGCAGCCTTGACTTCGGCCTTTTTGGTAGCCAGGGCGTCTTGAAGCTCCCTTTGGGCCTTGGCCATCTTGTCATCGGCCTCTTTCAGCTGGGCTTGAAAGACTTTGTTTATCGCCTCAGCAGCACCAACCTTTTCTTTGGCATCGTCCTTGGCTTTGATAGCGACCTCGGCCTGATCCTCCAAAGTCTTCATCTTTGACTGCAGATTTTTGTTAGTCTTTTGCAGACTGGAGATCTCCCTCTTCTTCTTGGCCAGCCTCTCCCGGTTCTGGAAAGATTGTACTGAGAAAGAATGAGCATGCTGGATGGCCTGAAAGTAAACAGAAGTTATTAGAAAATATTGTAAGTATGTAAATGAAGAGAAAGAAAGAAAAAATTCCCAATAAAGAGACTTACCTGAACAGAGTGTTGGAGCATCAGAGCATAGTTCTCATACTCGCTCAGCTCGGCGTTCTTGTCGAGATCGCTGGAAAGAAACAGAGTAGTACTAAGGGCAACGTCGACATTAATGTCGTCGGCACTGTCGCTAACCATAACTGGCTTATCCTCCAATGTGATTCGGGGGGCCTAGGGGGCATTGTGCTTTCGAGACCCCGATGTGGTTACAAAAGATGACCTCGGCTTTTTTGATTGTGGGGATTCAAATGGTTGGGCCTCGGCTGACCTCTTTTCAGCAGCAGATGTGGTTTTCTCATTCTCAGCCAATTTCAAAATTGGTAAGGTGTCCTCAGTATCAACCTGAGTCACCTTTGCCTTTGGCTGAGCCTTTTTTATTCTTTTTTGCTTTGGTGGAGGTTGGGTTTGCTGAACGTCAACGTTAGAAGGGATGCTTGCTAAGAGGTCTTTTACGACAGCTTTTTGGCGGCCCATTTTAACAGCACAAACAGTTCGTCGCCGACGTTGTCACTGAGATGGTGGGATCAGGTATGGAGCCGAGGTTGACGGCTGGTTAGCAAGATCAGAGGTTGATCCTTGGTCTGTCCGAGATGTGGACGCGACTTGTGGAGTTGTGGCAGAAGGTAGAGAAAGACTTTTCTTCTTCTTTTTGGGACGTCGGTAAGAGCCGACTTGTAAGTGGGGATGAAGTTGAGAAGCAGAAGGGCCTTTCGCTTGTGGACTGGCAAATTCAGTAGTTTCTTCAAGTCTTTGCTGGGAAAGAAAGACTGACGGAAGCCCTTTGGTGGCTGAGGGAGAACTGCAAAAAAGAAAAAAGCGTAGACATTAGAGCAGAATGTTGAAAACTTTATGCAAGAAAGCAAGAAAATTTGTGAATGGTGGCCCTTACCAGCTCCTTCCCCGTAAACTGTTCGACTTAGGGGATAAAGATGGAGGTCATCGTTTGGCTAAAACTCCCAGTTACCCGAAACGATGAAGTAATCATCCCCCGCTCCTTTGTTGGAGTCAGGGAGATCGGCAACGATTTTGTATTCCGTGGACCTCGGCTTGAGGTAATAGATGTGGCATTTTTCTGATTTCAAGCGACACATGGTATAACAGTACTGGAAATCGACAAGAGTAATCCTAGCATTCTCTTGTTTGGCTAAGGCTATGGTACCATTAATAACTCGGTACAAATTGATTGCAAGTTGCATTGGGTTCAACCTATAGAAATAGAGGATTTCATGAAAAAAATGGTCAAGTGGAAACCTAAGTCCACACTCAATAAACGCTACTACTGGGAAAGGCATGAGGTTTACATCGGGCATGATAGAGTCGTCATCCCCAGCCAACCTCAGATGGACGTTGACAGGGATGGAAAACTCTCGCCTAAAGTATTCTAATTTTGTCGGGGTGTCTACTCTATGCTTCCACATACCCATGATATCGGTTTAACTGAAGGGGTTGGATTTCACAAAGGTGTTTTAAAAGGGTTATTGGGACCTCGGCAAAAACCAAAATTATGTGCTGGGTAAGAATTTGTGAAAATAGTTTCAGTTTTTCCTAAAAATCAAGAGTTCTACAAACAAATCCTAAACCTAGATCTATGGAAACGAAGATTGAAGGCACAAATCTAGAAAACAGAAAAGCAAGAATGCACTTTAGAATCAAGAACAGAGATGGACTATCAAGAACATTGTAAATACGAAGGGCATAAGGCCAAGAATAGTGGCAGAAATCAACAGGAGTGTGAACAATGTATATTCAAGAAGATGATTTTGGTAAAAACAGAAACATGAAACAAACATGTTCAAATATATGGTGGAATACAAGATGCAAGATGAAATATCAAACATATGAACAAGGTTGCAAAGACAGCAGGTAAAACAATAAAGTTCAGTAAGGTAACAAGAAACTGAAACCAGGCGAAATAGTGGCTTACCAGAAAGAGGGAAGTCGGAATGGGGATTGCCGAAGTCTGACGACGGTTGCGAAGGTGGAAGATCGGTGAAAACGGCGCCGGAAGAGGTGAACAACAGCGATGGCAGAGCTTTAGAAGCTTGAACAATGGAGGGTTTGGAAGAAAAGCTAGAGAGAGAAAGCTTTAGAGACGATAGAGAAAAGTGAGAAAATAAGGAAAGGGGGAAAAAAAGTTTTTGTTAAAACTTGAAACGGCGGCAGAACGGAATTAATGCGCCTAAAACAACGTGAGCATCAGACGGCGCATGCATGCGCGAGACGATTTAGAAGCATGTACCAAGTACGATCCAGTAAGAGAAGGACACGTGACTGAAACGGTTGAATTGTGATGCATGACAGCTCATACGCGTGAAGAAGTTCTTGGAATTCTTGATGGTTAAGAAGACATGTCGGCCAATAGTGATGAGCTCGGCTTAAGCCGATGTACTGGCAGGAAGTACCGCTATAGGTTTTATTACCTCAGAATGTCGAGGTAATAGAACCAAGGGAGTAGTTGTGGGGATATATTTTATGAGTCCCAACACGTGGCCAAGGTGACGCTGACATGTTAGCCGAGGTACCACGTGTCCAGGTTATGACGCTGAGGTTATCTCGGTTAGGCCGAGGTTATCTGCGAAGATACCGGAATCCGAGATAAGCGAATAAGGCACAAGAAGTCCTAGAATGAGGAAGGACTTTAGCATGGATACGAATAACACTCTTACGGAGTTTATCTTTATCTCTTGGAGAGTCCAGGATGAGCACTGAGCAAGAGTCCAATGAAACTAGGCTTCTAGTGGGACTAGAATTGAGTTAACTATAAAAGAGAGGCACCCTCGATGGGTCTAAGGTACGCAATTTATATTCTGAACAGTGACTTTAGCACTATCGATTATCTTTGAGAGATATACTGACTTGATCGTCGGAGTGCCCCATGTGCCATCTATTCTGCCAGTTCTCTTCAGCTGATTACTGAGTTGGCAGTGTGGTCAGAAAATCACTCACACAGTTATATGAATTGAGAAAATAAACTAGAAAAGTGTTCAAAATATAATAAAAAAGATTTATTCATATTGTGAACTCACAATTTCAAAAAAAGAAAAAAGAAAAAATTTAGCCTCCGTTTGGGAAGTGGGTTGGCTTTTTGGCTTTTTTGGCTATTTTAGCCTGGGCTTAAAAGCTTGGTTTGGGAAGGGCTTTTTGGCTTTTTGACTTTTTTGAGTTTTTTTGTGAGAGAAGAATGTAATGATTATGGGTTGGATGTGATGTTTTGTTTGTTATGGCTAAAATAGCCTATTTTGTTTTTTGTGGCTAAAATAGCCAAAAAAGCCTCCAACCCACCTTCCCAAACGGTGCCTAAGAGGCCAAGTTTCAATTTTAAATATATACCTTCCATTACAAGTTCGGAACTATTTTGTGGTTTGTTTTATTGTTTGTTTGTTTTTTTATTTATTATTTATTTATTATTTTTCAAACAAGGTGTACAAATCTTATTAGAGGGTTACTAGTCTTTCTGTATAAAAATTTAATAATACTACAAATTGTGAATTTTTTTTCTAAAATTTTATCTCAAATTTGATTGATATACGTAGACCCCATAATACACCAATTAAGGGGTTGTTTGGAATGATCTTAATAAGTGTATTTTTTAATTTTTTATGAAATATGAATTGTGTTTAAAATAATGTGATAGAAAAGTAATGTGACTTAAATAAGATGATGTAATTATGATAGTCACTTTTTAACTTTTTAAAATTATGTCAAACCAAGTTTAAAGTTTAACAACACGTATCCCTTCGTCCTAACTTTAATGACACATTCATGATTAGTGGACTTTACTAAGAATTTCTTGAGTGTTACCCAGAAATTGTAATCTGAGGTTCAAATTCATTTCTTACATGGAGTCATATTTTATCAATTTAGGGCTGGTTTGACAAGTATAAAAAAAAAATTAAAAAGTTATTAAAAAAATTAAAAAGTTATTATTATTCACTCAAAAAATAAAAATAAAAAAATTAATATATAAATATTAAATATAAATCAACTTTTTAGCCCATCAATGTACTGACGTCAGGCCAGCTTCAGTGAAAGGAAAAAAAAAAAATTGCATGTGTACATTCATTAAGTTGGATGGTAAAGTTGGACCCATGGGGGCCACCATAGGTCTCGTTTTGATAATCCAAACCGTTCAAGATGTAGAACTCGTCTATTACTATATGCTTGCAAAAAATCACGTCTATCGGATATCGCTAACTACATGATCAAATTAGTTTTGTATAAAAATTGGATGGTGTTATAGTTAACAGTTGTCAAACAAAACTAACACGATTAGATAGCTATCGATATCCAGTCAACGTGATTTTTTACAAACATATAGTACTCGACGAGTTCTACACATTAACGGTTCCGATTAAAAAAACGGGACCCGTGGTGGGCTCTTATGGGCCGAACAACACTGTCCAATCAAAGCCCGAAAAGGAGGCAATCATTTCCTATGTATTCACCAAGCCGACTGCACTGCCAATCCGTACGGCGTGCTACACTATCTTCTCCTACACACTTATTTATACAATTTTTTAATACACATTTTTTTATAAAAAGTCAACAAATTAACCCAAACATCCATATTTTTTTCTCAACTTTTTAGTCAAAAAAGACAAAAAAATGCACTTATTTAGGACACCCCAAACAAACCCTTAATCTCTACAACACAAACGATGTTTGGTATCATCTATAAAAACTAAAAAGTTAAAAAGTCATTAAAAAAACAAAAAAAATCATACTATTTAAGGCTTTTGGGCGGGAAGTCTGTGGAGTCAAAAAAAAAAAAAAAAAAAAAAAAAAAAAAAAAAAAAAAAAAAGCAATGATAGCAGCTCAGTGCTGCATTGCATTCCCCCCTCCCAAAAAAAGAAAATGTGGCGCAATGTAAGCCACAAATTTCCATTAATTTTTTTTTTTTTTTTTTGAAATGCACAACGTGACAGCTCAGTGCTTTTGCATGGGTCATGGAGGCAATTTGGTAATTTTGATATTTATTATAATATTTTATTACATATTTTTTCATAAAAAGTCAAAAAATAATTCTAAACATACATTTTTTTCTCTATTTTTTAAACTAAAAAGTTAAAAAATGTACTTATATAAATTATCTCAAACAACCACTCACCATCAAAGATTGCTCTTTGGATAGGTTTGGGAAATGACTTTATATTTTGATTATTTGACCAAAAATGAGGTGAAAATTAGTGTTTTGAATTTTTTAAAAAATTTTTACCAAAAAATGTGTAATAAATAAAGAGAATAGAAAGAAATTTATGAATTTTCTGTATGTTATTTTGATTTTTTGATTTTTTGACATTTTTAATGAATTTTTAAAATTTTAATTATATTAACCAATTGCCAAACATGAGACAAGACCCTATATATATAAAGTGATTATCTTGGAACATATTCCACACCATTTATCACTTCACCCTTGTTAAATTATTTTTTAAAATCTTAATAAAAAGTATTAAATCTTACCATTTTAACAAATAAATATTAAATTAAGACACCATATAAATTTGTTTCCAGATCATCACTTAATTTTTCTCTATATATTGGATCCATCCATTGATTGTGTTCTAAATACAGAGTTTCCACACCGCAAGTTCTCTCATTCACTGTAGAAACATCATGTCAAATCTATTGAAAGCCTCTTCCTTGCTGTCTCCAATTGCCAAAAGGTAACCAACCCATCAATGCCTCTCCACAACCAAAAGAAAAATTTCTATCTAGCTATTTGATCTCAACAAACTTAAAATTAAAAAAACAATCTCTTCTTAATGATAAGTGCTATTTTAAATTTGTAGGTAAATTCACTTTTTTATATTTAATGATATAATAATATATTAGAATATCTAAAATAATGTCTTTATAATAATTAATCTTAAAAGTAAATTTAAAAAATAAATTTTTATATCATTTTTTTATCTGATAATTTTGTAGGCTAGAAGGTAAAGTGGCGGTGATAACCGGTGGCGCCAGCGGCATTGGCGAGGCGACCGCCAGGCATTTCGTACGGCACGGCGCCAAGGTCATAATCGCGGACATCCAAAACACCGTCGACCCCTCCACCTCCACCGAATCCATTTCTTTCGTACACTGCGATGTGAGCAACGAGCGTGACGTGGAACAAGCAGTAGACACCGCCATCGCCAAACACGGCAAACTCGACATCATGTTCAGCAATGCCGGGATCAGCGGCAAGTTGGATCCCACAATCAAATCCCTCGATTGCCAAGATCTAAAGCGAGTCTTCGACGTCAACGTCTTCGGTGCTTTCTACTGTGCAAAACATGCCGCCAGAGCAATGATTCCAAACAAAAAAGGCAGCATTGTGTTCACAGCGAGCTCGGTTTCTGCGATATGTGTATTGGCTCCTCACCCTTACACTGTGTCGAAGCACGCCGTGGTTGGGCTGGCGAAAAACTTGTGTGTGGAGCTCGGGAAGGATGGGATAAGAGTGAATTGTATTTCTCCGTACGCTGTGAACACGCCGATTGTGAGGAATGCGATGGGGATGAAGAAGGAGGAGGTGGATGAGCTGTTTTGTGAGTTGGCCAACATGAAAGGAGTGAGATTGGAAGTAGAAGATGTGGCCGAGGCTGTGGTGTATTTGGGGAGCGACGAGTCTAAGTATGTGAGCGGGGTCAACCTGTTGATCGACGGTGGCTACAGTGTTGGAAAATGATGTTTTGGTTTTCAGACTTTTTTGTTTTTTGTTTTTCGTATTTTTTGTTTTCGTTTTTGTTTTTATTGAATGTTTTTTAATATTTTAAGTAATTTTTTTAATTTTTAAGCACATTTGTGATTTTTTTATAAAAACAATTCACTAAATACTAAAATATAAAAAAATATGAAAGCTCAGTATATATATATTTTTTTGTATTTTTGTGTACTTATTAATTTTTTAAAATATTTTTCACAAATATTTTATTATTTAGATACATCTAAGTAAGGTACATCTAAAAAATTAAAAAAATATATTTAAAATTTTAAAAATATTCACTAAAAATAAAAAAAAAATATGAAAAACAAAAAAATCAATTTTCATAAAACTGAACTTAGAAAATTGAAACCAAACATATTAGTTTTTCGACAACTTTAATTCAAAATTAAAGTGGGACCTAACTACCGATTGAGGTGGGTCTGAGTGGTTTTGTATTCTTTTAAGTGAGAAAATTACAATACAAAAATAATGAACCGAAACTATTGAGTTGTGAATGGGAATTGTCTGATAAAGTGGTTATCAATATTGAGTTTTGATTTGGACTTAGGGTTGGTTTGGGATGTTATAAAAAAGTGCACTTTTTGACTTATTGGCTTATATGAGTTGGGTTTGGATTGGATTTGATGTGATGTGTTAGAGAGGTAATGTGATTTAAATAAAATGATGTAACTTAAATAGGATAGTGACTTTTTGACTTTTTGTATTATTTAGTAGACGTCAAACTTGGCCTTAGTCTTGGTTTGGACTAAGCCTAGAATTGTATTTGTACATGTGCTGGGTTTAGTCTTAGACTTAGACTGGACCTAGTCTTGAGCTTTGGACTGAACTGTGCTGAGCTTAGTTTCTGTATGTGTTTGAGATTGGGTTTGGATCGGGTTATGGCTTAACACTCGCATCCATTTTGTAACCCATCTAGTTTAATTCTCAATATATACACATTATGATTTATATAACGGTTTTGGAATTTTGAATCTTTGTAACTCTAACCCTAATAGCTAGAGTTGACGACATTTGATGACCTCATTGATGTTAACTTTCATGGCTAAGGCTCTCCCCTACTAGTATAAATAGAGGCCTTTCTCTTCCAACTTAGTAGGTTGTTTTTAGAGAGGTTTTGTGATGGAAAATGAGATGGTGTTTTGAGATAAAAAGTTAGAGATGATTTTTTACACCAAAGAAAATTTTTCTTATCTTCTTTTGTTAGCCTATTTTTTAGTTCTTATTAGAGAGAGTACATTTATTGTCAAATTCGCCAAAATTATTCAGAAAGTGCTTCTGTATTAGTTAGTTTCAATTGTCTTAAGAGACAGACGTCGGCATACTTCCAGCATCCATCGGGAGGTGGATAATCTGTTTTAAGGAAACTGTTTAGTGCAAGCTTCATGTCATGACCTAAACTCGCCCCTATAGGTTTAGCGCTGTAACCGGCCAGTAATCCGTGATTACCGAAGGCCTGCTTAAAAATAATGACAATGACAATAACACAATAAAAGGGGTTGGCAGAAGCCAATCAATAATAGAATATATTGTCCAATGAGCTGTGCAGCATTAAATGAACAAAACAAACTTCACATACTTGTGATTACACAACCTCTGAAGTCTATAACACAAATGTGTACAAAACAAAACACAAGCTAGGGAATTAAATCCCATTGCCAAAAAAAGTTAACAAATCCCAATAAACATTCTTATCGTTTAAGCATAATGTCAAAAGGGTGAATCTGAATCACCCAATAAGCCCTGACATGCAATAGTTTGGAACCTCGCAAAGAGGCGCAATAGTTTGCTTGATAAAAACAGGTTTCGGATTGACGCCGCTAAGTTTGATCTGGTGCCCAATAACCTACATATATATAATAAATAGTGAGCTAAAGCCTAGTGAATAACATTTGCGTAAAGGGGTTATAAATGATGTCCTCACAATATTTGAAACAATCGATTATCAATAGAACATTTTCTCAATTAATATCTTGTGTTAATCAATCATTCAATCGTTTAATTTAACAATCATTCAGATTCATATAAATCATACGTAGCGCATCCAACAGTAACAATACAATTGGTTTTAAAGACCGAATAATCAATTGATGGCCATCAATAATAGACAATAGTTCCAAGAATTGGAACTGACAGAGATTTCTGTAACAATAACAACCACAATAGTAATAACAATATGTTATGGATGCCACGAGTACAATTCAGAAAATAGGACAATCATTCATCAATAAACATTATCATTTCAGTAAAACAATACATTTTTATCAATCAGAAAGTAATTATAATGGAATATAGTTTTACAACAGTGTTACTCATATTGGGCTCCTGAAAACATGTGCTATTCGTGCGGTGTCCGACCAAAACAAATAAAATCGAGCACAACACAATTACAATCACACTCATATAATTCTATTCAATTCGGTTTCACTCGTTCGGTTCTAATCGCTTATTCGTTCGATTCAATACACTTATGTAATGCAAATGCATGTTTAAGCACATTAAAACCATGCAAAGGAGGCTTGGAGGATGGAGAAAAGAAGCAAAAATGAAACCAAAATTTTTCCTGAAACCACACGTGCGGCAACCCCATTCCGCATGTGCGAAACTCCAAAAATGCAGCCCAAAAATCTGTTTTGTTTTTGGAATCCTTCCATTCAAAATCCAACTTTAATTTTTGTATAATTCAATCCCCAAATCCTCAAAAATAGTTATGAACTTTAATTTGCAATCATCAATTTCAACCATAAATTTATAACAATACTTAATTGTTCAATTTATAACCAAAAATCTTTAAAGTAAATTGTAAAATCTTAAAATGTGTATTCAAGTTATGACTCAAGCTTTTAAATGAGAATTTCTTAGAAATTATTAGAGATCAAGTAAGAATTCATGTATATAAAACAAATTTGTCCATGAGATGATCATATTTCTTGGACTCAAACATTTTCAAGTGTAAAATCACCATTATATATACAAATTATGTTCTTTTCTATGACTTTTGAGATTTCCTTCTTAAAGTTTATAAATCATGCAAGAAAACAGTTGTTTTGTTCATGGATTCTTGAAAACATGATAGGCCTGTAAGGATGATGCAACTTAATAGGTGTTTGAACTAAAATTATGCTATGCATGTTAAACATGATAGTTAATTCTTATACTTCCTTCTTATGAAAACATGTATGTTCTAAGCTCTTAATTTCATGAACAAGACCTCTAATTACTTGTAAATTCAACTCAATTAAACTTGTCCCTTGGAAGATGGTGCGTAGAAAAGTTTTAAGTTCAAGAAACTAGAAGGAAAAATTTACCTCATTTTGATGATTAAAGAGAATTCAAGCTAAATTCATAGCTCTTCCTTTCTTCCTTCCTCTTCTTGTTGAAGTCTCACTCTTAAAGTCTCTCCATTTTTCTCTACGTGTGTATCTCAAGGCTATCAAGGTCCACTAGCTCTCTTATATGTAATTGATGAGTAGGATTTTGTTTTGTTTTTATTTTGAGTTCTCATATTCCTAGCCTTACACATATATTAGGCTTAAATTTAATAGACTAATAAATTAATTTAAATCAAATTCACTCAAATTAAATTACTCATCATCTTATAATCTCAATTACACTATATTAAATTATATAAATGTGAATTAGGCTCTAATTCCTATACAATTATTTAATTCTAACTTGTTGAAATTAGCGAGTCAGGCATGTTTAATTTTCATTCTAACCTATCTGTTCAAACAATACAAGTCAATAAATCTCATAACAATCAATAACACTTAATCACATAATTAACACGTATGAACATAATTATTAGTTCCAATTAAGGCTCAATTCAATCACAGACAATTTCAGTAAACTGAATCAATTTTCAATTAAATTTCCCAAATGGCTCTAAAAATTCCCATAAGCCCATCTATGTACTTAATTTCAATTTGTGCACCCAATAAGATTGTCAATTTCAGTTTCAAAGTTGTAACCTTAATAGGCAATTTTCTAATTTGGACAAATATGCACAAATTAAATTACTAGGCACTCAGTTCAATTAGAATTAACACATAATTAATTAATTAAAATCACGATTAGCAAGTCTGGGTTGTCACATTTCGATTCTCTTCTTTTTTTACCATTTGTTCTTAAATTTTTCAATATTTAGTTTACAAAAATGAGTTCTAATTTTTAGTTATCCATGTCAATAATTTGTTATATTAGTAATATAATCTAATTCATTTCTGTATTTCTAGTTGTGTCGTTTATTCTGTATTTCATCATTTTAATAAAAAATTATTTTGTCATTTCTATTTAATTTATTTTATATATTTTTAATGTATTATTATGAAAAAATACCAACAATCTTAAAACAGATTTTTATAAATAGGTTTTGATAATACAATATAGTTTTTATTATAATTTTATTCTAGTGACTCTTGGAATTAAAATAATTTAATTTCTTAGAGTTATTGGAATTTGAGTTGTTTGTTTAAAGTAATTTATTTTATGTTAATTAGCTGTTATTGCATGAGTTATTTGATTGTTAGTATTTAAGTTGGTAGGAGTTTATAAAAATAAAAATTTTATTATGTAAGTGTCTTACTTACTTAATTTGTTTGATTGTTTTCTTTTGTAGCTAACTTTCTTTATAAGTTTACCTAAGCGAGAAATGATGATATATAATATGAACAAACAAAACAAATTTGAACTACTAATTTTTTGAACAGGATTACCTAAGTATGGAATTTGTGAATTTATTTATTCACTTTAAAGTTTAGATCTATTTCGAATTTATTCTGTATATTGTTTTGAAAGTTTGGTAACTATTTCGATTTAATTTGATCAATTAAATTCTGAGAAAATCAAAGTGTTGGAATTCGTGTTTTGAGAAATTCAAGAGATTCGTCTAGTCAAAAGGTTTTCAATGGTATAAAATATCTCGAAACAAATTTGTTTTAGGAGAAGATTTAGTAAAACAGTGGTTTTATTTCTATGATTGCTTATGATTATGTTGCATTATCATATAATGGTATAGCTTGGCATTGTTATGATATTAACTCTTATTCATTCTATTTGATCTTGGTTGTATCAATTGTAAGTTCTTTCGTGTCTTGATGGGAAATCAAGGAAATTACTCCAAAATATTTTTGTATTCATGGAATCATAAGTAGGAGTTTAACTATATTGTTATATATAGGGGCGTAAATTTGGCCTGGCTCGACTTAGCCTATGTTGGGCTTCGCGGGCTCCTGTCAAAATTCAGGTCGGGTTGGGCCGACCCACGAGCCAAAAATTTAGGCCCAATGGGTATTTGGGCCTTGGGCAGGTCGGTGGGTCAAGTCTTAGGCCGGTGGGCCTCGGGCTTGGGCGAGCTTGAACAAATTTTTTAAATTTTTTTTAACCAAAATTTTATTATTTTTCACTAGAAAAGACACTGGGTCTCGGCGCGGGCTGGGTCTTGAGTGGGCCTTAAACGGGCCGATAGACTGGGCTTCAAAATGATGGCCCAAGCCCAGGCCCAAGGTCTCGGGATTGGTCGGGCTCGGGCCCAAACAAGCCTAAACGGGTTAGGCCCCTCTTGGGCCGCAAGCGTGCTTCGGGTCACCCACGGGCCACGGGCCATTTTTATACTCCTAGTTATATATATTTGCTCATAGTTGCATGGTTGGATTGCCAACACTATGACCATAATATTTCTATATGTATAATTTATTTATAGTCATGCAATTCATGACATTCTTGTAACTGCAATGCATCTATAGCATTTGAATTACACATTGCGAGTTATAACTGAAATTACTTGTGTAATATTCACTTTATTGGTTCATTAACTCATCTTGTATCCAAGTGTGTATATAAATAGTGAGCATGGAGATTTAGTGTAACAACCTTGATCCATGATTAACGTTAATCCATGCTTTAATATGCCTAATAAGTTCTTAAGATCAAAACCTGAATTAAATTGCATGTGTGTTGCCTTATTTGTATTGCCTTATCTGTTTAACGTAGAATGATCTGCTCATGTTTCCGATCTGTTCTGCAAATTGAAGGCCTTATCGGCATCTGATTCAGAAATTGACTTGATTTATGTGTTAATTAGAATTTTTAGAATTTTATGGTAGGTTTAATTGAAATTCAATTCAGAATGAAAAAATTAGAATGATTAACGCTCTATTAAGCCCAAATTAATGTATTTATTAGTTAAGCCTATATAAGGCCATCTCATTGACTCCTACACATTTTTACACTTCCATTTCATCTTGCTTGATCATCAAAATGTGAGAAAGGGAGAAAGACCAAGCTCAAATTATAGGGATTTGTAGAGAACTTGTGAATTTGGACTTAGGAACTCAAGGACCAAACTTCTAGCTCTCATCTTGACAAGTTTAGGTCACGCACCTCAAGTTAAGTGAATTGCCTACTTTACTCGTCTATTTGGAGCCATCGGTTATCTATGAGTAATAACTTTGTAAAGCTATGTTCAATTTATAAGTATTTTATGAATGATATAAGATGATATGTTTTTTTTTTTTGAAATATTATTTTCTGTATGAATGAATGGCTGTCCAATGTTTCTGAAATATACTCGTGGCATCATTAGCTTTAGATGACATTTGTTATTTGTTCTGTTATGTCCCAATTATGGGTTAACTGTACATATCATGAGCCAACTGTTATGGATCTTTCTGTATACGTCCCAATTATGGGCCAACTGTACGTCTCATAAGCTAACTATACTGTCTCCGTGCACGTGAGTCAACTGTATGCCTTTATGGCCATCCCTTTATGGGTCAACTATTTCTGCTAGTGCTAATGAATGTACCACGTACGATTAACTGCAAATTCTGATTACGAGTATGATTCTAAATCTGTTTCTGTTATGAACTTTGATTTCTGAACATGATCATGAACCTATTTCTGTTTTTTGTAACTGTATGGACAACATTCATAAAAAACCCCTTTACTTCGTTATTATTCACTAGACTCCCTCTCACTATTTATATTATGTATATAGGTGATCAGCGTCTGACCAGGCTCAAAGTTGATGGCCTAGAATTTCGTTTTGTCAGCCACCCTTCGCGCCTCCTGAGGAGGTTCTGGATCATGTCAAGTCCCGTGGCCACATTTTTGTATTTTAAAATTTGGTTATTTGTTTTGACTATGGACAAGTCCAACTTGTATGTATAGTGTATGGAGTGACGTGTAATTACTGTGCCTTTTGATGTCACTCATAAATTATCTATCCTATGTATGTCTCCACAGCTCAATGGATTATGTATGTTTATATATTTGCTTCCGCAGCCCCTAATTACATGAAATTCTATTAAAAGACCTTTGGTAATCCAATGATTACTGGCCGGTTACGACGCTAAACCTATAGGGGCAGGTTTGGGTCGTGGCAGAGTGGTATCAGAGCACGTGTTCTACCGCACACATGAGTCTATATGAGTAGGATGTCCTAGTAAGAAGTAGGGGCATTTTATCTGCATGTGTGAGTGTATGGTAACCTTATAAATGTGAAATTTGAATTTGAATTTGGATAAATAAATTGAAAGAAATGAACAAGATTATTCATAAGTTTATTGTTACGTAGTGTCTCTATAGCAACATGGAGAATGCAAGGGGAGGTGATACAAGTGAATCCTTAGAGGCTCGCATGAGCCGGATGGAACAGATGCTCGCAGCCTTGATTGAAACATTGACACAACAACAGAGGCAACAACTTTTGCCCCGTCTGCCTTCACCAGCACAACATGAGCTAGATAATAATGATATGATCAACCTGACACAGAAGTTCATGAAGATGAAGCCGCCAACTTTCCTTGGTGGTATTGAACCACTAAAAGCTGAAATATGATTGTTGGAGATAGAGAAATTATCCAAAGTGTTTCCCTGTTCTGAGATCCAGAAAGTTCTTTTGGCCACCTACACTTTGAAGGATGAAGCCTGGAGATGATGGTTGTTGATCCGAAATAGTAATGAGAACTTGACATGGGCTCAATTTAATGTGATCTTCTATGACAAGTGCTTTCCCTCAGAGTTTCAGGAACTTAAGCAAGGCAAAATATCTGTAGCTGAGTATGAGGAGAAATTTACTGAACTAGCTCGGCTTGCACCTCATATGGTGGACTCGGAGTACAAGAAAACTCAAAAATTTGAGGGTGCATTGGATTTGGAGATATTAGATCGAGTAGGAGTCTTCAACCTACCTACGTATGTGAATGTGCTCGATAGGGCATTGATGGTAGAAGCCATTTTAGCAGCGAAGAAACAAACTCCAGCCCTGATCACTGAATGGAAAAGGAAAAGATCTGGATTTAATTTCAAGAAGGCCTATTCATTTACTGCAAACAAGAAACAAAATACGGGATCCTCTAGCAGCTCAAGTCAAAGCAGTGGGTCTGCACCTGTTTGTACTCAATGTGGAAGGAGACATAGAGGAGTTTTCCATCGAGTGTCTGGTGCATGTTTCTGGTGCGGCAAAACTAGCCATATGATAAGAGATTGTCCAATCGGGTCAGAGAATGCCAATCGTCCCGTAGCAAGTTTAGCAGAATCTACTTCTGGATCAAGACCAAATGTTAGAACTAATACGGGAAATGAACCTTTGTGGCAAGGCCGGGTGTTCACACTTGTACCAGGAGATGTGCAGAACACCGAGACAATAGTGTCAGGTATACTTTCAATTTATGCTCAAAATGCCTATATTCTGATTGATTCAGGGTCTACACATTCATTTGTCTCGCATGCTTTTTCACAAAAATTAAAGAGACCACTGGAACCCATGAATTATTTATTAGCTGTATCTTTACCTACTGGGGGGTCCATGACTTGTTCTTATGTGTATCATGCATGTGAGGTTGTTATTGGAGATATGCTTTTATATGTTGACTTATTGCCTTTGAATCTTGATCATTTTGATGTAATTTTGGGAATGGATTGGTTAACAAAATATCATGCCTCCATTGATTGTGTAACAAAACAAGTTGTGTTTCGTCCACCGGGATTGCCCGAATTTATATTTAACGAAATTGGTGTAGTACCTCCCCCATATTTGATTTTATCCATGAAAGCTAGAAAATTATTAAGAAAAGGTTGTCGGGGCTACCTATGTAGTGTGTTGACTGAGTCTTCAAATAGTGCCAGTATAGAAACTATTCCCGTGGTTTGTGACTTTCTTGATGTGCTTCCTAATGACTTACCAGGGATTTTAATGGATAGGGAAATTAAGTTTACAATTGATGTAGTACCTAGAACGCAACCTATTTCCAAAACCCCATATAGAATGTCAATTTCTGAACTGAAAGAGTTGAAAGCTCAGCTCCAAGAACTCTTAGACAAGAAATTCATCCGCCTGAGCACTTCACCTTGGGGTGCTCTAATTTTATTTGTTAAGAAGAAAGATGGGTCCTTACGATTGTGTATAGATTATAGAGAACTGAACAAACTGACTGTGAATAATAAATACCCATTACCTCGAATAGATGATCTATTTGACCAACTTCAGGGGGCACAAGTGTTCTCCAAGATAGACCTTAGATCCGGGTATCGCCAGTTAAAGGTTAAGGCAGAAGACATAGAGAAAATTGCATTCAAAACTAGATATGGGCACTATGAATTTTTAGTCATGCCGTTTGGGGTAACAAATGCACCTGCAGCCTTCATGGACATTATGAACTGGGTGTTTAAATCATATCTAGATGAATTTGTTGTTGTGTTTATAGATGATATTTTGATATACTCCAAAAGCAGTGAAGAACATAGGAACCATTTGAGAACCGCTTTGCAGATCCTAAGAGAAAAGAAGTTGTATGCGAAATTTTCTAAATATGAATTCTGGTTTGACAATGTTGGGGCATGTGATCAACAGGGATGGTATTTTAGTGGACCCACAGAAAATTAAAGCTATAGTGGACTGGCCTAAACTGACAAATGTGTCAGAAGTTAGGAGTTTTCTAGGACTTGCAGGCTACTACAGAAGATTTGTAAAAGACTTTTCAAAACTTGCTATGCCATTGACTCAGTTAACCCAGAAAAATGTGTCATTTGATTGGAATGATCAAAGAGAGTCTGCCTTCCAAGAATTGAAAACCAGATTAGTAACTGCACTGATTTTGGCTCAACCTAATGGTATTGATGGATTTCAGATTTACAGTGATGCATCTTACAAAGGTTTGGGTTGTGTACTAATGCAAAATGGGAAGGTAATTGCTTACGCCTTTCGGTAACTCTATCCTTATGAAAAGAACTACTCGACTCATGATCTTGAACTGGCAGTCGTGGTGTTTGCTTTGAAAATTTGGCGACACTATCTATATGGTGTGACTTGTAAAGTGTATACGGACCATAAAAGCCTCAAATATTTCTTCACCTAAAAAGAACTGAACATGAGATAGAGAAGATGGCTAGAGTTGATCAAAAACTACGGCTTGCAAACTTTATACCATCCAGGAAAGGCAAATACTGTTGCAGATGCATTGAGTCAAAAATCTATTAGGAATTTGTCATATTTACTCATCGGTCAGAAAGAGCTGTTATGTGACTTAGAACAAAGTGAGATTGAGGTGGTATTGCGAGAACATGGTAGGGTCTTAGCCGCCATTTTTGCTCAACTTGCAATCATTGAAGAAATTAGAGGGACTCAATTGCAAAATGAATTCTTGAAAAAGATCGTGGAAGAAATTGACTCCAAACCAAGGCCCAGGTTTGTATTTGAGAATAATGTGTTGAAATTTCAAGAGCGCCTTTGTGTACCAGATTGTTGTGACTTGAGAAAACGCCTCATGGCTGAAGCTCATAATTCCAAATTTGCTATGCATCCGGGAAACACAAAGATGTACCATGACTTGAAACAGAATTTCTGGTGGTCGGGAATGAAAAAGTGTATTGCAGATTTCGTGGCTAGATGTTTGCATTGTCAATAGGTTAAAGTCGAATATCAACGACCCGCTGGTTTATTACAGCCGCTTCCAATATCGGAATGGAAGTGAGAACACATCACGATGGACTTTATCGTTGGATTGCCTCACGCCTCTCGAGGTATGGATTCTATTTGGGTCATTGTTGATTGTTTAACTAAGTCTGCTCATTTTCTGCCTGTTAAAACTATTTATAATGCGGACAAACTAGCTAACATATATGTGAATGAAATTGTGAGATTACATGATGTACTAGTATCTATTGTATCTGATAGAGATTCGAAGTTTACATCAAGATTTTGACAGAGTTTGCAACAGGCTTTGGGAACCAAATTACGATTAAGCAGTATCTACCATCCATAGATAGACGGTCAATCTGAAAGAACCAATCAGACTTTGGAAGATATGTTGCGGATGTGTGTGTTAGACTTCCAAGGGAATTGAGAGACTTATCTTCTTTTAGCTGAATTTGTATACAATAACAGCTATCATTCAAGCATTGAAATGGCTCCTTATGAAGCTCTATATCGAAGAAAATGTCGATCTCCTATCTGTTGGGCTGAAGTAGGTGACAAACCATTGTTGGGCCTAGAGTTTATGCAAGAAACAACTGAAAAAGTGAAGCTGATTTAACAACGTCTGAAAACTGCACAGAGCCGCCAAAAGAGTTATGCTAATGTCCGAAGAAGAGACAGAGAATATGAAGTCAGGGATCATGTGTTCATAAAAGCAACTCCCATGAAAAGGCAAACGCGGTTTGGGATAAAAGACAAGTTGTTACCGAGATACATTGGGCCATATGAAATCCTTGAAAAGATTAATTCGGTAACATACCGAGTAGCCCTACCTTCGATGATAGAAAACATGCACAACTTTTTTCATGTCTCAATGTTACGAGATTACTTACAAGATCCGTACCACATTATTAAGCCGACACATGTGCTTCTGAAGGATGATTATATGTATGAAGAAAGACCTATTTAGATTGTGAATTGCCAGATTAAAAGATTGAGGAATAAAGAAATACCGTTGGTGAAGGTTGATTGGTAAAACCATGGAGGAACGTATGCTACATGGGAAACGAAAGAAGATATGATGAAGAGATATCTAGATTTGTTTTCGTTAGACCCGCCATTCTTCCAAAACGAAGGTAACTTGAGTTTGGAGGACCAAACTCTTTAAGAGGGAGAGACTGTAATAACCCTGACCCTTGATTAACGTTAACCCATGCTTTAAAATGCCTAATAAGTTCTTGAGATCAAAACTTGAACTAAATTGCATGTGTGTTGCCTTGTTTGTGTTGCCTTATCTGTTTAACGTAGAATGATTTGTTCATGTTTCTGATCTGTTCTGCAAATTGAAGGCCTTATCGGCATCCGATTCAGAAATTGACTTGATTTATGTGTTAATTAGAATTTTTAGAATTTTATGGTAGGTTTAATTGAAATTCGATTCGGAAAGAAATAATTAGAATGATTAATGCTCAATTAAGCCCAAATTAATGAATTTATTAGTCAAGCCTATACAAGGCCATCTCATTGACTTCTACACATTTTTACACTTCCATTTCCTCTTGCTTGATCATCAAAACGTGAGAAAGGGAGAAAGAAGAGAAGTTGAGCTCAAATTATAGAGATTTCTAGAGAACTTGTGAATTTGGACTTAGGAACTCAATGACTAAACTTCTAGCTCTCATCTTGACAAGTTTAGATCACGCGCCTCAAGTTAAGTGTATTTCCTACTCTACTCATCTATTTGGAGCCACCGGTTAGCTGTGAGTAATAACTTTGTAAAGTTATATTCAATTTATAAGTATGAATGATATAAGATGATATGTTTTTTTTTTTTTTTGGAATATTATTTTCTATATAAATGAATGGTTATCCAATGTTTCTGAAATGTACTTGTGGCATCATTAGCTTCAGATGACATTTGTTATCTGTTCTGTTATGTCCCAATTATGGGTCAACTGTACGTCGCATGAGCCAACTGTATCCTTCTGTATACGTCCCAATTATGTGCCAACTGTACGTCTCATGAGCCAACTGTACCGTCTCCGTGCACGTGAGTCAACTGTATGCCTTTATGGCCGTCCCTTTATGGGTCAACTGTTTCTGCTAGTGCTAATGGATGTACCACGTATGATTAACTGCAAATTCTAATTATGAGTATGATTCTGATTCTGAATCTGTTTCTGTTATGAACTTTGATTTCTAAACATGATCATGAACCTATTTCTGTTTTCTGTAACTGTATGGACAACATTCATTAAAACCCCTTTACTTTGTTATTATTCACTGGGCGCCCATTCATTGTTTATATTATGTATGTAGATGATCAAGCGCCTGACCAGGCTCAAAGTTGATGGCCTGGAATTCCATTTTGTCAGCCATCCTTCGCGCCTCCTGATAAGGTTTCGGATCATGTCAAGTCCCGTGGCCACATTTTTGTATTTCAGAATTTGGTTCTTTGTTTTGACTATGGACAAGTCCTACTTGTATGTATAGTGTATGGAGTGACGTGTAATTACTGTACCTTTTGATGTCACTCATAAATTTATAAAAGTTTAAAATTATCTGTCTTATGTATGTCTCCACAGCTCAATGGACTATGTATGTTTATATGTTTGCTTTCGCAGCCCCTAATTACGTGAAATTCTGTTAAGAGACCTTTGGTAATCCAATGATTACTGGCCGGTTACGACGCTAAACCTATAGGGGCGGGTTTGGGTTGTGACATTTAGCAGCAATGAGAATAGAATTTTGTAATGTGTTTTATACAAAGATAAGCGTTACAAGTGGAGAAGTGTGCTCTTGGCTAAACAAACGATTCCAGATGTAACCATGAACTCCGTTTTACAATTTTAGACCATTTGTAATTGTAACATTTGTAGTAGTTTTAATTTCTAGTTTGTAATAGTTTCACCATAGTGAAAGGAAAGGGAGAGATAAAGAAATTATAAACCTTCGGGTTTAGAGAAAATCTTTGCAATTAATTTTATTATTCTCAAAGTGGTTTGGTTTTTTGTAATAGAAACCAAAATATTTAACCTTGGCTAAAGAGTATTTATGATTTATATTCAGAAATGGCAACTGAAACGGATTTGGTTTCAAACCTTTGGTGTTTGAGGAAGTTTTTAGGTTTAATCATTTTATTCCCAAAGTGTTGGAAAACCAAGTTTGGAGAAAGTCTTTGGTTATAATCTGATTATTTCCAAAGTGTTTTGGTTTTAGGAGATGAAACCAAATTTTAGCATTGACTAAAATATTTCTAATTTTTATTCAGAAATAATGGGATCAGTTCCGAGAGTACCGGTTAACGTTTATGAGTGGTGTAATTCTGATAGCAATTTTTAATTTCCTGTAAGTTTTGTAAACTTTATTTGTTTTAACCTAATTTATTTCTCGAAAAACTTAATTTTAAATTTGTTTCTCATAAACTAGGAGTCAACATATTCTTAAAAGTTTTGTCTAAGGTAAACTGGATCTTAAATGGGACCGGTGTGACTCCTCTAGTCTTCCTGGACATTTTCCTAACCATGTTTGATCTTAGGGTAAGTGACGAGATCAGTTTTGAATTATATTTCAAACTTTGGGATTTTCTAGTGTTAAGTTTAGTTTCTAAAAAAACCAGAATAGTGAAATTCTATTGTAATTTTTTAGAAATGGCTTCAAGAGGTGATACTAGAAAATATTGCTCCACCTGATAACCTTAAGCTTTGCGAGGGTCTTAAAGGAAGATCTAGAGAGATCAAGTGTGATTAAAAGAAATCATAAGATTGCATGATAATAGTTCTGAATTAATCAGAGTTAATTAGTATAATATCCTTGTGTCAATTATAGCATGTATGATTGCTATGTGATTTCGGTTAAGAACAAAGATGGAACAACCCGTTAGGGTGGGTAAATATATTTTTAAATTTAAAAAAAATTCCAAATATATTCTTAAATTGGTGGCTCTTAGTGAGTACAATATCACTGATCACAAAGATAGAAAACTAGTGGTTCGTAGGAGATGTTAGACCACGGGCTACACAATTATGAGATTGTGGTTCCTAGTAGTGAATAGATTATTGATCACATGTCAAGACATAATGGCTCCCAATAGTGGAGAGGTTACTTATCATATGTCAGGAAATGATGATTCCTAGTAATGAAAGAGTCTATTGATCCTATGCCAAGACGTTGTGATTTCTAGTAGTAAAATGACTATTGATCAAACATTGTGATTCCTAGTAGTAGAAAGTCTACTGACCACATGCCGAGAAATTAGTGATTCCTAGTGATAAGACTATTGGCTATGTCATGAAGTTTCAAATAGTAGACTGTTGAACACTAGATTTGTGTTTCCTAATAGTAAGACTATTGGCTTCAAAGTGATAGGTTGGACCAAATATGTTTGGGTGCCTTGAATTTGAAAAAGACCTAATTCGGTAGATGACGATCTGGGAATGTATTTTCTGTGATATGATTTTGAGAGTTTCATAATCATTATGACACAGGAATTGTTTTGAAAACCTTGTATGAATTTTTGAAAAGGACAAAAGCCTTCGTATAAATTCTACAAATGTGGGGGTGTCATGCAAAATGTGGTAATACCTAAACCCAAGAGGGTTAAGATAAGCCTAAAAATCCGTTGACTTTGTATTTAACGATTATGCACAATAAAATAGTGCATATCAATTTTTTTGTGGACAAATTTGATATTCAGATTTACACAAGAATATTATTATGAAATTGAGGAAATGGTTTTCATGAGAAAAGAGATGAGCCTAAAAGATGTTAACATACTAGGACTTTAAAGTTGTTCTATCTAAATCTTCTTAAACCTATATGGTGGCTAGTGAGGCTAAAAGCTTCTTTGAAGCTGTGATTTCTTTAAAAGGAAGTTATTAATTTAGCTTTATCTTGCATAGGTAGTAAGCTTTGGGATGAAAGTGAATGAAAGCCAATGAGATAGGCTTGTTATCAAAGGATACTGGCAAAGAGAAGGTATGGATTACTTTGATACGCGATCACCAGTTATGGTGAGTATGATCGCAATTGTGCGAAGTTTGGAGATATATCAAAATGGGTGTTAAAGACAGTTTTCCTAAATGAAGATTTAAATAATGGAACAACCTAAAGGGTTTTTCATTTTGAGGATAAGGAAAGTTTGTAAACTTGAGAATCATTTTATGATTTGAAATAAGCACTGAAACAATGACATGAGAAATTTGACAACACAATGTTATCAAAAGGGTTTTAAATAAACAGGGATTGACAAATATGTGTATGTCAAAGACACTGACAATAGTATATATCATTTTGTGTCTATGTGTAGATGACATACTCATTGTCAGTAGTTATGAGAAGATGTTCAATACTACCAAGAAGTTGTTAAACTCTAAGTTTGACATGAAAGATATGAGCGTTATAGATGTGATTCTGCGTATTAAGATTACTAGAACATCTAGTAATATTATACTTTCTCAATCTCATTATGTTGATAAAATACTTGAGAAATTTAGTAAATCAGAAATACTTGAGAAATTTAGTAAATCAGATACAAGTGTGTCGAGGACACTGGTAGACTTGAGTCTACATTTGGCTGAGAATAATGGTGAAAATGTATTTCAACTAGAATATTCTCGAGTCATTGGAAGTTTAAAGTATCTGATGAGTTGTACAAGGCCAGGTATAGCCTACTTAGTTAGTAGGCTCAGTAGATACACGAGTAATCATAATGCTACTCATTGAAAGGGCATTATGTGGGTGTTAGATTATTTACACTATACTCAGGATTATGGATTGCATAACACTTGATATCCAGTTGTACTAGAAGGATACAAAGGCGCCTATTGGATATCTGATATAAAGACTACGAATCCATTAGTGGATATGTTTTCTCTAATTGGAGCTGCAACCATGTCTTGGAGATCTTCCAAGCTAATGTGTATCACGAAATCAATGATGGAATCAGAATTCAGTGCTTTAGATAAAGCTACTAAAGTAACTGAATGATTTTTCCATTTTACTGAGGATATTCCATGTTAATCAGAACTTGTGTTAGCAATTTTCTATATTTTGCGACAACCAATCAAGTATTGGTAGGGCACAGTTGGAAGGTCTTGACATTTTCATCGAAGACATAGTTCCATACAACAACTACTCTTGTGTGTGTCACTATAGACTATATACAGTCTAAGGATGATATTATGGATCCATTAGCCAGAGGGTTAAATCAAGAGTTAGTAGGAAAGTCGTCGTCAAAAAAAAAAAAAAAGGGGTTAAGGCTTTTAGCGAATGTTATCAGAACGAAAAACCCAACCTAGTTGATTGGAGATCACAAGATCTAGGTTCAAAGGGATAACCTAATTGCTTGTAATGGGTAAATCACTGTGGAGGTAAATCCTTCTACCCATTCCTTTATACAATGATACCCTGTGGGGTGGAAGGTTAAGTTGATGTTTTTAATGACCTAAATGTTGTGAATAGTCAATTGTGGTATAACGAGATACCTTATATATGTCATCTATGTGAGTGCGAAGCCGGGCCACTTCTTTAAGAATTGACAAGGCTAAATTCTTTAAAAACACTCACTGAACTATACGAGTGTTTCAAGGCCAAACCGGACACACCAGTGAGAACAAGAACAATGGTTGGAGTGACTCCTGTGTGAGGTCTATTATCTTGGTTTACACAAACAACATGATAGTTCAAGACATCATGTTCACTGGTACTGGTTAACTAGTAAATCTAACAGGCTTTCACTACGAAAGGTTCAATGCCAACAGCTACCTTTTCTAATGTAGGGTTATTCCGTGTGCTCTCTCTCCGAGTCTTTGTTATTAAGCATTGTCCAGTTTTCTTTATTCGACCAATTTTATTCATGTGGGGGATTATTGGAAAATAATGATATTTCGGCAACTTTAATTCAAAATTAAAGTGGGACTTAACCGTCGGTTGAGGTAGGTTTGAGTGGTTTTGTATTCTCTTAAGTGAGAAGATTGCAATACAAAAATAATGAGCCAAAATCATTAAGTTGTAAATGAGAATTGTATCATAAAGTGGTTATTAATATTGGGTTTAGATTTCGACTTAGTCTTGGTTTGGACTGGCCTAGACTTGTACTTGTGTATGTGCTGGGTTTAGTCTTAGACTTGGACTTGGACTTAGTCTTGAGCTTTGGGCTGAGCTGGGTTGGGCTTAGTTTGCACATGTGTTTGAGAATGAGCTTGGATCAGGTTGCAACCCAACACCCGCATCCATTTTGTAACCCATCTAGTTTAATTCTCAAAACTTATGTATTATATATACATTATGATTTATATAATGGTTTTGGAGCTTTGAACCTTTGTAACTCTAGTCCTAATGGCTAGAGTTGATGACATTTGATGACCCTATTAATGTTAGCCTTCATAGGCTCTCCCCTACTAGTATAAATAGAGACCTTGCTCTTCCAACTTAGTAGGTTGTTTTTAGAGAGGTTTTGTGATGAAAAATGAGATAGTATTTTAAGATAAAAAGTTGGAGATGATTTTTTATACCAAAGAAATTTTTTCCTATCTTCTTTTGTTAGCCTCTTCTTTGGTTCTTATTAGAGAGAGTGCATCCATTGTCAGCTTCACCGAAGTTATTCAAAAGGTGCTTTTGTATTAACTAGTTTCGACCCTCGTATCTTGGGAGATAGATGCCGGCGTACCTCCAGCATCTATTGGGAGGCGATGAATCTGTTTTAAGGAAACTGTCTAGTGCAAGTTTCAGTTTGCTTCTTTTTTTATCATTTGTTTTTAAATTTTTCAATATTTAGTTTACAAAGATGAGTTCTAATCTTTAGTTATCCATGTTAATAATTTGTTCTATTAGTAATGTAATCTAATTCATTTCTGTATTTTTAGTTGTGTCATTTATTTTGTATTTCATCATTTTAATAAAAAAAATTATTTTGTCATTTCTATTTAATTTGTTTTATATATTTTTCATGTATTATTATGGAAAAATACTAACATACAACACCACTAATCTGGCTTTCATAGAGCCTTTCAACAAGATGTCATCCTAAAATATCAATACCACTTCAGCTATGTGTAGTGTATCAGGCCATCTCCAACGCTACACCAAATCCATTGTGGAACAAAAAATGTAATCAAATCAGAAGAACGCATTTTCATTTTAAGGTGGTAAGTAAATTCATAATTTGAGTTAGAAAAATACACTTGCCAACCAGCTTCAATGCTGTTGAGATCTTCACCAAAAAAACCACCCAATATCCAAATCTAAGACAAGCTGAACTCATTAAGCTGCTGTATTTTGGGTTCCCACACATTTAAGGTTGTTTTTGCTCCATAGTACTTGTCTCCTTCAACATAAGCTATTGCATGTTGATTACCCCCCAAATTAACCAAAAAAACCAAAAATATTAGTTCAAAGAAATCAACATCAGCAAATCAAGAAAAATGCTAGCTCTAAACTTGTTTGGTTTTGTGTTTTTTGTGTGTGTAGTGGTGAGAATTAGATTCGTTTTCATTGATTTACCTGATGACCACTTTGGTTGATGAGGTCAGGATCTGCAGACCTGGGCTTAGGGAAGCTTCTATTTCGAATCAACTAATTTTGTTTCGAACAAACAATCTATACTTTCCAACATATGGAAACCTCTTTTAAGGATTGTATTATTTTATTCTACGAAAGTGATTTCTTCTGTGTACTACCAAACCAACTATTGGTTTAAAACCTAGACCAAACAAATTCTAGCCGTAAGGTATTTCAAATTTTGCTTCGAAGGCTTTTACTTTCATCAAGAAACCTAAAAAACAAGTCTTTAATCTCTTTGAAGTAAACAAAATACCTAAGTATTCTTTCACCCTTAGGTGTGGAATGTCCCTCGAAGCTGACTTCCTGCTTTCGAAGCCATTTGTCAGTTGATTTTGGCGCCAAAAGTTGGCTTCGAAACCAAATAGTTTATTTCGAAGCTAACATTCTTTCCATATCTTTTCACTAAGCTTGCTCTCAACACTTCTTCTTCCTTTGTTCTTGTAATGGGTATTTGTCTTCAAGGCACCTACATTTCAACTGTTGTTTTTTTTATTTTTTGCACTAACTGGTCGACCGGCCAGTCGTCTGCTCGGTCGACCGGTGGTTTGACGAAAAGTCAAATCCCTCCGTTGGAACAAGCAATATCAAATAGAGTTTTTACTCAAATTTAGTGAAAAAAGTAATGCATCGTTGGAGATGCCTTCATGAGCTCAATTTTCATAATTTGAACAATTCATTTTGCAAAGTATTGTGGTTATATTATTGTTAAAAAAATTTAAATTAACATCTTTTTTATTTTATTGCGTTTATTTATAAAAAAAATAAATGATAAATATATTTTTAAAAATAAATAATTTTTTTTAAACAAACGCGATAAAATAAAGATGTTAAAATTATTAGATTGGCCTAATTTTTTTTAGGGATAATATTCACGAAGTATTCTACAAAATAAACGATTCAAATTAATACGCGGTGGGCTCCATGGGTCTATATCTGGAGAGACGCTCAACCTATATCAATAATATATATGTTGGGGTCTTGTATTGATATATTTTTTTAATAATTAGATATCCGGATTAGTTTATGCATATTTATATTGTTGAAATAATTTTAAGACATAAAACTAAACTAATGTATTTGTTGGTGCATTCGACTCTATAATTATTTATTATTTTAATAAATATACCAACAATATTAAAAAAAAATCAAATCAACTGAGGCCTCGTTTGGCAATTCAATATTTTAGTCTAAAGTCAAAAAGTCACTAAAAAAACTAAAAAGCCAACAACCTATATCAAAAAGTCAAAGATTTCATTTTATCTTTACTTTTTGCACATCTTTTCGTAAAAAATCAAAAATCATTCTAAATATATTAATTTTTTTACCTAATATTTTAATCAAAAAATAAAAAAAATTAATAAAATAACCTATTCTCAAATGTGGCCAGGAGTGATTGATCCAAACACTCCCATTGGCACAAAAGGGTTACTCCCAAAAGCTAGATGGTCTTTATCTGCATTCACTAACCTCCCAAGCTTTTTTGCACTCTCTGCTATATAAAGAAGAAGAAAAAAAAAACAATGAAAGAATAGTCACCAACTTTGGAATTTAAAATCATAATCACATATATAGCCTATTACATTTTAGTCATTAATCTTTTAATTTTTCATTTTGATCCTCAAAATTTGTAATATGTTACACTTTACTTCTTGTCATTATGGTCATTTAAAATTAATAAGGAATGAAGGGTATTTTCAGGACTTTATTTAAAAAAAAATTTAAATTAAAAACTTAAGGATCAAAATGTAACAGATTGTATAGTTTGTGGATAATAATGCAACATAATCCATACTTCAAGAACCAAAATGCAACAAAATGCATACTTTAGTGACCATTTGTGTATTTGATTATTTTCATTTTGTTGTGGCTTCATGTAAAATTTTAAAAATACTCTTAATTTCGTTATTAATTTTGAAAGACGCTAATGTCAAACCAAAAGCATATTTTAAAGACAATTATATATATGTGTATATATATATATCCAAGAAATGAGTTTAAACAACCTTGTTCATATGGTCAAATGTGAAAATTGATAATGCAATAATCTTGATGGAAGATGGGTTAGGCTGATCCACGCTTCCGACGGGTCTGCTGGCTTTGGAGTCTTCAAAGCGTGCCTGCAAAAAGGTTTGAAGGGGAAAATTGACCCCCAGCGGACACTTCAACGATCAAGTTAGGTCAGGATAGATTGATTTTGGAGAGAGGGATAGAGAGAGAGAGACGAGGGGGTGAAGACTTAACCTCTAAGGTATCTCGAAAGCTTTCTCATATCCTTTACTCATCATTTCCTTGTCCATTCTCGGCTGTCTTGCTGGCCGAAAGTCTATGCCTAGTTAACATCGTTCATGGTGATTCTATATACTCCGACGTGAGGGGTCTTGCCGCATTTAATGCTGCAGTGGCCTCATTAAATGGCTGATGTGTGGGTGTAATAACTTTGCAAGATCTTTGTCTGTTTTACGTGGCTAATTTCTTGCCTTACACGTGTTTGGATGTTATTGGTCTTGAACTCAGCCAGACTGAGTTATGCAACTGAGCTATGCAAAGCCTCAGCCAGACTAAGCCTGAAGAACTCAACCAGACTGAGTTATGCAAAGCCTCAGCTAGACTGAGCTCTCCAAGCCTCAGCCAGACTGAGCCTAAAAAAGTTAGCCAGATTGAGCCATGCAAAGCCTCAACCAGATTGAGCTTGAAGAACTCAGCCAGACTGAGTTATGTGACTGAGCTATGCAAAGCCTCAGCTAGACTGAGCCTGAAGAACTCAGCCAGACTGAGTTATGCAAAGCCTCAGTCAGACTGAGCCTGAAGAACACACTGTATACACAGCCTCAGCCAGACTGAGTCACACAAAATTTCAAAACTCCATCCTTATTCTTCTTTTGAAATAATATTCCCCTTACTTTTTCTTTCAAATAACATAACTCGTTCTTTGAAACACAACACCATATGCAGAGCCAGTTCAATATATAACAGTCCAAAGGGCGAAACAAACATTAATTTTATAACTTAACTTTATTACAAACTGTAGGTAATTTTTATACAATGTCCACAACGTTTCCTTATCTTATAGACAACTTCATCACCCAACAATTAAGTCTTTACATACACAGATTTATTACATACCAAGTAAGCCATTACAAAAACCAACACCAAACAAACTTTCAAACCCATCTCTGCAGTTTAAACACAAATTCTTTACAAATTTGAGCCATTCTTCACAAGGGGTATTTTAATCCAAAAGAAAAAAAAGAAACAACAACTAGAACACAAAACAAATAGCTTCTAAACCTAAGTCTACTCTTCACACTGCCTCGCCTTCACCTCCATCATCTTTTTGGTCTTAACAAAATCAGGACTGGCAGTCTTGGTAAATGTTTTAGCGTTGTGAATACCCTCATGAAACTTGGTGTTCCGCCTAGACATGTGAGGTTGTCTCCTAACCCAAAAAGTATTAGAATTTCTACCCTTTTGAGACACCTTACCAAACAACTCAAAGCAATAAGGACGAATGTGGCCATACCTACTACAATGATGACAAACAAAAAAAGGTTTTACCTCCCTTTTATTGATCTTACCCCCGTTAGGCAGATGAAGAGAGAGATCACCCTATTGCACCTTCAGCTTTCCTTTTGTTTGAGTCTTTAGGTCATGTGATGTAGAGGCCTGTCCCTTGTGAACTGTCGCATTACCATAGCCTAGACCACTTTTGTCACAACCCATTTGTTGAGACCCGAGGATGTCTTCTAATGTCTTGGAACCTTTGTTCCACATGGAAAGTATGGCTCTAGCATCTTTGAGTTCTTCATTTTTTTGACCAACCATCTTTTCCAATGTAATTTGTGACATCTCAAGGTTTTCAATCTTCTCTTGATGTCATTCTGCTTTGCTGTTGCAATTTCTCCTTTTAGCTTGATATTTTCGCTTTCACATGCTTCGAGCTTGAGAGTGAGTTTGTCATTGATCTTGGACAAATTTAGAGATTCATCATAAAGCTTTTCGTAAGCTTGTTATAGATCATCACCATCAATCTCATCATTGTCTTCTGATGTTTCATCATCTTCTTTTTGCTCATCTTTCTCCTAGACCTCATTCAGTCGAGTAACTAAGGCAGGAAAGGTGATAGATGGTGGTGAAGATGACTATCCTCTTTCATGAAATTAACTCAGAATGTCCCATGTATCTTTGGCCTTTGTGCAGTGAGCAATCCGTTGCTGTTGTTTGTCAGAAATTGCTTCATGAATGGTAGTCAGAACTCTCTGATTGCTCGGATTGTCAGTGCTTTCAATATCCTCTTCAATGGCTTGTCAGCCCTTAGGTCATAAACTCTCAGAAACATCTTCATTCTGATCTTCTAGAACAAGTAATTACTCTCATTAAAGGTAAGAGTACGGTGCAGATTCTGACCACGAGCAAATTTCACTGGCTTTGGAAGAGGTTGAGTGACAGTAGAGCAGAATGCGATGTAAGTACTATCACCGTCTTCACCAGATTCGGTTTCATCGGGTTCTTGCTCTGACCTGCTTTCATCATCCCAAGTCACTATATAGACTTTCTTTTGGTTCTTTTTCGAAGGACATTCAAGAGCAATATGTCCAAACCCTTGATATTCGTAACACTTGTCCCCTTGCCCCTTCACAATCTTCTTTTTAGTTTTTGGAGCAAGTTTTTGTGGAAAAGTTTTGGGGTTTTTGTCACTCTTATCTTTTGAAATAGAGTCATTGAAATTAGGCTTCTTTTTCTTTAAATTTTTTTTGAACTATTTAGTAAACATAGCCGTCATCTCGGACTCTAGATCAAACTCAATCTCAAGGGTTTTTCCAGTCTCATGAGCATTAATGAAAGCCACACTATCTTCTTGTTTTTTCTTAGAAATTTGGTGGGCTTCATAAGTCTGCAAGTTTCCAACCAACTGATCAAGCTTGAGGGTGTCAACATCTTGAGCCTTCTCAATAATTGTCACTTTTGATTGAAACCTCTCAGGTAAAGACCTTAAAATTTTTCCAACAACATTAGCTTGAGGGATTTTTTCACCAAGAGTGAAACAAGAATTCACGATGTCACTAAGTTTAGCGTAAAAATCATCAAATGTCTCATCATCACGCAGAAAAAGAGTTTCAAAGGCGAAGGTGAGACGTTGAAGTTTTGACCTTTTAACAGAAGTAGTACCCTCGTGAATAGTTTCAAAAATATCCCAAGCCTCTTTTGCTACCTCATAAGTACAAATACGACGAAACTCTTCTGGTATGACGGAGCAAAAGAGGGAGTTGAGAGCCTTACTGTTCCAACTCAAATTTTGATAATCGAATGCATTCCATTTATCAAGAGGTTTGGGAATATCAACACCATCAATGGTGACATCAGGTTCACTTCACCCATAGATCACACAGTGCCAAATTTTCTCATCAATAGATTTTAAAAACGCTCTCATACGAGCTTTCCAATAAGAATAGTTTGCACCATCAAGTAACGGAGGTTTATGGGTTGAGTTACCTTCACGAATTGAATCTATATCACCAATCACACAAGATCACACTCCTATAATTTTGGGAAAAATAAAGAGTGACCTGCTCTGATACCAATTGAAAAACCTAAGTGATTCTTGACTAGATCAAGATTTAATTGTGACAATTCCAAACCAATTAACACTCACAATCTAAATAATCAAGCATGTACGAAAGTGATTTAGATTGTTGGTTCAGAAACAATAAATAGACACAAACGATTTTTATGTGAAAAAAATCACTATTGAAACACCTCCATTTGTGATTAAAAAATCATGGGCGAAACGCCACAAATCAATCCAAAGAAAGGTTACAAATATACCAAACAAATTACCAAAATGCTGTCAATTTATCTACCACAATCTGTATATCTTTCACCGCAACCTTTATCTCGGAATTGATCAGATTGATGTTGAATCCACAACATCCATTGTCGAATCAACGACTGCACACAACATCAAACTCCTTCAACTCCTCTGCGTTTGATTCTTCGGATTCCACCGAAGAAGAACACTTTTAAAGATGAACAACCAAACACTTTGATGTGTGCTTATCAAAACATGAGTTTAATACTCAATCAGACATCAAGGAAAAACAGCAAAACAGCCCTAACAGAAAACCTTAAAACCCTTAAAAAAGATCTCAAAAAACGTAACCCTAAAATTGACTTAAACACGTACTTATAGAAAACAGAGGCTGCGAAGGTCGCTCGAGCGAAGACTCTCTCGCTCAAGCGAGGAATCAAATACGCGTGTTTTCCTTAAGTGGCGTTGCTCGTGCCAAGCTTCCTTCGCTCGAGCACATAATCCTCATTCCCAGAACTTTTGCAGACAAAAACAACCTCTGGGAGCAAGACATCTTCGCATGAGCTAGGACTCCTTCGCTCGAGCGAGCAAGGCAAAACAACTAGGAAAATTACAACTCGATAAACAAGTTTGTTCGTGGAATTGACAAGACTAAGGGACCTAACAAACTTGATAAAAAAAAATTCAAAAAACTTCATATTTATAAATTCTACTCTACTTCAAATTTCAAAAAACTCTTTATAGGGTTAAATTTTTTTTTTTTTTTATAACTTCTTACAGCACCTTTATCCGATACTTCAGAGTTCCACCCGATACTTCAAATCTGATGTTGCACTCCAACAACTATTTTGGCATCAAGTTTGAACTCCACCCGATGTACCAAAAGTTAACATGACTTTTGACATGAAAATTTCTTGATGCATTTTCTTTTTTTTCTTTTTTCTTTACTTGTCTTTCTTTGCTTTTGCCTTCTAACAAAAGCAGCCAACTATACAATTTGGTACAAATTGTGGTTGTTCCCATGTTATGTCATGCCTTCTCTTTCTTTTTTTTTTTTTTAAAAAAAAAATAATAGATTAATAGATTTGACATATTGGATAGAGAGCTTCCATGTCAATTTATCATCCAAGCCTTCAAAAAAAATTTGACATACTAAATTTTGAAAGTTTGAGTGAAGAAACTCTTAGATTTGTCTATACAAGACTAACGTGAAAAGTAAAAAAAATTGACATATTTTGAAAAAAGGTCATTAAAGACAAAAAGAAAGAAAAAAAGAAAAAAAAAAAGGAAAATGTAACTTTTTTAACTGTATGCCAAACTAACACTATATTAATCCCTAAAATCTAGATAGTGCTCTCATAATCTAAATAATTTTGTCTTGTTTGAAATCTCATTCTAATTTCCTATTAATATTTTTCTGGTTTGATTTTTCTACTATAGCTTTCGTGTAATGAGCACTTTTTATTATAATAAGAAGTATTTTATCATAACTCGTTCTTACCATTGTCATACAGTAAGCGCTATTTTAAAGCAGCTAAAATCCTGTCCAATCTCTCTTAAATCAAACCCCACTTAATTTGTGATTCTTCCATGTGAATGGATAACCCTCATAATCCCTATGAATTCAAGTGTTCACACAAATTAAATTTAGGTCATTCGCCTATTCAAATTAAATTTAAAATTTCTTCTTGAACTTCATTTGACTTGATTCTAATTTGATGTTATTCTTCAATTTGCTTATGTAGAAACAATCCCCATTGTTCTTTGTCTATATGGGACTTCTGATATTCAATAATTGAAATCAAAGGATTTTTCTCATGAAATAACATACTGTAATTAATAGATACATCATATCTGGAATGAGTCCTACTTACATAATAAAAATTTATGTGATATTGAGAGTCAACTTGTATGGTAAAAACAAAACTAATTCGCTTGATAGAAATGTAGAGTAGTCCACTCCAGCTGTAATCATCACCAACTTGGACAGACTTGCCAAGAAACATTTTGAGTATTAATGGGTGTTTGGGGTTGTTTTTTTTAGTAACTTTGCTATTTTATTTATTTATTTATTGTTTTGTTTTTAGTGAACTTGTTAAAAAAATTTCAAAAAACTTCACATTTATAAATTCTACTTGACTTCAAATTTCAAAAAACTCGTTTCAGGAATTTTTTTTTTTTTTTTTAACTTCCTATAGCACCTTTATTTGATATTTCAGGGTTTCACCCGATACTTTAAATTTGATGCGACACTCTAACAACTATTTTAGCATCAAGTTTGAACTCCACCTAGTGTGCCAAAAATTAACATGACTTTTGACATCAACCCTTATGTCAATTTTAATATGAAAATTTCTTGATGCACGTTTTTTTTATTTTCTTTTTTCTCTTGTCTTCAAATACAACCAGCTAACAGTACGATTTGGTACAAATTGTGGTTGCTCCCATGTCATGTCATGTCATGTCATGCCTTCTCTTTCTTTTTTTTTTTTTTTTTTTTTTATTAATAGATTAATAGATTTGACATATTGACTAGAGAGCTTTCATGTCAATTTGTCATCTAAGCCTTCAAAAAAAATTAGACATATTAAATTTTGAAAGTTTGAGTGAAGAAATTTGACATATTAGATTTGTCTATACAAGACAAACATGAAAAAGTAAAAAAAAATTAGTAACATATTTTGAAAAAAATCATTAATAAAAAAAATTAGAAAAATATGACTTTTTTAACTGTATGCCAAACAAACCGTTAGTATATTAATCCCTAAAATCTAGATAGTGCTCTCATAATCTAGATAATTTCTCCTCCTAATTTCCTATTAATATTTTTTGGTTTGATTTTTCTACTATAGTTTTTGTGTAATGGGCACTTTTTATTATAACACGACATATTTTATCATAACTCGTTTTTACCCATTGTCATACAGTAAACGCTATTCTAAAATAGCTAAAATCCTGTCCAATCTCTCTTGAATCAAACCCCACTTAATTTGTGATTCTTGCATGTGAATGGATAACTCTCAAAACCCAAATCAGCCAACCCAATGTAGTTATTGAAAATTTTGAATTCGGGTGTCTTGCTATTGGATTCTTTTTTTCTCTCACGCCCAATTCATGTCAACAAAATATATGATTCAACTGTTTGAGTTAAAACTAAACTAAAATGATATTAAAATCATACATCCTAAAATAATGAGATCAATTATAGAGAATTATGATCCATATTTTTAACCTCCTCTTTACACTTGGATAAAATTGTATGTTATATCACTATTTTTACTCACCCTCCGGGTGTTATAATACATGTTTTTTTGGTACTCTTTAAAGTGACTATCATATAAAATGTACTTTTATGTCTATTTTTTAATAAATTGAAAAAATATTTGCCGGATAAACTCCTCACCTCTTAAGCCATGATGGTAGATATTCAACAATATTACAAATTCATTCTTATTAATGTAGAATTTATCTAAAAAAAGAAATTAGTGGCTTAGATTCATTTCATACGTGGATCTCACACTTCATCAATTCAATCTCTACCATGCAAACACATTCGGAATAAATTCGAGATCCGTAAGGGTGGATTCCTAGCATTTTTTGAAAGATATTTTATAGCAAACATTCATTTTAGGTTATTGTAGTTTGGCATCATCACATATTTTATTAATATCAATTATAATTAAAACTTTTTTTTATATAAAAAAAAATAAAATTATAGTATTTCATAAGAGCACATGAATAACACTATTACACATAAATTATATAAGTTTCAACCCTAAAAAAAATGCCAAAGCCAAAAGTATCAAAAAAACAACAACCAATGTGATAAAATTTATATATCAATTAGGCTTTTGAAATTATTTCGTCATGGAAGAACATATATCGAAAGAATTTGTGAAGAAGAAGACTCAAAATTTAGCCTCTCCTGAGTAAAATTTTTGGTTCCGCCCTTCAGCTAGTGAGAAATGTGTCTAATAGCCTTAACTTGGCATTTTATAATTGATTATGAGACAAATATAATTATTTCCATACATTAAGTGTAAATGTGAGAGGTGAACTCTCTCTCTCTCTCTCTCTCTCTATATATATATATATATATATACGCATATATGTCTACAAACATTATTATGATATGTCCACATTATTATGACACTTACATTGTGTTTGGTTGGGGGATTTGAAAAAGGAAAGGGAAAAGTAAGGTGAAATGTGAATAAAATATACCTATATTTCATATAGTTTCACATACTTTTTCCCTTTTTCTTTCCAAATCCCTCTCCAAATCTCCCAATCAAACACAAAATTACGCATTCCCTTCCATTCCAACTCTATGATTATTTTTTTCCCTCAAGCATATTTTTCACTTGATCGTTAGAAAGCCCTTAAGAAGGAAAGCCCAATTCTACTCCGTCCAGTTCATAGGCCATTTATTTACTGATTCCCTCGTCAGCTCTTTGAAGTTTTGTCTTGAAATTTACTTTAAAAATGAGATGTACAATGTACAGGGAGCAAATATTCAGACAAGCCCGCACTCCTTTCTTCCAAGCTCCAGTTTGTCTGATCGACCTGCGAGCACAACAGCGGTGAGCTACCTGGCGGTGTGTGGCCGGAAAACCCCTTCGACGATCAAGTTAGCCACACACACAGGGATGGAGAGAGAGAGGACTGGAGTGGTGTTTAGTGTTTACCTCACTAGAATGTCATCTGTCCAGGCATGGGGGGTGCAGACTCGCTTATATACCTTCTGCACCCCAAATCTACTCCCATTAGTCTCTCGACACGTGGTGCTGCTATCTCATTTGTCAGTACAAATTCAGTAATCACCACCTAACCAAACTGTTAGGATACCTCGGCGGAGCTTGGCAAACTGGCGGAACCTCCTCGGTTTCTCCTGACCGCGCTGCGCGGCATACCTTAATGAACCATTTGCCGAGCTCCTGTACAACCGAACTCGGCTGCATTCCGGCAAGCCGAGCTCGAGATAGGTCGAGCCGGTTAGCCGTCGGTCTTCCTGCCGAGCTAACGCATGAACCGTGGAACCTATGGAGACAGGCAGACATCTCGGCCGAACTCCCAGTAGACCGGCATCCGCACCAACAAGCCAAGTAGCTCGATCCCACATGCCATGTGCCTTAACCAAGCAAAACCCTTCTGAACAGGCCCAAGCTACCATGACCAGTTGTGTTCGGCCTACAATTTGCCCGGCCATTACCACGGCCCAATTGTGTTCGGCCCACAATTTGCCCGGCCATTACCACGGCCCAATTCAGCTCATAAATCTCCCTCTCAATTGCCCCTTAATTCTGTCCGCGCAAGCGTGACTGGGATTACATGATCTGACTGGGGTAGACTCTTCCTCGGTCCTTAGTTTGCAAGACATCAACCGCGCTATTCCTCTTGCTCGGTTTCTTGGCTTGCTTAGCTGAAGCCTCAACTTGCCTTTCTGGTGGTCAAAATCAGCTCGGCGAGGAACTCCAAAGAAGGCGAGCAAGGTCCGCTCTGCGACTTCCTTCTTGGCGAGCAAGGTCCGCTCCGCGACTTCCTTCTTGGTGAGCAACATCAGCTCGGCAAGGAACTCCAAGGAAGGCGAGCAAGGTCCGCTCCGCGACTTCTTTCTTGGTGAGCAAGATCAGCTCGGGAAGGAACTCCAAGGAAGGGGAGCAAGGTCCGCTCCGCGACTTCCTTCTTGGCGAGCAACATCAGCTCAGCAAAGAACTCCATAGAAGGCGAGCAAGGTCCGCTCCGCGACATCCTTCTTGGCGAGCAAGGTCAGCTCGGCAAGGAACTACAAAGGTCGGCGAGTAAGGTCCACTCCGCGACTTCCTTCTTGGCGAGCAACATCAGCTCGGCAAAGAACTCCAAAGAAAGAGAGCAAGGCCCATTCCGCGACTTCCTTCTTGGCGAGCAACATCGGCTCGGCAAGGAACTCCAAGGAAGGTGAGCAAGGTCTGCTCTGCGACTTCTTTCTTGGCGAGCAATATCAGCTCAGCAAGGAACTACAGACAAGGCGAGCAAGGTCCGCTCCGCGACTTCCTTCTTGGCGAGCAACATCAGCTCGGCAAGGAACTCTAAGGTCGGCGAGCAAGGTCCGCTCCGCGACTTCCTTCTTGGCGAACAACATCAGCTCGGTAAAGAACTCCAAAGAAGACGAGCAAGGTCTGCTCCGCGGCTTCTTTCTTGGCGAGCAACATCGGCTCGGCAAGGAACTCTAAGGAAGGCGAGCAAGGTCCGCTCCGCGACTTTCTTCTTGGCGAGCAACATCGGCTCAGCAAGGAACTTCAAAGAAGGCGAGCAAGATCAACTCGGTAAGGAACTCCAAGGAAGGCGAGCAAGGTCCGCTCCGCGACTTCCTTCTTGGTAAGCAACATCAGCTCAGCAAGGAACTCCAAAGAAGGTGAGCAAGGTCCGCTCTGCGACTTCCTTCTTGGCGAGCAAGGTCAGCTCGGCAAGGAGCTATAAAGAAGGCGAGCAAGGTTCGCTCCGCGACTTCCTTCTTGGCGAGCAAGGTCAGCTCGGCAAGGAACTCCAAGGTCGGCGAGCAAGGTCCGCTCCGCGACTTCCTTCTTGGCGAGCAACATCCGCTCGGCAAGGAACTCCAAGGTCGGCGAGCAAGGTCCGCTCCGCGACTTCCTTCTTGGCGAGCAACATCAGCTCGGCAAGGAACTCCAAAGAAGGCGAGAAAGGTTTGCTCTACGACTTCCTTCTTGGCGAGCAACATCGGCTCGGCAAGGAACTCCAAGGAAGGCAAGCAAGGTCCGTTCCGCGACTTCCTTCTTGGCGAGCAAGATTAGCTCGGCAAGGTACTCCAAAGAAGGCGAGCAAGGTTCGCTCCACGACTTCCTTCTTGGCGAGCATGATCAGCTCGGCAAGGAACTCTGGTCTTTCCACCAAAATGATTGTCAATTGCCCCTTTTCCTCGGCCTTCTAACTGACGTCTTCCAAAACCAAACTCCCTAGATCTCTTCCACAGTTGTTCACACCGCCATCCTCTGAGCTTCCCGCCGGGATAAAGCATCTCGGCTAGAGCCTTGAGTTGAGCAAAACATCAACTCTTTTTGCCGGAGTAAATCATCTCGGCTGAAACTTCAGAGTTGAGCAAATCATCAACTCATTTGGCCGGAATACATCATCTCGACTGAAACTTCAGAGTTAAGCAAATCATCAACTCATTTGGCCGGAGTACATCATCTCGGCTGAAACTTCAGAGTTGAGAAAATCATCAACTCATTTGGCCGGAGTACATCATCTCAGTTGAAACTTCAGAGTTGAGCAAATCATCAACTCATTTGGCCGGAGTACATCATCTCGGCTGAAACTTCAGAGTTGAGCAAATCATCAACTCATTTGGCCGGAGTACATCATCTCGACTGAAACTTTAGAGTTGAGCAAATCATCAACTCATTTGGCCGGAGTACATCATCTCGGCTGAAACTTTAGAGTTGAGCAAATCATCAACTCATTTGGCTGGAGTACATCATCTGGCCGGAGTACATCATCTAGGCTGAAACTTTAGAGTTGAGCAAATCATCAACTCATTTGGCCGGAGTACATCATCTCAGCTGAAACTTCAGAGTTGAGCAAATCATCAACTCATTTGGCCGGAATAAATCATCTCGGCTGAAACTTCAGAGTTGAGCAAATCATCAACTCATTTGGCCGGCGTACATCATCTCGGCTGAAACTTATGAGTTGAGCAAATCATCAACTCATTTGGCTGGAGTACATCATCTCGGCTGAATCAAAAAAGTTCTTAAGCAAAAGTAATTCACTTCTATTACACTGACAAAGAGAATATCACATTCAGAAGTGTAGGGGAAACAAGTTCTTCCTTAAAAAATTACTTAAGAACGATAAGAATATAATAGTTTGAGGTTAGCCGCATTCCATGGCCGGGGTACGCCTTTGCCATCCAAATCTTCTAAGTGGTATGCCCCCTTACCAGCCAGACCAGTTATCTTGTAAGGCCTTTTTGTCTGTTGCCACCGACGTTGTCTTCGTGGGGGACGTCGCTGCATCATCCTCTACTCGGATGTGCTCGTTGATGTGCTACATTAGTTGCCCCATGGATGGCGGCTGGTTTATTGTAAGCGAGTCCCTCAGCCTATGTCCGACCGGGAGACCGCGCTTGTATTGGGTGATTGCCAGGTTGACCGGGCAATCCAAGATCTCGTTAAAGGTTTCCCAATATCTAAAGTTGTATGCCTTCAATGTGTCGCTTGGCTCCATCTTGACACTGAGAAGGTGGTTAACTTCCTTTGGCGTTTTGGTGTTGGTTTTGAAGCGCGTCACAAAGGCTTCGGCCAACTGCTACCACCTTTCTATGCTCCCCTCCGGCAGCCTCTCAAACCATTTCAAGCCCAACTCGCCTAAACTTGGCGGGAAGATAAGGCACATAAGAGTGTCATTCCGCCTATGTCCGGCCATGACCTGTCGGAAGTGGCTTACATGCATATAGGGATCGATTTTTCCGTCGTAGAGCGTGAACTTAGGCTGGTGAAAGCCCGCGGGAAGCGGTGTTGTTTCTATCTCCACGGAGAAAGGGGTGGCGCTCAGCCTTGCCAAGTCTGTGTCTAGAAGGAGAGGCGCAGCTAGACGAGGTGGAGGCATTCCGACTCTTCACTAGCGTGAACCCCATAGGATAGCCGCTGGAACGCCGGCACCCTCTGAGCCTCCCGCCGGCGAGCCTGTTCCTTTAAGACTACCCGCAAATCCTCTGAATGAGCAGAATAAGAATACCTCGACGTCGTCGCCGGACGTGAGGGTTAATAGGTGCTGTCTTGCGTGCTAGACTTCTCTACGTACGTATCGAAATCTCCAACCTTGTAACTTCTGGTGATTGAGATGGACGGAGTACGCTGCTGGCTCTAACTATATGAACGGCGGGGTTGGGTGCGCTCACTGTGGTCTCCCACTCCAGCTACACCCTTCCCTTTGACATGTCGCATAAGATCCTCCATCTCCGCCGCCATTCTCCGGATGACGGCGTCTTGGTCCCTTAGCTTGTGGTCCAGTCGCCTGGCGTGCGATTCTCTCCGCCGCCGGTGACCGTCTGGACTCCGTGAATGTCCAAAGCTTCTTCCGCACTTATCCCGCACATCTCTTAAATGTCTTTCTGGAGAAGTTTCCAGGTCCGCCATAGGAGGAATGGCGGGATGTCCTTCTCTCCGTCTGCCTGACTCCGGGGTAACTCCATCGATGGCAAACAACGGAATCTCGTCGTTATTCGCCATGGACGGTGATCAGATGAGCTTGGGAGACAAGGTTTTGTCTTTCAAAGTTCCCACAGACGGCGCCAATTGTACGGGAAGCAAATATTCAGGCAAGCCCGCACTCCTTTCTTCCAAGCTCCAGTCTGTCTGATCGACCTGCGAGCACAACGGCAGTGAGCTACCCAGCAGTGTGTGGCCGGAAAACCCCTCCGACGATCAAGTTAGCCACACACACAGGGATGGAGAGAGAGAGAGGACTGGAGTGGTGTTTAGTGTTTACCTCACTAGAATGTCATCTATCCAGGCATGGGGGGCGCAGACTCGCTTATATACCTTCTGCGCCCCAAATCTACTCCAATTAGTCTCTCGACACGTGGTGCTGCTATCCCATCTGTCAGTACAAATCCAGTAATCACCACCTAACCAAACTGTTAGGATACCTCGGCGGAGCTCAGCAGGCCGGCGGAACCTCCTTGGTTTCTCCTGACCGCGCTGCGCGGCATACCTTAATGAACCATTTGCCGAGCTCCTATACAACCGAACTCGGCTGCATTCCGGCAAGCCGAGCTCGAGGTAGGTCAAGCCAGTTAGTCGTCGGTCTTCCTGCCGAGCTAACGTATGAACCGTGGAACCCATGGAGACAGGCAGACATCTCGGCCGAACTCCCAGTAGACCGGCTTCTGCACCAACAAGCCAAGTAGCTCGGTCCCACATGCCCTGTGCCTTAACCAAGCAAAACCCTTCCGAAAAGGCCCAAGCTACCACGGCCCAATTGTGTTCGGCCTACAATTTGTCCGGCCATTACCACGGCCCAATTGTGTTCGGCCCACAATTTGTCCAGCCATTACCACGGCCCAATTTAGCTCATAAATCTCCCTCTCATATAATGTATATTTAAAATTGGTGAAATATAAATTACACCCAAAATAATTGTGATTCATAAATATACTTTTCTAAATATTTTTAAAAATAAAATTTCTAAGTACGTAATATTGTTGTTTTCGTTATATTGGAAACAAAATGTGGAAACAAACAAGAAACTAGGAGACTACATAAATTACATAGAATGACCAAATATAAACTACCAATACTAAAATTTTAGATAAATTACACTAACCTCCTTTGATGTTTAGAAAAAATACAATAAGTCCTACAAAGTTTGTCATAATTATACCGAATTTTCTTAAAATTTTAATTCATATAATATTTAGTTCTATTTTTATTAAAAATCTGTTAGTCATATAATCATATGAATGAAAAAATTATATTCTTATCTCTTTTATATTGAAATAAATATTTTATCGTGTATCTTTGTGTTTTCATATCACTTGAATTAATTTATGTCTCTTTAACTTTATAAATTAAAAATATATATATATATATAGTATAATTATATTAAAACTATGAAATTTGCTATAATTTCTTCAAATTTGACAAAAATCATTATATTTACCTAACATTTTTAAAACATATGAGCTCAAATATGAAGTCCAATCAATCCCATATCCTTGCCCAGCAATAATTTCAGAGCATTAATTTTAGTATTTTAATAAAGTATTAATAACATGAAAAGGAGAAAAAAATAAATAAGTAAATAAATTAAGACTAAAATATTATATTACAGTGGATAAAATTTATTATCAACCCATTAAAACTGACTTTAAAATTCCAGAATTAGAGTTTGAAAGCCTTTTTTCCTATCCTACAAAAACAGGGTCAAATGATCAAAAACAGGGTCAAATGATTCGGATGGTGTTGTCTTGTCAACGAGCCATATTTTAGAGAAATTATTTTTTGTTTCGAGGGCTAATTTATGTAGTGGCCCAATTGAATATTTATTGATTAAAATAATAAAATTTTATATATTTTTATTATATTTTTAAGAATAACTTATTACCTGTCAAATGATAAATGATACGATGTAATGTTCGAAGATCACTAAGATTCCGTTTGAGAAGTGGGTTAACTTTTTAATTTTTTAACTTTTTTGACTATATGAGTTTGGGCTCAAAAGTTTAGGGTTGGTTTGGGATGTTCTAAAAATGTACACTTTTTAACTTATTGGTGGGTTTGGGTTGGGTTTGGGTTGGGTTTGATGTGATGTGTTAGAGAGGTGATGTGATTTAAATAAGATGATGTGGGATAGTGACTTTTTGATTTTTTGGCTTATTTAGTACATGCCAAACTAGTTCTTAGTTTGGGAAGGACTTTTGACTTTTTGATTTTTTTGATTTTTTTGTAAAAGAAGAGTGTAATGATTATGGGGTTGGATGGGATGTTTTGTCTGTAGTGACTCATGAGCCTATTCTGTCTATTGTGGCTCATTGAGCCAAAAAAACCCAATGAGCCCTTACCAAACCAACCCTAAATAATCAATTAATATTTTGGTGTTATGCACATGTTTCCATCCTATGCACACGTTGGAACCCAACGATAGGCACTTCCTACAAGGTAGGCAGAAGCAAAATCGGATTTCCATACATTTTTAAAATATAGGGATCACAATTTCCGTCTAAAAATTTACTTATAAATTAATCTTGGGATCCAAATTCAACTCTTGGTTGATGAAATTTATAAGTAAAATCAATTCAGTCGCACATTAATTGTTCTAGCCAATTTTGTTGGACAAAAATTTTGAAATCCTAACATAGTTGACATTTTATTTTATTTTTTATCTTTTAAGTGAGAAATAATTCTAAACTTGCATCACCGACAACTATGAATAGTTTGCAATAGTTTCGAGAAATTATTTGATAATTTTAAAGTATTATTTCACATCATTCCTAACAAAACATCTCTATTCAATTACTTCTTAAAGAGAAATTATAATTTGTTAAAAAAAAAAAAAATCAGTGACAAAACACTTATTCTATTACATTTTTAGAGATAAAATAATAGGGAGATCACATGCAGGTGAGAATTGGAGAAAAAAATTACCATCATATGGAGGGCTGCAAGTGCCATTTGACCCTCCACAGTCTTTTATTTACACTCCATCACAGACACACTTACATTTCATGTATTTGTAATTTCTTTTCCTAACCCCCACCTACATTTTGTTCTCCCTAAAATTAATTTGGCCTACAAAAATTTATTTATTGAGATAAAAATCTAGTTTTAAAGGATAGCAATTCGTTAGTTCAAAGAAAAAAATATAGTAATTTATCATTAAATATTTAATTTCATCACTAAAAAAATAATGATACTTTTAACTTAAAAATATTTTGTTTCTAAATTTTTGCCTCTAAAATTTTAATTTGTTGTAGTAAATATTATAGTTAAAACAGTAGGTCCTACTATCTTTTTGTTATATTTGCGGAAACAACAGAATATTTATCCAAATATAAGTGGCGTAGAGGAATACACCAAGACAGCCAAATAATTTTTCAAAAGAAATACAAAACTAATGAGATCTATTATTTGAACTAGGAGTGCTTATCAGGTTAGGTCGGGTGACCTCTAACAGATGATCTCTTATCCATCATTCATCTAAACTTAGGAGGATTGAAAAAAATTAATTCACTTAGTTAACGGATGTGAATTAAGTAGACTGTGTGAATTGACGGGCGGATGCAAATCAATTTGACGGTTTGGACTTTACTATTTTATATTTTTTTTGAACTATTTTAGAGTAATTTTTTTATTATTCTGGGCCTTATTTGAGTCCGATTTTTTTTTTCTTCATGTTTTATAATTAAAATGAATGCCTAAATTTCATATTTCATAAGTAGCTGATATTATTATTAAATAAAATGTACTTTTTTTAGCATAAATATATAATATTATTTTTTTAAGTGGGTTGGCGAATCAGGTTAGGTCAAGTGACTTCTTATTCGCCATCCGTCTGAACATAAATGAATTTGACAAAATTTTTATTTTCATCTATCCGCCTATATTATCGAAACAACTTAAAAACAAATGAATTAAATCAGACCGATCAGTTTGACGGATCAAATTCATTAGCACCCCTAATTTTAACCAACTATAAATTTAATTGGACCACCACATAAATATGCGACAAGCAAAATACTGGAGTTTCACGTTCAGAAGTTTCACGTTCAGAAGGTGTAAATCAACAAATCCACGATAGGGTGCTATTTTTCCTCCTCTCCAACCAGACAAGAAGAACGTGGGCGGCTCTACAACCCTATGATACCCTAATAAATTTTATTTATTTATATTTTTAGATCAAATTGACCCCATTATATAATTTTTTTTAAAAAAATTAAAATTGTACTTTACTTGCTTATGAAATTTGTATTTTTAATATACAAACGTTCTATATCTTAATCTATCTTGTGTCTATTACTTGTTTTGAGAGGTGGATTATAATTCACTTCTCAGATTATAACTCACTTCCTTCTCTCACAAAAAGTTGATTATAACCATATTCTCAAAATAGCCCTATGTATTCATGAGATTGGTTTTTAATATACAAACCTTCTGTATTCATTCTATAAAATTGGTTTTGTCAAATTATTGAAAATATATATTTATGAGAGTGGACATTTTCTTTATAAAATTTGTTAAGATTTTTATTGATCTCAAAAAAGAAAAATCATGAAGTCACTACTAGAAAGACGAATAGAGAGATGAGACAATATAATTGAAGCTAGGAAACGTTGTCGTCTGATGCAATTTCACTTGTGTAAGAGGGGCTAATTTGAGCCCACTAAATTATTTAGGCCCAATAGCCCAAGATTAGTGGGCCCGAATTTATTGCAAGTCCAAGAATCGATGGGCCCAGATTTATCGCCATCAAACGGATTGAATCGCTGTAAGCCTCGAAAGGGTTCGGGTCCACGAACATAGAGACTTACTCGGGCCCGGACTCGAAAAGGTATTAAGCAAGCCTAGAGATCCGAGGCACTCGGACTCGAAAGGATTCGGACCCACGAATCTAGAGATCCGAAGTACTTGGCTTCGAACGGATTCAGACGCAATCTAGAAGTCGCTCCGTTAATGAGTCCCAGAATACTTGCGGGCTCGGAGCTTTCCGGGATCTACGCACCAGAACCATGGGCGTAATGGAGTTCGAACAAAGGACCCGATCCCGAGGACGGTGAGTGGAGATAAATTCACTCTTCGGTTAAACTAGCCTATACCCGGGTCGAGGTGGCACGACCCCGGGGGGGTCCATGAGACTCGGCAATATTTTTGCGGCAGGACGTCCTCTGGGACTACCCCTGACCCTTTGGGATGATTGGGGATCATTGGTTAGGTGTGGCTAAGAAGAAGGGTTCGCCGAGGAAGTGATCTCCTCTTCGGGGTTTTCTCATCCTCGGAGAAGTCACCTCCTCGGAGAGGTCACCTCCTCGGACAAGGTGGTTAGAGAGAATATCTCCCATGTGCCTTGCACATGGGCTCCATCCTACATCATGAGGTGCCTATAAATAGCACCCACCCATAGCTTTACAAGGGATGGATTTTGGAGATTTTTTAACTCTTGGGAAAGAACTAATTTCCCTTCTCCATTATCAACCTTGAGAGTGAAAATGGGAGATCAATGGGAGAGCCTTGCCATTATTCTATTCTCTAGCCATTTTGCCTTCTTCTTCACCCAATCTCTTATCTCCATCATCTCCTTTGTTGTTGTGTTCCTAAGTTGAGATTATTGAAGAATCTAAGCCTCTCATCATATTCTAGAGAATTTGAAGTTGTTCTTCAAGGATCTTTGAAGATCTTCGAATTTTCCAACTCCTTTCTTGAACCCTCTCCTACATTTTGGCGACTCTGCTGGGGAGGCGGATTGGTTAATGGTCTCAACGAGATCTGGAATCCACACAACTCCAACAAGAATGGCGGGAGAAGATGAAGTTCACCAACAAGGATCCTCTAATGGTGGTGATGACAGAACCATGACTCCAGATCAACCACTTTTGCTTGAAGCCATTCAAGGACTTCAGAATACTCAGCAAGAGATTCTTACCACTCTTCAGAATCTCACTCACACCATGTTGGTGATGAGTTCTAACTTTGCACCGGCGCCAAACGGGAATCAAACTGGTGGTGGAGTTATTCTCGCCGGAGCGCAAAATCAAATTCAAGGAGAAGTAGGCCCCAATCAGCCTATGGCTCATGGCAACACGGCCACAGTAACACATGCTCAAACCACAGTAGGCGGCGGCAGTTTGCCCATGCCCGGGCTCCATGGCGTGCCAAGCCAAGATCCAATGGTGACTAGGGGAGTTTCTAGTGTAATGAATGGTGCTCCGGCGACTGTTGGTGTCCAGGAAAACATAAGGAGCGTGATGGCGCAAAAGGGAGCTCTGCCCGTACCTAATCTTGTCACGCCACCAGTAAATGTTACCCAAGCACCAAGCGGGCCTCCTTTGGTGCCGACAACAAATCTGCAAGCACAACCCGGTATAGCGGCGCCGTACGGTGGACTTTACGGGCCTCAATTCAATATCCCATCACCAACTGGCTTGTCTATAGGCGCTGATGGCCAGTATCGTCAAATGTCCTCACCAATGATGAATTCGCAGCACCAGAATGGCCAAGACACCCCTAGCTCAGTCTTCGGGTACATAAGCCAAGTCCCGGGAATACCACCATCAAACTCTCTCCCTCAACAGTTTCTCACTCTCGCCGATGTGCAGGCCATGTTCGATCTCGAACGGGGCAAGAGGACCTTACCCTCTTTGCCTGATCCAGACGTCAAGCCGCCTTACCCCATTGAGATGCTGAGCTATCCATACCCTGAGGGATATACAGTGCCGAAGTTCATCAAGTTCGACGGCAAACAAGGAAATGCCCGAGAACATGTTGTGCGATTCATCGAGACTCTAGGTATTCATGGTTCAAACCACGTCCTCCGACTGAGAGAATTCTCTAAGTCCCTCACCGACCGAGCATATAGTTGGTATGTTAATTTGGCCCCAAACTCTGTCCGAAGTTGGGAGGAAATGGTTAACAAATTCCACTCCAAGTTCTTTCAAGTGGCGGAGAAGGTGACCACACTTACATTGTGTAAAGAGAAACAACAAGAAAGTGAAGACATCCTTGACTACGTCAAAAGGTTTCAGGACAAGGCCGTGGATTGTCATGAAGCAGTTGAGGAGAGTTATCTGGTTCAAATTTGTCTAGAAGGGGCATTGAGCAGGTACAAAATGTTTCTAGTTAACCACAAGCTACCCACCTTCTCGGCATTAATAGAAGCAGCTCGGAACATTAGCATTCCTCAGGCTCAGGAGTCCGGATTTAAAGCCAGTTACAAGACTAGTTTCAAGTCATCTCGTGGACCTATCGTTGCTGCTGCCTCTGCCCCGGATACCCGAAATTCACAAGGAGGAGGTCATAGAGGCCAGAAAAGAAAGCAATATAATGGTGAAAAGGGGAATGTTTCTTATCCATGTGGAATCGAGGAAGTGAAAGCTCTAGTTAAGGAATGGGTGGCTGACGGAGAGCTAAAATTGCCTTATGTTGAAGAAATGCCATCAAAAAAGGACCGTGAGAGCCCTGAATTTTGTGTCTACCATCGTACATTGAAACATCCAACAGAGAAGTGTTGGACTCTCAGGAAAATCTTCAGAGATAAAGTCGAGGCAGACGAATTGAGGTTCAAAAAGCGAGGGACTCAAGACATCCGAGAACAACCGTATCCTCAACACCGAGACAAGGGCAAGAATGTTGCTATGATAGCTTATGAAGGCCCAATGATCGAGGCTATCGCTAATCTCGATGACGATGACTGTTATCTGGACGACATCCTCGAGCCAGAGGGTGAGCAAGTTTACTATGGAAGTGCTCTCGATCCAGAGGGCAGAACATTTATGACTCATGGCGATGATCCCTTTGATCCAGAAGGAGGAGAAGAATACTATGGAAGAGGAGGACACCATGTTTATGTGGCATCTTATTTTGAGGAGACCGAGGAGATGGTTAACTACGAGCCTCCAAGTGTGGAAAAAGATCCGGATCACTATGCCAAAACCCTGCAAGACTGTGTAAAGTTCAAGCAATTCTTTGACCAGCTTGGACTTTCCAGGGAGGCAAGAACGGAAATCACCAAGTCTATCATTAATATAGCCGAGGCACACCATGAGGAATGCATGTCGACTGAGGGGTCTATCCCGAGGAAGGCAAAAGAGCAATCTAGTGCCATTACTTTCTCCGAGGCTGATCGAAAGTATCCTTTTTCTCACAATCGCCCGCTTTATGTTACTGTTTTTATTAACGGGGTTGAGTTCAAAAGGGCCTTTCTAGATAGTGGAGCCTCTATCAACATTATGACTCGCGCTACTCTAGAAAGAGCCGGAATCTCTGAAGAACGCATTGTGAAGCAGCCGATAGTCATCACTGGCTTCGGTGGAGAAAGGAGAATTACTATCGGATGCGTAACAGTTGATTTAGCCGTTGGAGAGATTCGCTCGGCCACCAAGTTCCATATTATCGATTCTGAGGCAAATTATCACATCATTCTAGGGAGGACCTGGATGCATAGATATGGGGCTGTACCATCAAGTTATCATCAGTGTGTTAAGGCTAAATGGGGAAAGAAGACGGTGACAATTCAGGCTACAGAAAGGCCGTTCGAGATCCATGAAGCTCATTATTCTGATGCCATCTACTTCACCGAACTGGCTGTCGAAGAAGTTCCCACCACCTCTAAGCCTCGAGGGGTCAAAATTCCTCGTTGGGAGGATATCAAAGATGACAAGGAGCCGATGACAGAATCAAGTAAGCGGGCGATGTCTAGACCAGAAAGTCCGCCTATTCCTCGGAAGGGGATGAAAGTTCGAGAAGGAGGCAAGATGGTGTATTATTTATGAAGGTGCGGGGAGTCGGTTTCTTCAGTCACCGACTCCGAGTCAAAAGAAGAGCCTCCTGACAATGATATAGTAATAAAGCCTGAAGTGGCTCCAGAATGTATGCAAGATGGGCCGAAGCCTCAGCCTGAACAACTTATCGAAATAGATCTGAGTGATGGACAAGATGCACCGAGGCCGGTATTCGTAAGTTCGAGCCTTAGCCCAGAAAAGCGGGAACAATTGTTAAAGTTGATAAGCCGATACTCAAATGTGTTTGCTTGGTCATATAAGGAAATGCCTGGACTAGATCCTGACCTAGTCTCCCACTATCTTGATGTGTTCCCAAACTCCAAGCCAATTAAGCAAGCTGCTCGAAAATATCATCCAGATCTCGAAGAGAAGATTAAGGAGGAAATTGAAAAACTTCAACAGGCTGGTTTCATCCGGCCAATACAGTACCCCACGTGGTTAGCAAACATCGTGCCAGTAAAGAAGAAGAATGGCCAAATCAGAGTATGTGTAGACTTTCGAGATTTGAACAAATCTTGCCCAAAGGATGAATTCCCTCTTCCTCACATCGACACCCTCGTGGATACTACCTCGGGACACCAGATGTTCTCATTCATGGATGGATTCAGTGGATACAATCAGATTAAGATGGCTGAAGAGGATGCAGAAAAGACTGCTTTTAGAACACCTCTCGGAAACTTCTTCTATACAGTCATGCCTTTCGGACTCAAGAATGCCGGTGCAACTTACCAAAGGGCTATGACTGCAATCTTTCATGACATGATCCATCATGAGATGGAAGATTATGTTGATGATCTAGTGGTGAAATCCAAGAAAGAAGAAGACCATCTCCGAGACCTTGAGAAGGTATTCAAGAGGTGCCAGAAATTCAAAATGAGGATGAATCCTCTCAAATGTGCTTTCGGGGTGACGGCCGGGAAGTTCCTCGGGTTTCTTGTACATAGGCATGGTATCGAGGCAGATGAAGACAAGGTCAAATCTATCAGAGCAATGCCTCCCCCGCATTCTCAGAAGGAGTTAAAGAAGTTCCTCGGGAAGGTGTCTTATATTCGGAGGTTTATCCCAGCACTGGCAGAGATCTCTGCGCCTTTCGGCTCTTTGTTAAAAGGAGATGCCAAGTTCGAGTGGAACCAAGAGCACCAAAAGGCCTTTGAGAGAATCAAGGCGGCCTTGACCTCGCCTCAGACCATGATAGCCCCGCAGCCCGGGGTGCCTCTAATGTTGTACCTAACTTCAACCCCCAAGTCCATAGGGGCATTATTGGTCCAAGATGTAGATGGAGTAGAACGCCCGGTGTATTACATCAGTCGGAAGATTCGAGGAGCAGAAGTCCGATATACTCCAGTAGAGAGACATTGTTTAGCTTTGGTATTCACTGCCCAAAAGCTCAGACATTACTTCCTAGCACATCAGATTCAGATTGTTACTAGAAGTGATCCAATCCGATACCTCCTCAGCAAGCCTGCTCTAACCGGGAAGGTGGCAAGATGGTTGTTAGCATTGGGTGAATTCGAGATCACATGTGTAGCCCCCAAGGCGATCAAAAGCCAAGCCTTAGCTGATCTCCTTGCCCAATTTCCAAGTGGTGACTATGAACCAGTGAATGAAGAATTAAGAGGAGAGGTGCACGCAGCTATGGCTTCCGAGGAAAGCTTCTGGACATTGAGCTTTGACGGAGCAGCAGCCGGAGGGAAGGGAGGAACCGGGATAGTCCTTACAAGCAAAAGTGGGGAAAAGTTATATTTGTCTTATAAACTGGATTTCCATTGTTCGAATAACGAAGCCGAGTATGAGGCTCTTATTTTAGGCTTGATAGCAGCTGAGAAGCACAGTATCAAGAAGATTCGGATCCGGGGGGACTCAAAGCTGATAGTGAAGCAAGTTTCAGGACAGTTCGTCTTAAAGGAGCCTGCCTTGGCCACATATCGAACAACAGTCCAAAGGCTTCTTGACAAATTTCAGAAGGTCGAAATAGAGCATGTGCCTCGCTCCGACAACAAGTTTTCAGATGCCCTCGCAACATTAGGGGCAAGAGTTGACATTCCAGAGGAAGAGGCAACAATTGTTATCAAGAAGAGAACAGAACCTTCAATAATACCCGAAGACAAAGGCCTTCCGGAGGACTGGAGAGGAGAAGTCCTCAAGCAACTCAGAAGCAAAGTTGGAAAACTGACTATGGCCAAGCTTGCCCAATTCACAATTATTCAAGGTGAACTTTACTTCCGAGGAGGTACCAGATTCCTAGCCCGGTGTATTGGCCAACAAGAAGCAAGCTTCCGACTACAACAGATCCATGAAAAGTCTTGCGGGGATGGGGATATCAGTCTGTATAGAAGAATCCAAAGACAAGGTTATTATTGGCCCGAGATAGAGAAGGACTCAAATCAATTACAGAGGGAATGCCCCAAGTGTCAGTCATACATCCGGGAGGATGAGAGTTGCTTTGAAATTGATACCCCTGACTGGAGGCAAGTCTACATTGACTATCTCAAAGAGGGAACACTACCTGAGAGCCCAAGGGACATTGCACACCTCAAGAGGAGAGCGAGGCGGTACTTTCTTGATCAGGACAAGCTGTATAGAAGAAGTATTGAGGGCACTCCCCTGAGATGTCTCTCCAAGGAGGAGTCAGATCTAGTCCTCGGAAGAGCCCACGAGATTGAACATCAAGGAGGGGCTCGGCTGTTCGAGCAACTTATACACCTTGGGTATTACTGGCCGACCATGGAGTCAGATGCATCCCATCACGTGAAGAGGTGCCAGACTTGTCAGAAACACGGAAATTTGATCCATGCTCCAGCTGTAGACCTGCATAGTATCCGAACGCCATGGCCGTTCCATACCTGGGCTTTTGATCTGATAGGGCCCATCTCCACATCTTCTAAGGGGTACAAGTGGATTCTCGCAGCCACAGAATTGAGTACAAAGTGGGTCGAAGCAATTCCTCTGAAGAACGCTACGGGGCCTGCAGTTGCGAACTTCATCAAGGAGAATATCATTTGCCGATTTGGAGTACCAAACACCATCCTCTCGGATAACGGCACTCCCTTCATAAACAAAGATGTGAAGAGCCTCCTAGAGACTTACCAAGTGAAGCATCACAAATCCACACCCTACTATCCAAAAGGGAACGGGCAGGCGGAAGCCACAAACAAGACACTGATAAGGATTCTGAGCAAGATGATGGATGAGTTTGGGGGGACTTGGTCCGAACAGTTGATAGTAGCCCTATGGGCGTATCGCACTTCGAAGAGAAAGCCAACTCAAGCAACTCCTTACTCCCTTGTGTATGGGTCCGAGGCAGTGTTACCTATAGAGTTGGAAACGCCATCTGCTCGAATGGCTCTCGCCTCGGGAATGGTATTGGAGCCTCGAACCACCAGATTGGAAGCATTAGAGGAAAAGCATGACAGAGCTGCAAAAGTCATGGAAAGGTATCATGAGTCCATCGCCCGAGCCTATAACCAGACTGTGGTACCAAGGAAGTTTGAAGAAGGTGATCTAGTATGGAAGATTGTAGACCCAATCATGCGAGGACAGCCTTTACCCAAGTTTTCTCCAAAATGGGAAGGGCCCTACAAGGTGGTTCAGGCAAGCTCAAGCGGGTACTACAAACTTGTAAGGGTTGAAGACGGCTTCCGAACTGGCCCGCTCAATGCAAAGTTTATCAAGCATTACTACCCATAGTTGGACTCATCTATGTTGAAATTCATTTTCACTTTCTTACTTTGTCTAAAGGTTGTATTTCCCTTGCGTTATGAAGAAGCTGGTTTTCTCTATGGTGTATGTTTTATCCCATCACTTACAGTGAATCTATTATGCTTTTGTCAAGAAAGTTGAAGAACTAATGAGAATATTTCAGCTTTTATAAACATGTGCATATGATTGTTCTATCATTCGAAATAAATATTTTATCAAGTAGAATGAGAAAACAATGCGAAAATATCCAAACAACAAAAATTTTGTCATTTCATTGCATTGTCCTAGATAAAACATTTTTATCGAAAGGGGCAAGAAAGTAATGATAAAAAAAAAACTCAATCTTTCCTAAAGACACCTTCGAAGAAGCTGCCCGTCACATCTACATCTGGAGGACAAACAGTAGAGTGTGCCTCTAAAGTCTCCAAGGCCCGAGCATAACCCGACTCAAGTTCACGAAGAGTTGCCTTTGTCTCATCTATAGAGGTGCGATAAGAGGCAAGCACAGACATAAGTTCCAGCCGATGACTGGCGTTCGAAGCTATATCCAGGCGCTTCCGAAGCCATGATAAGTCCACTTGGTGACGCTCCATGTCAGAGATCCCCTGATACGCCGTCTCGACTACTTTTCCATTAAGGTCACACAACCGTTGCGTGTCCAAGCTATATAAGATAGTGGCAAAAGACTCGAGAAGAGCAGTCTGAATGAGTGGACACTGGCAAGCAAATGAAGCAAAGGTCTCCGGGTAACTTGAATGCACAAGCTGTAGAACTGAAGCAAACTCAGGAGCTACCCAATAATGGAGAAATGATACTTTGCCAGAAGTCGAAGGAGGAATTGGGGCCGGAAAGTTGCTAGTCTCAGGAATCTCCCCAATGTCTATCGGGTTAGATGAACCACCCGGAGGGGTAACTCCCGGCAGAGGTCCCGAGCCTGAGAATGCCGAACGATAAGGGGACAGACCAAAAGCATCACTATCAATGTGGAAATCACTGAGATTCAAATCCAAAATATTCGAAGGCACTGGCGATGAAGAACCTCTGGCAGTCGTCTCAAAGGCAGGTGTTCCCCCTTGAGAAGGAGAACCGTGAGGAGTTACAAAGAGAGTCGGAGTAGAGTCCGGGGCAGGTGAAGACGGGACCCCGGTAGCAGCTAACACTGGAGCAGAGTCCGAGGCAGGTGAATGCAGGACCCCGGTAGCAGCTAACACTGGAGCAGAGTCCGAGGCAGGTGAAGGCAGGACCCCGGTAGCAGCTAACACTGGAGCAGAGTCCGAGGCAGGTGAAGGCAGGACCCCGGTAGCAGCTAACACTGGAGCAGAATCTGAGGTAGGTGAAGGCAAGACCCCGTTAGCAGCTAACACTGAAGAAAAGATAAGAAGGCCTTATTAGAGGTAGGGAACAGGAAAGTCATTTAAGTAAAGATTTCTCACAGATAGAAGTAAATGACAAACTTCAGAAAGAAAGATTACCAGAGGGAGAATCAATATGCAAAGCCGGAGCAACTGAAGGACTCCTAGCATCAGCAAGGTCACTTGGCCGTATAGAGAGCACCTGATCGATCTCAATGTCTGACAAAGCCTGAACAGTAGCAGTCATCCCTGAAGAAGGAAGGAGGACCGGAGGATGAGAATTACCATAAGTGCCAGAGCGAGTCTCAGAGATTTCTAGCACATCCACCTCCACACCATTCCCAGAGGCGCACCTCGTCTCTACATTGCTTCTAGAAGCATGGCCTACGGCATCAATTTCTGTGGCATCAGTCCCTCCAGTAATCTCAACATCAGAACGGTGAGCCCCAATAACCTCGTCACCAAGATAGCGCTCCTCCTCAACTACGGTAGGGCAGTGACGACGCATGCGTGGAATAAGGTCACAAAAATGATCGGAGGACTCAGCCTCATCATCGTCATCATCTATAACTGCTATACGAGAGGTGCGCATCTTCACAAGTCTTGCAGACAAAGGAAGGGTGTCGTCCAAGTCTGAGTCCGGCCTGGGGGAGGCAGCATGGCCAGGAGCCCCGGTACTAAGAACGTCAACAACCGCAGGATCCTACACAACATGGACAAATAAAAGTTTTCATTTTAGAAGGTATAGTCGCAAAAAGGAAAGTAGCTTCAAATCAAAAATTTCGGGTACCTCATGAAGCCTTTTGGAAAGGCGAGAAGCGGAAGGACTGGCATCAGAAGTCCTCTTGTGAGCCATCTTCTTAAGGCGGGTCGTCCGAGGAACTGGCTCCGGAGAAGTAATTGCCAAAGGGACTGGCTCCAGAGAAGTAATTGCCAAGCTAGAAGCAGATGCCCGAGCAGAAGGGTCAGTTGGAGCAGATGAGGTGAAGAAACTCTCGTACATGTGGTCAGATTTTCGGCTCTCGGGTAGCCGAAGAGAAGAATCCTTCTTATAAATCGGCGGAGGCAAACATACGGTCGGTCTGCTCTGGACAAATGCAATAAACGCATCGATATTCTTCTGCCAATACCGCCTGAAAGAGGGGGTGAAACCCCCTACTCGGCTCAAGCCTGGCATCGTCAAAGAGCCGGATATGGGAAGCATGGTGTGTACAAGCCGGCGACTGAAGCGCCCGTAGCTCTCTGAAAATGATAATAAATGAGGTGCTGGCCCCGGGGCACATTGATCAAACCCGAATTGACATGCTACACGGTCAGGCCTATAAACGGCACTATCAACGCCTTCCTCATGCCACACCGGTAATGAACTCGGACGGATCATAATCAGCATATCAACAAGGGGTGCAGGGATGTTCTTCGGTAAAGGAAAGGACACCGAGCGGGAGGAACCATGATAGATAAGCGGTGTGGCCACATCTACAGGTGGGCATACATACGGCCGTGCCACAAAGCGTCGGGGATCATCCACCAGAGTATTCAAGGATAAGGTGGAAATGATACGTGACCAACGTGTAATCAACGGCTGGCAAGACTTTGCTTTCTCAAATGTCCGAGACCCATCAGTATCGAGCACGGGGATGCCATCTTTATCCACTATCTCCCGAAGAACCTCCGCCTCGAATACAGTTGGAGCAGGGGCAAATTTTGGGAACCTCTCGAAGAAGAAACAAAGTAGGAACTGGCTGTGAATGAAGGAGACAGGCTCATATCGACCCACGGAGCGAACCATATCTCGATGTAGTAGATCCAGCCGATAATAGAGATTCCCAAGAAATAGGGGAGCCAAAGGGATCCGATCTCCTCTAAAGAGCCTGACTGCCAAGGGGAAGACGAAAGGATTGAGGGAATCCGGAGGTGTGCTCGGAAGAATGAAGAATGAAAGGAAGCAAGCCAGAAATCCCAAGAAATAGAGCCTGGAGCCATACATCGGACCGGCTTCATACTCCCGAGAGTCAGGATCAGCATCTCTGGCCAAGGGCTGAAGATCCTTGAAGAAGTGACGGATCCATGCAGTATAGGAGGCACGGTCCGTCCTTACTCGACTAGTCCTCCTCGCTGAACCATCAAAAACAGAACTCCACCGACCACAAGTTTGAAGATTTAGCTTCAGAGATTGGATCAAAGAATCATCTTCGGGGGGTGTCTGCTCAGGGTCGAAGGCATCAGGGCCGGTCACTTCCAGGCGCAGCAACATGAACACATCCTCAAGGGTGGGCCCCATCTCGTGCTGGCCAAGTATAAAGGTGTGTGTCTCGGTGCTCCACCGAAGAGCCATGGCTTCCAGGCTAGCATTGTTGCGACGGATGGATAGAGATCTAGATATTTTCACCGGGATCAATAGCCGGGCCTCTTGAAGTCGTTGACAGAGGCTCTTGTCCGAGAGGACATCATCGACCCACTCTTGCCAACCGAAAGGAGGGTTTGAGAAGGCCTTGAACTGAGGATAACAGTATGGAAAGTCCCCCTGCTCAATCCGAAAGCGTAGCACCGAGGAAGGAGAAATGAGGGCCTCATGTCCAGAGTCAGTGTCCTCAGTGAGACATAATGGAGCCGCCTTCGGAGATAGAAGAGAAGTGGTGGAGGTAGCCGCCCGCCAGAAGGGGTCCTTCCGACCAAAATAAGGAGATTTCCTCCACTCAGATGCCGGAGATACATCCCTCTCTTTCATGAGAGCCGGTTCCGATGACCCCGGGACAGCAGGTTTCTTTCGAGAAGACATATGGCTGAAATAACAGGTATAAATAGTAAGGAGTTGACCGTATTAAAATTCAGAATATTGTTACATGCAACATGATGGTTTTATCAACAAATTCAACTTCAGACGTCATCAACAATTCATTTTCTCGGATATTCTTCAAGCTCAACAAATTTTAATACCAATGGGTGCATCATCAACATATAGATTTTCGCCTTCTATCATCAATAAGAGGTGCAATGTCAAAGGTCGCTTCATGATGAAGTTCAATTGGGTCAATTTCTTAAAGTCACTATGTTCCATATTAAAGGTCCAATTTATACGGGGCTCAAAATTTGGACACAGTGAAGTTCAATAGTAAATTTCAGGCCCGAGATCCGAAGTATATTACATTGCTTATCAGTAGCAAGATTTGATGGATTGACGTGCAAGCTACAAGAATGTTCTTCCCAAGTCAATATTATTTGCTCAATTCAGGTGGCAGATATTCTATTACGAGGGCAAAAAAAAAAAAAAAATTCAGCAGCAATGGTTCAAGTTATGCAATAGTCCAGAATTTCTTTGGCAAATTTCAAGTCAGAAAAATCGTTTAAATAAATCCCACAACTTATTTCAAAAATTGCAAAGCCCAAACAAATTCAAGATTCACATTGGGATTTCAAATCACCGATATTATTTTTATTTAATGTATCAGAACATGGAAGTTCAAGCATGGATTCATTTTATTTAATATAGCAATGCATGGGTTTATATATCTATTTCTTGAGCACAAAGATCCATCAATAAGAAGGAAAGTGAATTTATTCATTTATTTATTACAAGAGCTGCCACCATACAAATATATATATATATATATAAAACAATTGAAAGAGTTACTCACAGATTCACGCCAATGGAAGAAGAGCACGGCTGGAAGTAGTGACAAGACTACAAAACGTAAGCCAGACACACCTGAGGCCGACGCCGAGCAGTACTAGGCAGGCCCACTCACACGTCGCGTTGAAAGGGCAACGTGCGTAGTCGGCGTTGGAGAGTTGAGGACGGAGGCAGTGTTGAAGATGTAGCTGAGTCGGCGTCGATCAAGATCAACAAGATTGAGCTAGGCTGAGCTAGACCACACACGTTGCGTTGAGAGGGCGAACGTGTGTGGTCTGTGTTGGAACCCTTGAAGTCAACAGTGATCGGAGGTGAAGCAGAGAGAGGCTGACAGCGGCACTCGGAGGGTTGAGACAACAATTGATATGCAAATAGAGGCGGATTTCAGCGATTGTGGGAGCGAAACCAAGGTTCGGCGTGCTTGAACCTCTAAGCTCACTAAGCTGAAGTGAAGCACCAAGGGCGAGCAACAGCCTGGATTACACGACTGCGGCAGTCGTGACGCTGAAACAAAACAGTGGCTGTGTCATGGCGTTGGGGCAGATTGGCGGCGTCGCTTGAAGCCACGAGGAAGTTCAATGCAAACGGCAGCGGCTCTGCTTTGTTCACAAAGAAGAAAAACTGTGTTGGTCCCATTCAAGAGGAGTCTAAAAAAAAAATATAATGAAATAAAAATATATAATATATATACATCATGAGCCATATATATATATATATATATATATATTTGAAATGCCTACTAAAAGCAAAGATGAGGAAGAACGCTGGACAGTGGAGGAGCAGTGATGTTGCAGAAAGGCCGATTGTGAATTGGCGATGAAGCTGGGCAGTCGAAGCCGGCAGTAGCAGCGGCGTCGGTGCTGTCTTGGGCTGTGATGTTCGCGATAGTCGGAGCTGAGCTATGTGGATGGCATTGCAATGGCAGTCGGCATTTGTGGTAGGTCGTAGTCGGCGTTTGCAGTAGTTAGAGCAGCGACAAGATGTCAGCAACGCGAGGAGGCAGCGACCGTGACGAGCTGGTGCCGGTGCTGACCTACCGTGATAGTGGCTGGATCTTTGGCAGCGGGGCTAGAAGCTGCGATGGAGGTCCGTGCAAATGGCAGCAGTGCTGGGTTGCTGAGGAAGAAATATGGCCTCTCGATCTAGAGAGAGTAGGATGAGAGACGAAGTTGAAATGGGTGTGGCGGCTGTGCGAAAAGTTGGTGAGCCAAATAGGGTTTTGCCATTTCCTTAAATAAAAAAAAAAAAAAAAGAAGGTGCGATCCGGTGTGATGCCAGGAGTATTCTGAATATATATATATATATATATATATATATAAAAGAGCCTTTCGTTTTTCTTTTTTTTTTTAAACTCTTTCTTATCAATTTTTTATATTCTTGACAAGATAAGCCACACTTTTTCTTTTAGAGTACAGCTAGCCCACGTTTCACTTTACAGCATAAAAAGGTAAGGCTCATGCACTTTTATTTTTGATTTGAAAAAAAAAAAAAATATTTTTGCTTGTCAATTTTTTCTGTAAATTGAAGTGCGTCATCAGCTTTATCCATAGGCTCTGTCGTGACAAAACGTTTTTTTTTTTTTTTTTTTTTTTTTGGGGAACGTGATGCGAAACAGGGTCGAAGAAATGACAGTATGCATGTCTGAGAAATTTAAAATTTCTCATACACGCAAGGGGCAAATGTAAGAGGGGCTAATTTGAGCCCACTAAATTATTTAGGCCCAATAGCCCAAGATTAGTGGGCCCGAATTTATCGCAAGTCCAAGAATCGATGGGCCCAGATTTATCGCCATCAAACGGATTGAATCGCTGTAAGCCTCGAAAGGGTTCGGGTCCACGAACATAGAGACTTACTCGGGCCCGGACTCGAAAAGGTATTAAGCAAGCCTAGAGATCCGAGGCACTCGGACTCGAAAGGATTCGGACCCACGAATCTAGAGATCCGAAGTACTTGGCTTCGAACGGATTCAGACGCAATCTAGAAGTCGCTCCGTTAATGAGTCCCAGAATACTTGCGGGCTCGGAGCTTTCCGGGATCTACGCACCAGAACCATGGGCGTAATGGAGTTCGAACAAAGGACCCGATCCCGAGGACGGTGAGTGGAGATAAATTCACTCTTCGGTTAAACTAGCCTATACCCGGGTCGAGGTGGCACGACCCCGGGGGGGTCCATGAGACTCGGCAATATTTTTGCGGCAGGACGTCCTCTGGGACTACCCCTGACCCTTTGGGATGATTGGGGATCATTGGTTAGGTGTGGCTAAGAAGAAGGGTTCGCCGAGGAAGTGATCTCCTCTTCGGGGTTTTCTCATCCTCGGAGAAGTCACCTCCTCGGAGAGGTCACCTCCTCGGACAAGGTGGTTAGAGAGAATATCTCCCATGTGCCTTGCACATGGGCTCCATCCTACATCATGAGGTGCCTATAAATAGCACCCACCCATAGCTTTACAAGGGATGGATTTTGGAGATTTTTTAACTCTTGGGAAAGAACTAATTTCCCTTCTCCATTATCAACCTTGAGAGTGAAAATGGGAGATCAATGGGAGAGCCTTGCCATTATTCTATTCTCTAGCCATTTTGCCTTCTTCTTCACCCAATCTCTTATCTCCAACATCTCCTTTGTTGTTGTGTTCCTAAGTTGAGATTATTGAAGAATCTAAGCCTCTCATCATATTCTAGAGAATTTGAAGTTGTTCTTCAAGGATCTTTGAAGATCTTCGAATTTTCCAACTCCTTTCTTGAACCCTCTCCTACAACTTGTAATTTAAAAATAAATAAACAATTTAAAGAAAAGTTGATTATTAAGAAATCGATAAGAGATAAATGGTAATGGTTTATGAGTTTATTATTACTTACGTAATATGGACCTGTCTTGTCCCGAATAGATTTTCCCCATCCTAATGAGGAAGTAAGCTCGAATGTGTTTTGTTTCCCTCGCCATGTTCTATTTGACCGTTGCATCAATTGTATATAATATATGAATAATGTTTGAGAGTCACAATTTGTGTGACTCAAATGACTCAAAACTGTCAAAACGACGTCGTTTTGACATGTTTTGTGCTCAAAACGACGTCGTTTTGACAGTTTTGAGCCATTTGAACCGTAAAAATTGTGGCCCTCTACCATATATAATTTAATTTTTTTTAACTATATTAAAATTAAAACACAAAAAAAAAAAATAAAAATAAAATCACATAACATATATTTTACTCATTTATTTCTTATCTATATTTAAATTCTTATTAATTATAAATTAGTATTTATAATATATTATATTATCTATAATTTTTATTACTATTCACATTCTTAAACTCACAAAATTAAACCATCCATCGCTTTGCTCTTGTTTCTACCAGGGCAGGAACGAGTTTGTAGTCCCAAAGCCACATGGTTGCCATCCCTAATCATCACCACCACATAGACATAATGATCCAAGATCGCCTACATCAAATGTCCTAATATTAGACAAGTTTGAGAATTCTCAAAAAAAAAAAAAAAAAAAAAAAGTTAAAAAGTTAAAAAGTCAAAAAATTATTTAAAAAGTTAAAAAATTATCACTATTAATCAAAAGTCAACAATTACGGCCGCATAACTCTCAATACTAATTTTTCCTTACACATTAATTTATATAATTTTTTAATACACATTTTTTCATAAAAAGTCAAAAAATTAACCCAAACATTCATATTTTCAACCTTAACTTTTTAGTCTAAAAAGACAAAAAGTACATTTATTTAGGACACTCTAAACAACTCCTAAGGAGTAAATCCCCCAGGAAAAAAATTATGGCATTGCCAAATTACTATGTTGCCCTCTTTGGTTATTATTATTATTCTTGGTTTAAAAAAACTTATAATAATTTTTTAATTCTTATTTATTTTATTTTGTATAGTTTGGTTTGTTATCCTTGTCACACCATGCACCCATTTTTTATTTTGGAATAGCCTACGATATAATTTTTGTGGTGTTAATTAAAAATTATTGTGGTTTTATTAGGAAAAATCGTAGTTACAAATTATTGTAGTTATGTTAGGAATTATTGTGATTATAAATATTTACAAATTATGAACCTTAAAAAAATTATGGATCAATTGTGATTTTATTATGAATCATATTGTGGTAAAATTAACTAATTGAGTTTTGAGTCTTTTACAACAAATAGATATTCACAAAAAGAAAAAATCACAATAAATACTTTAAATGTTTTAAATTTGTAGTTACTAAGTTTCGACACAACAAATAGATACAAATTATAACATTTACACACAAAAAAAGACCCTGTGAATAATAATAAGTTTTAACTCTTCAATTTTGAATGTTTAAAAAAGACTATGATATTAACAAAGATATTTTTATTAATATTAAATATATAAAATTAATAAATTTTGTTATATAAGATTTATGCACTTTATAATGGGTGCACACTTTCACTAGTAGTGCACTAATCTCCCGTTTGGTAGCTCGAAACTAAGACGGCTCGAATGGCCAGAGTTCAAAATGACGTCGTTTTGGAATTTTTTTTTTTTTTTTTTCTTGTTATCTCTTTGAAGATGAAGAACACAGAGAGAAAAGGAGGCTAGGAAAGAACATGTAAAGTCTTCATCAACAGCAATTGAAAGACTTTTGTTCAACAACGTCTTCATCAACAACATCTTCATCAACATCAACAAAAGTCTTCATCTTTATCAACATCTTCATCAACACATCATCATCATTATCATCAACAACAACTTCGTCAACATCATCATCATCATCATCAAACACATCATCATCATCAACAACAACATCTTCATCAACATCATCATCATCATCAACAACATCATCATCAATATCCATCGATTTTGTGAATTCCATATCCATCGATTTCGATGAAATCGATCGATTTCAAACCCTGAAAAAAGAAGAAGAAGAAGAAGAAACAGGTTGAGCTCTCTCTCTTCACTGGTGGAGCTCAAATCGATGAACTTCAATATCTCTGGTAGAGCTCTCTCTCTCCTCTCTTCTCTCTCTCTCTCTCTCTTTGAGAGATCTAATACGAAAAAAAAAAACTACGTCGTTTTCGACAGTCGGGCCATTTGAGCCAAATGATTTTCGAACTACAAATCATTTTTCAATACCTAAATAACGTGTAAAGTATCAAATCCCAAACAAATTTAATATATATATATATATATATATATATATGTTGACAGCATATATTAATATAAAAATCAATAGTGATATGAATTGAGAAAAATAAACTAGAAAAGTGTTTCAAAATATAATAATAAATTAAGATTTATTCATATCGTGAATTCACAGTATCAAAAAAAAAAAAATTTAGAGGCCAAGTTTCAATTTTAAATATATACCTTCCATTACAAATTCGGAATCATTTTGTGATTTGTTTTGTTTTATTTTTTTATTTTTTCAAACAAGGTGTAGAAATTTTATTAGAGGGTTACTAGTCTTTCCATATAAAAATTTAGTAACACTACAAATTGTGAAATTTTTTTCAAAATTTTATCTGAAATCATCAGTGTATGGTTCATATACATAGACCCTGTAATACACTAATCAAATTTCAACAACACATATCCTTTAATAATAACTTTCTTGACACATTTTCATGATTAGTGCACCTTACTAAGAATTTCTTGAGTTTTACCTGTACATAGTAATTCAAGGTTCAAATTCATTTCTTACATGGAGCCATATTTCATCAATTTAATTTTCACAATGCAAACTAAGTATAGGCTAATATGAGGTGAAAAAAAATTGAAGTGTTTTGATTTTTTTTTTTTTTTTTTAACTTTTTACCAAAAAAATGTGTAAAAGAATAAAGAGAATTAAAAGAAATTTATGAATTTTCTGTATGATATTTTGGTTTTTTGACATTTTTAATGAAATTTTGAACATCCTATATTTATAGGGAGTGATTATTTAGTCTAAAAGTTGTGCTTTAAAACAACCACTAATGATGTGACATTCACTTTTTTTAAAAAAAAAAAAAACAGACCCAACAATATTGTGGCAATGGGTGAGCAGTGGGTGCCACGGTGGCACTAATTAGTGCTCTCAGTCATTTTCCTTCAGACCATTTATCATTTTGATGCTTGTTAAATAATATTTTAAAATGTTAATAAAAAATATTAAATCGTACAATTTTAATAAACAAATATTAAATTAAGACGCGTTATAAATATGTTCCCAGATCACCAGGTAATTTTTCTCTACATATTGGATCCATCCATTGATTCTGTTATAAATACAGCAGCTCAAGTTCTTTCATTCACAGCGGAAACATCATGTCAAATCTATTGAAAGCCTCTTCCTTGCTATCTCCCATTGCCAAGAGGTAACCAACCCATCAATGCCTCTCCACAACCAAAAAAAAATTTCTCTCTAGATATTTGATATCAACAAACTTAAAATATATATATATATATATATATATATATATATATTTTAATCTCACCATATTCTCAGTGGTTAGTGCTATTCTAAAATAACGTCTCTAATCAATAATTAATTATTTTTTTACATATTAATTAGTCTTAAGAATAAATTTAAAAAATAAATTCCTATATCATTTTTCATCCCGATAATTTTGCAGGCTAGAAGGTAAAGTGGCGGTGATAACCGGCGGAGCCAGCGGCATTGGCGAGGCGACCGCCAGGCATTTCGTACGGCATGGCGCCAAGGTCATAATTGCGGATATCCAAAACACCGTCGTCAACTCCACCTCCACCGAATCCGTTTCTTTCGTACACTGCGACGTGAGCAACGAGCGCGACGTGGAACACGCAGTAGACACCGCCATCGCCAAACACGGCAAACTCGACATCATGTTCAGCAATGCCGGGATCGGCGGCAAGTTCGATCGCACAATCAAATCCCTCGATTCCCAAGATCTCAAGCGAGTCTTCGACGTCAACGTCTTCGGTGCTTTCTACTGTGCAAAACATGCCGCCAGAGCAATGATTCCAAACAAAAAAGGCAGCATTGTGTTCACAGCGAGCGCGGTTTCTGCGATTTATGGATCGATTCCTCACCCTTACACGGCGTCGAAGAACGCCGTGGTGGGGCTGGCGAAGAACTTGTGTGTGGAGCTCGGGAAGGATGGGATAAGAGTGAATTGTATTTCTCCGCACGCTGTGAACACGCAGATTCTGAGAAATGGGCTGGGGATGAAGGAGGAGGAGGTGGAAGAGCTGGTTTGCGAGTCGGCCAACTTGAAAGGAGTGAGATTGGAAGTAGAAGATGTGGCCGAGGCTGTGGTGTATTTGGGGAGCGACGAGTCTAAGTATGTGAGCGGGGTCAACCTGTTGATCGACGGTGGTTTCAGCACCACTAATCCGGCTTTCATAGAGCTCTTCAACAAGATGTCATCCTAAACTATCAAAATTATTAGATTGGCATAATTTTTTTAATGATAATATTCACCAAATATTTTGTAAAATAAACGACCGTATTAATACGTGGTGGGCTCCATGGGTTTATATAGAGAAACTTAACCCATGTCAATAATATAGGAAAATGTCTCGTAGCTCAAATTTTGTGGCTCAAAAGTGGCTCAAATGGCCAAAACGACGTCGTTTTGGCCATTTTTATGTTGTTCTGTACTCAAAACGACGTCGTTTTGGCCATTTGAGCCACTTTTGAGCCACAAAATTTGAGCTACGTAGCATTGTTGTTAAATATATATGTTGGGAATTTGTATTGATATAAATTTGTTTTTAAATAATCAAATATCTGTATTAATTTGTATTGATCGACGGTGGTTTCAGCACCACTAATCTGGCTTTCATTGAGCTCTTCAATCCTAAACCATCAAAATTAATTGGCCTAATTTTTTTAGTGATGATATTCACGAAGTACTCTACAAAATAAACTATTGAATCAATACGTGGCAGGTTCCATGGGTTTATATCTGGAGAGAAGCTCAACCCATATCAATAATATATATGTTGGGATTTTGTATTTATATAATTTTGTTTTTAAATAATCAGATATCCGGATTAGTTTATGCATACTTATATAATTGATATAATTTTAAGATTTAAAACTAAATTAGTGTACTGGTCCGTGCATTTAACTCTATAATTGTTTATTATTTTAATAAACATACCAACAATATTAAAAAAAAATCAAATCAATTGAGGCCATATTTGGTAATTCCATATTTTAGTTTAAAAAAAGTCATGAAAAAAAAGTCAATAACTTATATAAAAAAGTTAAAGATTAATTTTCTCTCTACTTTTTGCGTATCTTTTCGTAAAAAATTAAAAAGTCATTCTAAATATATATATTTTTTATCTCATTTTTTAACTAAAAAATCAAAAAATTACTAAAATATCATATTCCCAAACAAGGCCAAGAGTGATTGATCAATCCAAACACTCCCATTGGCACAAAAGGGTTTCTCCCAAAAGCTAGATAGTAATAAACTTCATCTGCAATCACTAATATCCCAAGCTTTTTTGCACTCTCGGCTATCTGAAGAAAAACAAAAAATAAAAAAAATCAATCAATGAAAGAATAGTCACCAACTTTGGAATTAAAAACACGATCACATGTACACATGTCTCTCTCCAAAGTATATAGCCTATTACAATTTAGTCTTTAATTTTTTAATTTTTCATTTTGATCCTCAAAATAGCAATCTGTTACACTTCTTGTCATTATGGTCATTCAAAATTAATAAAGGAATGAAGGGAATTTTCAGAATTTTATTTTTTTTAAAAATTAAATTAAAAAATTAAGGATCAAAATGTAACAGATTGTATATTTTGTGGATAATAATGCAACATAATCGATACTTCGAGAACTAGAATGCAACAAAATGCATACTTTAGTGAGCATGAGTGTATTTGATTATTTTTATTTTGTTGTGGCTTATGTTGCACAGACTCTTCAAAATAAATCAAATATCCATATCGGACACCTGACACTCGGATAAGGATATGGGATATGTGTCGGATATTTTTTATCGGACACTACTATTATATGTACATATTGTTATATAATTGATATAAATATCTTTTTGACACTGTAAGTTACATATACCACCATTTTATCTCACATACTTGATTAAAAGTATAAAAAATTGACATTTTTTTGCCGAGTCTGCATATCCTTAAATTTATAATTTGTTAAGCTCAACATCTAAATATATACTCGTACCCGACACTCGTACTAGAGTTCATGTAACATAGGTTGTGGCTTCATGTAAAATTTAAAAGATACTCTTAATTTCATTATTTTTTTTTTAAACGACGTTAATGTCAAACCAAACTTATATTTTAAAGACGATTATATGTATATATATCCAAGAAACGAGTTTAAACAACCTAAATGTGAAAACATTTCCACAAGGACTCCCCGGTTAATGACGACCATGGCAACAGTGTTGTCATCTGCAAGAGCTTCGACATCATCAAGATCAACCTCCCAACCCTTTTCTGGTAGAAGGTTGAAATGTCGGATTTCAAGATTGGCAAATGCAGCAGAAGCTGCATATTGTGGATACCCAGGCCTAGGAAGTAATACATTGGCTCCAGGAAGACGCCCAAGCACCATTATAAGGACTTCAATTGCATGAATGGCACCAGCAGTTTGATACACATCATTTGGTGATAATTTGTATGGTAGTCCACAAGAGAGATGCTCTGCAATTGACCATTTAACCAAAAAAGATTGTGTCAGAATTTAAAAGAGTGGATTAATGTTTCTCATAAATTGGTCCATCAATGAGCTCATTGTATTTTTTTTTTTTTTTTTTTTTTTGAGAAAATTACAGGTTCTTATATTCTCTCGTTTATGTCATTTTAGTTATTCTAATTTTAATTGATTCAATTTTTATTTTTATTTTTATATTTTGCATCAATTTTGTTCAATTGATAATGCCGTTAAAATTTTTAACAGAAAATTTTTACTGAATTAATTGAGATTAAGTCACATAATTGATCAAATTTATATTTTTACTCTTAAAAAGCGTGACACATAATGTTGATGTGTGCATTTATCATAAAAAAAAAAAATGCTAGCAATTAGAATCAACTAGACCAATTTGATGTAAAAAAATAAAATAGAGAGTCAAAATCAATCCAACTAAAATTGTAAGAATCAAAATGGCACAAGAGCCAAAGTAACCATTACGTTCTGGCGGCCGTTCAATTCCAGCAGCAGGAGCGTAACCATTGAAGTTAGCAGAACAGAGAGAATCAACAATGGCGCCCTCGGCTACCAGAGTGGTCCGAAAAAAAGCCGATGGATCGCCTTGTACGAAGGGAATGAACGGCCTTGTGTCTGGTTTATTCAGATTTGCCGTAATCTTTGCCTGAACTGTTCTAAAGGTAATGGGCGACGCCATTTTGCCATCTTCTTCCTTGCCTTGGATATCCCATTTCTTCTTCTTCGACGACGACAACCCTTTCTCCATTTCTTTGACTGGTTGGTTTGGCAATTTGGTTTACAGTGTTTCTGTTAGCACCATAAATCTGCAATTTTTATTATTATTTATTATTTATATAATTGCAGGACATGTGGCATCCTCCTACTCATTTGGAGGTTATGAGAAGTTATGAAATGTCAAAAGATGATGGAGAATAAAATGGAGAACATGGAGCATGAATTGGAGGTTAAAGGAAGTTATGAAAACATTGAAGGATATGTGGCATTGTGAGAATAAAGATGGAAGAGTGGGCAGTTTTAGGTGGTTATTGGATAGTTATTGTTGGAAGTTTTTTCCAACAAATATTTGCCTATAAATAGCCATTCATGACTACATTGTAAAGGATCCAGGATTCAAATCAAAGACAATTGATTTCAATATTTCTTGTCATTTTCCTTATCTTAGGAGTAGTTTAACATAGATTTATATTTTGAAGCATTTATTTTCAGCATTTACTTTTCAAATCATTTCATGTTCGAAGCATATGAGTAGAGGTAAGTAATTATTACTTTGATTGTTCACTCAATCGTCTTTCTCCGTCTCCCTCATTCTTCTTTTAATTTTTCTTTTCTCTACACTTTGGCAATTTTGAAGTCCTCTTTGTTGAGGCAAAAAAACCGTCAATGCAATCGCTTGATAATTGGTTTGAATTTAATCTGTAAGGATTTTTTAATCCTTACTGGCACGCTCGCATTTATGAAATTTTCCTTCATAGGAAAAATAAGCCAACAATTTTTGGCACGCCCAGTGGAACGTCAAGTGTAAAAAATGAAAAACAAATTGGATTTGTCCATTTCAAATAGCCTAGATGAAATCGATTGGCATAAACTAAAAATTTTAGATCTTCAAGAAGAGATCCATTTTCTTGATGAAAAAAACTTTCATTCCTTACAATATTATTTGGTGGAAGAAAAAATGCACCATTTAATTGAAGAAATTCATCGACTTGATATGGAAATTCGCCAATGGAATGATGAGTTATCAACTCTCACTACCAAGTCTTTAACCAAGGCTTTAATGGTCGGAATTGGTGAAATTTTTCAAAATTTTTCCATGGTTAAAAATAACAAAAACAAAGAGTTGATTTCATCAATAGCTCGGTGGGTTCAAGAGCACATGTTAAAAGAGCCAAATTATGAAATTAACATAACGAAATGGCATGTTCTTGAGCCAAATTTGGCTAAGAATAATGTTCCATGCATGGCTCGGGCGGTCCAAAAACTAATTTTTAAAGAGTCAAGTCATGAAAATAGCATACCTATGGGGGATTTTCATAAGCCATTAATGGTTAACATGGAAAAACAGCCCACTTTACTAAATAATTATGAAAATCAATTCAACGAAAGTCATGTTTTTAAACCAAACATGGTTAAGAAGAATGAACAAGTCACTCTTCCTGAATTCAAAAATTTTGACATTTTTCAAAATGTTAAAAAGTATGAATTTTCATGGTCACACTATATCATAATTTTTGTTGTTCAAAATCCATTTTGGATTTGTGGATCACATCGAACGTTGACTTTGATGGAATGACTAACAAATAATATTTTATTGTTGCAATATATTGGGCCAAAATTATGGTTATTAGTTGATCCATAAAACCATCACCATTTGGTTTTGTGGTTACCTTCAAAGCATGTCCCAAGACATTTCGAAGCATGTTATTAAGAACATGTGAGGGTTGTTAATCCAACTCTTTGGATTTGGTTCGAAGGGATGTTGTGAGCACTCTCGAAGAACAACTTTGGTCCTTTAGTAACAAACGAGACTTTCGAAGGGTTGTTTTGTCATCAATAAACACCTTGAAAATGTAACATGAAACAAGAAGGCCTTCGAGATGTGTACCTCCCTTCAAATATATGTAAAATGGCAATTAATTAATTGTCAAATAATGCCTATTTTTGGCATGATAATTAGTGGCTTTACTGATAAACATTTTTATAGCCATTTGTTACATGAAAATGTAACTAGTATTCTACAAAAATTGGTTCGAAGAACAACGGTTTTGGTGTATTCAGAGAATTAATAATTGGTTCGAAGCATAAAATTAATATTTTCATTAATTATGTGTGAACTAGAACATACAAAATTTGAATAACCATAGTATTGGCCAAAAGTTGCTTCGAAAGCCCTTTTGCCATAATTTTTTAAGCTTTAAAGCACTCCATCTTGCATCAACAACAGCTTCGAAAAAATAATATTGGTGGTTGTGAACCTTCAATGTTGGCCAAAAGTTGCTTCGAAAGCCCTTTTTGTCATAATTTTGTATGCTTCGAAGCACTCCATCTTGCATCAACAACAGCTTCAAAGAAAAAACAGTGATGGTTGTGAACCTTCGAAACTTTATCGAGTATTTCCAAGGATGTAATTCGTCCTTTGTCGGCATTTTCGACCTTCGAATGATAATTTTGGTCCTCTATACCACCTTCGAAACTGGTTATTTATCATGTGTAACAGTTTGCTAAAGTGAATCATTGGCTTTGGCTTGAAAATATGTGGTTATCCTTCGAAACTTTTCTGCAATAATATCCCTTCAATGTGTATATATAAAATTTGCAACATCTTGTCATAATTTCATGCTCATTTGAAGCACTTTATTGCTTAGATTAGTCATGTGCTTGGTTCGACCCTTAAAAAATTCAAGTAAACATCATTTTTAAGGGCCGCAGGGGGTAATGTTGGCACCATAAATCTGTAATTTTTATTATTATTTATTATTTATATAATTGCAGGACATGTGGCATCCTCCTATTCATTTGGAGGTTATGAGAAGTTATGAAATGTCAAAAGATGATGGAGAATAAAATAGAGAACATGGAGCATGAATTGGAGGTTAAAGGAAGTTAAGAAGACATGAAAGGATATGTGGCATTGTGAGAATGAAGATGGAAGAGTGGGCAGTTTTAGGTGGTTATTGGGTAGTTATTGTTGGAAGTTTTTTCCTACAAATATTTGCCTATAAATAGCCATTCATGACTACATTGTAAAGGATCCAAGATTCAAATCAAAGACAATTGATTTCAATATTTTTTGTCATTTTCTTTATCTTAGGAGTAGTTTAACATAGATTTATATTTTGAAGCATTTATTTTCAGCATTTACTTTTCAAATCATTTAAATCATTTCCTGTTCGAAGCATAGGAGTAGAGGTAAGTAATTATTACTTTGATTGTTCACTCAATCGTCTTTTTCCGTCTCCCTCATTTTTCTTTTAATTTTTCTTTTCTCTACACTTTAGCAATTTTGAAGTCCTCTTTGTTGAGGCAAAAGAACCGTTAACGCAATCGCTTGATAATTGGTTTGAATTTAATCTGTAAGGATTTTTCAATCCTTACTGGCACGTTCGTATTTTTGATACTTTCCTTCATAGGAAAAATAAGCCAACAGTTTCTATGTTTTGAAGCGGAGAGAGAGACAGACACACAATTACACTTAATATGGGTAAGACCATCTCCAGAGACGCTGTATCGCATCTTTTATCAAATTTAAATTTGATAAAAAACACATCCAAACTGAGCTTCATTTCTCTCATTAAATTATATCAAATGAAGAAAGAACCAATTTTTTCATCAAAAATGGGATTTTATCTTTTTATCAAATTTTACAGGTGACTATTATGAGGGATTGATCCTCTAGTAGTTGTTTTTTACTTTAAACTGTTGTATGGTTTTTTTATTTATGTTGAATCCAATAAAAAAAAATTAAAGGTGGCAATTGGTGAGCGGCTGACCAAACGACTTGCTTGTCAACCGAATTTTGGGATGGATTACGAATTTTGTAAAAAGATTTAATGAAAATTTACGCCAAGCCAGATAATCGGCCAGACGACAGATCAAATTTGATGAAATTATTAGAGTGCATCATATCATATCAAACTTTTTATTAAATCAAACACTTTCTCTCTCTAGTTGAGAGCTTCTCACTCTACACTTTTCTTGTCCTAGGGCTTCCAGCGGGCTGCGGTAGTCGGGGTGGGGGAGGGGATTCCGGCGGCGTCTGGCCTCCTCTCCCCTCCTCCTACCCCCATTTTTTCTCTTTCCTTTCCTGGTTTGCTGCAAATAATGTGGAAACTTGGGACTTCCATCTTCTCCCTCCTTTGTGGGGTCTTTCATCTTTCCTCCACTTCATCTCTGGCCATGGCCTCACTGGGTCTGCCGCCTCAACTTCGTCGGAACTATTGTCACTACCACCGCTGGATGTTGTTGGTGTGGATCTTTTTTTGTCTTTTTGCTATGCTCTGTTTTTGTTTTTTAGTTATGGTGTCTATCAGGGAGTGCATGTTCAAACTTACCCATTCTGTGATTGGGATCTTTGCTTATTTTAGACATGCTCTAATGCCGACTCTATGATCGGTTCTGCTTTGCAATACGAGCACGAACACATGATGTGTGTCTAAATATTTTCTTAGATTTCTCTCCTTTGTGCGTCTTGCAATTTTTTTACTTTGTTTGGTGTAAGTTTTGGTTTTGATGGATCTTGTAAGTGCCGTTCGGCTTTTTTAAATGAAATTATCTACTGTTCAAAAAAAAAAAAAACTTTTCATTAAATTTTTATTCAAATTTGATGAAACATTGAAGATACTCTTATTACATGCATATTTGTGAAGGTTGATTGCAATTTGTTTGGATGGATTGAATAAGGAGGGATTGGAATCCATCTGACTATTAGTACTGTGATACATTGTCCTTGGACTATTTGGTTAGACTGGATTTATATCTTATGTTTGTTTAGTTATGAAATTAGATGTTTGGATTGAACTATTCTATTGAATCCTATGCTTGTTTGGGATATTATGAAGAAGGATAAATGTTCAAATGACTATTTTATTCGTTTCAATTATTTCCTAAGTAATAACAATATTAAGCATATATTTAATATTGGGAGATTGACCAATAAGTCCTATATTTTGGACTTATAATCCATATAGTCCCATATTTTTTCTTGGGGATCCATTTAGTCGTTTTGGATGTGTAATGACTCATTTGCCCGTCACATTGGAGTGTCACATTTGGAAAAAATACATTAAAAAGTTTCTAATTTTTTTAGAGTGTCACACCATATCCGCAACGTTGGAGTGTCACATGTCACATTTGAAAAAAGTACACTAAGGAGTTTTTAATTTTTTTAAGAGTATCACATCATACCCGCTGCGTTATCACATTTAAGAAAGGAACACTAAAGAAATTTTTTTTTTGAAGTGTCAAATCATACTCTCCACATTGTCACATTAAAAAAAAAGTACACTAAAGAGTTTTTATTTATTTATTTTTTAAAATATCACATCATACTCGCCACGTTGTCACATTAGGGAAAAAGACACTAAAGAGTTTTTATTTTTTGAGTAAAAGTTTTTGAGTTAGAGTGTCACATTTAGAAAAAGTACACTAAAGAGTTTTTAATTTTTTTTAGAATGTCACATCATACCCGCCACGTTGGAGTATCACATGTCATTTTTGAAAAAAGTATACTAAGGAGTTTTAATTTTTTTTTAGAGTGTCACATCATACCCGCCACATTGTTACGTTTGAGAAAAGTATACTAAAGAGTTTTAGTTTTTTTAGAGTAAAAGTTTTGAAGTGTCACATCATACTCGTCACGTTGTCACATTTAAAAAAAAGTAGACTAAGGAGTTTTAATTTTTTTTGGAGTGTCACATCGTTGAAGTGTCACATTAATACCTATCACATTAGAATATTATGTCATACCTGTCACATTAATAAAATTGTATAGTTGTCCATCAAAATACTACCAAAATAAAAAATAGGACCACATGGAAAAAACTCTCCACTAATAAAACTTAACAGATCAATAGAAAAAAACTTGGAACTAATTGGAATACTTGTTTATGAGATGAGATTTATTAGTAAATATCCCTTTAATGTTTTAATTATTTTTAGCAAGATTAAATAAAAATTTATTTTATTTTATTTTTTGCACAATTAAATAAATTTATTTTTTTTAAATTAAATAAATTAAATATCAATAAAAATATATGTTATTTTTTTAATTAAAATTTTAAATAAATTTATTTTAAAAAATAATAATAATTAAATAATGAAATTAAATAAAACATCTATTAAAATTTAAATAATGAAATTAAATAAAATATAAATAAAATTTTAAAATAAAACATCAACAAAATATTTTTAAAAAATTAAATAAATAAAACATCAATAAAAATTAAATAAGGTTATTTTATTTTTAAATTGCGACATTTAAGTTTTATTAAATTTTACTAAATATAATACATAATTAAATAGTAGATGGTCAAAATAATAATTTCACCACCTAATCTCATATTCCCATTATCCCTCCATTTGTCCCCTCATGGGACACAATAGTCTAATATATTTGGGATTAATAATCCGAAACAACAATTTTGAATCAACTAATGAACTATTAGTTCAGAGGAATTATTAGTCCAATCTCATGCCTCAATCCCTCAAAACAAAAACCACCCAAATGTCATAATTCAATCATATGACAATGGTAACTTAAAAAAGAAAAAAAAAAAAAAAAGTTAATCAAACACTATTTAAGGTATAATTAATTTTTTTTTTGAATTTATAACTAAAATAATATTATAACTAATTTCACAATGACTCATAACTAATATTATAATATGTATAATCACATCATAATCACGTCATAACTAACATCGTTTCCCCACTTGAGGTATAGACAGCAGGACCGACCGATATTTTCAAGATTCAAAGTGGACCACTGATAAATGTGGGAGAAATTACCACCTAGTGGTCTGTCCACAAAATTAGTACAAATTGATAGAAAAGTAGACAACTTATTTGAATGGGCACGGTCATTATCCGTGTGAAATCAAGTTTTCACCCAAATTAAACGTGGGTCATCATCCATTCAAATTAAACCAAATTTTCTTTCTTGAATTATAGTTGACTTTATTCTAATGTGAACGTGTTTCCCAACTTAGATAAGTTGGCAACTCATTTAAATAGATATAGTCATAATCCCTATGAATTCAAATGTTCACACAAATTAAATTTGGGTCATTCACCTATTCAAATAAAATTTAAAATTTCTTTCTTGAACTTCATTCGACTTGATTCTAATTTGATATTATCCTTCAATTTGCATACGTAGAACAATCCCCATTGTTCTTTGTCTATATGGGACTTTTGATATTTAAAAATTGAAATCAAAGAATTTTTCTCTTGAAATAACATATTTGTAAGAGGAGCTAATTTGAGTCCACTAAATTAATTAGGCCCAATAGCCCAAGATTAGTAGGGCCAGATTAATCACCATCAAATGGGCCGAATCGCTCTAAGCCTCGAAAGGGTTCGGATCCACGAACTTAGAGACTTACTCAGGCTCGGACTCGAAAGGGTTCGGATCCACGAACCTAGAGATCCGAAGCACTTGGCTTCGAACGAATTTAGACGCAATCTAGGAGCCGCTCCATTAATGAGTCCCAGAACACTTGCGGGCTCGGAGCTTTCCGAGATCTACGCACCAGAACCATGGGCGTAATGGAGTTCGAACAAAGGACCCGATCCCGAGGATGGTGAGTGGAGATAAATTCACTTTTCGGTTAAACTAACCTATACCCGGGTTGAGGTGGCATGACCCTAGGGAGTCCATGAGACTCGGCAATATTTAGCGGTGTGGGGCCTCTAGGACTACCTCAGCCCTTTGGAATGATTGGGGATCATTGGTTAGGTATGGCTAAGAAGAAGGGTTCACCGAGAGGTTGATCTCCTCTCTGGGATTTTTCTCATCCTCGGAGAGGTCACCTCCTCGGACAAGGTGGTTAGAGAGAATATTCCCCATGTTCCTTGCACATGGGCTCCATCCTACATCATGAGGTGCCTATAAATAGCACCCAACCATAGCTTTACAAGGGAGGGGATTTTGGAGAGAAAACTCTTAGGAAAGAACTAATTTCTCTTCTCCATTATCAACCTTGAGAGTGAAAGTGGGAGATCCATGGGAGAGCCTTGCCATTATTCTCTCTCTAGCTATTTTGCCTTCTTCTTCACCCAATCTCTTATCTCCATCATCTGTTTACTTTTGTGTTCTTAGTTGAGATTATTGAAGAATCTAAGCCTCTCATAATCTTCTAGAGAATTCAAATTTTTCTTCAAAGATCTTTGAAGATCTTCGAATTTTCCAACGACGTTCTTGAACCCTCTCATACATTTGGCGACTTCACTGGGGAGGCGGATTGGTTAATGGTCTCAACGAGATCTGGAATCCACACAACTCCAACAAAGATGGCGGGAGAAGATGAAGTTCACCAACAAGGATCCTCTAATGGTGGTGATGACAAGACCATGGCTGCAGATCAACCACTTTTGCTCGAAGCCATTCAAGGACTTCAAAATACTCAGCAGGAGATTCTTACCACTCTTCAGAATCTCACCCACACCATGTTGGTGATGAGTTCTAATTTTGCACCGGCGCCAAATGGAAATCAAACTAGTGGTGGAGTTACTCCCGCCGGAGTGCAAAATCAAATCCAAGGAGAAGTAGGCCCCAGTCAGCCTATGGCTCATGGCAACACGGCCACAGTAACACATGCTCAAATCGCAGTAGGCGGCAGCAGTTTGCCCACACCCGGGCTCCATGGCGTGCCAAGCCAAGATCCAATGGTGACTAGGGGAGGTTTTGGTGTAATGAATGGCGCTCCAGCGATTGTTGATGTCCAGGCAAATATAGGGAGCATGATGGCACAAAAAGGAGCTCTACCCATACCTAATCTTGTTACGCCACCAGCAAATGTTACTTAAGCACCAAGTGGGCCTCCTTTGGTGCCGACAACAAATTTGCAAGCGCAACCCGGTATAGCAGCGCCGTACGGTGGACTTTACGGGCCTCAATTCAATGTCCCATAACCAACTGGCTTGTCCATAGGCGTTGATGGCTAATATCGTCCAATGTCCTCACCAATGATGAATTCGCAGCTCCAAAATGGCCAAGTTGCCCCTAGCTCAGTCTTCGTATCCATAAGCCAAGTTCCGGGAATACCACCATCAAACTCTCTCCCTCAACAGTTTCTTACTCTCGCTGATGTGCAAGCCAAGTTCGATCTCGAACGGGGCAAGAGGGCTTTACCCTCTTTGCTTGATCTCGATGTCAAGCCGTCTTACCCTATTGAGATGTTGAGCTATCCATACCCTGAGGGGTATACAGTGCCGAAGTTCATTAAATTCGATGGCAAACAAGGAAATGCTCGAGAACATGTTGTGCGATTCATCAAGACTCTGGGTATTCATGGTTCAAACCACGTCCTCCGGCTGAAAGAATTCTCTAAGTCCCTCACTGACCAAGCATATAGTTGGTATGTTAATTTGGCCCCAAACTCGGTCCGAAGTTGGGAGGAAATGGTTAATAAATTCTACTCCAAGTTCTTTCAAGTGGCGGAGAAGGTGACCACACTTACATTGTGTAAAGAAAAATAGCAAGAAAGTGAAGACATCCTTGACTACGTCAAAAGGTTTCAGGACAAGGCTGTGGATTGCCATGAAGCAGTGGAAGAGAGTTATCTGGTTCAAATCTGTCTAGAGGGGGCGTTGAGCAGGTACAAAATGTTTCTAGTTAATCACAAGGTACCCACCTTCTCGGCACTAATAGAAGCAGCTCGGAATATTAGCACCCCTCAGACTCAAGAGTCCGGATTTAAGGCCAGTTAGAAGACTAGCTTCAAATCGTCTCGTGGATCTATTGTTGTTGCTACCCCTGCCCCAGATACCCGAAAGTCACAAGGAGGGGGTCATAGAGGCCAGAAGAGGAAGCAATATAGTGGTGAAAAGGGCAATGTTTCTTATCCATATGGAATCGAGGAGGTAAAAGCTCTAGTTAAGGAATGAGTGGCCGACGGAGAGCTAAAATTGCCTTGTGTCAAAGAAATGCCATCAAAGAAGGACTGCGAGAGCCCCGAATTTTGCGTCTATCATTGCACATTGAAACATCCGACAGAGAAGTGTTGGACTCTCAGGAAAATCTACAGAGATAAAGTCGAGGCAGATGAATTGAGGTTCAAAAATCAAGGGACTCAAGACATCCGAGAACAACCATATCCTCAGCACCGAGACAAGGGCAAGAATGTTACTATGATAGCTTATTAAGGCCCGATGATTGAGGCTATTACCAATCTCGATGACGATGATTGTTATCTGGACGACATCCTCGAGCCCGAGGGTGAACAAGTTTACTATGGAAGTGCTCTCGATCCAGAGGGCAGAACCTTTATGACTCATGTCGAAGATCCCTTTGGTCCACGAAGAGGAGAAAAGTACTACGGAAGAGGAGGACACCATGTTTATGTGGCATCTTATTTTGAAGAGACCGAGGAAATGGTTAACTACGAGCCTCCAAGAGTGGAAAAAGATATGGATCACTATGCCAAAACCCTGCAAGACTGTGTAAAGTTCAAGCAATTCTTCGACCAGCTTGGACTTTCCAGGGAGGCAAGAACAAAAATCACCAAGTCTATCATTAATATAGCCGAGGCACACCATGAAGAATGCATGTCAACTGAAGGATCTATCCCGAGGAAGGCAAAAGAGCAATCTAGTGCCATTACTTTCTCTGAGGCAGATCGGAAGTATCCTTTTTCTCACAATCGCCCGCTTTATGTGACTGCTTTTATTAACGGGGTTGAGTTCAAAAGGGCCTTTCTGGACAGCGGAGCCTCTATCAACATTATGACTCGCGCTACTCTAGAGAATGCTGGAATCTCTGAAGAGTACATTGTGACACAGCCGATAGTCATCACTGGCTTTGGTGGAGAAATGAGAGTTACTATAGGATGCGTAACAGTTGATTTAGCCGTCAGAGAGATTCGCTCAGCCACCATGTTCCATATTACCGATTCCGAGGCAAATTATCACATCATTCTAGGGAGGACCTGGATGCTTAGATATGGGGCTGTATCATAGAGTTATCATCTATGTGTTAAGGCTAAATGGGGAAAGAAGACGGTGACAATTTAGGCTACAGAAAGGCCTTTCGAGACCCATGAAGCTCATTATTCTGATGCCATCTACTTCACCGAATTAGCTATCGAAGAAATTCCCACCACCTCTAAACCTCGGGGAGTAAAAATTACTCGTTGGAAGGATATCAAAGATGACAAGGAGCCATGGGCAGAATCAAGTAAACGGACGATGTCCAGACCAGAAAGTCCGCCTATTCCTCGGAAGGTGATGAAAGTCCGAGAATGGGGCAAAATGGTGTATTATTTGTGAAGGTGTGGGGAGTCGGTTTCTTCAGCCACCGACTCCGAGTAAAAAAAAGAGCCTCCTGACAATGACATAGTAATAAAGCCTTAAGTGGCTCCAGAATGCATGCAAGATGGGCCGAAGCCTCAGCCCGAACAACTTATTGAAATAGATCTGAGTGATGGACAAGATACACCGAGGCCGATATTCATAAGTTCGAGCCTTAGCCCAGAGAAGCGGGAATAGTTGTTAAAATTGATAAGTCGGTACTCAGATGTGTTTGCTTGGTCATATAAACAAATGCCTAGACTAGATCCTAACTTAGTCTCCTATTATCTTGATGTGTTCCCAAACTCCAAACCAATCAAGCAAGCTGCTCGAAAATATAATCCAGATCTCGAAGAGAAGATTAAGGAGGAGACTGAAAAACTTCAACAGGCAGGTTTCATCCGACCAATACAGTACCCCACATGGTTGGCAAACATAGTTCCAGTAAAGAAGAAGAATGGTCAAATTAGAGTATGTGTAGACTTTCGAGATTTGAAGAAATCTTGCCCGAAGGATGAATTCCCTCTTCCTCACATCGATACCCTCGTGGATGCCACCTCGGGACACCAGATGTTCTTATTCATGGATGGATTCAGCGGATACAATCAGATCAAGATGGCTGAAGAGGACGCAGAAAAGACTGCTTTTAGAACACCTCTCGGAAACTTCTTCTATACAGTTATGCCTTTCGGACTCAAGAATGCCGGAGCAACTTACCAAAGGGCTATGACTGTAATTTTTCATGACATGATCCATCATGAGGTGGAAGATTATGTTGATGATCTAGTGGTGAAATCCAAGAAAGAAGATGACCACCTCTAAGACCTTGAGAAAGTATTTAAGAGGTGCCAGGAATTCAGAATGAGGATGAATCCTCTCAAATGTGCTTTCAGGGTGATGGCTGGGAAGTTTCTCGGGTTTCTTGTACACAGGCATGGTATCAAGGCAGATGAAGACAAGGTCAAATCTATCAAAGCAATGCCTTCCCTGCATTCTCAGAAGGAGTTAAAGAAGTTCCTCAGGAAGGTGTTTTATATTCGGAGGTTTATCCCAGCACTTGCAGAGATCTCTGCCCCTTTCGGCTCGTTATTAAAAGGAGATGTGAAGTTCGAGTGGAACCAAGAGCACCAAAAGGCCTTCGAGAGAATCAAGGCAGCCTTAACCTCGCCTCAAACCATGATAGCCCCGCAGCCTGGGGTGACTCTAATGTTGTATCTAACTTCAACCCCCAAGTCCATAGGGGCATTATTGGTCCAAGATGTAGATGGAGTAGAACGCCCGGTGTATTACATCAGCCAAAAGATTCGAGGAGCAGAAGTCCGATATACTCCAGTAGAGAGACATTGTTTAGCTTTGGTATTCACCGTCCAAAAGCTCAGACATTACTTCTTAGCACATCAGATTCAGATTGTTACTAGAAATGGTCCAATCTGATACCTCCTCAACAAGCCTGCTCTAACCGGGAAGGTGGCAAGATGGTTGTTAGCACTGGGTGAATTCGAGATCACATGTGTAGCTCCCAAGGCAATCAAAAGCCAAGCCTTAGCCGATCTCCTTGCCCAATTTCCAAGTGGTGACTATGAACCAGTAAATGAAGAATTAAGAGGAGAAGTGCATGTAGCTATGGCTTCTGAGGAAAGCTTTTGGACATTGAGCTTTGACGGAGCAACAGCCGGGGGGAAAGGAGGAACCGGGATAGTCCTTACAAACAAAAGTGGGAAAAAGTTATATTTGTCTTATAAATTGGATTTCCATTGTTCAAATAATGAAGCTGAGTATGAGGCTCTTATTTTAGGCTTGATAGTGGCTGAGAAGCACAGTATCAAGAAGATTCGAATCCGGGGAGACTCAAAGCTGATAGTGAAGCAAGTTTCAGGACAGTTCGTCTTAAAGGAGCCTGCCTTGGCCACATATCGAACAACAGTCCAAAGGCTTCTTGACAAATTTCAGAAAGTTGAAATAGAGCATGTGCCTCGCTCCGACAACAAGTTTTCAGATGCCCTCGTAACATTAGGGGCAAGAGTTGACATTCCAGAGGAGGAGGCGACAATTGTTATCAAGAAGAGAACAGAGCCTTCAATAATACTCGAGAACAAAGATCTTCTGGAGGACTGGAGAAGAGAAGTCCTCAAGCAACTCAGAAGCAAAGTTGGAAAATTGACTATGGCCAAGATTGCCCAATTCATAATTATTCAAGGTGAACTTTACTTCCGAGGAGGTACAGGATTCCTAGCCCAGTGTGTTGGCCAGCAGGAAGCAAGCTTCCGACTACAACAGATTCATGACAAGTCCTGCGGGGATGGGGATATTAGTCTGTACAGAAGGATCCAAAGACAAGGCTATTATTGGCCCGAAATGGAGAAGGCCTCGAATCAACTACAGAAAGAATGCCCCAAGTGTCAATCATACATCTGGGAGGATGAGAGTTGCTTTGAAATTGATACCCCTGACTGGAGACAAGTCTACATTGACTATCTCAAAGAGGGGACACTACCCGAGAGCCCAAAGGACATTGCACACCTCAAGAGGAGAGTGAGGTGGTACTTTCTTGATCAGAACAAACTTTACAGAAGAAGCATTGAGGGCACTCCCCTGTGGTGTCTCTCCAAGGAAGAGTCAGATCTAGTCCTCGGAAAAGCCCATGAAATTGAGCATCAAGGAAGGGCTCGGTTGTTCGAGCAACTTATATACCTTGGGTATTATTGGCTGACCATGGAGTCAGATGCGTCCCATCACGTGAAGAGGTGTCATACTTGTCAGAAACACGAAAATTTGATCCATGCTCCAGCTGTAAACCTGCATAGTATCCGAACGCCATGGTCGTTCTATACCTGGGCTTTTGATCTGATAGGGCCCATCTCCACACCTTCTAAGGAGTACAAGTGGATTCTCACAGCTACAAAATTGAGCACAAAGTGGGTCGAAGCAATCCCTTTAAAAAACGCTACAAGGTCCGCAGTCGCAAACTTCATCAAGGAAAATATCATTTGTCGGTTCGGAGTGCCGAACACCATCCTCTCGGACAATGGCACACCCTTCTTAAACAAATATGTGAAAAGCCTCCTAGAGACTTACCAAGTGAAGCATCACAAATCCACACCCTACTATCCAAAAGGGAACGGGCAAGCGGAGGCTACAAAAAGACATTGATAAGGATTCTTAGCAAGATGATGGATGAATTTGGTGGGACTTGGTCCGAATAATTAATAGTAGCCCTATGGGCGTATCGCACTTCAAAGAGAAAGCCAACTCAAGCAACTCCTTACTCCCTTGTGTATGGGTCTGAGGCAGTGTTACCTATAGAGTTGGAAACATCATCTGCTCAGATGGCTCTCGTCTCAAGGATGGTACTGGAGCCTCAAACCACCAGATTGGAAGCATTAGAGGAAAAGCATGATAGAGCCACAAAAGTCATAGAAAGGTATCACGAGTCCATCGCCCAAGCCTATAATCAAACTGTGGTGCCAAGAAAGTTCGAAGAAGGTGATCTAGTATGGAAGATTGTAGACCCAATCATGCGAGGACAACCCTTGCCCAAGTTTTCTCCAAAGTGGAAAGGGCCCTACAAGGTGGTTCAAGCAAGCTCAAGCGGGTACTACAGGCTTGTAAGGGTTGAAGATGGCTTCCAAACTAGCCCACTCAATGCAAAGTTTATCAAGCGTTACCACCCGTAAATAGACTCATCTATGTTGAAATTCATTTTCATTTTCATTTTCTTACTGTCTAAAAGTTGTATTTCCCTTACGTATGAAGAAGCTGGTTTTCTTTATGGTGTATGCTTATCCCATCACTTGCAGTGAATTTATTATACTTTTGTCAAGAAAGTTGAAGAATTAATGAGAATATTTTAGCTTTTATAAACATGTGCATATGATTGTTCTTTCGATTGTATCATTCGAAATAAATAGTTTATCAAGTAGAATGAGAAAACAATGCGAAAATCTCCAAACAGCAAAGATTTTGTCATTTCATTGCATTGTCCTAGATAAAACATTTTTATCGAAAGGGGCAAGAAAGTAACACAAAAAAAAAAAAAAAAAAACTCAATCTCTCCTAAAAACACCCTCGAAGAAGCTGCCCGTCACATCTACATCCGGAGGACAAACAGCAGAGTGTGCCTCTAAAGTCTCCAAGGCCCGAGCATAGTCCGACTCAAGTTCACGAACAGTTGCCTTTGTCTCATCTATAGAGGTCTGATAAGAGGAAGGCACAGACAAAATTTCCACCCGATGACTGGCGTTTGAAGCTATATCCAGGCGCTTCTGAAGCCATGATAAATCCACTTGGTGACGCTCCATGTCAGAGATCCCCTGATACGCTGTCTCGACTACTTTTCCATTAAGGTCACACAGCCGTTGCCTGTCCAAGCTATATAAGATAGTGGCAAAAGACTCGAGAAGAGCAGTTTGAATGAGTGGACATTGGTAAGCAAATGAAGCAAAGGTCTTAGGGTAACTCGAATGCACAAGCTATAGAACTGAAGCAAACTCAAGAGCTACCCAATAATGGAGAAATGATACTTTTCTAGAAGCCGAAAGAGGAATTGGGGCCGGAAACCTACTAGTCTCAGGAATCTCCCTAATATCTATCGGGTTAGATGAACCACCCGGAGGGGTAACTTCCGGCAGAGGTCCCGAGCCTGAGAATGTAGAGTGATAAGGAGAAAGACCAAAAACATCACTATCAAAGTGGAAATCATTGAGATTCAGATCCAAAACATTCGAAGGCACTTGCGATGAAGAACCTCTAGCAGTTGTCTCAAAGGCAGGTGTCTCCCCTTGAGAAGGAGAACCATGAGGAGTCACAAAGAGAGTCGGAGCAGAGTCCGAGGCAGGTGAAGGAAGGACCCCGATAGCAGCTAACACTGAAGAAAAGATAAGGAAGTCTTGTTAGGGGTAGGGAACAATAAAGCCATTTGAGTAAAGATTTCTCATAGATAGAAGTACGTGACAAACTTCAGAAAGAAAGATTACCAGAGGGAGAATCATTATACAAGGTGTAGACACCTCATTTTTGACTGACCTTAAGACTCAGACATCATCGATTGAGCGCTCGGTGATAGTGCATGTTTGTGCTCGTTTCGAGTTTCCGGAGTTTTTGGCTGAGTGCCTTGCCTCCGGGCCTCTGAACTCTTTGTGCTTTGGCTCAGTTTGTGGACCAAGCCTTGTTTACCTTGCCTGGAGGGGAGAGAGAGGTCCGTAGACCACCTTTTGTGGTCGTAGACCACTTTTCCCTCTGGTAGGCCAGTTTCCGGTTTCCAGAGCCTTCAGCCGCGCGCCTTGTCTTGCTTCCCTTTTGGTTTGGCTTTGAACCGAACCTTGTTTTACCTTCTCTGGAAGGAGAAGGAGATCTGTAGACCACTTTTTGTGGTTCGTAGACCACTTGTTGTGGTCATAGACTACTTTTCTCTCTTGGAGACTAGTTTTCGATTTCCGGAGTCTTCAACCGCGCGCGTTGTCTCGGGACCGCTTAACGTTCTCCTCTTGGCTTGGTTTTCGTACCATGCCTTGTTGCCTTGGTCTAGAGGGACACTGAGGTCTTGGAGACCACTTTTTGTGGTCGTAGACCAATTTTCCCTCGTAGACCACTTTTGGTGCCCGTAGACTAGTTTTCGAGGCCTCCGGCTGCGCGCCTTGCCCTCGGACTTTCGTCTTTCATCTTTCTTGGTTTGTTTTTGGCACAAATCTTGTTTTCCTTTCTTGGAGGGTGGAATAAGGGTGGGAGACCAGTTTCTGTCCCTGAAAACCACTTTTCTTTCCCGCCAGCCAGTTTTCTTCCCTGTAGACCACTTTTGGTGGTCTATAAGTGGTTTGCAGCTGGAAAAAGTGATCTCCCACCATGCAACCACCTTGCTTTCCTGGTGTAGACCACCTCTCCTCCCTAGGAGACCACTTTTCTTCCTGGGAGACCACTTTTTGTCTTGGCCGACCAGAAAAAGTAGCTGGCCGACCACTTCAAGTGGTCAGCAACTTTCCTGCACCTTTTTGAAGATCTTTTCTTGCCAGCTGCGCCAGCTGGTGAGCACAGAAGCTATCCTTCATACACGTGTATGGAGGGATAGCTTGGAGCTCTTAGCTTCCTCAACAAGCTTGTTGCTTGTTTCTCTATATAAGGGCGACCCTCTTTCCCTTCTCCAGGTTCAAAAAAACTCCATTGAGCTATAGATACACACTTATCTCTATATTTGCTCATTCCCTCTTGTTTTGTGATTAAAAATGTAGTTTCTCCATACTATTGCACACAAACACACACTCAAACACCACTCTTTTGTTGCTGAGGCACTTAGAAGTTGGTTTTAGTGTTTTTGAATTGGTTTGAGCTCAGAAAAGCTGCTGGAGTTGCAGCTTTGAAGTTGTTCTTCAAGGGTGAGTCAACTAGCCCTTTAAAGCTTTATTTTGATTAAGTTTTTGGACTTATTTGCATGCTTATTTTGGCTTAACTTTCTACTACAAAAAGTTCTGATTTTGCATGCTTGAAATGTTTGTTTCAGGTCTTGTTGGTGTTAGGGATGGTCTACCCCCTCTTGTGCCTTGTTTGGCCTTGTTTTGAGCCATCCCTTTAGGCTTTTGTTTTAGCCTTTGTATGGCCTTTCTACCAATGAATTCCACAGGAATTTCAGCGGTGGAAAGTGTGTTTTGAGGTCTTAAATAGGAGAGGGTCACCCCCCTTTCCTTATGTCTTAAATGCTTGCGTTGTATGCCTCATGTTTGAGCATGTTTGTTAAGCTTATGTTGGTTTATTCTCAACTTGTTTTGGGGGTTATTTTGACATGGCATACCACTGTTTTGACTTGGTTCGGTCACCCCATGCATGTTATTTACACTTGTAGTGTAATCCTTACAAACTAGCTTTGTGTGCTTCATAAAGTAGCATGCCTTTCTAGCATGTTTTGAGTCCATCTCAGTAGGTTTTTGGTGTTGTTTTAACATGCCTTAGATCTGCTTTGGCTTGGTTTGATAGCCCCATGCATGCTCCTTGCATTTGTAGTGCATTTTCATTCATTAGCCTAATGTGTATCATGCTTTACACCATCATTCTAGCATGCTTTTGGCTCTACTCTAAGAAGCTTTTGTTCATGTTTTAGCATGCTCTAGCTCTGATTTGTGTTGTCTTGGTCATGCATGCCTTGCTTTGTATAGCTATAATGCATTCTAGCTCACTAGCTTTGAGTTTCCAAGTTGCTAGAGTGCATTCATTGAGCTATTTTCATGATTTGGCATCATTTGATATGTGATTTCAGTGCATGTCATATCTTTCACTCATTCAATGCATTGGAGGGTTTATGCTTTATGCCTTGAACATGAGCCATTGTGTATGCCATCTTGCATAGGATTTTGGGCCACCATTTTAGTGTGTATTTGGTCCTATTTTTCCATGATATAGCTCTGATTTTTGTTGATGAAGTCATTTCATGCTTGGTTTTGGTAGGTGTAGTTTAATCCTCCTTATTGGCCTAGCTTGCTCCATGTTTTGGCCCTTCATGCTAGCTTATTTTGGCTTTGCTCCATGCATGTTTTAGCATCATTTTGGCATGTTCTAGGACTGTTTTGGGTTGTATTGGCCATATGCTTCATGTATTGCATAGCTATAGTGCAAGTACCTATGCTAGTTTTAAGCTTTGAACCTCCTAGCATGGTTCATTTGTGTCATGTGCATGATTTGGCATCATTTCATATGTTATTTCAGAGCATTTAGTGTTGTCACACTTCCATGTTTGTCACTCTTTGAGCACTTTTGAGAGTTGTGCTCTTATGCTTAGTTGATGAGCCATTGCATGTGCATACATTGTCTTGCATTTCATGCCTTCATCTTAGCATTTTGGCCACTGTTTTGGGCATGATTGAGGTCTGTCCATATTCAGTTTAAGTCCATTTTGCATGTTGTTGCATGCTTGTTGCATTGCATGATATTTATATGCTTGTTGTTTGCATTGTGTGTGCATGCATTGCATTTTGTTTAGATAGGGAGTTAATCTGAACACGAGAAACGAGGGACGTTTCATACTTGAAGTGATGAAACATGCCTCAATTCTCGGTCGCCGACCCTCTTGATCATGTATGATAGAGTTTGAGGCTTTATGTGTTTTCTTTGTGCATTTATTCATATTGATTGTGCAATCTTGGCTTCTCGGCCACCGTGCATTGCGATGCTTGGTTGGTGGCCCAAGAGTCGGGAACCACACTCCCTTGAGCTTGAGAAATGATAGGGAGAGTGGTTCTGCGCACATACCTTGCTAATACACTGCCATGCCCCTTATTGCTTTCTGTTGCAACAAACTAGAAGTGTGCAGGATTTTTGGTCGGCCGGCCAGTTTTTCTGGTTTGCAGCATACTTGGCTGGTCTGCAGGTGGTCTACACCACCATAAAGTGGTCGGCCATGTCCCTGGAGGTGCCCATGATGGAGTAGAAGCTATCTGGAGCTTTGTACATAGTTCTGAGAACAATTGCAAACAGAGGCAAGTTGGAGCATCACGATGGATTTCCGAATGAGGCGACTGAGCATTCATGCACCACTCGCTCCGAGGGCCTCTTCGTAATGCTTTATTTAGCTGCTTCGCTTAGTTAGCTAGTTTAATGATTTTGTACTTAATTAGTTAATGCGTTTAGCCATTCATTTGTTTTGTAATAATTAGTTAACTAGGATTGGTTAATTAGTTTCGTTTTGTAATAATTAGTTTAATTAGCTTAGATTAGCTAGTTAGCTTATTATTCGGACCCTCCGTAGAGAGGGCACAATGTTGTAAATAAGTGTGCGTGTGTGTGATGCATGTCTTCCAACCCCCATTTCTTTCTCCCTTTTATTTACCAGCTTTCGATGGTTAGTTTTAGGGCATATCTCAATTAGCATACTTATGTTTGCATGCGTGCATCCATTCATCTATCTTGCATGTACCGGGCTCGGCGCATCATATTAACTGCATTGTATTTCAATTCCTATTCGAATACATGTTATCAAAGTTGCATTTCACATGACATCTTAGAATAACCGAGCCTATCTTAGTTGCATTTTGCATGTGTTGCATTAGGCATTGTTGACATAGCTAGGGTCATGCATTGATTACTAACTAGCTTTTATTTTGGCTTGGATTACTTGATGAGTCTTTATGCTTTAGCATCCTTGCATGTGTGTAAGTGACTGCCATGAGGCTAATTGCTTAAGTGTTTAACTGCATGAATGCCTGTGGATGAATATTGGATTGCTTGAATTGGAACAATTCATCGAAATGCAAGTTTTAAGCCCACTTGATGTGGCAAATCCACGACTTAGCCTACTTGCGAGTAGCATTTTTTAAACCATTTTCAAACAAACAAACATGAGATGTTTTGTTCCAACTTGAGTGATTTAGTCTATACTTGTATGCTGTGCGCATCACGTAGTAAAGATTAGATAATAAATCGGAATAAGAACGCATGTGTTTTCAAAAACAACATATCATGTTAGTAAAGGCCGATCCTTTGATCGGGCGAGCGGGGGGTGCTCATTGCATGACCTTCCCCTCTCGTACCCAAGTTCCCGAGCCGAGACAACTTTGGTGATGACGAACACGTCGCCTTAAGCACGAGTCAGGGTTTCCTAAATTTTCCACAAATAAAATATTTAGGTGGTGACTCTGAAATCTGGCAAAGCAGTCCATGTTTGGCACTTCTTTATCAAAATCGATTTTCCAAAACGATTTGCCGGATTTGGACTCTTTGGTGATTTATCAGTCTTACATTGCACTTTGTGAGATTAGATTCAGAACTGTGACACGAGTCTGAACTGTAGTAGCTAAAAACAACGACTCACGCCCCCGTGCGCGGAGCGGAGTTCCGGGCGGTCTACACAAGGCCGGAGCAACTGAAGGGCTCCTAGCATCAACAAAGTCACTTGGCCATACAGGGAGCACCTGATCGATCTCAATGTCTAATGAAGCCTGAACAGTAGCAGTCATCCCTGAAGAAAGAAGGAAGGCCGGAGGATGAGAATCACCATAAGTACCAGAGCAAGTCTCAGAGATTTCTAGCACATCCACCTCCACACCATTCCTAGAGGCGCACCTCATCTCTACATTGCTTCTAGAAGCATGGCCTGCGGCCTCAATTTCTGTGGCATCAGTCCCTTCAGCAATCTCAACATCAGAACGGTGAGGCCCGATAACCTCGTCACCAAGATAGCGCTCCTCCTCAGTTACGGTAGGACGGTGACGACGCATGGGTGGGATAAGGTCACAAAAATGATCGGAGGACTCAGCCTCATCATCATCGTCATCATCTATAACTGCTATACGAGGGGTGTGCATCTTCATAAGTCTTGTAGACAAAGGGAAGGTGTCATCCAAGTCTGAGTCTGGCCTGGTGGAGGCAGCATGGCCAGTAGCCACGGTACTGAGAACGTCAGCAACTGCAGGGTCCTACACAACAAGGGAAAATAGTGTTCATTTAAGATATAGTCGCAAGAAGGAAAGTAACTTCAAATCAAAAAAAAATTGGGTACCTGATGGAGCCTTTTGGAAAGGCAAGGAGTGGAAGGACTGGCATCAAAAGCCCTCTTGTGAGCCATCTTCTTAAGGCAGGTTGTCTGAGGACCAGAGGCCGTATTCAAAGGGACTGGCTCTAGAGAAGCAATTGCCAATCTAGAAGCAGACGCTCGAGCCAGAGGGTCAGTTGGAGTAGATGAAATAAAGAAACCCTTGTACATGTGATCAGATTTCCAGCTCTCAAGCAGCCGAAGAGAAGAGTCCTTCTTATAGATCGGCGGAGGCAAACATATGGTTGGTCTGCTTTGGACAAATTCAATAAATGCATCGATATTCTTCCGCCAATACCGCCTGAATGAGGGGGTGAAACCCCTCACTCGACTCAAGCCTGGCATCGTCAAAGAGCCAGATATAAGAAGCATGGTGTGTACGAGTTCGCGAGTAAAGTGCTCGTAGCTCTCCGAGAAAGATAATGAAGGAGGTGCTGGCCCCGGGGCACACTGGTCAAACCCGAATTGGCATGCCACTCTGTCAGGTCTATAGACAGCGCTATCAATGCCCTCCTCATGCCATACCTGTAATGAACTCGGACGAATCATTATCAGCATATCAATAAGGCATGCGGAGATACCCTTCGGCAAAGGAAAGGACACTAGGCGGGAGGAACTGTGATAGATAAGCGGTGTTGCCACACCCACCAGTGGGTATACATAAGGGCGTGCCACAAAGTGCCGGGGATCATCCACCAAAGTATTCAAGGATAAGGTGGAAATGGCACGTGACCAATGTGTGAACAACAGCTGGCAAGACTTTTCTTTCTCAAATGTGCGAGACCCATCAGTACCGAGCACGGGGATACCATCTTTATCCACTATCTCCCGAAGAACCTCTGCCTCGAATACAGTCAGAGTAGGGGCAAACTTTGGGAACCTCTCGAAGAAAAAACAAAGTAGGAACTGGCTATGGATGAAGGAGACAGACTCATATCGACCCACGAAATGAACCATGTCTCGATGTAGTAGATCCAACCGGTAATAAAGATTCCCAAGAAATAGCGGAGCCAAAGGAATCCGATCCCCTCTGAAAAGTCTAACTGCCAAGGGGAAGACGAAAGGATTGAGAGAATCTGGAGGTGTGCTCAGAAGAATGAAGAATGAAAGGAAGCAAGCCAAAAATCCCAAGAAATAGAGCCTAGAGCCATACATCGGGCCAACCTCATACTCCCGAGAATTAGGGTCAGTATCTCTAGCTAAGGGCTGAAGATCTCTAAAGAAGTGGTGGATCCATGCGGTGTAGGAGGCACGACCCATCCTCACTCGATTGGTTCTCCTTGCTGAACCATCAAATACGGACTTCTCCAACCACAAGCTTAAAGATTTAGCTTTAGAGATTGGATCAAAGAGTCATCCTCGGGGGGTGTCCGCTCAGGGTAGAAGGCATCAGGGCCAGTCACTTCTAGATACAGCAGCATGAACACATCCTCGAGGGTGGGCCCCATCTCATGTTGACCAAGTATGGAAGTGTGTGTATCAGTGCTCCACCAAAGAGCCATGGTTTCAAGGCTAGCATTGTTGTGGCGGATGGATAGGGATCAAGATATTTTCACCAGGATTAATAGCTGAGCCTCCTGAAGCCACTGACAGAGGCCCCTGTCTGAGAGGACATCATCGACCCACTCCTGCCAACCAAAGGGAGGGTTTGAGAAGGCCTTGAACTGGGGATAGCAGTATGGAAAGTCCCCTCACTCAACCTTAAAGCGTAGCACCGAAGAAGGAGAAATGAGGGCCTCATGTTCGGAGTCAGTATCCTTAGTGAGACATAATGGAGTCTCCTTCGGAGATAGAAGAGATGTGGTGGAGGTAGCCACTCGCCAGAACGGGTTCTTCCGACCAAAATAAGGAGATTTCCTCCACTCGAACGCCGGAGGTACATTCCTCTCTTTCATGAGAGCCAGTTCTGACGACCCCGGGACAACAGATTTCTTTCGAGAAGACATATAGCTGAAATAACAAGTATAAATAGCAAGGAGTCGACCGTGGCAAAGTTCAAAAAAATATATATACCGGTATTGAAGCAATACAAATTCGTGGGAATTCAAATCAAATTTCGGCATCAACTATTCGTTTTTCAGGAAATCCATGAATTCAACAAATTCTATGAGGAATTTTTTACACCAAGAATTCAGGCACGATGTCTACTATTCTGAGGGTTGCAACAATCAGTTATTTGATATTAAGATTTACATGCAACATGATGGGTTTATCAACAAATTCAACCCCAGACAATAATTCATTTTCTCGGATATTCACAAGATCAACAAACAACAATATATAGCCCTATTCTATACTACGACTTTTGATTCCCGCAAGGAAAGTGTTCATAAGGTTCAAAGTGTCAAGAGTATTATTCGTCAAATATATATGGTTTGAGTATGACATTATCTTCTTCGAAACTACAATGATCAATTGCTCGACAACAAAAATTTATGTTCAAAATTATGAGTTTCATCACTGAAATCATTACATCGGGCATCAACAACAACAACATCTTTGTTTATTCTACTCTTTTCGGTATTATCAACATGAAGTGATAAATATATATATATATCAACAGCAAAAGGTGCAGAGTTTGAGTTGTGAGTTCAAGATTCAGGAGCATTAGTTCAGGATTGAAATCAAAATTATCACCAAGAGTTCACAAATTCGAAATTCCATCAAAATAATAAGAGAGAATGGGTTTTCCACAAAAAAGTTTCCAACAAAATTAAAAGAGTTTTGAAATGCTCGCCCACTAGTCTGAGAAAGCAAAGAGCAGACTCAAAACAAGTAGCAATGATCAAAAAAGAGATGGAGAGTAATGCAAACTGCTAGGCAAGACCACACATGTGCCGTTGAGTGGGCAAACGTGCGTGGTCAGCATTGGACAAGCAAGGCCGGAAGCAGCGGAGGTGCCGCAGTGGAGTTGGTAGCCACACACAACGCGTTGAGTGGGTGACGTGTGCGGTTGGCGCTGGAGCAACAGTCAAGATCGACCGACGGTGGGTTGGCGGTGGACTGGCAGCAGAGTGAAGCCAACAGTGAGTGGTGTCGGGCAGTCGAGGTAGGAGTCGCAGGTGATGTCACGGAGACGACACTGTCAGTGGCTCTCGAAAGCCAGAAGCAGCAGTGGTGTTACGAAGACGCCGGCGTTGATGCTATTCAGCAAAACCGAGCTTCGGAGAGTCTGGGTCTCTGAGGAAGTTATGTTGCTTGGCTCTGCAATAACAATCAATGTGTACACGACTTTAACGTTTGATCTGTTAAAACAAATGTCATTGGAATCATAGATTTTGAAATAAGACTTTTCACAAAAAAACTGCCACAAAATATATATATACAAGCGGAAGAGGGAGTCGTATTTTATACTCACAAATTTGGACCATTAGAGGGGTAAAATTCGAGGCCGATGTTGGAAATACAAACTGAAATCAGAGAGGTTTTACAGACTGTGATCAACAAGAATGGTGGCACGAGCAATGGCTAAGACAGAAAGTAGGCAAACCGACGTCGCGTTGAATCGGCGACGCGTTTCGCATTGATTAATTACGGTTGGAACCAGCAGGTGTAGCGCAAAATCGAGAGCTATGAGGTCTGAGCTCTGGAAGATATTTCCGGACCGAGAGGACGTCGAGTTGAATGGTGTTTAGCAAGACCACGCATGCAGCGTTGAGAGGGCGGCATGTGTGGTCGGTGCTTGGCAGTCAAGTCTACAAGCAGCGATGTGAGTGGGTGTAGCTGGATAGCCGAAGCCGGTGGCAAAACTGCAGTAGGAAGAAGACAATAGTGATTGGCATTGGATAGTTGCGGCCTACAGTAGCAATGGCGTCGCCGAGGAGTCGACGTTGGCAGTGGTTAGCAGAACTGAGCTCCGGCAGTTGCGTCAGTAAACTGAAGTGAAACACCAGTAGTGGGCAGCAGCTTGGATCCTACGCCTGCAGCAGTCGCGACGTTGGGACAAGTCAGTGGTGTTGCTTGGCGCTGTGATAGCAGTCGGTATGCAAACGATAGTCTTCAAAACAAGAAGCAGCGCTGGTTTGTTGAAGAAGAAGGATAGCCTCTCGATCTAGAGAGAGAGTAGGCTGAGAAATGGGTTTGGCGGCTGAGAAATGGATTTGGCAAAAAAAGAGGCAAGCTATGGAATAGGGTTTTGGGCCCTTTCCTTAAATAGAAAAAGAGAGGTATGATGCTTGGGATATTCCCTCAGATATGCTATATTTATGCATATATGTATATATATATATATATATAAGGGCCAGCTCACTTTGCTGGCTTGCCAAACAAGAAAAAAATGTGTTTGAGCCTTATCATTTCGTATTTGTTCAAAAAAAAAAGGTGCTTTATTATTCTTTGGTTGGAATAAAAAAAATACATATATAAATATTCTCAGATGTAAAAAAAAAAAAAAAAAAAAAGGAAAAAAAAAAATTGCTTGTCAATTTTATCCGTAAATTACAGTGCGCCATCAACTTTATCCATAGGCTTTGTCAAGACAACATATTTTTTGGGACGTGATGTGAAGCAGGGCCAAAAAAATGACAATATGCGCATCCGAGAAATTAAAAATTTCACATACACACAAGGGGCAAATGTAAGAGGAGCTAATTTGAGTCCGCTAAATTAATTAGGCCAAATAGCCCAAGATTGGTGGGCCCAAATTAATCACCATCAAAGGGGCCGAATTGTTCTAAGCCTCGAAAGGGTTCGGATCCACGAACTTAGAGACTTACTCAGGCTCAGACTCGAAAGAGTTCGGATCCATGAACCTAGAGATCCGAAGCACTTGGCTTCGAACGGATTTAGACGCAATCTAGGAGCCGCTTCATTAATGAGTCCCAGAACACTTGCAGGCTCGGAGCTTTCTAGGATCTACGCACCAGAACCATAGGCGTAATGGAGTTCGAACAAAGGACCCGATCCCAAGGACGGTGAGTGGAGATAAATTCACTCTTCGGTTAAACTAGCCTGTACCCGAGTTGAGGTGACACGACCCCGGGGAGTCCATGAGACTCGGCAATATTTAGCTGCGTGGGGTCCTCTAGGACTACCTCGGCCTTTTGGGATAATTGGGGATCATTGGTTAGGTACGGCTAAGAAGAAGTGTTCGCCGAGAGGTTGATTTCCTCTCCGGGGTTTTTCTCACCCTCAGAGAGGTCACCTCCTCGGACAAGGTGGTTAGAAGGAATATTCCCCATGTGATGCGCTCCATCCTACATCATGAGGTGCCTATAAATAGCACCCACCCATAGCTTTACAAGGGGAGGGGATTTTGGAGAGAAAACTCTTGGGAAAGAACTAATTTCCCTTCTCCATTATCAACCTTGAGAGTGAAAGTGGGAGATCCGTGAGAGAGCCTTGCCATTATTCTCTCTCTAGTTATTTTGCCTTCTTCTTCACCTAATCTCTTATCTCTATCATCTGTTTACTTTTGTGTTCTTAGTTGAGACTATTGAAGAATCTAAGCCTCTCATAATCTTCTAGAGAATTCGAATTTTTCTTCAAAGATCTTTGAAGATCTTCGAATTTTCCAATGACGTTCTTGAATCCTCTCATACAATACTGTAATTAATAGATACATCATATCTCAAACTAATTCTACTTACATAATAAAATTTATGTGATATTGAGAGTCAAATTGAATTGTACAAACAAAACTAAATTTTTGCTTAATAAAAATGTAGAGTAGTCCACACCAGCTGTAATCATCACCAATGTATAGTTTTTTGGGGTTGTTTTTTTTTTTGTAACTTTGCTATTTGTTTTATTTATTTATTTATTTGTTTTGTTTTTAGTGAACTTGTTAAAAAAAATTTCAAAAAACTTCACATTTATAAATTCTACTCGACTTCAAATTTCAAAAAACTCTTTGTGGGATTAAATTATTTTTTTAAACTTCTTACAACACCTTTATCCAACACTTCAAAGTTTCACCCGATACTTCAAATCTGATGTTGCACTCCAATAATTATTTTGGCATCAAGTTTGAACTCCATCGGCTGTACCAAAAGTTAACATGACTTTTGGCATCATCTTTTATGTCAATTTTGATATGAAAATTTCTTGATGCATTTTCATTTTTTCTTTTTTCTTTTCTTGTTTTTCTTTTCTTTTGTCTTCAAACAAAAGCAACTAACTGTGCAATTTGGTACAAACTGTGGTTGTTCCCATGTCATGTCATGTCTTTTCTCTTTTTTTTTAAAAAAAATAATATATTAATAGATTTGACATATTAAATAGAGAGCTTTCATGTCAATTTGTCATCCTAGCCTTCAAAAAAATTTGACATACTAAATTTTGAAAGTTTGAGTGTAAAAACTCTTAAATTTGTCTATACATGAGAGCATCTCCAATGGTGAACCTTTTTTTTCATTAAATCTGATAAAAAAAAAAGGGTGATTTTCTCAATTTGGTATTACCTCCTCCAACGGTTGCATCAAAATAATACTGGCTGGGGACACCTGGTGGAACGATCGGCCGGTCGACCGGTAAGGTGCAGAAATTTTTTTTTTAACCTGTTTGAACCTTTTGGACCCTGTTTGAACCTACTTATTTGAAAGGTGCCGGTCGACCGGCCGGTGGACTGGTGGCCCCACCTCCAACGTTCTTGCACAGTAAAATGGTGAAACCTTACACGTATTCTCAGTTTGATGAAATTTTTGCTTCATTCTCAGTTTAATATCAGTTTGGTGAAACCATTGGAGAGGAAAAAGGTGGCTTTTTTCATCAAATTCAAATTTGATACTGAGTCTGATGCAACGTTGGAGATGGTCTGACAAACTTAAAAAGTAAAAAAATTTGACATATTTTGGAAAAAAGATCATTAACGACAAAAAAAATATTTAGAAAAATATAATTTTTTTAACTGTATGCCAAACTAACCCTTAGTATATTAATCCCTAAAATCTAGATAGTGCTCTCATAATCTAAATAATTTTGTCTTGTTTGAAATCTCCTCCTAATTTCCTATTAATATTTTTTTGGTTTGATTTTTCTACTATAGTTTTCATGTAATGAGCAATTTTTATTATAACAAGACGTATTTTATCATAACTTGTTCTTACCTATTGTCATACAGCAATTGCTACTCAAAAGCAACCAAAATCTTATCCAATCTCTCTTGAATCAAACCACAATTTGTGATTCTTCCATGTGAATGGATAACCTTCATAATCCCTATGAATTCAAATGTTCACACAAATTAAGGGGTTGTTTGGTATGAACTATATAAGTGCATTTTTTGACTTTTTGGATGAAAAAGTATAGGAAAAAAAGATGATTGTTTAGGGTAACTTTTTGACTTTTTACGAAAAAATATGTATTAAAATATTGTATAAAATAGCAAAATTACCATATTATCCCTATGCCCTATGCGTACTGATAGTGTTGATTGAAGGACTAGTACGGACTGCTTTGAAATGCGAGGGTGCCTTTAGAACATATATATATATGATGAGGCTTCCTGGGTACTGTTGGGCCCGTGAGAGCCCATCACGGGTCCCGTTTCAATAATTCAAATCAATCAATGTGTAAAACTCGTCGAGTACTATATGTCTATTAAAAATCACGTTGATCGGATATCGATAGTTATGTGATCAAATCAGTTTTGTATGAAAAAATAGATGGTAAAAAATAAACGGCGGACAAAAATTTGATTTGATCACATAGCTATCAATATCCAATCAACGTGATTTTTTACAGGCATATAGTACTCGACAAGTTCTACACATTAAATGATTTAGATTATCAAAACGGGACCCGTGGATAACCCTCCCGGGCCCAACAGTACTCTCCAATTTAATGAATATATATATATATATATATATCTATTTTTTTATAAGATATATGAAAAGTATCCCATGAGTCCACACGTGAGCTTGTACCATCACTGGATGATACAATTTTGACTTGTATTTTTTATTTTATTTTTTTGCATTTTTTTTGAATAGTGATAATTTTTTGATTTTTTTAGTAACTGTTTAACTTTTTGTTTTTATAGACTATGCCAAATCAGTCCTAAAAGCAATTTCAGTCGCACATTAATTGTTCTAGCTTATATTTTATTTTATTTTTTATTTTTTAAGTGAGAAACAATTCTAAAACTTTCATCACTGACAATTATGAGTAGTTTGCAATAGTTGGAGAAATTATTTGATAATTTTAGAATATTATTTCACATCATTCCTAACAAAACATCTCTATTCAATTGCTTCTTAAAAAGAAATTATAATTTGTTTTTGAGGCAAATCTACGTGGTAACAAGACACTTTTTTTTTTTTAAACCAGTGACAAAACACTTATTCTATTGCATTTTTAGAGATAAAATAATAGGGAAATCACATGCTGGTGAAAATTGGAGAAAAAAATTACCAACATATGGAGGGGTGTAAGTGGCATTTGCACCTCCATAGTTTTTCATTCGGACTGGATAAGGGGGGATTAAAATCCATCGGACTTGAGTCCTGTGACTGTGAATCTTCTAGACTATTTGGTTGGATTGGATATGTATCCTGTATTTGTTTTTTCATGGGATTAGATGTCTCACTACAACAAAAAGCAGATTTCACGACTAAAACTGGATTTTTCATCGCTGAAAGTAGTAGAATTGGCGACTAAAATGGAATTAGTCGCCAAAATTGATTACTTTTGCCGACTAAAAGAGTTTAGTCGCTGAATATAAGGGTCTTAGCGACTAAAAGTCAGTTTAGTCACCGAATATAGGGGTTTTAGCAACTAAAGGTTTTTTAGTAGCCAAAAGTGATAGTTTTTGGCGACTAAAATAATTTAGTAGCCAAAAGTATAGGTTTTGGCGACTAAAAACAGTTTGGTAGCTGAAAGTGAAGCTTTTTGGCTACTAAAAAAAAATTAGTAGCTAAAAACAGTCAATTGGTGACTAAAATTTAGTTTAGTAGCCAAAAGGGGACGTTTTTGGCGACTAAAAACAGGTTTAGTCGCCAAAACTGGTTTTTTAGGCGGGAATGATTTTTTTTAGCGACTAAAAACTAATTAGTAGCCAAAACTATACAATTGGCGACTAAAAAATAGATTTAGTCGCCAAAAGTGATCTAATTTTTTTCAATAAATAATTTATTTTTTACATAAATTATATTGAATAAAAATAATTATTTATATATATATAGTTTTGTATAAATACCGGTCAAAGTAATATATAAATAATATATGCTGCAATTATATTCATGTGATGTTGTAGTGGCATAGTGCGGAGAGTGTGTTGGTAAAGGTTTGGAATGTGGGATGGGTCAGTGGTTCAAATCTTGGGAATAGCAGAGGGTAAATTTTTTTTTCCTGAAATATGCTTTTGGCAACTAAAAACAGTGGTCGCCAAAAAATTGACTATTGGCGATGAAAAGCTTAGTCGGCAAATGTATAAATTAAAAAAAAAATAATTCACTATTGGTGACAAAAAGAATAGTCACTAAATGTATAATTTTTAAAAATGTAATTGACTATTGGCGACAAATTCTTTGGTCGTTGAAGACTAAAACTTTGCCGACTAAAATTTTTTTAGTCGCCAATACCTCCGCTGACCATCTATTCGCAACAAACCGGCGACTAAAATATTTAGTCGGGGAAAGTGAAAAGTCTACTTTTGGCGACTAAAAAAGGACTTTTGGCGACTAAAAATTTAGTTGCCAAAGGTGTTTTTTCTTGTAGTGTCTGGAAAAGACTATTTTTAGTGAATCCAACGTTTGGTTGAACGGACTGGATAAGATAAATGAACAAAAGACTATTTTACTATTTTTCAATTATGTACTAAGTAATAGCAATATTAAACATATCTTTAATATTTTAATTATTTTGAGCTAGATTAAATAAAAATTTATTTTATTTTATTTTTTACACAATTAAATAAATTTATTTTTTTAAAACTAAATAGATAAAATATCAATAAAAATATATGTTATTTTTTTAATTAAAATTTTAAATAAATTTGTTTTTAAAAATAATAATAATTAAACAATGAAATTAAATAAAACATCTATTAACATTTAAATAATGAAATTAAATAAAATATAAACAAAATTTTAAAATAAAACATCAATAAAATATCAATAAAAAATTATTTTAAAAAAATAAAAATAAAACATCAATAAAAAGTTAAATAAAATTATTTTATTTTTAGATTGAGACATTTAAATTTTATTGAATTTTACTAAATATAATACTTAATTAAATAGTAGAGGGTCAAAATGGACATTTCATCACCAAATCCCAACAGTAAATAATCCCCCCCAAATTGTCCCACACTCCCCCTAGGATAGTATAATCTCCCATATGGGGGATAAGGAGTCCGGCCGGATTCCATGTCCGCCGGACTAAAAAAAAAACAAACATCGAATTGGATGATTGCTCGAATTACAATCCGCACAGTAAATAATCCCCCCTTATTACATTCCATGTATTTGTAATTTCTTTTCCTAACCCCACCTACAGTTTGTTCTCCCTAAAATTAATTTGGCCTACAAAAATTTATTTATTGAGAAAAAAATTTAATTTTAAAGGATAGCAATTCATTAGTTTGAAGAAAAGAAATAGTAATTTATCATTAAATATTTAATTTTGTTGCTAAAAATGTTAATGATACTTTTAACTTAAAAATATTTTATTTCTATATTTTTACCTCTAAAATCTTAATTTATTGTAGTCAATATTGTTGTTAAAATAGTAGGTCCTACTATCTTTTAGTCTCATTTGTGGAAACAACATAATATTTGTCCAAATACCACCAAATAACTTTTCAAAAGAAATACAAAACTAATGAGATCTATTATTTTAACTAGGAGTGCTTGTGATCGGGTTAGGTTAGGTGGCATCATATCCGTCATCCATTCAAATTTAGGTAGATTGGAAAAAATTAATCCGCTTGGTTAACGGATGCGAATTGAGCGGGTTGTGTGAATTGACGGGCGGATGCGAATTAATTTGACGGTTTGGACTTTACTATTTTATACTTTTTTTGAACTATTTTAGAGTTTTTTTTATATTATTTTGGGCCTTATTTGAATCCGAATTTTTTTATTCTTCATGTTTTATAATTAAAATGAATGCCTAAACTTCATACTTCATAAGTGTAAATAAAATGTACTTTTTTTAACATAAAAATATAATATCATTTTCCTAAGTGGATTGGCTGATCAGGTTATGTTAAGTGATCTCTTATCCGCCATCCATCTGAATATAAACGGATTTGACAAATCTTTATTTCCATCTATCCGTCTATATTATTGAAACAACTTAAAAGCAAATTAGTTGAATCTGATCGATCAATTTGACGGATCAATCAAATTCATTAGCACCCTTAATTATAACCAACCAAATTTAATTGGAGCACCACATGAATATGCCACAAGCAAAATACTGGAGTTTCACATTCAGAATGTGTAAATCAACAAATCCACCAAAGCAAGACTCTCAAAACCCTTGCCACTAAAAATCCGACCGAGGGCAAGCTAGTAGCCAAATGGGAAGGACCTTATGTTGTCAAGGCAAGACCCTGCCCACGTACTTACCGTCTCCAAGATATGGAAGACCGAGACCTCCCCCATCCATGGAATGCCAAGCACTTAAAATGCTATTTCCAATAAAATGGCGTGTCCTGCTTTTGTATCATTCAATTGTTGTATGTTTTATTTTGTCGATCTGAACACTTGTTCATTTTTGCCCTTTCCATACATGGTGTAAATTTGTGATCGACAAGCTGTGCCTTAATGATAGCAATTTAGCATCCTCATTATCTGTGTTGTGCTTCAATGTCAAGTTTTGGGCGACTCTCGGCCAGATTGAGCCCTCCAAGCCTCGGCCAGACTGAGCATGAATAGCTCAGCCAAACTGAGTTAAGCCAAGACTCAGCTAGAATGAGCCCTCCAAGCCTCAGCTAGACTGAGTATGAAGAACTCAGCCAGACTGAGTTAAGCCAAGCCTCAGCCAGACTGAGCATGAAGAGCTCAACTAGACTGAGTTAAGCCAAGCCAAGCCTCAGCCAAATTGAGCCCTTCAAGCCTCGGCCAGACTAAGCATGAAGAGCTCAACCAGACTGAGTTAAACCTAGTCTTAGCCAGATTGAGCCCTCCAAGCCTCAGATAGACTGAGCATGAAGAGCTCAGCCAAACTAAGTTAAGCCAAGACTCAGCTAGACTGAGCCCTCTAAGCCTTAAACAGACTAAGTTAAGCCATGCCTTAGCCAAACTGAGCCCTCCAAGCCTCAGCCAGACTAAGCGTGAAGAGCTCAGCCAAACTGAGTTAGGCCTAGTCTTAGCCAAACTGAGCCCCTCAAGTCTCAGCCAGACTGAGTTGTACATAGTGCCACTACTTAGTTAAATCTAAGTTCATTCTTATCCCAGGTCATTTTTACCAAAGTTAGATTACTTATCCAATTTTACCATTCATACACTTTATCAACAACTTTACCATTCACAAAAACAAAACAAAAAAAACAAGAACAAACCGTTACAGAACTGGCACCTTTATTTATTAATAACTTGCACCACTATACACTTTATTACAGAAATCACATTCACTTCATTACATTCACTTCATTACAAAACAAAAACAAAAACAAAAACAACAACAACAACAACAACAAAAACAAAGGAAAAACACCCAGCCCTCACTCCTCTTCACTGGACGCCAGATCTTCCTCTTCCATCCGCTCATCCAGGGGAGTCTGGGCGATATCATCATTTCCTACTTTCACCAGACTGAAGTCCACATCTGGGAACAGCTCCTGCATCTTATATTTGAAGCTCATCCAGCCGTTGTCCCAGTACTGGCTCATTTCGTGCTTATAGAAGTCTGACTGCCGAAAACCCTGGATTACTTGTTCTTCGGACCTACCAGCGGCAGCCATTCCTGATGGCCCAGCACCCTCTTCACCCTCCTTGGCCAAACTCCTCGCGACCGCTGCGTCGATGGCCATTTGGAATTCAGCAGACCCTTTAAACTGTTCCACCGCTGCCATGCAAAGGTCCAGATACGCAGCCCTCTCAGAGGCCATTTTGGTCATCTCTTCCTCCAGGGTTTTCTTCAACTCCGCGATGCACCCATCTGCTTCTTCTTTGTCTTTTAGGACCTGGTCACGCAGCTCTTCATTGTTGGTGAGGGCCTCTTCCAACCTTTCCTTGGTAGTGTTGCAGGCTTCTTGGACTTCACCTACCTTCCTCCGCTCGCCCGCCAGCTCAAACTCTAGCGATACCACCTTGTAGCGCACCATTTCCAGTGCCGATCTGGCAACGGCGAGCTTGGAGGCAACCTCGGCTTGACTTATTCTGGCAGGTTCTGCTAAGTAACTCTGCACCACCGCCAATACTTCTATCTTTTTCGCCCTTTGCGCATAGTCCAGGCCCTTTGCACAAGCACTTCGCGCTGCTTTTCTCCAGCCCGCCATCTCCACCTTTAAGTTTTGCAATTATGCCTTCACCCCTTCCAGCTAGGCCTTTAGTGGCTCTACATCCACATTTTCCTACACTGCCTTATTCAGTAGGGCCGCCGCCAAGGTCGTTGCTTCCATCTGCGCCGAACAGAACCCTTTCAAGAGGTCAGCCTCTATAAATTATGCCATCCTCCACACCGCCGCATCCTCCACAACCCCCAAGAGACGATCTGCAGCGATCCTGGCTTCGTTCCCTTCTTCTGCCGAATGATTGGCCACCGCACGAACAAGATACGTGGTCGTCTTCAACGTGGCGCTCGTCTCCGCTCTGCTCACTTGCCCCCTTCCCACCCCTGGACTTGGGGACACTTCTTGTACAGGCACATTCTTGGACGATTGGTCTTCTAACTGTTCGCCTCCTGCAAACTGTTCTTGCTTAGTTGTTCCACTCGCCACTTGGCCACTTGGCCTCTCCCACCCCAATCCTAGTCTCTCCCAGCTCTACTTCTGGGGATACCTCTGCCATCCCCTCCTTCGCCTTCTTCAGTACTAGCCCTCCCTCACTCTCCTCCACAGCCACCCCCATTTTCTTCTTTTTCTTCAACACCGCCTCCACCTCCTTTTTGCTCCTCTTCCTTAGCGGATTCACTGGCAGTGGCAGCGACGCAAAATCGATCAAGTCCTTCTCTCCTAGCGGCTTGGGGCGTGGTCGGATTCGCTCTTTCATGGCCAGCTTGGGCACACGACCTAACTTTGATTCTTTATATTTATCTGCCTTGGCGAACGTTCTTTTCTTCTCTACCTCCTGCATCTTCCTCCTCGCCTCCAACTCTTTCAGTGCAGGGTCCTCCTTGGTCGGCTATGGCCCCAGATTCAAGGCAAACAAGGTTGAAGGCTGGATAAGGTCATCCCACTTTAGGCCCTCCTTCTCCCTCCACTCCTTTACTCATTTAACCCTATTCTCCGCCTCTGCCTCCAGCCTTGGCTCCACCGACTTAATTAGAATTTTCCACATTGTACGCACCCCCCCTACCGCCATTCACCGATACATAAAACCACCTTGGTCTTTACCCCTTCACCGACGACAGCAAACCCGTCACTAATCCTCTACCCGCCACCGCCTGCAAGGTCACCCATGTTTCTTGTTGACCAGAGGCCTTATAACAAGAAAAGAACTCATCCACTGTCATCGCTACTCCCCCGGTCGCCCGTGGCCATGCGATCGCGTACGCCTATAATATTGTCCATGCATTGGGCATAAGTTGACCTATGCCACTATTTGTGGGAGTGGCAACCTCAGACCCCCCCTGCCTGGGCAATGCCTCCTCATATAGTGTAAACTCCATCGAACATGCATCCGCCGCCCTCTCATTCGACGTCAGCAACTTCAACTCTATCTCCGCTGGAATTTGGTATTTCTTACACACATCCTCCAACTCCTCCACCGTAAACGTCAATTTGTCTGCCTTGGTGTTCCAGTGGTCAGGCCCCACTTGGCTAATTGGCCTCGCTGCCACAATCATTGTGGACAGACGAGGTCGCGCCACTTGCTCCGCCCCTTTTTCCTCCCACCTCTCTGTCCTATATTGCTCCGCCAACTCCACCGCATCATCCTCACCTAGTGCCTCTAACCTCATGGCTTGTGTTTCGTCTCGAGCTATCTCTTTTATGTTTCTGTGTATTGCTTCAGGCGCAGGCGCGAGAAAGTTCACAAACTGTTGGAGGGAAGCGTCACATGAAACAAACGAGGTCAGGTCTGGGATGTGTTGGTTTCTTGCAATGAGATATGTAAAACAGATAACTCCAAATGCCCACGGTTTGCCTATTTTCCAAGGATCGAGGTTAAAACTCGCTAGTTTGAAAATTTCAAAAGTTACAACCCCCGTCTTTTCCACATCTTATCCTAACCATAACCTTCCATCACCACTGGTTTAGATCATCCTACATGTACAGCCACGATTCATCACACTCTTCCCCTCCCCCGTCTATTCCACTTCACATCATTATGTGCCTCATCACTCTTCGAGCCCCGCGCACCGTCACTACCTCTTCGGCCCTCCTCACGCTCGGCCCCCATCGTGGTCAATCCTTCTCACAGTCGATCCTTTTGCTCGGCCCTCTTTACGGTCGGCCCTCCCCTCAGTCGGTCTTCTCGCTTGACCCTCTTCACGGTTGGTCCTCGCGGTCGGCCCTCCTCTCGGTCGATCTTCTTGCTCGGCCCCCTCCGCATTCAGTCCTCCTCACGGTCGACCCTTTCGCTCGGCTCCCCTTCATGGTCAGCCATTCTCTCAGTCGGTTCTCTTGTTTAGCCCCCCTCACAGTCAACATTCCTCTTGGTCGATCTTCTCGCTCAGCTCCCTTTGCGGTCGATCCTCCTCACGATCGGCCCTCTCGCTCAGCCCCCCCTCGTGGTTAGCCCTCCTCTCAGTCGATCTTTTCGCTCTGCCCCCTTCACGGTCGGTCCTCCTCACGGTCAATCCTCTCAGTCGGCCCTCTTTACGGTCGACCCTCCTCTCAGTCGGTCCTCTCACTCGGCCCCCTTCGCGGTCTCGGTCCTCTTGCTCGGCCTCCCCCCGTGGTCGGCCTACCTCTCGATCGATCATCCCCCTTGGCTTGAGAGGACTCTTCCCATTTTCCTTCTTACTCCCTTCATAGGAATAAAGCTGCACTTGATAATGGGGACTACTAATATCGATGGGCCCACAAAAGGTTTTGGCTCACGACTTAGAACCCAATTCACGGTTCAAGTACTAAAGCGCAGCACCCTTGAGAACCCAATGTTGAACCAGGGACCAATGGCATCTAAACACTTGTCAAGCGGGGAACCAGCCACGTAGCAAAGTTATTGCACCCATACATCAGCACTTAATGGGACCCTAGTAGCATTAAATGCGGCAGCTTTTTCACGTCGGAGAAAACAGGCTCATCGTGAATGAGGTCAGCTAAACCTTAGACTTAAGGTCGACAAGACAGCTGGGAAAGGACAAGGAAATGATGAATGAAGAAGATAAAAGGCTTCAAAAGAACAATATAGATAAAGTTTTCTTTCACGCCGCTCGTACATTATCTCTCTAGAAAAACCTCCTTACCTTGAACTAACTTGATCGTTGGAGTGTCCGCTGGGGGGACCTCTCTTCATTGGACCGTTTTTGCAGGTGTGTTCTATGAACTATAAGCCCAACAGACCTATTTGAAGTGTGGATCAATCTGGCCCATCCAGCCTCCAAGTTTACAGTATCATCAGTAGGCATTTTGTTGCATTCTGGTTCTCGAAGTATGGATTATGTTGCATTATTATCCACAAAATATACAATCTGTAACATTTTTATCCGTAATTTTTCAATTTAATTTTTTTTAAATAAAGTTATGAAAATACCCTTCATTCCTTTATTAATTTTGAATGACCATAATGACAAGAAGTAAAGTGTAACAGTCTACCTATTTTGAGGATCAAAATGAAAAGTGAAAAAAATTAAAGACTAAATTGTAATAGGCTATATACTTTGGAGACACGTGTATATGTGATCATGGTTTCAAATTCCATAGTTGGTGACTATTCTTTCATTGATTGATTTTTTATTTTTTTTATTTTTCTCAGATAGCAGAGAGTGCAAAAAAAAGCTTGGGATATTAGTGATTGGAGATGAAGTTTATTACCATCTAGCTTTTGGGAGTAACCCTTTTGTGCCAATGGGAGTGTTTGGATCAATCACGCTTGGTCTTGTCTGGAAATATATTAATTTTTTAATTTTTTAATTAAAATATGAGATTAAAAAAAAAATTATATTTGAAATTACTTTTTAATTTTTACAAAAAGATATGTAAAAAATATAGATAAAATAAATCTTTAATTTTTTTGTTCAAATTATTACTTTTTAATTTTTTTAATAATTTTTAAACTTTTAGACTAAAATATTGAATTGCCAAACGTGAACCAGTTGGTTTGATTTTTTTAATATTGTTGGTATATTTATTAAAATAATAAATAATTATAGAGTCAAATGCACCAACAATTACGCTAGTTTAGTTTTAAATCTTAAAATTATATCAACTATATATAACCGGATATCTGATCATTAAAAAAAATATTGTGCGGGGGTGATTTCCGCACTATGAAGAAGGGTTAAACTTCGTGGATGAACAGCGTGTTTTGGAAATTTAAGATCTGCACAAAATAACAAAATGTGAGGCTGCTCGACCGGGGTTTGGTCGGAAACCCCTCCAATGGTAAAGTTAGGGACTCAGGGAGAGGAAGAAGAGAGAATACAAAGAGTGTGTATGTGTTAAGTGTGTGGATTTTCAGATCCCTTGAGAGTGAATAGTGTTCACCTTTTATAGGAGAAGGTTGTTTGTCGTTCAAGTCATTCTCTCTTCGCCATCTGTCCAATGTGTCTTATTTGTGGTCGTCTCCCATTGGAGGAGGACGACCACTCTGCCTGACACTCAGGTGTAGGTCTGTTTTATTTGTCTCATTAGCAGACATCTCTCATTGGAGGAGGACGACCACTCCGCTTGTCATTCAGATGCAGGTCTATCATATATGCACCTTGTCCCTCTGCACCTCCATGTCTCCACGTTCTGTTCATACAGAGGGAGAGGAGTAGAGTTGTTTGTCTCTTGTGGGCCCAAGAAAAATCTTCAATGAATTGGCCTTCTTTGAGTTGGCCTACTCTAGAATGGTTGTCCAACCAGGAGGTTCAATATGTTGCTCAGCCCACTTCGGAGTGGTTGTCTGTCCATCCAGGAGGTTCAACATGTTACTCAACCTATTTCGGAGTGGTTGGTTGCCCGTCCAGGAGGTCCACCATGTTGCTCGGCCCACTTTGGAGTGACATTCGTACATTGGGCCGAGCTCCTATGATTGTCTTGCTTCGAAGCAAGTGTTGGCCATAGGGCCGAGGTCCAACCTAGCTCAACCTCGAGGTGAGCATTGCATTGGGCCTAGCACCAAGACTTGATTAATTTTTACCCACTTCAAATATATATCAATACAAGATCTCAACATATATATTATTAATATGGGTTGAGCTTCTCTCTAGATATAAACCCATGGAGCCCACCACGTGTTGATTCGATCGTTTATTTTGTAGAATACTTCGTGAATATTATTCCTAAAAAAATTAGACCAATCTGATAATTTTAACATCTTCGCGTTTATCTAAAAAAATAAATTATCTATTTTTAAAAATACATTTATCACCTTTTTTTTTACTTATAAATAAAAGCAGTAAAATAAAAAAATAAAAAAAAGATGCAATTATCAAATTAATTTAAATTTTTTTAACAATAATATAATCATAATATTCCATAAAATAAATGATTCAAATTATTAAACTAAACTGATGATAATACACCACACGTACAAGAAGTGGTATTGATATTTTAGGATGACATCTTGTTGAAGAGCTCTATGAAAACCGGATTAGTGGTGCTGTAACCACCGTCGATCAACAGGTTGACCCCGCTCATATACTTGGCCTCTGTTTGGAAAGTGAGTTGGCTTTTTTGGATTTTTTGGCTATATGAGCCTAGGGCTCAAAAGCCTGGTTTGGGAAGGACTTTTTGACTTTTTTGACTTTTTGGTAAGGTGTCATCCTGTTAAATTACCAAACTGCCCTTTTTGGCTTTTTTTTTTTATTTTTTATTTTGGGTTTGGATTTCCCATATTTTGCTTTATTTATTTATTTATTTCTTTATTTTAATTTTGGGTTTGGATGTGGCATTTTTTGCTTAATTGTTTTTTTTAATTTTTTTTATTTTGGGTTTTGATTTGCCATATTTTGCTTTTTTTAATTATTTTTTTTTGGGTTTGGATTTGGTGTATTTTTCGAACCATTTTTTTTTTAATTTTGGAAGTGGATTTGGCATTTTTTGCTTTCATTGTTTTTTTTTTTTGTTTTAATTTTTTTATTTTGGGTTTGGATTTGGCGTATTTTGCTAAAATTTTTTTATTTTTTTAAATTTATGTTTTTGTCTTTGTTTTTTTCTTTTTACATGAATTAGTTCTTTTTCTTTATTTTTATTGGTATAGAAGCACTTGTTTTTGTTATTTATGTGTTTCATTTATTTGTAAATTACATGGCGAATGATGATTTATGTTTTCATGTTATTTTTTTTAAATGTTTTTGAATGAGGCGTATTTTTTTCATTTTTTTTTTAAAATTTACGATTTTGTCATTTTCTTATTCACTCACATTTTTTATTTTACATTTTAAAAAAATGGATTAAGCATTTCCGATCTTGTGAATTTTGGTTTTTCAGAGTGCGGCACGTCACCAATTGGAAGGGGGTCTATCCCCGTGTACACACATACATATTGTACATGATAATATATTTCAATACAGTCTGTTCCACGTGTGTCATTAGTAATGTTACAACCCTACGGAAATTAGGTCGACTTTTATATATTTCCTAACATCCCGTTATTACGCATGTAACATAATTTGTCGCGTATGTGAAGGCGCACCAATGCCATATGTGGGTCCTCATCCCCAACCATTAAACCATCCTCGTCATGTTCAACTTCTGGTATGGCATTTACTATTGTCATAGCCTCTTCCTCGTCACAGATTGGGTGAACAGTTGTTGGGTTACCTGTGTTGCGCCGTATATAATTATGTAATGCCATTGACGCACCTACTAACTGAACTTGCACATTTGCAAAGTCATACCGAGGCATGTCTCGAATAAACCCCCATCGATTTTTCCAGGCACCGAAGGTGCGTTCCACCACACTGCGTAAGAACGAGTGCACTTTGTTAAATAACTCCCTTGGCGTGTTTGCCGTCCTGTTCCGTGCAATACGTCGAAATTCTTGTTGGTGGTAACGGTGGCCTTTGAATGGTGCTAAGTACCCTGTCCGGTTTGGATAACCAGAATTGACAAGATAATATTTGCCTGCAGACATGACAACAATGTATGATACCTAAAATTTGTACAGAGAACCCCCTAAATCCACAAACATCGGCATGTGTTACATTCGTCAGGATGTGGGAATGGGACATTGTCATTAGTCAGTATCTCGTTGAATATGTGACTATCATGCGTACTTCCTTCTCATCCGCACGAAATGAATATGAAACACATGTCAAAATCGACTGCGGCCATGATATTTTGCGTGTGACAGTATTTCCTATCGAAATATGTTGCTGTATCTGGCCCCGTAACCCATGCACTTACATGTGTTCCGTCTATTGCGCCAATGCAGTCCTGCAAACAACCCAATTCTTTTGTTGCTTAAAAAAATATACGATGTTTTGTTTTTTCCATACGCCACGTCCAGTTAGTAATAAAAACAAAATAACAGACACTCTTTATGTATATATGAAGAATGTATTTCGGTAGTACCTTGAACGGTAGGTATTTCCGTCTAGACCGCACGTATGGATGTATACGATGCTGATTGTATGTGGGCCGGCAATGAACAACAGTGAACTGCTTCATGGAAGTTAATACGTTATGCACATGCCGAGACACAGTCTCCCCCGAATGTTGGAACCGTTATTGGATTTCCCGATTTTGCTTCCCTTTCAACACATGGATAAACATTGCAACGCTTTCTTCAACAGCTAAACCATGTGGACGTTGCGGGACTTGTAACCCAAAATCATTTACTAATGTTTCACACAGGGTGAGAAAAACTTCCTTCGGCATGGACACGTTTTCCTCAAATCGGCCCATATGGCCAGCATATAGTTCGGATATCCATGCATTCCCGGTCAGTATAGAAGTGTGACATGGTGTTTTAGCCATGTGTTTTTGGTACCACTCTGTCGCATATTGGCATGCTTGTAGAAATGTGCAGTTGTGTTCTTGTTGCACCTGGACTGCCATTTGATTAAGCAATTCCATTATTCCGTCGTTGTAGCTTCCATCCCAGGGATTCATTACGTCTTCGTTGACGCGAAACCTACAAGAGTGGCACTGTTTCAATCAGTTTGCTTCCCCTTCATCGAGTCAATTAATTTCAAAATTTGCAATACTAAAAATTCAATATGTTCACAACCCAATTTATGGACTGCCATCACAAATGTATTTTTTTACGCATAATGATATGAAAAATGGAAAAATTGTGAACCTGCTAAACTTTTGTGATACAGGGCGACCATGGTGGTGACAACCACAAAAGTTGAACAGAAGATATGAAACTAACATCGTACTTTGGAAAATATAAACATACACAAAGCTAGCAAGGAAATCCATTGTACCCAATTCTACAAAATATCCATACATTTAATTTGAATAGAAGCATCCCATTCATGTCTCACAAAGCGTGCACACACAACCATCCTATTTCATAACAGCATCCCATTCATGTCCCATTCATATCCATACCTAAAAGTTTTGGAAACCATATGTTGCAAGAAAAAACATAAACAAAGGAAAGATAAAAAAAAAATGCACACACAACCATCCTATTTTAATACAGTGCCAACAAAAAACATAAGTAAAAGTTTATAGAATGCAAGAGAAGGAAAGGCATATTCAACACTCATAACAGTGCTACATCACATCCGGCGAGCCCCGAACAGATTTGCAAAAGGCGCCGACGTAGTGCACTGGAGCTGCTTCTGGGTAAGCCATCCTATGATAGAGTCGTCATCAGGCTGGCACATCATCACCTCCCGTAAATCGGCGTTATCCATAACTGATGTGGCGAAGTGGAATAAGGGCGTACCAACCAGCGATGTAATACCTATCAGGCGATGCATGCACTCTGAAATAATAAAAAGCGATTCATTGCCTGTGACGTGCCTCACTGTAACCTGCTGATTCTTTGTACGCACCACATCTGTCAGAGTGTTCATGCTCCACTTGTTGCCTTCTTGGACTTTGAAACACTGCTTGATGGCGTCTTTCTCTTTTTTCCCTTTTCGATCGGAACATGCTCCAGTGAAGAATCTGAATCCACGTCCTGTACTCCTGTGGGTATCGGATCAGCAAATGGCTGGGCCCCCAAACTGTGCACTGAATCAGATGAGTCCTCAGCAACTTCAGGAAGTTCCTCGCCCGGGGTCCAATGGTGCTTCCCCGTAGCTGATGCCCCCATGAAGACGATCCCCATCAAGTCACGATGTTCCAAGGTTTTTTTCCTAAACTTGGCACACACCTTGTTTATCTGTTCAAATAGAGATATATGAAAGAGAATGATGTTACGTTTCATATAATTAATAAAAATTTAACTACAAAAGTTAAAAATGTACTAGTAAATGACACATATGAAATATAAGAGTACATGTACTTACCGATTCCATTTTGTCCCACCACTCCTCAGGTGCCTGAAACATGCCGGTGTCACAGTCAAACCCTATCCCTGACACTCATTTGCTTGAATCCATCAACTCTGTCCACGCTTGCCACTCTTTTTTCAAACGCATGTACTTATTCTTCAACTGTTTGAGTGCATGTTTTCTTCCTGTTTTTCTCTCAAATTTTCTTGTCAAGGACTTGTACCCTGCTTGGCTGAGGACTAGGAATGGGCGATTGCCTTTAGTTATCTCATTCGCAATCAATTGCAGGAAAACTCAGGTTGAGGCACTGTCCCATGTGGCCTTGTGGCTTAAATGATTGTGTGTATCTTCAAGATTGCTTGACTTGTCAGTGACAACGCCTTTGCTTTTGGATTGGGTATGCGGAGAAGTACGTATGGAAGCCATTACTAATGTTCGGTTACAAAAGATTACCATCACACATACGGTTGTTATATACAAACTCATAAGCCATTACACATTAATAACACAGAAACAGAGAGATAGGATGCCAAATAACGCAGCAGTTAACCATTGCACATTAATTTTATACTACCACAGGTTCCATGGAAGTTAGTATTGCACATAGTTATGATAGTCATTAATACGTCTACCGTTTCGAAACTACCAACATAGTAACGTGTTCGTACATACTATTGTACATACTACCAATAAACAACCAACATAGTAACGTGTTTGTACATACTAAAACATTTTTTAACGTTGCTTACATACGGAACAACAAAACGACAACGACAATGCATAGCACATACACGATGGTCTTAAGGACACGGAAGGATTGTTGAATGTCTATGACATCAGCCCGCAATTGCATGACAAATTCATCCCTGGGTGACGTATAGTCTTGGTTTTCTCGCCTGGGTTCATCGCACCAACCAATCCAACTGACACAGGGCTGATGAGTGCAAATTATGGAACTATTAGTTTCATGGGTTGTTAACGAAGGACAGTTATGACCTAAAAGAATGGGTCACTCACCAAAGGGCGGGGGCATGCAAAGTAGGGACGCCCTGGATTTTTGGTGGACCTAGAAATCTTAACAACACAGGGTCCATGTCCACAGGCACACATTCGTGGCCATGTACTGGAAGTTGCAGTAGAGGTAAACGAAGCCATGCTACGATTTACAAACAATAGCGTAATTTTTTTTAAATGTACATGAATGAACAACGAAACGTATAAATCTTAACAAAAAAAAAGTTTTTGATTCCGATCATGGACACTTATTATTACTAGACTAGTAAAATATGTCAAATTATTTTCAGTTGGTTGACTCAAGTGTTTGACAATACTAAAAAAATATATATAACATGCAAGATTGTACTTATTTTTAACATTGCAGATGAAAGTATAACACAACTGACATGCACATGAAAAATGGACATACTTGTTTGGTAAAAATATTTCGTAACTAGAAAAAGTGATTTCGTTTTTCCTCAATAGGTATTTCACAGAATCAGACATGCATTCGCAGTGGTCATTGACAATACCAATAGCAACTGGGTAGAGACAAGCTGCTGAATTTATGTATACATTAATTTGATAACTCAGAATTCATTCATGTACTGAATTCGTAACATTCGACATGCATTCACAAGAATCAGAGTGTTTCATCACAATGTTTTACCATAATCAGAAATGCATTGACAACAATCAGAGTGTTTCGTCAGAGTGTTTTACCATAATCAGAAATGCATTGACAAAACCGTAAGTGCATTCACAGTGCTCATTTAGAATTAATAATAAAATGAGAAACATATTCACTTGGGGAGTAAACTTGTGTAATATTGTAATTTTATTGTGTAATATATATAACTAAAGTACTAATTTTATTGTGTAATTTTGTCTTAACATTGTTCGTAAACATTATCTTCGTAAATTACAATTTATGAATGAGTATATATATATTTTTTAAATATTAACAAATTTATTAGTGTATCTGAATATAACTAGAAAAATGTAAATTACAATGTGACAATTTACTTAAGAACAGAATTTGAAAAAAAAAAAAATTATTTATACGAAATTTTTTATTCATTAAGAACAGAATACGAAATTTTTTATTCATTAAGAACAGAATCTAAAATAATTTATTCATTAAGAACAGAATCTGAAAAAAAAAATAATTTACTTACAGAAAAATGTTAATTAATAAAGAACAAATATTTATTTATACGAAATTTTTTTGTTACCATTTATTCATTAAAATTTTTTGTTAATTTACAGAAAAATGTATATTAATTTTAATTTTTTTTTGTTCGTTAATTAATTTTTGTACTTATCAGAAAAATATTAAATTATAAGTATTTATTTACTTGGTGAAAATGTAAACATAATTTTATAATATGTATAAATGAAGAACAGATTTTGGGAAGGAAAAATATGGAAGAATCAACCATGTTTGAGGGATATATGGGTTTGTTTTGCCCAAAGTTGGAGTCTCATAACAACTGAAACAACAAATTTCGAATTGTAGCTTAAAAATTAACAAGGAAAAAATGTCAATATCCCCAGATCGGCAAATCTACAACGACATACCATCAATACAGGCCAAAATACAGTGCGATCTGAAGTGGGGAAAGGAAAAAAGTAGAAAAAAATAAAATTATTCCATTCATGAAGCATTGGGCATTAAGATCTACGAAATCAGAATGGATTTGGAAGAGTTACCAGTTAATTGGTGGTGTATCGAATAGGGTTCGGTCTTGTTCTCTGCCGCCAGAAGCCTACTCCAGTGCCGATCGCCTCTGCGAAGCCGTATTTTGATGGCGTCGCCGGTGGTTGGGAGAGATCGCCTCGCTCGTTTCTTCCGTGCCCTAGGACCGTTGGGTTGTGTTGTGTGTGTGTGTGGTGGGGCGTTGGACGACATGAAGGAAGGAAAGAGATGTGAGGGTATTTTGGTCAATTTACCTGTAGAAGGGTTCCTCTCCAACCCTAGCAAGCGTGTTTTGTTGCATGTGGCTACATGAGATTGTTTTGTCGCATGTGGCTCATATAGCTATTGAGCCTTTCCCAAACAGACGCTTAGACTCGTCGCTCCCCAAATACACCACAGCCTCGGCCATATCTTCTATTTCCAACCTCACTCCTTCCAAGTTGGCCGACTCGCAAACCAGCTCTTCCACCTCCTCCTCATTTATCCCCAGCCCATTTCTCAGAATCGGCGTGTTCATAGCGTGCGGAGAAATACAATTCACTCTTATCCCATCCTTCCCGAGCTCCACACACAAGTTCTTCGCCAGCCCCACCACGACGTTCTTCGACGCCGTGTAAGGGTGAGGAATCGATCCATAAATCGCAGAAACCGCGCTCGCTGTGAACACAATGCTGCCTTTTTTGTTTGGAATCATTGCTCTGGCGGCATGTTTTGCACAGTAGAAAGCACCGAAGACGTTGACGTCGAAGACTCGCTTGAGATCTTGGGAATCGAGGGATTTGATTGTGCAATCGAACTTGCCGCCGATCCCGGCATTGCTGAACATGATGTCGAGTTTGCCGTGTTTGGCGATGGCGGTGTCTACTGCGTGTTCCACGTCGCACTCGTTGCTCACGTTGCAGTGTACGAAAGAAACGGATTCGGTGGAGGTGGAGGAGATGACGGTGTTTTGGATATCCGTGATTATGACCTTGGCGTCGTGCCGTACGAAATGCCTAGCGGTCGCCTCGCCAATGCCGCTGGCGCCACCAGTTATCACTGCCACTTTACCTTCTAGCCTACAAAATTATCGGGATGAAAAATGATACAGAAGTCTATTTTTTAAATTTATTCTTATGGCTCATTGATATGTTAAAAAAATTATTAATTATTAATTGGAGGCGTTATTTTAGATATGTTAATTAATTTTTAATTTGAAAGAACACTAACCATTAAAAATATGATGAAATTAAAAAATATATATATATTTTAAGCTTGTTGTGAGATCAAATAGCTAGAGAGAAATTTTCTTTTGGTTGTGGAGAGGAATTGATGGGTTGGTTGCCTCTTGGCAATGGGAGATAGCAAGGAAGAGGCTTTCAATAGATCTGACATGATGTTTCCACTGTGGATGAGAGAACTTGAGCTGTGAAAACTTTGTATTTAGAACACAATCAAGGGATGGGTCCAATATATAGAGAAAAATTATCTGGTGATCTGGGAACAAATTTATAACGCGTCTTAATTTAGGGGTTGTTTGGAATTGTCTAAACCTATGTTTGGAAAGAAGGTTTTGTGGCTTTTTTGGCTAAAATAGCCACAAAAAATAAAATAGGTTTTTTAGTCTAATAAGATAAAATATTACATCTAATCTATAATCATTATATTATTTCTCTAAAAAAAAAAAACAAAAAAGTCAAAAAAATCAAAAGCCCTTCCCAAACTAGGCTTTTTAGCCCCAGGTTAAAATAGCCAAAAAAGTCAAAAAACTAAAAAGCCAACCCACTTTCCAAACGAAGCCTAAATAAGTGTACTTTTTGACTTTTTATGAAATATGAGTTGAGTTTGGGTTGGGTTTGAAGTGATGTGTTAGAGAAGTGATGTGACTTAAATAAGATGATGTGACTTAAATAGAATAGTGACTTTTTGACTTTTTTTAAACATGCCAAACCAGCCCTTAATATTTGTTTATTAAAATTGTAAGATTTAGGCCTCGTTTGGAAGCCCTCATTTTTAGTCAAAAAGTCAAAAAGTTATTAAATTAGCTAAAATGTCAACAACCTATATCAAAAAGTCAAAGATTATCTTTTCTCTCTATTTTTTGCACATCTTTTCGTAAAAAGTCAAAAAGTCATCCCAAACATATTAGTTTTTTTTAGCTCATATTTTAGCTAAATAGCCAAAAATTTACTAAATTATCCTGTTCCCAAACGAGGCCTTAATATTTTTTATTAAGATTTTAAAAAATAATTCAACAAGCATGAAATAATAAGTGGTGTGAAATATGCTCCAACACCACCAAATAATCACTCTATATATATAGGATCATATTTCACGTTTGGCAATTGATTAATATAGTTAAAAATTCAAAAATTCATTAAAAATGTCAAAAAACCAAAATATCATACGAAAAATTCATAAATTTCTTTCAATCCTCTTTATTCTTTTACACATTTTTTTTGGTAAAAAGTTTAAAAAAATAATTAAAAAAAAAATTCAAAACACTTCAATTTTTTTTCACCTCTTATTTTAATCAAATAATCAAAATATTACCAAAAAAGTCATTTCCCAAACCTACCCGAAGAGCAATCTTTGATGACAAGCCTATAATCAGTTTGTGTTGTGCATATTATTGATGAAATATGACACCATGTAAGAAATGAATTTGAACCTTCGATTACTATTTATGGGTAAAACTCAAGAAATTCTTAGTAAGGTGCACTAATCATGAAAAGGTGTCAAGAAAGTTACTATGAAAGGATATGTGTTGTTGAAATTTGATTAGTGTATTATGGGGTCTATGTATACTAAACATACATTGATGATTTCAGATAAAATTTTGAAAAAAAAAAATTTCACAATTTGTAGTGTTACTAAATTTTTATATAAACAGACTAGTAATCCTCTAATAAAATTTCTACACCTTGTTTGAAAAAAAATAAAATAAAACAAAACAAGCCACAAAATGATTCCGAATTTGTAATGGAAGGTATATATTTAAAATTGAAACATGGCCTTTAATTTTTTTTTTTTTTTTGAGACTATGAATTCGCGATATGAATAAATCTTAATTTATTATTATATTTTAAACACTTTTCTAGTTTATTTTTCTCAATAACAATGCTGGGAGCCCCAGCGGGGTGACTCCCAGCACCCCCACCTCCACGTGGAGGCTGCAAATGTAAGACCGAAAAAATATATATATATGAACTAATCAAAAAACAGTATAGGTGGTGGGGTCACCCCACTGGGGTCTAGGACATTTTTCTTTTGTCAATTCATATAACTATTCATTTTTATATTAATATATGCTGTCAATATATATATATATATATATATATTAAATTTGTTTGGGATTTGGGACTTTACACGTTATTTATTTATTAGTGCACTACTAGTGAAAGGGTGCACCCATTATAAAGTGCATAAATCTAATAAAACAAAATTTATTAAGTTTATATATTTAATATTGATAAAAATATCTTTGTTAATCGCATAGTCTTTTTTAAACATTCAAAATTTAAGAGTTAAAACTATTTATTATTATTCGCAGAGTCTTTTTTTGTGTGTAACTATTATAATTTGTATCTAGTTGTTGTGTCGAACCTAGTAACTACAAATTTAAAATATTTAAAGTATTCATTATGATTTTTTTTTTTTTTTTTTGTAAATATCTATTTGTTGTAAAAGACTCAAAACTCAATTAGCTAATTTTACCACAATATGATTCATAATAAAACCACAATTGATCCATAATTTTTTTTATGGCTCATAATTTGTAAATATTTATAATCACAATAATTCCTAACATAACTATAATAATTTGTAACTCTGACTTTTCCTAATATAACCACAATAATTCTTAATTAACACCACAAAAATTATATCGTAGGCATTTCAAAAATAAATATTCGTGAATGGTGTGACAAGGATAACAAACCAAACTGAGATACAAAATAAAATAAATAAGAATTAAAACATTATTATAAGGTTTTTTAAACCAATAACAATAATAACCAAAGAGGGCAGCATAGTAATTTTGGCAATGCCATAATTTTTTTCCTAGGGGATTCATTCTTTATATTGGATGTAGGCCATCTTGGACCATTATATCTATGTGGTGGTGATGATTAGGGATGGCAACCATGTGGCTTTGGGACGACAAACTCGTTACTGCCCTATATTATGTCGGTGGAGAGACAAATCAAGAAGCGGCGGTGGTAGAAACAAGAGCAAAGGATGGATGGTTTAATTTTGTGACCTTAAGAATGTGAATAGTAATAAAAATTATAGATAATATAATATATTATGAATAATAATTTATAATTAATGAAAATTTAAATATAGACAAGAAATAAGAGTAAAATAATGTTATGTGATATTTTTTTGTGTTTTAATTTTATTATAGTTAAAAAAATTAAATTATATACATATTTATATATATATATTATACAATTGATGCGACGATCAAATAGAATATGGCGAGAAAAACAAAACACTTTTGAACTTATTTCCTCATCGGGACGGAAAAAATCTAATCGGGATAGGGCAGATCCATATTAGATGGTAAGTAATAATTTAAACCCATAAGCCATAACTATTTATCTCTGGTCTCTTAATAATAAACTTTTCTTTATATTATTTATTTATTTTTAAATTACACGTGACGTTGCATCAAGCGACAACGTTTCTCCAGCTTCAATTATATTGTCTCATCTCTCTCTATTCTTCTTCCTAGTAGTGACTTCATGATTTTTCTTTTTTGAGATCAATAAAAATCTTAACAAATTTTATAAAGAAAGTATTCACTCTCATGAATATATATTTTCAATAATTTGACAAAACCAATTTTATATAATGAATACAGTTGGTTTAAACTTTCTGTATTTATTATATAAAATTGATTTTGTATATTAAAAACAACAATGTTAGAGGGCCACAATTTTTGTCGTTTTGGCAGTTTTGAGCCATTGTGGCCACAAAAATTGTGGCCCTCAAACATTTTCCTATTAAAAATGTGAATAGACACATCATATAAAATTTGTATATTAAAAACCAATCTCATGAATACATAGACACAACATAGATTAAGATGTAGAAGGTCTATATATTAAAAACCAATCTATGTTGTGTCTATGTATCAAATCTCATTTTTGTGCTTCAAAAATGTAGATTTGTCATACTTTTGTACACAAACACACACTCAAACACCTTGCTTGTGTTGCTGGGGCTTCTTGAGGTTGTTCTTGAAGTTCTTGGGCTGGTTTGAGCTCAAAGAGGTTGCTGGAGTTGTAGTAGTAAAGAAGGTCTTCAAGGATGAGTCTTTAATCCTTAAATCCCCCATTCTTGCTTAAGCTTTTAGCCATTCTTGCTTAAGCTTTTAGCCTTTCTTGCATACTTTTTTAAGCTTAACTCTTAACTGGAAAAAGTTCTGTTTTTGTGTGCTTAAAAAGTTTGTTTAAGGTCACTTTTTCGTTAGGGGTGATCTACTCCCTCTTAGGCCTTGTCAGGCCTTATTTTGAGTCATCCCTTTAGGCTCTTGTTGTTGCCTTTGCATGACCTTTCTACCACTGAAATCCAAAGGATTTTCAGTGGTGGAAAGGTGGTTTTAGAATCCTAAATAGGAGAGGGTCATCTCCTCTCCTTGTATCTTGTTTACGTATTTCATGTGCCTCATGTGTAAGCATCTTTGTTAAGCTTATATTGGCCATATCTTAGTTTGTATTTGTGGTTATTTTGCTGGGGGTTACCACTGTTTTTGCTTGGTTTAGTCATCCCTTGCATGCATAATACACTTGTAGTGTAAATCATACACACTAGTCTTGTATGCTTCATGAAGTAGCATGTCATTCTAGCTTATGTTGACTCTATTTCAGCATGTTCTTGGGCTTGTTTTACCATGTCATACCTCTGTTAAGGTTTGCTTTGGTCACCCTTTGCATGCTCCATGCACTTGTGGTGCATTTTCATGAAATAGCCTAACATGCATCATGTTGTAACATGTCATTCTAGAATGCTTTTGGCTTAACTTCATGAAACTTTTATCCATGTTTTAACATGCTTTAGCTCTGATTTTGGTTGTTTTGGCCATGCATGACTTTCTTTGTATAGGCATAGTTCAATCTAGCTTGTTAGCTTTGTGCATCAAGTCCATTGGCATGCTTTACTTGGACTATTTGAATGATTTGGCATCATTTATTATATGATTTCAGTTCATGTTTCATGCTCATGCACTTGCATTTATCACTCATTCAATGCGTTGGAAGGTTGGCCCCTTTATGCCTTAACATGAACCACTGTGTATGCCTTCATGCCTTAGCTTACGAGCCATCATTTCAGTGCTTATTTGGGGTTATTATGCCATGATATAACTCTGATTTTTATTGGTTAAGTCATCCCATGCTTGGTCTTAATAAGTGTAGTGTAATCCACCTTATTTGTCTTGTATGTATTATGCCTTATGCCCTTCGTATTAGCTTGTTTTGACTTCCTTCCATACATGTTTTAGTATCATTTTGACATGTTCTAGGACTGTTTTGGGTTGCCTTTGCCATATGCGTCATGCTTTGTATAGCTGTAGTGCAATTAGCCTTGCTAGCTTTGTGTTTTGATGACTCATGCATGCTATCTTTGAGCTATTTAGATGATTTGATATCATTTAATACTTCATTTCAGAGCTTATAGCATGACTATATTCCCACTTCTTTCATGTTTTAAATGCCTTTGAGTATTGTGCATTGTTGCCTTATTGTGGCCTAGTGTGTGTGCTTGCATGCCTAGGTCTTTGAGCCTCCATCTTAGCATGTTTTGGTCATTGTTTTGACTTATTTTAGCTCTGTCCATGGTTGGTTCATGCATACTTGCCATGTATTACATGCTTCCTTTGTAGTCCTCTTTATGAGCTTTCATGCTTTAGGACCTTTGCATGCTATACTTGTGTTTGATTGAATGATTTTGCATCATTTCTTGTCTTATTTTAGTGCACTTAGTGTTGTTACACTTCCATTTTTATCACTCCTTGAGCCTTCTTGAGAGTTGTGCTCTTAGGCCTAGTTGGTTGGCCAATGCATTGTGCGTGCATACCTTGCCTTTTATGCCTTTATTTTTGTGTTATGGCCACTAATTTGAGCATGGCTGAGGCCTATCTATTTTCGTTTAAGTCCATTGTGCATTGCGTATGCCATGTTGTTTGCATGATTAATTTAGTATTGTGTATGCCATGTTCATTGCATTGTGTATACTAGTTACCATTTGCATTGCGTATGCTAGTTGTCATGAGCATTGTGTATGCCATGTAGTTCATAGCATTGTTTGTGCTAGTATGCTAATTGCATGTTTGCACACTTGTCCTTTGCATGTTTGCATGCTTAAGTTATATTGCATTGAGTTGCATGCTTGAGTCACATTGTGTATGCCATGCTTGTGTTGCATTGTGTTTGGAATAGGTGTCAGTCCAAACACGGGAAAAGAGGGACGTTTCATACTTAAAGTGATGAAACGTGCCTCGATTCTCGATCGCTGACGCTCTTGATCATACATGATAGAGTTCTAGGCCTTATGTGTTTACTTGTGCATTCATTTCCATATTGAATTGTTCAACTTCGCCTCTCGGCCATCATGCATTGAAATGCGTGATTGGTGGCCCGAGAGTCGAGAACTACACTCCCTTGAGTTCATTACATGATAGGAAGGGTGGTTATACACACATATCTTGTAAATACATTGCCAAGCCCTTTCTTGCTCTCTGTTGCAGCAAATTGGAATTTAGCAGCAACAACTGGTCGGCCAACCAGAAAAACTAGCTAGCCGACCACTTTTTCTAGTTTTCAACAAAGAAAGTGGTCGGCAGGTGGCTGCAGAGACCAAAAGTGGTTGGCCACCCTCCCACAGGACTCCCAAGGTGAAGTTTCAGCTTTCTGGAGCTTGATGCAGTGTTCTGAGAACAAATGAAAATGGAGGCAAATCGGGGCATCGCATTAGATTTCCAAACAAGGCGACCGAGCTTGCATGCATTCCTCTCCCTCTAGTTTACGCTTTGCTTTGTACCTTTAGTAGTTAATGCGTTAGTTATTTCAATTTATTTTGTAATAATTAGTTAAATAGGATTAGTTAATTAATTGTGCTGTGATAATTAGTTTAATTAGCTTAGGTTAGCTAGTTAGCTTCTTATTCGGTCCCTCCGTCGAGAGGGCGTATTGTTGTAATAAGCATGCGTGTGTGTGATGCATGTCTTCCAACCCACATTTCTTTCTCCTTTTTACTTAACCGCTTACGATGGTTAGTTTTAGGGCATGTTTCAATTAGCATACCTTATGCTTGAATGCGTGCATCCATTCATCTGTATTGCATGCACCGGACTTGGTGCATCATACTAACTGCATTGTATTTCAATCCCTATTTGAATACATGTATCGAATTATTGCATTTCACATGACATTCTAGGTAGCCGAGCCTATCTTAATTGCATTCTCACATGTGTTGCATTAGCCATGTTAACATGAACTAGGATCATGCATGATTTCTAACTAGTTCTTTGTTTTGGCTCGGAGCACACTGTGAGTGTTTACGCTTTAGCATACTGCATGTGTGTTAATGTTGCCATGATAGCACACTTGTCATAAGGCTAACTGCTTATTTGATTAACTGCCTGAATACTTGTGGGTGAAGGTTGGATTGCTTGAATTGGAACAATTCGTTGAAATCCCTAATTTAGCCTACTTGCGAGTAACAAACTTCAAACCATTTTCAAACAAATATGTAATGTTTTGTTCCAAATTAGGCGATCTAGTCTATACTTGTTTGCTGTGCACATCACGTAGTAAAGATTAGCAAATTAACCGGAATAAGGGCACATATGTTTTCAAAAACGAAATATCATGTTTAGTACAGGCCGATCTTTGATCGGGCGAGCGGAGGTGCTCATTGCATGACCTTCCCCTCTCGTACCCAAGTTCCCGAGCCAAGGCAACTTTGGTGATGACAGACATGTGGCCTTAGGCACAAGTTAGGGTTTCCTAAATTCTCCCAAAACAAAATATTTAGGTGGCGACTCTGTATCTGGCAAAGCAGTCCATGTTTGGCACTTCTTTCTAAAAATCAGTTTTCTAAAACGATTTGCCAGATTTGGACTCTTTGGTGATTTATCGGTCTTACATCGCACATTGTAAGATTAGATTCAGAACCGTGACATTTGAGTCCGAACTGTAGTAGCTCGGAACAAAACGAGATCCACCCCCATCGCGGGCGAGCGCGGATGTCGGAGAGTTCCCGAGAGCGCGTCCACAGTAGCCTAACATGTGAGCATGTTTTTCTTGCCCTTTGTACTACCATCTCAACATGTTTTGGCCACTGTTTTGGCATACTTAAGCTCTGTCCAGAGCTGGTTTATTCATTTGAGTTTGATATGGCATGCCTCTAGTGTAATGCTCTTCACTAGCTTTAATGCTTTTGGTTCTTAACATATTGTGCATGTGTTGCTTGCATGTTTTAGCTTTATTTTTCATGCCATTTCAGGACTGAAAAGTCTGCAACCTCCTTCATTTCTTCATTTTTCCATTTATTTTAAGGGTTGGTTAACCTTATGATTGTATTTAAGCTTGAGATAGAGCTTCTGCTCAATGGCTTTAACCCTCTTATGAGGGTTCTTCCTAGCCAAAGGCATGATCTCTCTCATGTCTTAAACCATCCTTTGGTTGACCCCTCTCTCATTAGAGGACAATCACTTTGGACTTAACCGGTTAAAGAATGGCTTGATAATGTAAAATGTGTAAACAAAATGAGCAAAGTAAATTATGACCAAGATAAGCATGTTGTGTTGCATTGTATGTGTTTGGATCGGACGTTAATCCAAACACAAGAAATATGGGACGTTTCATACTCAAAGTGATGAAACGTGTTACGTTTCTTAGTCGTCGTCACCCTTGATCATGCATGATAGGGTGGCGGACCGTTGAGTCTTATATGTGCATTCATTAAACTTGTACAAGCTTGACTCTTTGGCCATCATGCATTGAAAATGCTTGATTGGTGGCTTGAGAGCCAAGTGACACACTCTTTTGAGCTTGAGACATGATAAAGGAGGTAACAGTACACACATTCCTTGAAAAATACATTGTTGTGCCTCTGTTGTTCTTTGCTGCAGCAAAACCAGAAGCCAGGAAAAAGGGGTGGCTGACCGGCCACTTGAGATAGCCGACCGGCCACTTATGCTAGCCGACCAGCCAGTTAAGGTGGCCGGCAGCCACTTTTTGTGGCCAACTGGCCACTAGTCCATACTTGTGCAAAAGTGTATCTGAGTTAGGGCAGAAGCAGTCTAGAAGTTGGTTCAACGTTCAGAGATCAAGGTGAGTGCAAACAGAGGCAACAGAGATCATGGCGATGGATTTTCGGGAAGACATAACCAAGCATGCATGCATTCCTCGCCCGTGAGGCCACTTTATTGCTTTATTAGTTAGTTATAGCTAATTAACACAAGTGTGTAATCATTACAACAAAAAAAGGTTTTCACGGCGCGCAACGCACGCCGTAAAAACCCTTATACGATGTGCAAGCGCACGTCATATTATGACCAGTCATGAAAAGTTATTCACTTTCAACGACATGCTTTGTACGCTGTTAAAAACTATTTAAGGACAGATTTTGTGCGTCGTTACATTTTCTGACATGCTACAGTACGCTGTTAAAAACAATTTAACGACAGATTTTGTGCGTCGTTATTACTTTTTCTGCGACTACTTTTGCACACCGTTAATTGGTGAGACAAACAATGCCGCTGATTGAGCGCCGTAAAATATATAATACGACTTGCTCAGCCTACCGTAGATAAGTAGAACATACCACGGCGTACATGGAATGTTGTGAAATATTTCATATAATGACCTAATTTGCTTGCCGTAGAATGTGCATTTTTTTTTTAATTCAACAAATTCTATATTTGACCTGTTTTGTAAAATGTAATATTACAAACAAGCTTCACAAAATATTAACCAACCATCAAAATATTATTTCAACCATTAAAAATAAACTATATCTATAAATTATAAACATTCAAAATTTGTCAATATATACATTCCAAACATCCAAAAGGACTATTCTTAAGTTATAAATTATCCAAAAAGTTATAAATCATCCAAAACTGTACATATATAAGTTTGTAAACATTACCCAAAACTATTCAAAAATTAAAGAAATCTATTCATCAAAGTCCTTAAAAACTAACGGCTTCTTCTGTAGAAGGCTTGTGAAGCTCTTGAGCCTTATTCTGCAATATATAACATTTATGATAAGGAACCCAAGTCAAAAAATGTAACAACAAAGGTAATACAAAAACATTGGTTCATACAGAATAATCAACTCATTCTTCACAAAATGATTAAGAAGTTGACATCTAATTTAAAATATTCCATTTCATTTCGAATGAACTATTTTTCTTTCAATTTCTACCCAAATTTCTTAATCATTGTTATCAATTGAACTAAATAGATCTAATATAAAAAAATTACAGTCAAAACTGATTGAATTGAAATTATAGAGACCCAATTATCAGAGAGCAAGACCATAGATAAAAAATAAATTAATATCTTTATGGGCCTTTATTAATTATTAGCTAGCCACAAAACAACCTAAGACTACCTAATTTTAACTAATAAATATCAGAGTTCGATGAAATGTTTTGATGAAATGGTTTACTAATTCATCATTGGTATTAGGGTTCTTCTGTCATCTTATTGTATATATCGTTCATGCCCTAAACAAATTCAATGGCGTAACTAAGAATTTCATTCAACTAGTTATCATCAATGTCATTGTATTAAATTTTTTATTTCTACAACAAAATCAACTTTCATATGATACATTGTAATTTTATATATTCCCTATAAACAAAAGTAATTCAAACTTGTCAAACTCTTCAATATATAAACAAAAGTAATTTTATATATTCCCTATAAACAAAAGTAACTAATTCAAACTCCTTTTCTTGGTTTTCTTGTTTTGAATGATTTTCAGCTCTGTTTCCAATCCTTAGTACAACATGTGCAACACCGCAAGACCAATAATGAAAGTCATTTTTCATTTGGCTTATGAGAGAGATTAAGCAAATCCCAATCTCCTTGTTAATTTCTCTGATCCGATTTTGTGCACGTAAAAGAACTGTATAATTAATAATGAAAAAGGTGTTGTGTGTGATTTTTAAGCTCAACATCTACTTATCTTTTTCCATTTCAATCTCTCTCTTTTTTACCGTCTTTGTGAAGTTATTGTTTTTCCATAGTTTTTATTCATCAAGAAATCAACAGATGTGATTAACCCTTTTTTTGGTAATTTTTACTAATTATGATAAAATTGTAATTACTTGAATTCTAACAAAATACAAACTTGAATGCTAAATAAAAATAGGTTCTAAGGCCTCGTTTGGCAAGAGGCTATTTTAGCCAATTAGCCAAAAAGTTACTAAATTAGCCAAAAAGCCAACAACCTATACCAAAAAGTCAAAGATTCTCTTTTCTCTCTACTTTTTGCACATCTTTTCGTAATTAGCCAAAAAGTCATCCCAAACATACAAGTTTTTTTTACCTACCTTTTTAGCCAATTAGCCAAAAAGTTACTAAATTAGCCTGTTTCCAAACGAGGCCTAAGGGTAGGATAAGGTATGCCAAATCTGAATGTCAACCAAATCTGAATGTCAACCATATTTATGCAACCACTAGCAGGTTTAGGAGGTCAGATCAGTAAGACAATTGAAGGACACAAGGGCTACATGGTTGCAGCCAGATCCACAACATGGGCAGTTGGCTAAAGCATTACAAGCCAAGGTAGAGCTGCAGCCAAGGCCACAGCCATGGCCATAGCTCAGAACAACTACAGCAGTTGCAGCCACAACTCAGTCCAACAGAGCAATTGCATCAGACTGCAAACACATTCAAGTTCTTCTCTGATTTTCTTTAATTTTAACATAAGGAGCAAGTGTAAAGCAACAGCCAGCAATCTTTCAATTGAATTGAATGAAATCACAACCTTTAATAACATATTAAGCTAATTCAAATAATGATTAGCAAATACACTAAGATGGTATTTTAGAGTTTCAAATAATCTAGATTCTAGAATTGTAATAAAATACCATTAAATTCTGGAAATATCAAGTACGCAACAAACAATTGAATATCAATTTTGGTGTTTGATAGGCAACCTAGTAACATACTAGATGACAACTAGATAATTATTCTGTGAAAAAGTTCAACAAACTTTAGGCAAATAAACAAAAAAGTGTACCTTGTAAACTCGAAATTGCTCGACTCCTTCCTTCTCCTAGATCGAAATAATTATTTTAGATCTTTCACATGGAGGCTTTGACAGTTGGTCAGCAGCACTCGAAATTATTTGATGTTTTGTCTTATAAAAGAAACCTAATAAGAAAAAAAATCCAGGTTTCCAAATTTAGTGTTCTTGGCTGTTCAAAACAAAAAATAAAAAATTTGTGTTCTTAACGGAAAGTTTTCCATTCCAAAACACAAGTACCAAAATGTGGATTCCTAGAAGACTTCTATTTTATTTGTTTAGCTTCAAGACATCTTTTATCTTTAGAACACCACCAAAACTATGCATGACCCAAAAAAAAAAAAAACTCAGATATCAAGATGCCATTTTACTCACCCAGTATTTCAACATCAAAACCAACATGTAACGATGATCTTATTATACACTCCCTAAGAAATTGATCTGCTCATAAGTCAAACTCTAGAATCCATGATAGTTAAGAACAAAAAATCCATATAAGACAAAATAAATATTCTTTATGGACACATGCTGAACTTACAGTCAAAACATGTCAAAAACAGTGGAAAATGTTAAGACACGTGACTTGTTTACCTAGGACCAATAAAACAGAATATCATTGGGCCATCTTTATAACAAGTCTAGACATAGAGGAAAAAACAGGGGGAAAATGATGATTTCCCAAAGGAGTAGAATATAATATACACAAAGCATGAATGATGCCAAGAAGGGAGTTCAATGAGGTAACTTAAAGCATGACATTTGTTGAAGTCTGAAGATATGGCTTTAACCAATGAAACCAAAAAGGAAAAAAGTAAGTAAAACTTATAGGAAAATGCAGACCAGTTTAAGCATTCTTAAGGAGAACTGTGTCCATGTGCATTTGTTTTTACATAAAGGTGCCTATGTGTGTCTCAAGGTGAACTTTCTGCATGTGTGCAAAACTAGGAATCATACCTTCTGCAATCTATCACCACTACCAAATGGAGAGTTCAAAGGAGACCTTCGAGTTTATGTTCGGGGACTATTAGCTTCAGATGGAATACCATCACTCCTTGATTCTGTTCTCCACTTCCGTTGATGGCCACGTGAAATTAATGCTTTTAAACCAATAAACCATTGCTCAGCTTCATCTTTATCTTTACAAATCTGCAATGAAAGTCATTTACCAAATTACAAATAGAGTAAAATATATATCTATTTGGAAACAACTCTAAAATAGCAGGAGAGAATTGGTATTTTAGGAAGATCATTGCAGCAACTGAAAATTAAGGAAATGGATATGTCAAATGAGATGCTTACCAAATCCAGTGACCTGTCGTTATATATAAGAGAGAAGGACTGGTACTCCTTCTCAGCCCGTGGATACCTTTGAAAGATCAGCTGAAAAAAATTCTGTTTAAAAAGAATTGGTATTTTATATCATTACATTTGGATTTACGCACCACCAACTACAAAAATTCTGTTTAAAAAGAAAAACAAACAAAAAATGAAAAAGTTACATTTACAATTTGATAAGCCTCACTTTCCCTCTTCCCAACTGTATCTGCCAACCTCCATTGGTAGTACCAAGAAGCTAAATGGAATGTGAGGGTCGCATAGCTGTTGGTTTGCCCCAAGTATGTATGACAAGTGTAAATGGAATGTGAACAAAATATTCATAGGAAAAAAGTATATAGACCACATTATTCATTGATGAGAAGTTACAAGTTGTTATATTTCTACTTTCTTTGCCAGACTCAATGTTAATGAGCTCTTCAAACAACTCATGTATTTCAATAGAAAGAAACCTATTCACAACAATATCATAATCCTTAACTACATTTTGCAAGTTACTCACAACCTTTCAAAGAACAAATTGGTGTATCAGTCATTCAAGCAAAAGCCATCTCTCCCAAAATGAATAGTTTGGTTTGCTAGGTGTTTGATGATCTAATAATAACATAATTTAGAAACCCATAAAAGAAGACAAAAGAATTCCATTTGAAGACTGAGGGAAGAAATTTACTATGAGGAAAGAGAGTAGAACAAGATGAACATAGCTCTACTGTTTAGCTCATCCCATTATTAAAGTAAAATAATAACATTAAAAAAGAGAAGATGCAATCTAATTTATATGAGAAAAAGAAAGTTTTCAATATGTAGATATCCATTTTAAGATCTTCAATCATTTTATCAATGCTCCAGCAGTTCATCAATCATTTTCTCAATGTTGTAGCAACTTGTCAATTTTGTTAATTCAATTTGAGTATTGCTATGCTTATCAACTGTTTTGACCATTTCCATTCAGATTTTGATGTGGCACATTCCATTATCTTTAGACATCAGTGATATGTCTATGGGACCTATTGTATTAACAGCAGTGGAGTATGTCACATCAGATATTAAATGCAATTGGTAAAAGAAAATAGTCAACAGAGCATTTTTTTTTTTTTTTGAATTTATGATGAGATGCATTTGTTTTCAGGAACACACCAATGTTTATGTTGATTTGTAACTTTTATATTATTATTAGAACTTGAAATATGTAAAGACATCTATTTCATCCCAATTCTATGACCAAAATTGCATAGAATTTACCAGTACTGTCATCAGAAGCCATAAAGCTAAAGTGATTTCAATATTTGTTGTTCTAATTTTATTGCATTTAACTATATTAGCAATTACATTGATAATGTGGAAGTTTATGTGTGTATATACCTGTGTATATGTTGCTCTAATTCTATTTCACGTATACACTTGTAGCCATGTATATACACTCAATACACTTATAACTGTGTGTATAACCCCAAGGGGTTGACGCCCTCCAAGGTTTCAGGTTCAAAACATCCCAGGTGCAAATAATTCGTTGGGACAAGACCATACAGGGCTTTGCCTTGGCTTTAATTGGGCCTCCCGGATTAGTTAGTGGGCCAGATACCATGTGTGGGAGCCGAATATTAAAAAGAATTAGAAGCATATTCCAGTCAGATACTATTCGGCTCTATCCGGCACGTTCAGGATGCCGAATAAAATGGATAGATAGGCCGAATAGTTATTGAACTATGGAGCCGAGGGAATAGAAGGATAATGAGTGAAAAGTGAGCCTTACCCCGAGGCACAGGGAACGAGTATAAATAGAGGAATAGCAGACTGAGAAAGGTATGTGAAAATTATTGTGCTTAACTTAGAATACAAGCAATCTTGAGTGGGAGACTGACTTGCCCGTCGGAGTGCTAATTCTGACACCCCCGACCGGAGTGTTCATTCTTTTTCAGGTGACTAGAAGAGAATCAAAAGCGTCCCCCAGGATCTGAAGAGTGTCCCCAAAACCACTTCTCCATAATTGGCGCCGTCTGTGGGAATACTCAAGCACATCCATGGCGGGCGTTACGGAGGACCCTCCAATAGCCACTGATGAAACCACGCAGTTAGACGATTTTACTCCAACAAACATGCATGGACCGGAGAATCCCTGCACGACGCGCTTTGAACTTCGTCTCACCTTCGACCCCAGAGCATGAGGCAATGCAAGCGATCATGGAACAAGCAAAGCAAAACGAGCAGCGGTTGGAGAACATGGTTGCTGAGAACAAGCGTCTCCGTCAGGATTTGGCCCTGGAGGTGGCAAAGTCCAAACAAGCCGTTTGCCAAGATCTGGAACGACCTCTGAAAGCAGCTGGTCGACGATCTCGAGCCCGACAACAAGACACTGATAGCGACTCTGACTCACTATCTCCAGAGCCCAAAAAGAAAGGATGACCTGCAACTTCCAGCTCCTTTGAAGAGGGCCCACGTATAAGGCATAAGCGCAGAAAAAACGACTCAGATGACGAGGACCAACATGATCCCTTTGTGCGACAGATCACAAGGGCAATCCTTCCCAAAAAGTTTAAAGCCCCGTCATTCACTCTCTATGATGGCAAGTCAGACCCCACTGATCACATCCGCCACTACAAGCAAGCCATGACATTGCATGCAGATGACGAGGCCCTCATGTGCCGAATATTTCCTAGCAGTTTAGGACCATTGGCTGTCAAGTGGTATTATAAACTAGAACCGGCTTCGATCAAAACCTTCCACCAACTACAGAAGTCCTTCAGGGCTAGATTCATCACCAACGAGGTTCAGCCGAAACAAGCCGACTCTCTCCGGGCAATGCAAATCTTGCCAGGAGAAACACTAAGAGCATATTCGTCACGATATTGGGAGTGCTTTAATCTTGTTGATGATGCTTGCAACGATTCCATGGCCATCACCGCCTTCAAAATGAGATTACACCCGGATAGCGCCCTCTGCAGTTCCTTGACTAGAAGACCCCCCAAAACAGTCTGGGGGTTGATGAAGAAAGTAGAGGAATACTGCAAAGTGAAAGATGACGCGTTGCAGGTTAAAGCGGAACACATTGCCATAAAAAACGGCCCCCCCCGAAATTGCTCAGCCAATAAGTTCTGTACCTCCTCAGAGCCCTAAACCACGACAGCGGGCTAAACGAGACAAGAAACGTGATTCTCGCTGATCAAGCGAACAATGCTCACACCGAACAAATGAGCAATTGCAAGTTGATAATAGGCGCACAAAGCGCGCCGACAAGAAATATACGGAGCTGTCAAAGCCAATCAGCTCGGTTATGTCCTAAATCCAACATCTTCCGTTCTTCAAATGGCCGTCCAAAATGGTGGGACCTCCCGACACGAGACGACGAGACAAGCGGTGTGAATTTCACAAAGATCACGGTCATGATACGGACAGCTGTTATGCTCTGAAAGACCACCTTGAGGAATTGGTGCAAGATGGTCGACTCCAGCAACATGTCTGAAAAAACGCAATCAAAACAGTTGCCCTTCGGCAAGATTCACCTCCGCTCAGCATCATTCATATGATATACGGCCTTCCAACGCCACTTGCCATACACACAATTCAGTCAGCCCCCCCAGAAGCAACGCACACCATCGAAGCAGCCCTACGAAGCTCCGAGTATTGTCTTCAACGATTCCGATCTTATCAGCGTAACACTCCCCTATAGTGACCCATTGGTCATTGAGCTACACGTGAGTCGATCTATCGTTGAGCGCGTCCTCATAGACCAAGGGAGCACTTCAGAGGTTATGTATTACGAAACCTTTATCAAACTCGGCTTCAAAGAATCAGACCTGTCTCCAGCCCCTCATCCTTAGTTCGGCTTCAACGCAAATCAAAGTACCCGTTGGGGAAAATTTCACTACCGTTCGAGCAGGCTCTCAAACAATGGATGTAGAGTTCTTGGTCATCAAGCTCCCATCGCCATATAATCGCATCATGTGTTGCGCTTCCCGACCGTACACGGCATTGAGCAAATTCGTGGTTCCCGGCAATCCGCACAAACATGTTATCTCCTTTCTGGAAAGACGCCTACGAAGTCGCAAGCCAACTCCTCCGAAGTGCCGAATCGAAACATCCTCAACAATGTCGGACAACTCCATAGCGAAAAGCCACAATAGTCTTAGGCGACACCAGCAACAACTTGCCAAGTCATATAACCAACGCGTTCAGCTGCGCCGCTACACACCGGGAGAGTGGATCCTCAATTAGGTCATAACTGAGACGACCATTATCGGAAGGATTCCTTATTGGCTCAGAAATACGTCGCGGTCCTGGAACTCAAAAACTCTGTCATTAAACCCGACTTGTAGGGAATGATCTTAGCTCTAAAAGATTCGCCACGTACACATTCCACCTTTGTAATGCAAGGATTCTTGTTGAACAGTTGTAGTCCCACCCACTGCGAAATCTAGTTGAAAGGTGCTCCGACAAAAAGCCTCCGGATTCGAAGTGCCCTCGACGCATGACGTCGTTGGGCCGATAAAGCCTCCGAATTCGGAGTGCCCTTCGTGGATATCACGACTGGCCAAAAAGCCTCCGGATTCGAAGCGCCCTCGGCGCATGATGTCGTTGGGCCGATAAAGCCTCTGGATTCGAAGCGCCCTTCGTGAATATCACGACTGGCCAAAAAGTCTCCGGATTCGAAGCCCCCATGGAGCATGATGTCGTTGGGCCGATAAAGCCTCCGGATTCGGAGCGCCCTCCGTGGATATCACGACTAGCCAAAAAGTCTCTGGATCCAGAGCCCCCTCGACGCATGACGTTTGGCCGATAAAGTCTCCAGATTCGGAACCCCCTCGGCGCATGACGTCGTTGGGCCGATAAAGCCTCCAGATTCAGAGCGCCCTTCGTGGATATCACGATTGGCCAAAAAGTCTCCGAATCCAGAGCCCCCTCGGCGCATGACGTCGTTGGGCCGATAAAGTCTCCAGATCCGAAGCCCCTTCGGCGCATGACGTCGTTGAGCCGATAAAGTCTCCAAATTCAGAGCGCGCCCTTCATAGATATCACGACTGGCCAAAAAGTCTCCGGATTCGGAGCCCCCTCGGCGCATGACGTCGTTGGGTCGGTAAAGTCTCCGGATTCAGAGCGCCCTTCGTGGATATCACGATCAGCCAAAAAATCTCCGAATTCGGAGCTGCCTTTACGAATGACGTCGCTAGGCCAATTAAGTCTTCGGATTCGGAGCCGCCTCGACGCATGACATCGCTGGGCCGATTAAGTCTCCGGATTCGGAGCGCCCCTCGTGGGTTCACGATTGGTCTCCGCATTCAGAGCCCTCTCGGCGCATGACGTCGTTGGGCCGATAAAGCCTGCAAACCAGAGCGCCCTCCAGGTTCACATCAAAGCAGGGATATGTAATTTGAGCTGACGCAACCGCATGAACAGAACAAAGCGTGCCAACACTCGAAATAAGATGCTTAACAAAAATTCACAATGAGATACAGACTTTTAAAATAAAATATTTTATTCGATTAAAACAGTAATTACAAAAACGAATCTGCGTTCGAGCATTACAATATCTATTTTCATACGGCGTCGCCTTCATTCTCACCCTTCTCAAGCTTCGAAGGCAAAAGAGGGGAAGTGGCCGTGTTGGTACAGCGACAACACCGAATCAACGCCCACTGCTCAGAGAGCGTCCGTAGCTTAAAATGCTTTGATCTGACCGCGCTTGGATCCACAATGTTCACACCGGCGAGACAATCACCCTCAAGGTAGAGAGCCTTAACACCATTGACAATGTCAAGGCCAAGATCCAGGACAAGAAAGGAATTCCCCACAAAAACAGTAAAATTCAACAATCGCGACGCTACGTCGACCTCATCCTTCCTTCGGGGTGATCTGCTTCGACGACCTGGAGGCTGACGTTTTTTCCGTTCTTTGAACGCCCCACCTCTCGCACAGGTGGGTTCTCTGCTGCGATTCATTGCAGTATTGAGCTCAGCCAAAGTTCGAGCCTCCCTTCTGCTGATGAAGAAAATTCACATTCGTTTGACCCCACGCAACAAAGTTGTTTTAAAGCGAGTCTGAACACAATAAGTGAAATTACTAGGGCAAAAAGTCCGAGGTAATTTATTTCTAATCCTGGCGGTGACCCCGAGGCGATTTCATTAATACTGAACCCCAAAAGACGGACGCCGGTAGATATTGGCCATAGCCGCTCCATATACTAATTTTTGGCTTTTTGGAGTTAAAATGGACTAATTATGACAATTATAGATGGGCTGACAGTTTCTGGATTCGAAGCCCTTGGAGCGTGACACCTTTGGGCCGATTAAGCCTCCAAATTCAGAGCCTAATCGGTGGATTGATCGTGCGTGAAACGAATGACATTTAACCAAGAATGCTCATGACAAGCCGGCATATAACCGTTCGGTATTAAATGCCTACTTAACTTAGGCCGGACAATGTTTATACAATGAAAATGTATGCAAACACGAGTGTGCCGAATGCAGGTTACAATAAAACATTTAAAATAGGACAATTTATTCAATTAGGCAATAACTACACAATTACATAGTATTTTTATTCGACCTCGCCCTCATCCTCACTCTCCTCGACTTCAAACGCGGAAAAGGGAAAATGATTACGTTGGTAGAGTGGCAGCGCCGAATCAATTCCCGACGCTCGGAGAGCATCCGTGGCTTGAGATGCCTTGATCCAACCGTGCTTAAAGCCACGATTTTCACATCGGCAAACTTCCTCAGCGAGTTTCTCTTTGGTCTTTTGAATTCCGACCAGTTGGCCGTTATGGAAACCTTTTTCATAGGCCACGCCTCTCGCAGTCTCAATCGCGAACATGCTAGCCATATTACAATCGGCGATCGCATCACTAATCAACCTTTGAGTGACCCTTTCTTCGACAACCGGGTTGGGTTGGCCCGTTGATTGCGCCCCGACAGGCTTGATTTTCCTTAGCTCACGCTCGGCCTTCTCGGCACGAGCTTCTAACTTCTGAATTCGTTCATCTCTCTGTTCTATGTCGCGGCGAACGGCGCGGAGACGCATGCCAATCTCATAAGCCGTGTACAGTCCCCTCACCGCCCCATGAACGCCTTCACGAAACACTTCGAAGTCTGGTCGACCTGCTATCGACTGCTGAACTTCGGGTGGAAAAATTTGTCGAGCAAACTCGACTGCCACATTTGGATCTCGAATGATCGAATCCGCCTCCATCATTGGTCTATTACCCACGAAGATCGCGAAACTCAATGGACGAGGAGTGGCATCGGATTCCCTTCCAGGACGGGACTGAGGAGACTTACGTTGTGACTGATTGTCCCTCCTAGGCGATCTACTTCGACGACGAGGAGATGGGTGTCTCACCCGATCCCTCAAAGTCATACCGCCCGTTCGTAAGGGTTCACCCAAGGTTTTAAAAAGCGGCCGCAACCGTTACGTAACGCCGTTACGTAACGGTTGTGGTGGTTGCCGCCACCCGTTACGGCCGCTTTTGCTGTGTAATTGAGATTCACAGGTGTATCGGCCGTAGCGGCTGCTATAGCGGTCGTAACGGTGCCGTAATGGCCGTAACGGCCTGTTACGCACTGTTACGTAACGGTTCCGAATTGCTTCTTTCGAAAAAACATGCCCAAAAAAAAAAATTTGAAAATGGGGGAAGAGAGATAGAGAGAGAAGATGGAAGAGCAAGAAATAGAGAGAGAGAAGAGGGAAGATGAAGAACATGTTATTGATTTGTTGAAGCTATAAGACCTATGCTATTGTATTCAGCTGCTATCACTCAACCATTTTGTTTGTGTGTGTCTATCTATATATTGTTTGAAAATAATAATAATAAGTGTGATCATTATCTATTTGATTTGATTAAAATATATATATATATATATATATATATTTAAGCTTTTATTTATTCTCTTACTTTTGTCATTGTTTATCTTATATATAATAATTAGTGATTGATTTTTTGTATAATATAAAGTTATTAATTATTAAAATAAAATGTAAAAAACTCAGTTTATAGTGCTTTAAAAATACGAAATATATTGGATCAAACTTTAAAATTAACAAAAATTGATCAATATTTATTTTAAAACCTAATAAAAATGATCATGGAAAAAAAATGTGCGTATCGGTAAGTTTTTTTCAAATTGTGCGAAAAATAAAAAAATTCACGGTTCCGATTACCGCAACCGTTACGCTACGGCCTTTACACCCCGCAACCGCAACTGCGTCACCGCCACCGTTACAGCGACCGCAACCGCTTTTCAGAACCTTGGGTTCACCGCTTCGATTCATAACACCTCCCAGCTCAGCTAGTGTCTTCCTTTCACCTCTGCTATTGAAGAAAAGCTTATTTGACATTCACACTTGTTTAATCTTTCCTCAAAGAACGGGACTGAGATGCTCACTGAGCGCATAAATAGGACCCTCGTTCACGAAGTACACGCCTATTTATTCCCTACAAGAGCAGCATCTCCGAGGCTGTCTCATTAATATTGAAGCGCCAAGGGCAGATTAATCAATCTATACAGCTCGAGTGCCCCAACCGTTCCACGCGTCGATTATTCCGTACAATATTCATTACGTGACAATCGCCGTTCTACGTTCACGAACCAGTTGGGGCAAGGGCAGATTAATCAATCTATACGGCTTGAGTGCCCCAGCCGTTCCATGAATCGATTTGCCTGAACAGTAATAAATTTATTCTATTTATGATTAAGTCAGATCTCGACGTTCTACGTTCATGAACCAGCTGGGGCTAGGGCAGATTAATCAATCTATACGGCTTGAGTGCCCTAGCTGTTCCATGAATCGATTTGTCTAAACAGTAATGAATTTATTCTATTTATGATTAAGTCAGATCTCGACGTTCTGCGTTCATGAACCAGCTGGGGCAAGGGCAAATTAGTCAATCAATACGGCTCAAGCGCCCTAGCCGTTCCACGAATCGATTTATCTGAACAGTAGTCATGAATTCATTCTATTTATGATTAGATCAGATCCCTAATTTCAATCAGTTGTTAAGTCTGTCGTCTCACGCAAGCTTGACATTTGGTTCTAACTGCTGATTCTCCTAACTATACACTCATACAGCAGACAATACGAGAAATAATTTGAGAGCATATAAAATTTTCATCCATAAACTGGGCGCTGGCAGTGGACATTTTACATATGAAAACTAAAAAACGTACATTGAAATTGAAATTGAATATACTTAATAAAAGTAGAATGTCTCCCAGATCAATCCTCAGGATCAGACTCAAATGGCTCAACATCCACTTGCTTGTATGGAATTGGCACGGCCAATGTAACTCCAACGGCAGCAAGAGCTTTGAGCCACCCATGTTTGAATCCCCGATTCTCGAATTTGGGGATCTCGTCTACATATTCCTTGAAGGCGGCGCTCCTTCCAGCCTCAAGGGCCGTAGAAACTTCAGATTTGGCTTTTTCCTTGGCCGCTTTCAACTCCTTTAACTTGGCCTCTGCCTTGGCAAGCGCCTCCTTGGCTAACTCGAGTGATTCCTCGCTCGCGTTCGCCCTATCCTCGGCTTTGGATCTAAGCTTGTCAGCAGTCTGAGCCCTCTCATTTTCTGCTTCGGCTCGAGCATTTTCCATTGCGGCTATCATCGCCTCGAATTCGGCCCTGCTCCTTTCACCTTCAGCTTCAGACTTCAAGCGGCCAATTCTTTCAATGGCATCATGCTGACAGCGGCCTAGTTCGGCTATTCTTCCAACCGTCTTCAAAACAGGTTAGGATCATCACACCAAGGAATATCATATGCAAACCAAACCAAACGAGTAAAAAAGTGAAAATCGTACACATACCAGAAGGGCCCGACTGGGCAGCGAACGCTATAGCCGCCAAATCCGACTCCTCTTGAAAGGTGGCCTTGTCAGCCGATAGTGAAACTGAGGCGGCCAAGCTCAACGCTACAGCCAGATCCTTCATGGCGGATGCGTCAACAAAGATTGGCGTGTTTTTGATCTTTGGTTGAACAACAAAAGGAAACACGACATCGGACTCCTCTAAACGAGGCCGTTTGCCAGCAGGGCTATCCTCCTAGCCAACATCTCCCTCGGCGTTACGTTTTTCGCCCCGCTCTTTCGGAACTAGTTGTTCTTCCGTAATCTGCTGTTCGGCCTCCTTCTCCGTCTCATCCACAACAACTTGAGTCGTTTCCCTTCAGTAATGGGTTGTAAAGACTCAACCGGGGCAAGCTCAGAACGAGCGGCCTCCGCCTTTTTTCGAGCGGCCATTCGCTCGGCATTTCTCTTTCTCGCCATCTGCATGAGATTTTCCCCAGCCATGCCTTCAGAAAAATCCCCGAGTAGATCCCCCAAGTCTGTAAAAATATCTCCGAAGGAAAACTCTACCCGACCCGAAGTGGACGGTGAGTCAGGCTTGTTACGACCGGCAGCCTCAAACGCTCACCTCTGGGCTTCGTCGACCTCTTCGGCCTCGGCAGCGAACTCCCTGATTGATTTGGCGACTACCTCGATCACCGACTCTAAGTTTTGCTCCGAATCAGGAGTTTCGAGACCAATTTGCCTAAGAGACTTGAAACTAGGGAAGACAAGAGCCGTATGGTGTTGTTCGCCGGTTGGGATCAGAATGTTGTCTGCGGCCGAGAACGTAGTATAGGTAGGCTCATACCGCTGAAGAATGTGGGCGGCTCTACCTTGTTTCTGTACGTTTGGACAGCCAAAGTACTTTAGTGCAGTCTTAATTTCCGCAAGGACTGTGTCGTCAGCCGAGGTCAGAACCTTCTTCAACTTATTGCCTGCAAAAATAGAGGATTAGATTTGGAAAAGGAACCGAATAAAAGAAGGGTCAACAAACAAGGAGTTACACGGCAACCTGGTTCACCCCTCCGTCTGGGAATAGGGTCTAGGCGATCTTCGCCTTCGCCGAATTCCCAGTTGCCTCGGACATTGGCCATTACATCGTCAACTCGTTTGCCAGAGCTGGCAAGCATCGTTACCAGATGATGGTCAGTGTCCTTGGCCCTGAGAAAGTAACGACCAAGCCGACCGGAGGATTTGGCTAAAGCGTAGCAGTGCCGAATCGCCGGAATGCCAAGGTTGATCCTGAGGCGCCGGTTCAACTCTACAATTCCCATCACGATTCAAAAGAAATTCACATTAGGTTGCGAGGGAATCAGACCCCAATGTCGGAGGACGGCCCTAAGAAATGGATGTAGGGGAAAGCGAACTACGCCCTCCGTAATGGATAGAAGAGGAAAGACGATTATATTTCGGTCGTCCCTCTCCATATCAGGGGAATTGTCCGTTAGTAGAGATAAATAAACATTATCAGGAATGGAGAAATGTCTCCGGAACCCAGAAATTCGATCCTCGGAGAGGAGGTCATTCAAATGCTTAGCCATTTTAGTGAGGACTCAAGGATATTCTAAATCAAAAAATAAATACGGAAAGTAGGATTGCAAAGAGAAGAGAAGAAGACTTACAAAAGGCAAAGAAAACAAGGAGAAGACGGATAGGAGTTGCAAAAAACGCCAGAGAATAAATACCGATTGGCAGTTCGAAAGGTTCGAAATATTCGAAAAAGCATGTATTCGACAGGACTTAAGCTTCAGATCATAATAAATGCAAGAGAAGCACGAATGAGGCGGGAAAGCGTTATAATGACCAAAAAGCGTATACGCGTCCCGACAAGCATCGGGAAGAGGATTAACCGCCGAATTTTAGTCTCCCCAGATTAGAAGCCAACCACACCGACTAGATAATGCTAGTGGGGTGTTTGGGGGACAATTGTGGGAGCCGAATATTAAAAAGAATTAGAAGCATATTCCAGTCAGATACTATTCGGCTCTATCCGGTACGTTCAGGATGCCGAATAAAATGGATAGATAGGCCGAACAGTTATTGAACTATGGAGCCGAGGGAATAGAAGGATAATGAGTGAAAAGTGGGCCTTGCCCCGAGGCACAGGGAACGAGTATAAATAGAGGAATAGCAGACTGAAAAAGGTATGTGAAAATTATTGTGCTTAACTTAGAATACAAACAATCTTGAGTGGGAGACTGACTTGCCCGTCGGAGTGCTAATTTCTGCAACCCCAACCGGAGTGTTCATTCTTTTTCAGGTGACTAGAAGAGGATCAAAAGCGTCCCCCAGGATCTGAAGAGTATCCCCAAAACCACTTCTCCACACCATGTTATCAAACAAACAAACCAAAATAATATATATACACTTGTGTATATATGTGTATGTGTATATGTATCTACACATGTATATGAAAATATATCTATATGCATGTGATATGTGTTCCATGAGGGATCAAAGAATAACCATGTAGAAATCAAAAGTCAAAAGAAAACCAAAAACAGTTACTGGGGGAAAAAAAAAAAAAAAAAAAAAAATTCCACTAACTTATTTTAGCAGATAATAAACAGGGGAAGTTGTCTAAAGCGTTAAGGCCTAGATTAACAGATAATAAATAGAGTAAACAGAAGATTCAAAGGCTTCATAGAATTTTTGATTTATTATATAAAAGGAATACAATCCACCAGAAGAGAAATTTAAATTAATGTTCCAAGGGAATCAGTGTTCTTGGTAAGATATCATCTTCAAACATTAAATTGATGTGCCGCAGTTAGTACACTAAATTGGAGCAATTGAACACAAATTATGGATGACATGCAGGTTCCAAGAACATTAAGATGAAAAACAAAACTAACAAGTGTCTTCATGATTTTCTAAACATGGATAGGCAAATGACCAGCTAGTAACTTTTATTACCACCCAATGGCTTGAAATCCTGATAGATTCACTATTGTAAAAATTAAATTGAACAAAAATAATAAATTCAACAGTTTATGGGACTAGTAAATTTGTTTCAATAGTAGTATATTAAAAATAGGATTGAAACCAAATTTTAAAAAGGAAAATACTTAACCCTCAATATTGAGATAAAAACTTCCCACCCTCAATTCTACAAGAAAAAATAAACATCCCTAACATTCAGAAAGGCTCAGGGCTCAGAAAATTACAAATGATTTACTCCAGCTGCCAAAATATAATACAATACGGGCCAGGTATGGGCCCATTACTCTATCATGAACACACTGGTCCAATGACTCTTCAACAGTAAAATGAACCCTTTTTTTTTTTTACTTAAACAAACTATAGAAATAAATAATCAAAGAGATAAGGGAAACAGAAATAAGTTCAACTAGTGATAATAATGCAGACCCCACCCATGCCAAGCCAAAAGCACCCATGTGCTTGAGGTTTGAAAAGAACTACTCATATGTCACTTAAGACTAAGTGTTTCAGACCTTCAAAGTAATTAATAATTAACACATGTAAGACTATATAATAATGAAGCAAATAGCTTCACAATTTGACATAAAGCAGTTCAGTTTGGAATAGCACTTACTACATTTCTGCAATTTATTTCCATACTACACTACATTTCAAAAAATGGGGAAGACAATACAAATTTTGTAATTAATTAAGCTACCTAGTACTGATAGTATACATTATAAATGTCAGTCCACTAGCATACAACCGGTCAGTTGTTTAGATTGATCTGAAAATAAGTGAGAGATTATGTGTTTCGGTCTGCCAATAGCAAGCTGCCAATAACTAAAAGCTGAAAGCTTTAACTTTGGTAGCCATGGCTTCAGAGCACATTATTTTTCATCTTTGAACCACTGCTCCAATTATGAAGCGGGACCCTAATAATCATTTATAATTTTGCACTTTAAAAAGACAACACACCAAATGCATTTGATCATGCTTATGTGAAAGCAATGAGAAACATTTTTCCACTAGGAAATGATTTAATCACCAAGATTCCTGCAAAAAGTCTGTAATACACATGCATATATGATCTTCTTAATATATATATATACACACACTTCAGTAAAACGATTTTCTAATAATTAGTCATTTTATAAACTAGGGTCAAGCAAAAAGCCAAAGAAAAATCTTGAAACTGATATAACAATACAATATTATCTTTAATTATCAAAAAATAAATAAAACTTGAAATAGATCAGTATATACAGAGGAGCAAACAAGAACCAGAATCTTCCAACCTTTCAATTCTTTAACACCCAAATTTAAAGCCATTTCTTCAAGGACAAACAATTTTCACATGAGTTCCATTCCAAATACTAACCCATAGATAATCTCTCCCAAAGCACACAAAAATCCCCTCTTAAATAATCAAGATATATCACAAAGGGAAATAATTTTCATTTAGATTAAAGAAAAGTAACACCATGATGCGGGAGACACAAATATATATTTTTCAAACATAAAAAAACATGAAAAACATAAAAAAGAAGTTCGAATAAATCAACAACTCTAAGACACTAACACTCAAGGTTTTAAAAAGCGGCCGCAACCGTTACGTAACGCCGTTACGTAACGGTTGTGGTGGTTGCCGCCACCCGTTACGGCCGCTTTTGCTGTGTGATTGAGATTCACAGGTGTATCGGCCGTAGCGGCTGCTATAGCGGTCGTAACGGTGCCGTAATGGCCGTAACGGCCTGTTACGCACTGTTACATAACGGTTCCGAATTGCTTCTTTCGAAAAAACATGCCCAAAAAAAAAAAACTGAAAATGGGGGAAGAGAGATAGAGAGAGAAGATGGAAGAGCAAGAAATAGAGAGAGAGAAGAGGGAAGATGAAGAACATGTTATTGATTTGTTGAAGCTATAAGACCTATGCTATTGTATTCAGCTGCTATCACTCAACCATTTTGTTTGTGTGTGTCTATCTATATATTGTTTGAAAATAATAATAATAAGTGTGGTCATTATCTATTTGATTTGATTAAAATATATATATATATATATATATTTAAGCTTTTATTTATTCTCTTAATTTTGTCATTGTTTATCTTATATATAATAGTTAGTGATTGATTTTTTGTATAATATAAAGTTATTAATTATTAAAATAAAATGTAAAAAACTCAGTTTATAGTGCTTTAAAAATACGAAATATATTGGATCAAACTTTAAAATTTATAAAAATTGATCAATATTTATTTTAAAACCTAATAAAAATGATCATGGAAAAAAAATGTGCGTATCGGTAAGTTTTTTTCAAATTGTGCGAAAAATAAAAAAATTCACAGTTCCGATTACCGCAACCGTTACGCTACGGCCTTTACACCCCGCAACCGCAACTGCGTCACCGCCACCATTACGGCGACCGCAACCGCTTTTCAGAACCTTGCTAACACTAGAAAGTAAAAATGAAAACACAAACAACCACATAATTATTAGGTTCTCGAATGCTATTCTAAAAGAACCAATCCACCTGGGAAAGAAAGAGTAAAATGGAAATGGTTGTCTAAGCAACATAAACAGAGGGCATCAACTTAATCAAGAGTAGTTATCTTAGGAGTAAAAGTTCCTGCCTCCAAACAATCCAAAACAAAGTAGAGCATATTATAGTTTCTTTTCTTACCCAACTTTTTCTCAGCAGCCAAACAGTGTGTGAAAGCACTTTGCCTCAGGCTAAACAGAGATAAATGAAAACAAGAAAAAGGAAACAAGAAGTATAAATATATTCAAAACTCCAATTTCCAATTTCCACCCAAGTATTTGCAGAAGGGGGACCTAATTGATAAACATGGATTTCAAAAACTAAACCCACAAAAGGATCCTACATCTTTCCGTACACTCCAAAACAATGGAAAAATAAGATTTGGTTTCATTTCCCTGCATTTTCTTAGCAACCAAACAAAGCAGGAAAGAAGGCTCTAAATTAAAGACCAACTTAAAAAACTATAGTCCTAACACCAAACTATTAAAACCAAATTAAAAACCCACTCTCCTTTCTCAAACCATAGAAAAATTTTCCCATGCAAATATAAAAATATATATGAATTTTAATTGTTTATCTTTTTTACAATTTCCCACAACCAAACAGGCATAAAATTGACCTTTACAATGCCATTTTCCATAGTATAAAGAACGAAGAAAGCCCATTTTCACACCAAAAAAAAAAATCTCCAAAACATAGGTTCAAAAATGTTTATTTCGTCCTTTTTCCACATTTTCTTAGCAACCAAACAGTGCAAAGAAAACCATTTTTGGGGAAAAGTAACTGTGACCAAAGAATGATGCTTTTAACAATTTTTTTTTTTATTAAAAAAAACAATTAAATGAGAAACCCACCTCTCTATACCTTCAAATTCCAACACAATTTCTCCAAACGAAGTTTCAACACCACCCACATCAACATTTTTGTTTTCTTGATTCTCTTCCTCTTTAACCCCACCCTCTTTGTTCTTCAAACAATCAATCAATACCGACCTACCAGACCCAGAATTCAAAGAACCCACCCTCAATCTAGAACTCAAATTAGGGTTAGGGTTAGGGTTAAGGTTTTGCAAACAAGTCTCTTCAGAAGCAGAGATAAGTTAGGGAAATGATAACAATAGCATATATATATATATATAGAAGATGTAGAAGCAAAGACAGACCAGGTTATTGGAGAATCGATCGGAGCGAGAATACGGAGGTGGATCCCGACGAACCTCGCCAGGCTCGTAATCGCTGTCACAACCAGCTTCGCCGCGCCGCCGCTGCCGCTGTCCGACGGCCGTACCACCAGCTCCACTGCCGCTGTTGTAATCAGCATCGTCTGATCCTTCTCCCTCGCCACCGAATAGAGAAACCCTTCGAACAGTTGATGATTACAATCAGTCAAAAGCCAAATAAGCCAAATAGTTGAGGTATATATTGTTTTTCTTTTTCTTTTTTTTTCTTTTCTTATTTGGGGTTGAATTGGCAGCAGAAAATTTGGCCTTGGCGCCTATTTTTTTAACATACAGGACATGATTGTGCGTCGTAAAAAGATAATATTTTTAACGATAAGTATTGTATATGTCGTAGAAAGTGTAAAACGTTTAACAATAGGTATTTTGTGCGCCGTGAAAAGTATAATATTTTTCACGACTGACGTATATGTGTCGTATATAGTTGATGTAATAACGGCATGCCATATGCATATCATAGAAAGTTTTATTATTTACGACAAACATTGCAAGCCGTAAAAAAATCATCGTTACTACCATTCACGGCCTACACAATAGACACGCCGTGGTTGAAAAAGTATTTACGACGTGCAAAAAAAACAAGTCGTAAAAGTGAGAAACTACGGCGTGCATTTATTGTATGTCGTTGATGTGGTGCCGTAAAAAGTTAATTTTGTTATAGCGAATTAATTAGTTTGTGTAACTTGTTATTCAATTTCATTTGTTGTAATTAATTAGCTTAGAATAAGTTAGTTACTTAGATTCAAAATTAGTTTGTAATAATTAATTAGCTTAAAATAGTTAATTAGTTGTGTTTGTAATAATTAGTTTAGCTTAGTGTAGTTTACCTTATTTATTCGGACCCTTCTTCGCGAGGGCACAATGTTGTAATAAGCGTGCGTGTGTGTGTGCATGTCTTCCAATCCCACTTCTTTCTCTTTTTTACTTAACCGCTTTCGATGGTTAGATTAGGGACACGTTTCAATTAGCATACCTTATGCTTGCATGCGTGCATCATTCGTTTGTCTTGCATGCACCGGGCTCGGTGCATCATTCAAACTGCTTCGTAATTTCAATACACTTCTTTGAATACATTTTTCAAAACATGTTATCAAATCGTTGCATTCATATGCCATCTTAGATAGCCGAGCCTATTTAGTTGCATATTGCATATGTTGCATTAGGCTTTTTTTTTTTTTTTTTTGTATAGTTAGGACCATGCATTGTTTCTAACTAGCTTTTGTTTTGACTCGGAGTAAACTGTAAGTTTTACGCTTTAGCATACTTGCATGAGTGTGAGTGTTGTCATGTTTCGCATGCTTTCCATGAGGCTGTTTGCTTAAGTGCTTAACTGCTTGAATGCCTGTGGATGAAGGCTTTGTTGCTTGAATTGGAACAATTCGATGATTGTGAGTTTTACTCCCACTTTGCGAAGTGGCAAAATCATGTTTTTAAGCCCACTTGAGGGTGGCAAATCCGCCCTTTAGCCCACTGTAGACGTCCCCGAACGCCCCGGGAGGGATGATTCTCGTTCTGTTCATTTGGGGTTCACTACAGTTCGGACTCTCAAATTGTCACGGTTCTAAATCTGAACCAAAGAGTCCAAATCCGGCAAATCGTTTTGAGAAAACAGATTTTTTTTAGAAAAGAAGTACCAAACATGGACTGCTTTGCCAGATACAGAGTCGCCACCTAAATGTTTTATTTTGGAAAAATTTAGGAAACCCTGACTCGTTTGCCTAAGGCCACGTGTCCGTCATCACCAAAGTTGCCTCGGCTCGGGACCTTGGGTACGATTGGGGAAGGTCACTTCGTGAGCACCCCCGCTCGCCCGATCAAAGATCGGCCTCTACTAACCATGATATCGAGTTTTGAAAACATTATGTGTTCTTATTCCGGTTATTAGCCTAGATTTACTATGTGATGCGCACAGCATACAAGTATAGACTGGATCGCCTGAATTGGAACAAAACATTTCATGTTTGTTTGTTTGAAAATGGTTTGATGGTGCTACTCGCAAGTAGGCTAAGACGTGGATTTGCCACCCTCGGGTGGGCTTAGAAAACATGATTTTGCCACTATCTAGTGGGCTTAAAACTCACAGTTGATGAATTGTTCCAATCCAAATAACCCAACCTTCACCCACAGACATTCAAGCAGTTATATCACATAAGCATATAGCCTCATGGTAAGCATGCTATTCATGGCAATCACTCACACGCATGCAATGATGCTAAAGCATAAAAACTTACCGAGTACTCCAAGCCAAAACAGAAACTATGTTAGAAATCCATGCATGATCCTAACTATACGGAAATGCCTAATGCAACACATGCAAAAATACAACTAATATAGGCTCGGCTATTCTAAACATGGCATATGAAATGCTACAGCTAACATGTATTCAACTTGGATTTGAAAATACAATGCAGTTAGTATGATGCGCTGAGCCCGGTGCATGCAAAACAGATAAATGAATGCAAACATGCTATCATACTGTATGCTAATTGAAACATGCCCTAATCTAACCATCATAAGCGGGTAAATAAAAGGGAGAAAGACGTGGGGTTGGAAGACATACATCACACACACGCACACTTATCACAGTTGTGCCCTCGCGTAGAGGGTCCGAATAAATAATATACAGTCCCGAATGAATAATTACAGTCCAAATAATTACAAAACCCTAATTAATTAACAAATTAAACTAGGAAGCAATAAATTGGCATGCAAGCCAGGGACTGCCTCAAATCTGCTCCGGATGATGAATGATGCATGCTCGGGTTGCCTGGTGCGGAGAATCCCTCACGATGCCTCGGTTTGCCTCTGTTTGCAATTGTTCTTGGAATGCGTGTCAGGCTCCGGAAGGTTGCTGATTTCTGATTTGCTGCAACAGAGAGCAACAAAAGGGCATGGCAAAGTATTTTCACATATGTATGCTTGACTACTCTTTAGGGAGTGTAATCCTCAATCCTCGTGCCACCAATCACGCATATCGATGCATGATGGCCGAGGAGTCGAATTGCACGACTCAATATGAAATGAATGCACATATAAACACAACAAGACCTAAACTCCATCATGGATAATCCGGAGTGTCGATGACTGGGAATTGAGACACGTTCCGTCACTCGAAGTACGAAACGTCCCTCGTCTCCCGTGCTCGGGCTAACTCCTATTCCAAACACAATGCGATATGCATGACATGCATGAATGCAACTAATATACAACCTAGCATGCACAATGCTAAGGAATGGCACACACGATGCACGAGGTAACATGGCATACACAATGCGCTAACATGCAACCTAGCATACACAATGCTATGAAATGAAATGGCATACACAATGCACGATGGACTTACATCAACATGAGTGGACCTCAGCCACACTCACATTAGTAGCCATGAGATGAAAATGAGACACTCAAAATGCGTGCACACGTGCACGCAAACCGAGGACCAAGTCTAAGGCATAAATGCCACTCTAACAAGGCATGGCAAGGCACGAAATATGGCACACAAACATGCAAGTTTCAGCACTGAAATGTGATGCAAAATGAACCCGAAACATGGAAACATGGCACCCGATGCATGGAATGGCCCCGAAACACAAAACTAGGCATATGCATTGGCCTATAGCTATACAAAGCATGCATTATTTGATCATGAAGCATGAAGACAGATTCAAGGTAGTCCCAAAACATGCATATTTCCAGTTTATAACAAGTCCCAAAAATAAACACAAATAGGGCTAAGTTAACATGCAAAAATGGCCCCAAAAGAGAGATAAAGAAGCAAGTAGCAGCTGCTGGCCCCAAAAAATGAAGATCCCTTCAACAAAGTTGAAGAGGGGCTTAAAAAAAGGTATTTTACAGTTTATGGCCGACCCCAAAACAGTGCACAAGTAAGCTTAAAATACTATGCAAGAAATAGGCCTAAAAGAAGGTTTAAACACAAAGTGTAAAAAGGGAGCCTCAAACAGTAAAAGACCCTTGATCAAACATGAATATAGGGTCAAAATATGACTATTTAAAGTTCGGGTTGGAGCCCAAAAATACAAGCACAAGGGGCTAACAAAACATGTAAAAATAAGGCCAAAAGAGGGATAAAGAGGCAAGTGACAAAATAAAGCCTCAAACAGTGAAGAGCCCTTCAACAATGTTGAAGAAGGGCTCAAAATAAGCTACTTTTTAGTTTATAACCAAGCTTGAAACAATTTACAAATGAGCCTAAAATACTATGCAAGAAAGAGGCATACAAGAGAGGTAAAGAAGCAAGTGTAAAAAGGAAGCCTCAAACAGGGAGAGACCCTTAAACAAACATGAAAAGGAGCTCAAAATAATGCTATTTTCAGTTAGGGTTGGAGCCCAAATATGCAAGCAAGAGGAGCTAATATATTGAGCAAAAATAGGGCCAAAGAGAGAGATAGAAGACTTACCCTTGAAGACCAATGCTTCAACAACTCTTGGCTTGAGAAAAGGTGCTCCTTGCCTCTGGAAAACCAGCTCCAAGTGTTGGAAAGGATGGTGGGGAGGTGGTGCTATGCGGTGGTGTAGAAAGGGGCAAAAAAAAAAACAAAAGGGTTTTGATGCTTGGAATATAGAGAGAGAGAAATTAAATGTAGGAGGCTTAAACAAAAAATTTTTCTCTTCCAAAATGCAGCTGGAGCTGCTGGTTTTATAGAGGGAGGAATGGAGGAAAAGGGGGGGAAAATCAATTCAAATTTCCCCTCAAAAATAGGCCTAAAAGAGAGATAAAGAGGCAAGTGGTAGCTGCTAGCCTCAAATCGAAGAGAGCCCTTCAACAAAGTTGAAAAGGGACTCAAAATAAGACACTTTACAGTTTACATCAAGCCACGAAACAGCTCACAAATAAGCCTTAAATACCATGCAAAAATAGGCCTAAAAGAGAGTTAAAGAGGCAAGTGATAGTAGGAGATCTCAAATAGCAAAAGGTCCTTAATAAAACATGAAAAGGAGCTCAAAATATGACTATTTACAGTTTGGATCGGAGCCCAAAAATGCTTTCAAGTAAGGCTTAGATATAGAGCAAGATAGGAACAAAAAAGAGGAAAAGAAGCTTACCCTTGAAGACCAATGGACCAGCAGCTCTTGGTCTGAGAAATGGTGCTCCTAAGCTCTGAAAAACAGCTCCAAATCGTTGGAATGGATGGTGGTGGGGTGTATACCAAAAACCGAAGCAAACGGAGGTGGTTAAGCTGTCCCAAACCGAGGCACACGACCGACGGTTTCGAAAATCGGGAACCGGGCTCCGAAACGGGAAAAATGGCCTACGACCACGAAACGTACCCTACGGCCACTGAGAGATGATCTACGAGACCTCTCCCTCCCTTCGGGAAGAGAAGACGGAGAAAACGGGACCTAGTTCGCAAACCAAGGCAAAGCACAAAAGAGTCCGGAAGTCCGGAGGCAAGGCGCACGGCCGAGACACCGCGACCTCTGAACGAGCACAATATGCAACATCACCGAGCGCTCAATCGGTGACGTCTGAGTCTTAAGGTCGGTCAAAAATGGGGTGTCTACAGTTGCCCCTCTTTGACAGAACTCGAAAGTCGTAAGTGACGGGAGTGAATGTCAAAGCCTAGAGACGACCTATTTTTGACAAAGCCGAAGACTTAGACAAACATACTAGATAACAAAGAAATGTGCCCGCAGGCATGCTCATAGGCGGGGGGCAAGATGCAAAATGATATGCAGGAAGATTTTGATAATTGGACTTATACGCTACGCGAAGCTGGTTTGATAATTGGACTTATACGCTACGCGAAGCCGGTTTGAAAATTGAGGACTCATGCAATGCACTGCAATGTAGTGGCTAAGATGCAATGTAATAGCTAAGAGGTAAAGGTATCTTACAGGGGCAATTGGTAATGACTTACCTCGGCAATGTCCTACCTCATACTGATGTGGGAATCTTCCTCTTCTTCTCAGTTGAACCACAGGTACTACTTTTCTCCCAGACTATGGTTGCAGCTTTCCCTATTCTCCAACAAGGTGACAGACTAGGTTGGATCAGTATCCAGAATTGAGGCGCATACAGATGCTATCTCAATCTATGGGGCTGCCATACAGATTTCAAGTCGAGGATATACCCCTGGGTATTTAAACCAGACTTTAGTCTCGGAAATCCCGAACCTTTGCGTTCTAGGCATAAGGCATTCGAACTCTAGTTTCCACCGTCTCAGTTGGTCTCCTAGGAACTCACCGCAAACACAGGCAGGTGGCTATACCAGACCACTGGAAGTCGTTCGGGCACGACAAACACCAAAGGAATTGCACCTTTAGAGGGTTTAAGGTCTCCTAGACCAGCGAATGTGCCCAAGATAATGCGATGAAATGCAAGTATGATGCGCAAAACAGCGCGAATGATGATGCAGGATTTAAGGTCTCCTTAGACCGGAGGATTTAAGGTCTCCTAGACCAGGTGAGTGTACAAGACAGTGCGAATAAATGCAAGTGCGATGTGCAAAATAGTGCGAGTGATGATACAGGATTTAAGGTCTCCTTAGACCGGAGGATTTAAGGTCTCCTAGACTAGGTGAGTGCACAAGACAGTGTGAGCTAAAGGTGCACAAAACAGTACGAGTAGAGTGAATGCACAAAATAGTGCAATGCTAAAGGTGAGGTGCGCAAGATAGCGCGATAAAATGCATGCACAATGCAAGTAATGGTCACAGCGCAAGATAGCGCGATGTAATACACTAACAAGTGCAGGTGAGGTGCGCAAGATAGTGCGAATGATACAATGCACAAAATAGTGCGATACGCTAAACAGCGCGATTGATTTGAAATGCGCAAGATAGTGTGATGTGATATGCAAAGCACAAAATAGCGCGATGAATGCAATGCACAAGACAGTGCGATGGAGGTGCGCAAAATAGCGCTGCACAAAACAGTGCGATTGTGGTGCGCAAAATAGCGCGAGTGATAAACTGCACAGACCAGTGCGACGGAGGTGCGCAAAATAGCGCGAATGATTAGAAATGCACAAAACAGTGTGATACGCTAAACAGCGCGAGTGATTAGAAATGCACAAAACAGTGCGATACGCTAAACAGCGCGAGTGATTTGAAACGCACAAGACAGTGCGATACACTAAACAGCGCGATACGCTAAACAGCGCGAGTGATTTGAAATGCACAAGATAGTGCGAGTGAGATACAACCACAAGATGCACAAGACAGTGCAAGTGAGATACAAAATGTAAGTGCACAAGACAGTACGAGTGAGATAAAATGCACAAGAAAGTGCGACAAAATGCATCTTCTATGCAAGTATGGGGGCATTTTCCATGCAAAAGATACAAGCATTTTCTATGCAAGTATGGAAGCACATTCTATGCAATATTGAAAGCAAGCATATTCTATGCATGAAACAAGCAAAGCATATTCTATGTGGAATCGAAAGCAAGCATATTCTATGAATGAATCATAACGATGCGCGGCACGCATGCAATAACAGTGTATATGAAAGTTCACATTCTATGCAGTAGAGGAGCATCAAATATGTACTCTGGTGCCTCTGATTTACCTCTTAGAGGACTTTGCAACACACTCAGCTCAAAAAGGGCACACCCTGTTCATATTGGCGAGAGATAACATCTGCATGTGAAACCCTTGGGTGCTGCTTGGACTGCCATTCTGACTTGAAGCAGGCTTACATTTGGGGTCGAGATACACTCATACTCCAGAGAAACAGCGAGGCCTGAGAAGGTGCACTTGGAATGCATTCTCAGATTTTGCTAAAGTTGAAACATGCTAAGATGCTCTAAATTTTTCCTCTTTTCTTTTGCTTTGCAGTTTGGAACCTAAATAGCTTCAGATAGGTCCTTGTTTTACCGTTCACACTTATCGGGGGTGGACCCTGCAGTTTTATGAAAGAACAAATCCTGTTTTGCACAAATGTGGAGAATGTCACAGCACTCTAAGCACAAGATGATTTTTTTGAAATTGAGAAATGAGTTCTCGACCGAGTATTGAGCCTACAACTGAACACAGCGAAAAAGACTCAATAATGGAAAACAAAAGGTAAACAACCTAAACACATTGAGACATACTCGGACTGACTCAAAGCAAGAATCGAGACAAAACAAAAGACACAACACTCAGACGTGTTACAAAGACGAGAGACCTCTTGGTGCACGAGGAGCCAGTTTCTCCGGGTATTATTTCCCACCATTTTCTTATTTATGATTCTCACATCACTCGGCCCTCAGGCTCTGTTTTTCTGAAAAAGCCCTCTCCTCACTTTTTCTCTCAGCGCACATCTCTCTATTCTTCAATCTCTCATTTTTATCCCTCCCCTGGGTGGTTGATGGATAAACAGAAAGTTGCGGGTTCTTGCCCAACATAATCAGTTCGCGGCTATTTCCTCCAGTGACATCTGTCGATGCGCTGGATGAGGGAATGGAGTATCATGATCCGTTCCAATCTTGTGCTTCGCACTTGGCTTGATATCTTGCTGCTTGGAGGATGAGAGAGCTTTCAGCCCTTTCGCTACCGCCTTTAGTTGTGCCTTTTCTGGCAGGTATGTTGACAATGGGGAAAAGACAGAACACCTGACTCAACTGTGCCCCTAGTTCATCATTTTGACCATTTTTTATTTTTGGCTTTCTACTAAAACAATTTTAACCAAAATGAGAGTTAGATTAACACGCTTGTTCGATTTTCTGATTCAAAATCATGCAAGTTAGGTTCTGAGCACTGAAAATTTTCCTTTTTTTTTTTTGGGTCCAAGAAAAAGGTCCAGTTTTGGAAAAATGGAATAGTTTTCGAGAGAAGATCAGTTAACCTTAGTAAAAATTCTCAAAAACTGTTTTTTCAAACAACCACTGCTCAACAAGCATAAAACCCACTCTCGAGATGCACAACCTCAGATTCGAAGGAAAATTGCCCCTTGCTTGAGGAGAGCTACATGGCAACGGAAAGTTGCCCCTTGTTTGAATGGCACCGCGGCGTATTGAATGGCAATGGAAAGTTGTCCCTTGTTTGAACGGCACCACAGTGTATTGAATGGCAACGGAAAGTTGCCCCTTGTTTGGATAGCACCGCGGCGCATTATAGTCAGTCCTCAGAGTGACGAACACAACCAAATTTTCAGATTCAGAGAAAGCAAAGATGATCAAAACCATTACATGGGCGCAGTGTTTTACGGCTGGACTTCAGAATGAAGTTGCCTACGTATCCCAAAGATGGGAATCAAGCCTCACGTAGTTCGGGGTTAAGGTACACTTAGGTATTTAACCTCTCCTTTTGCGCTCTAACTTTTGCCAAGGCCGCCCTTTGCGGGTTTTCAACCTTGCGAGCTATGTTTTTCTTCTTTTCAATTTTTGTGTTCTTTTCATTTCTTTTTTGATTTTCTTTTTTTGTTCTTTTTCTTCTTTTCTTGCTCTAACTTTTGCCTGGGTCGCCCTTCCGGGTTTTCGGCCCAGCGAGCCTCTCAAGGGTAAAAGTGTAGCTTGGTCCATGTCAAATGGTTCTGAGATCTTGAATTCGTCTGAATCCAAGAGAGTGGCTGCTATTCGCTGACGATGCAGGAGTCCATCCCGTGGAGGCTGAATTTGCCCCTAGTGTTGTAGATCAGAACTCAGTTTTTCTTCAGCAATACTTTCTTCTTTCTTCCCCTCTGGGATTTGGCATTCTTGCCGATCTTTGTTAGCTTGAGAAACATCCCAATTTTTTTGACTCTTCGAGCACATCTGACAGTTTTGCCCCTAGTTTGAGGGCTTTTGATCTAGCTTCGCAAGCTTCCTTTGAAAACACTTGATCTTCTTGATCTGACTTTTCTTGCCCCTAGTTTGAGGGCTGCTCCGAATCTGGCCACGCAGGCCTCACATTATGGTTGACCTTTGAACTTTTTGAGTTCGAGTTTGAGGTTTGAAAGCAAGGGGTCAAGTCTCGAGGCTGAGAGCGATCCTAGGCTGCACAATCTGAAGAGCGATTCCACACAGGTCTTCGCAGGACCGCGCAAAACATTTTTTGAAATCTTTTAAGAAAGCGACTAGTCGCTTGCGCTGAAGACAATGTAGAACCAATTTGGATTAAGCCAGGATCCTTCTCAGTACTCATATTAAGAAGCATGATCTCGATCATTAAAGGCTTAGCATGCCTCTCTTTCTCTCATTTGATCAAATTTTTTTTTCAAATCCCGAGGAATTTTTTCCTCTTTGTTTTCACCGTAGTGTTCAAAAAGTTTTGAAAAACTTAGGTCAATGCAATGAATTCAAGGCACAGAAAAGTAGGTGAAAAGTACTGCCGTTCGATTCAAATTTTCTGGCACAACTGGCGCACGGCCGAAGCAAATACAAGAGTGTGAATATCACTGCTGTTTCATTGAGATCTGTTGGCACAACTGGCTCCTCGGTAGAAACAGACTCAAAGAAAGCAAAAAGACAAACACGAAACAAAACAGTGATGTCTGAGGTAACGCCCCTGGGATCACCCGACTCCTATACAACAGGACTGACTTGATACGACAAGACAGACCTCAACTGACTCAGTATGAAAAGACTGACTCAAAACAAAAGGACAGACTCAAAACAAAACAACAAGACTAACTCAATGTCCATGTTAGAAAGCACAAAAACTGGTGTTTGCGTATTGCTCAGAACAGTGCGTGCCATTCCTACGTCTAGAGTTTAATCGAGTGCCACCCACAGCTGGTTCATCCCCCGATCACATGATCACATTATCCCCTAAGTTCACCGATCCAGTGCCGATAGACTTTGTAGAGCTTGGCGCGACAATGACCCCGTTGTCAAATAAATCCTGTACTTCATGGCGAAGACGGAAGCAGTTGTCGGTAGTATAGCCAGTTTGCTGATGGAAGGTACAGTACTGGGCGACATCATGCGTAGCCGGAAGAGGGTTCAGGAGAGGCCGAGGCTCAAGGGGTTTGAGATGGTTGAGGTTCAGGTGCACCCATCATGCATAAGTTCATGCTTTCTGGGATAAACACCTCAGGCTTGGGTAGATGGGTCGGGGTGATGTATATGCTGGGGTCATAGGTGGATGGCAGTATATGGATGAGATTGAGGTAGGCAGGAGATGTTTGGTCATTGGGGTCTGAAGGTGGAGCTATCGTCTGATTGTCGATGAGATTTTGGACCTCATGACGAAGGCGGTAGCAATGGTCGGTGCCATGACCGCGCTGCTGATGGTACATACAGTACTTGGAGGGGTTATGTCTGGCTGGGAGTGGGTCAGGAAGAGTTTGAGGATCGAGGGGTTTGAGATGCCCTCTTTCCATCAAGGCTTTTAGTGCGCTAGTCAGGCTCATATAGAAGGGGGTGAAAGTTCTGCCCTAAGCTCGGGCTGGGCCAGCTGTTTGTAGGCTTGGTTTGGCAAAAGGGTCAACTGTGGCAACTGTATTGATTTCGGTGGGGTTGGGAATAGCGCTACTACCAGCGTTGGTACTCCCTGAAATCACCCTCCTTGTCGGTTCACTTGTTCTGGGAATGATCCCACTATTGAACGCATTCTCAATCTGGACCCCCAGTTCGTGCAAACTTTTGAAAGTGGATAGCGGAGCGACTATCAACTTTTGCAACATATCATGCTCGAGGTTTCGCACCATCATCTGCACTTGATCCCTCTCAGAAGGGCGACGATCTGTCATCTGTGCTGCCTTTGCTCTCCACCTTGTAACAAATTCCACAAAAGGCTCTGTTGGGTTCTGGCAGGTTGCTTCAAGTTCTTGGATGGTCATTTCAACTTGGGTATTGTAGGAATACTGATCGACAAAGGCCTCAGCCAATTCTTCCCAATTTTGCTTCACTTTGTCCTCCAACTTAGCGTACCAAGTGGCTGCTACACCCGACAGGGTTCTTCCATACAGAGAGAGTTTTTGTGGCTTAGTCAGACCCATCGGCTTTAGGACATCCAAGAAAAGTCGGATATGTACCATTGGATCCCCAGACCCGTCGAAATGGTCAATATATGGCATTTTGAATCTGTCTAGGAGCCGTACGGTAGACTCCGTGTGCCCATCCTCAATGTCGGGAATGGAGTTAAGGCCATGTGCCTTTTTGAATTGCTTCTTAAGGTTTGCGATTTTCACCGCGGTTGGATCGAGGTCACTAGCATCAAGGGGATAAAGCCTCTCATTAGGCTGCACCAGGGGTCTGGAAACTCGGGTTTGAGCCAACCCTTCTCGAGGATCTGGACCGTGCAAATCTTCAGCTGGCGGAAGTGGGTCAAAGTTCGGCTGGGGTCCCAAAGCTGGATGTGAGGCAGATGCCCTAGATGGGCGTTGCGTTTCAATACTGGTCTTAGCCTGCATGGCAGTTCCCTGATTTAGCGCTGCTGTCACGGCCACAAATTCTTCCGAACCCTGTGCCATCATGGTCTGCTGAGTCTGAACAAAGGTGATGTGACTGGCGACTGACGGATCAGATGAATCGGTGAGCCCTGACTAGCTTTTCTTTGCCTTGCCTCAGCGAAAGAACACTGGTTGCCCTTGAATTGAATCTCTGGCCTAACAAAGTCTATCAGCACCAGTCCAATGTACCCGAAGGATATCGAAGCTTTCTGAAGCTATAGTTCCAGGACTACCCCTAGCAAAAGAGGAAACATGCAACATCTCAGCCTGATTTCACCAAAACAGATATGAGCATAACAGGATGACTGTGCCCTCTACTGAACTCTGCCCCAAAATTCGGCCTGTAAACTGTTACCCTTTGGTAAACCGAATCCCAAAATGCTGAACTGGTGCCCGCAGGCCTGATGCCCAAACTTGTAAACTGATACATGCATTTCCCCTGTAGAGACGCACTCTTACAGCACATAACAGATAAGTGAGAGCCAAAACACCCCTGTGTTGGGGTAGGGTTTCCCTGTCCTATTTTGTCAGGAGCTAGGGTTTCACTACGCACGCAGCAGTTTCAAACAACCTAAATCGGGTAAGCAACCTGTCCTAGTTTGGAATGGTCACTATGGATTCTGAATATGCACTAGGTCGAATGGTCAAAAGGGTGCCCCGGTAAAAATGGGGTTTGTGTTCCCATACTGGCAGAGCCCATAACCGGTCAGCCTTATGGTCATGTCTTGACAAGACAAGCCTCCGGCAAACCGTTCAGGAATAGCAGATGGCAAACACGGTGTCCTAGGCGCACCAATGCAAATGCAATGCAAAGAAACACATAAGTGTAGTCAAAACCAGATATCATGAGTTCGAGTCAAGTTCTCTAACTCCCCAGCATAGTCGCCAAAAACTGTAGACGTCCCCCGAACGCCCCGGGAGGGATGAGTCCCGTTCTGTTCATTTGGGGTTCACTACAGTTCGGACTCTCAAATTGTCACGGTTCTAAATCTGAACCAAAGAGTCCAAATCCGGCAAATCATTTTGAGAAAACAGATTTTGAAAGAAGTGCCAAACATGGACTGCTTTGCCAGATACAGAGTCGCCACCTAAATATTTTATTTTGGGGGAAATTTAGGAAACCCTAACTCGTTGCCTAAGGCCACGTGTCCGTCATCACCAAAGTTGCCATGGCTCGGGAACTTGGGTACAATTGGGGAAGGTCACTTCGTGAGCACCCCCACTCGCCCGATCAAAGATCGGCCTCTACTAACTATGATATCTATTTTTGAAAATATTATGTGTTCTTATTCCGGTTATTAGCCTAGATTTACTATATGATGCGCACAGCATACAAGTATAGACTGGATCGCCTGAATTGGAACAAAACATTTCGTGTTTGTTTGTTTGAAAATGGTTTGATGGTGCTACTCGCAAGTAGGCTAAGACGTGGATTTGCCACCCTCGGGTGGGCTTAGAAAAACATGATTTTGCCACTATTTAGTGGGCTTAAAACACACATTTGATGAATTGTTCCAATTCAAATAACCCAACCTTCACCCACAGGCATTCAGGTAGTTATATCACATAAGCATATAGCCTCATGGTAAACATGCTATTCATGGCAGTCACTCACACGCATGCAAGGATGCTAAAACATAAAACTTACCGAGTACTCCAAGCCAAAACAGAAGCTAATTAGAAATCCATGCATGATCTTAATTATACGGAAATGCCTAATACAACACATGCAAAAATGCAACTATAGCAGGCTCGGCTATTCTAAACATGGTATATGAAATGCTACAGCTAACATGTATTCAACTTGGAATTGAAAATACAATGCAGTTAGTATGATGCACCGAGCCCGGTGCATGCAAAACAGATGAATGAATGCAAATATGCTATCATACTGTATGTTAATTGAAACATGCCCTAATCTAACCATCATAAGCGGGTAAATAAAAGGAAGAAAGACGTGGGGTTGGAAGACATACATCACACACACGCACACTTATTACAGTTGTGCCCTCGCGCAGAGGGTCCGAATAAATAATATACAGTCCCGAATGAATAATTACAGTCCAAATAATTACAAAACCCTAATTAATTAACAAATTAAACTAGGAAGCAATAAATTGGCATGCAAGTCAGGGACTGCCTCAAATCTGCTCCGGATGATGAATGATGCATGCTCGGGTTGCCTTGTGCGGAGAATCCCTCGCGATGCCCCGGTTTGTCTTTGTTTGCAATTGTTCTTGGAATGCGTGCCAGGCTCCAGAAGGTTGCTGATTTCTGATTTGCTGCAACAGAGAGCAACAAAGGGACATGGCAAAGTATTTTCACATATGTATGCTTGACTACTCTTCAGGGAGTGTAGTCCTTGATCCTCGTGCCACCAATCACGCATATCGATGCATGATGGCCGATGAGTCGAATTGCATGACTCAATATGAAATGAGTGCACATATAAACACAACAAGACCTAAACTCCATCATGGATAATCCGGAGTGTCGGTGACTGGGAATTGAGACACGTTCCGTCACTCGAAGTACGAAACGTCCCTCATTTCCCGTGCTCGGGCTAACTCCTATCCCAAACACAATGCGATATGCATGACATGCATGAATGCAACTAATATACAACCTAGCATGCACAATACTATGGAATGGCATACACGATGCACGAGGTAACATGGCATACACAATGCATTAACATGCAACCTAGCATACACAATGCATTAACATGCAACCTAGCATACACAATGCTATGAAATGAAATGGCATACACAATGCACGATGGACTTACACCAACATGAGTGGACCTCAGCCACACTCACATTAGTAGCCATGAGATGAAAATAAAACACTCGAAATGCGTGCACACGTGCACGCAAACTGAGGACCAAGTCTAAGGCATAAATGCCACTCTAACAAGGCATGGCAAGACACGAAATATGGCACACAAACATGCAAGTTTTAGCACTGAAATGTGATGCAAAATGAACCCGAAACATGGAAACATGGCACCCGATGCATGGAATGGCCCCGAAACACAAAACTAGGCATATGCATTGGCCTATAGCTATACAAAGCATGCATTATTTGATCATGAAGCATGAAGATAGATTCAAGGCAGTCCCAAAACATACATATTTCCAGTTTATAACAAGTCCCAAAAACAAACACAAATAGGGCTAAATTAGCATGCAAAAATGGCCCCGCAAAAGAAATAATGAAGCAAGTAGTGTCTTCTGGCCATAAATGGCCAAGAGCCCTTCAACAAAGTTAAATAGGGGCTCAAAATGAAACACTTTACAGTTTACAACAAGCCACGAAAACAAACACAAGTATGGCTAAACTATTGTGCAAGAAATGGGCCAAAAGGGAGACAAAGAAGCAAGTGATGGTTGCTGGCCTCAAACAGAGGAGGGCCCTTCAACAAAGTTGAAGAGGGGCCCAAAACATGGTATTTTACAGTTAGTGACCAAACCCAAAACAGTGCACATGAAAGCTTAAAATACTATGCAAAATAAGGCCTAAAAAGAGGTTTAAACACAAAGAGCAAAAAGGGAGCTTCAAAAAGCAAAAGTCCCTTGATAAAACATGAAGAAGGGGTCAAAATAAGACTATTTACAGTTTGGACCAGAGCCCAAAAATACAAGCACAAGGGGCTAACAAAACATGCAAAAATAAGGCCAAAAGAGGGATAAAGAGGCAAGTGACAAAAGGAAGCCTCAAACAGTGAATAGCCCTTCAATAATGTTGAATAAGGGCTCAAAATAAGCCACTTTTCAGTTTATGACCAAGCTCAAAACAGTTTAAAAATGAGCCTAAAATACTATGCAAGAAAGAGGCATACAAGAGAGGTAAAGAAACAAGTGGTAGCTAGAGACCTTAAACATGGAAGGACCCTTAATCAATCATGAAAAAGACATCAAAACATGACTATTTTCAGTTAGGGTTGGAGCCCAAAAATGTAAGAAACTATGGCTTAGATATAGAACAAAATAAAGCACAAAAGAGGGAGAATGAAGACTCACCATTGTAGACCAAGCTTCAGCAGCTCTTGGCTTGAGAAAAGGTGCTCCTAAGCTCTGGAAAACCGGCTCCAAGTGTTGGAAAGGATGGTGGTGGTATGGTGCTATGTGGTGGTGTAGAAAGGGGTGTGGGATTTGAGGGGTTTTGAGGGTTGGAGTGTAGAGAGAGAGAGAGATGCAATGCAAGAGCCTTAAAGAAAATTTTGTAACCCTTCAAATGGGAGCTGGAGGGCCTGGATATATAGGCAAAAGAGGGGAGGAAAAAGGGGGGGAATGGAATTTAAATTTCCCCGCAAAAGTTGGCCCCCCCGGATATAAAATCTGGGGGGAAACAGAGGGCATTTTTGTAAAGTACCTGGAGAGAAGATCATGGCTGGCCGGTTTTCTAGGGTTTAGGTGGCCGGTCGGCCTTCCCCATGGCCGGTCGGCCAAGGGTCAAAAGGGTCAATGAAGGTTAATGGCCGGCCATGCCAAAAAGAGGGCCTCTCATGTGTGCACAACACAACCATGTGGTCAAAAACTGGAGAGAATGAACCAGGAGAGAGAAAAGGCCACTTTTAGAAGGGGTTCAAAAGGGTCACACACAATTACTGGCCGGCCATATGATATTGGTGGCCTCCCAGGTGTGTACAACACAAATATGTGGTTTGGGGCAAGAAAAAGTGGCCTTAGGGTGGTCAACATTGGCTTTCAAGTGAGAAAAACGGGCGACGGAGGGCGATGGAGGAATAAAACTGGTTGTCAGAACAATTACTGGCCTCCCACCCTTCTATGACCTTCCTAACAATGAAACAGAGGTCCCTGCAAAAAATGAACTCAAACCGATGCAAAATGGAGGTTCGAGGGCCGAAACGCGCAGCCCGAGGCCCCGAAAACTGACTGTTAGGCACCGGAAGTGGTGTTCGACCACGAAGTTGGTTTTTCGGCCCGCAGTGTCCTTCAAAAGGGAGTAAATAAGATGCATGCCAAAAACCGGAGCAAACGGAGGTGGTTAAGCGGTCTCGAACCGAGGCACACGATCAACGGCTCCGAAAAACCGAAAACCGGACTCCAAACGGGCAAAATGGCCTACGACCACGAAACGTAGCCTATGGCCACTGAGAGATGATCTACGAGACCTCTCCCTCCCTTCAGGAAGAGAAAATAGAGCCTGATTCGCAAACCGAGGCAAGACATGAAAGAGTCCGGAAGTCCGGAGGCGAGGCTCGTAGCCGAGACTCTGAAACCTCAGAACGAGCACAATATGCAACATCACCAAGCGCTCAATCGGTGGCGTCTGAGTCTTAAGGTCGGTCAAAAATGAGGTGTCTACACCCACTTGCGAGTGACACTTTCAAACCATTTTCGAAAACAAACACAAGTCGATTTGTTCAAATTCTCGCGACTTAGGCTATACTTGTATGCGTGCGTCATATAGTAAAGTTGGCTAATAACCGGATAAGAACACATGAGGTTTATAAAACAACATATCATGCTTAGTAGAGGCTGATCCTTTGATCGGGCAAGTAGAGGTGCTCATTTCAGGACTTTCTCCTCTCGTACCCAAGTTCCCGAGCCGAGACAACTTTGGTGATGATAGACACGTGGCCTTTGGCATGAGTTAGGGTTTCTTAAATTTTTCAAAAATAAAATATTTAGGTGGCGACTCTATAATCTGGCAAAGCAATCCAATTTCGGCATTATTTGATCTAAAATCAATTTTTCAAATAATTTGCCGGATTGGACTCTTTGGTGTTTATCAGTCTCATATTGCACTTTGTGAGATTAGATTCAGAACTGTGACAGAAGTCTGAACTGTAGGAGACCAATTCCCAGCTCTCCGAAAGGGGGGTGCGCGAAGAAAATCGAGTCCATAGTTTCTGGCGACTCTGCTGGGGATTTAGAGAACTTGACTCGAACGCATGATATGTTGTTTTATCTACATTTATGTATTTCTTTGCATTACATTTGCATAGGTACGCCTACGTCACAGTGTTTGCCATCTGCTATTCCTGAACGGTTTGTCGGAGGCTTGCTTAGAAAAGCATGCCATAAGGCTGTTCGGTTACGGGCTCTGCCACAATGGGAACATAAACCTTGGATATGGATCACCGCTGTACCATTTGATCCTCCTTTCACTTCTCGGTGTTAGAAGCGAGAGGTATATTAGGTGGTCTTGCTGAGGCACCCTTTTTGAGCAATTGATCTAGTTGCATATCGGAAGCCAGAGAGACTGTTCCAAACTAGGACAGGTTGCTCACCCGAATGCAGGAATTTATGAAACCGCATGCGTCTGCAGTGAATCCCTAGTTCCTGACGAAACTAGGACAGGGAAACCCTACCCCACCATAGGGGTGTTTTAGCTCTCACTTGCTTGATATGTGCTGTTAGGGTGTGTCTCTACAGGAATGTATGTATCAGTTGCAAGTTTGGGTATCAGTTTGAGAATATCAGTTTTGAAGCAGAAAATTTGGGGACAGAAATCAGTGTTTGAGTGCAGATTGTCTAGCTTATGATTTCAACTGTGTGTTGTCTCTATCTAAGCCGAGATGTTGTGCGTTTGTTGATTGTTGTTTCATTTTTGCTTTATTTTTCTTTTTGCAAGGTAGTGTTTGTTTCCGACGAGGCAGTTTCCCCCCGAGCACTTTGGACCAGAGTCAGGAGGATTTACAGATCTGAGGATCTTATTGGAGGACAACCAGTGTTCGCTTCACTACCCTTGGTTACGAGACGGAGGATAGTCAGGCGTAGATCACCGGTTCAATAGTCGCAAATTCAGCGGTCACTATCTATGTCCCTTGTGCGCAGTTGGGCTCAGTTTTCTGTTTCCACCTTAGAAAGGGAATATAACTGGTTCTGACAGATCAGCACCACTCTAACAGTATGGAGGACATGATGCATCAACTCCAACAGACTATCGAGGCCATGCAGCGGGATGCTGCTCAATAAGCGGAAGATATCGCTCGTCAAACAAAGGTTATAGCCCAACAGGCTGAACTGATTTCCAAGCTTCAATAGCGGCAGCAACCACAACAAGCAGTAGCTTCTGTTTCGTACCCACCCCCACCTAGGGTTCCGATACCCGGGGATACTACCAATGTCCAGGATAATACAGACATTCCAGCAGGGCCAGTCCTATCCCAGACTTCCAAAGCACCGGCCTACCCAACGGACGCACCGTTCGAGTTTGAGGTCGATTCTACTGCTTTGAAAGTAAGCAAGCTTGAGAAGCTGTTCAAACGAGCTTAGGGAGTCAACTCGATGCTAGATATAGAGGATGGCTACACAAACTTGGCGGTGACATTGCTGGATAGATTTAAAATGCCTCACATAGACTGCTTCGACAATTCGGGAGATCCCATGGTCCATTTGAGGCTATTTTCAGATATTCTGCGGTCGATGGGCCTGACTAGACTGCAGAAGCTATCCCTCTTTGGCCAAACCCTGTCGGGTATTGCGGCTATCTGGTATGCTAAACTGGAGGATTTAGTGAAAAGGAGTTAGGAAGAGATGGCTGAGGCCTTCATTGCCCAATATACTTATAATACTCAAATCGAGGTCACAACTCGTGATCTTGAGGAAACTAGGCAAGAGCCGAAGGAGGGCTTCTCTGACTTCGTCACTCAGTGGAGGGCCAAGGCCTCCATGATGACCACCAGGCCAGCTGAGAAAGACCAGATAAGAATGGTTGTGCGTAATCGGCAACCGAAGCTACTGCAGAAGATGATTGTCTTGCCCTTACCTATCTTTGCTGATCTTCATGAGATTGGGGTACAGATAGAGGACACAATGAAACAGGGTCTAATTGACCATGAAAAGGAGAAGCCCAAACGGGCTTTTACATGCAGTTCAAATGCAGCTATGAGTAGCAATGCAGCTCCAAGGACCTCTGACGTAGGTATGGTCGCCACCACACCAAAAACAGCCACATCCTTTACCGATACATCTGGAGCCACCCCACAACCTGCAAAGTACCCACCTCGGGGCCAGAGGGTTTTCACTTCACTCTACATGTCTCTGTCTGCGGCCTTGAGGGTTCTGATTAAAAAAGGGCGTCTGAAGCCCCTAGAACCATGCCCATTGCCAAATCCCTTCCCTCCTACACATAACCCAGCCAAATATTGTGCCTTCCATCAGCAGCATGGGCATGATACTGACTTATGCTTTAGACTTCATCATGAGATTCAAGATCTCATTGACAACAAAGTGATAGGGCCTCCTGAGAAACCAAACGTCACTACAAATTCCCTCCACCCAGGCAAGTAAACCTAATCCAAACAATGGCCGTCCCATACGACCCTAGCATATACATCACTCCCTCTCACTTGCCTAAGCCGGCGCTGTTCATCCCAGAAAGCACAGACTTGTGCATGATAAGCACGTCCATATCCCAACCCGAACCCGTGGTGGTGGCTGTGATAGAAGAGGGTATGCTTGAGGGCTCTGTGAGCTTAACTAAAGAATAGTACAACCCTTGTCGCTTTATTGCGCCAGCTGGTCAAGCCAGACCTAGGGTGGAGTTGCTGAAGGGAACTGAGGTTAATGTAGTCCGAGAGGACGGACTAAGCCAGGGGTTGGATAATTTAGCTGAGCTTGATGAGGATATCGCTAATTTGTAATTTTTCGATGAGCAGGATCCGGGGGATGTGCGCATTAACTGGTTTGACCTGAATGGTTCAACGGATAATACAGGGTGGCTTAGTGATAAGCCAGATATTGATGAGGAGTCAACCAAAGTAGGAAAAGCTGGCAGTTCTACAATGACCGGAACGGTCGACAACAAAGGGAAGTTGCTGGAGAGCACCGGTACAAAGAAATTTGCTCAAGAATTGGGTAGCTTGTGTACAACTGATACAGAACAAGAGGCCGCGTTGAAATGGTTCAAATAAGAAAGAATTGAGACTGACCACAGGGCTAGAAAAGTCGAAGCCCCTGCGGGGACAGAATATGTTGTGAACATGGGAACAATTACAGTGGAATCGGACAGTTGTTTGTCAGTTACCGAGGGAATGTGGTGGGAAGACGATGATTTGCGTCTTGTCCACATTGATGAGGACTGGGGACAGAATCTGCTAGATGATATGTGGTATACTGAGGAAGTCAATTAGATGACTCAAAGTGGCGGTACTTCAGGCCCCCACACCTAGATCAGCCAGAGGCATCAGGAAAAGACAAGGAAGCTGAGAAACAGAAAGATAGATTGTTGGAGAAGGAAGCTGTACTGAAACAACTGAAAAAGATTCAAACAGACATCTCCATCTGGGGATTGCTCATGGCCTCACAGGTGCATAGACAAGCCATCTATCAGCAATGGACAAGGCTAAGCTCTCTATTGACACAACCCCCAAGTAGTTAGTGGGACTGGTGTTCCCGAGTGGCGCTTCACTGACTTTGACATTTTCAAATAAAGAATTACTGCCTGAGGGCTCCGAACACAACAAGCCGTTATACATCTCTGTGGAGTGTAAAGAGAAGTGGATACCAGTTGTCTTAGTTGATACGGAATCTGCAATTAATGTGTGTCCATTGCGTATGGCCTATGCTATCTGTTTGAAGCTGGCAGATTTCGCACCAACAGCCCAGGTGATTTGAGCTTATGACAATACCAGTTGAGAAGTGATGAGGACAGTGTGGATCAAAACTCAGGTTGGCTCGGCACAATAGGACATCGAGTTCCATGTTCTGGATGTTCTAGCCACTTTTAATTTACTCATTGGATGGCCGTGGCTGCACCAAGTAAGAGTTGTCTCTTCCACTTTGCATCAGATGCTAAAGTACCCCCATGGAAAGGGGGTAGCTATTGTTTTTGGGAACTCTTCCGTACATCCGCCACCGGAGGTTACTACGCCAATCTTGGAAATTGTGCACGGCGAGGAGGATGTCTTCTTGTCTGGGTTCACCTTGGCCGAGGCTCACGTAGTACAAGATATTCTGGCTATTGATGAGGGATTGTACGTCAGTCCGTAATCCATTTACCTCATGAATAAGCTTCAACATGTACCTGGAATGGGATTGGGAAGGAGCGGTCGGAAGGGCGTCGCTGTATTGGCCGAAATGCCACACAACCCTTATACTCTTGGTTCAGGTTACACGCCTACCAAAGAGGATTGGGTAAGAAAGAGAAAGGAGATGGCAGGAAGAGCCAAGGGTAAACAAGCTGGGAAGCACTATGAGTTAGTGCATAGACCTATTCAAGGAACCCTGAACAGCCGTTTTTTCCGAGAGGGGGAAGATTTCCCATTTTGTGGCTTTCTTGAGCCATGGCTGAATTTTGAAAAGCGGCATTTGCTCGGCTTCAAGATCTTTTTTGACTTACAGTTGCAAGGGGATGAAGCTACAGAAGAGCAAACTGACCTACCAGTTGTGGCTAAACAGTGCATAGAGGATGAGTCCGATGGCACAGAACTTGAGATGGGAGCAACGCTGGCCTGTTTCCTTTCAGATCCTCATAGCACACCGGAGAGCTCGGGGGGTGACTTCTCTGTTTCCATGATTGGAGATCAAACGGCTGTAGGCCCCTTTTCTGGCATTCTGGACGCATCTATCACACTCTCCTTCGTTTGGCAGTTCGAGGAGGGCTTTTTGTCTAGCAGTTCTGAGTTAGGTAGTGAACCAGATTCTGATTCCATAGAGTTTGTGGAGTCAGAATCAGATTCTAGTTCTTCTAAGTCAAAGTCCAGTATTTCTGGGGTTGATAACCCGGATGCCGTTGTTTTGTCCAAATCGTCTTTTTCCTTTTCTTTTAAGTCGGTTGTAACCGAGGAATTAGACGAACTGGAAGTTGTGAATGAGAATGGTACCACTGCTGTTTTCGAGTACTTTTCTGTGCCACTCCTTTATTGCATTAATCAAGATTTTCAAAACTTTGATAAAAACGATGAGGAAGAAATTCCTCCGATTTTGAAACATTTGATTGATTGAGAGCAGGAGAGGTTTGTAAAACCTTTGGTCGATGAAATAACTTCAATTAATGTTGGTACTGAAAAGGATCCGCGTCTGGTCCAGATCAGGGTCCATGTTGTCTTTGGAGGAACGCGAGCGCTTGGTCGTTTTATTAAAAGATTTCAAAGATGTTTTCGCGTGGTCGTACGAAGACATGTCTGGAATCGATTTTGAGATTGTACAACACCGGATCCCTCTTGACCCTGAGGCCCAACCCGCCAAGCAGAAGCTTCGGACAATACGCCTGAATTGGGCTCTGAAAATCAAGGAAGAGGTCACCAAGCAGATAGATACAGGATTTCTATTAGTATTTGAGTATCGTACTTTGTTGGACAACATTGTTCCGGTACCGAAGAAAGATGGCAGAATTCGGGTATGTGTGGATTTCAGAGATCTGAACAAAGCTAGTCCGAAGGACGACTTTCCTCTATCGCATATCGACGAGTTGGTGGACTTCACTGCAAGGCATGTGCTGCTCTCTTTTATGGATGAGTTTTCTGGGTACAACCAGATCTTGATGGCACCCGAGGATAGGGAGAAGACTGCTGTAGACACCCCATTTTTGACCGACCTTAAGACTCAGACGTCACTGATTGAGCGCTTGGTGATGTTACATAATGTGCTCATTCAGAAGTTTCAGAGTCGCGGCCGTTAGCCCTACCTCCGGACTTCCGAACCCTCTTTTGTGCTTTGCCTCGGTTTGCGAACCAGGCTCGGTTTTCGCTATTCCTTTTTCTGAGGGGAGGGAGAGGTCCCGTAGACCATTTCTCAGTAGCCGTAGGCTACATTTTGTGGCCGCAGGCCATTTTGCCCATTCCGGAGTCTGGTTCCCGGTTTTCAGAGCCGTCAGGCCGTGTGCCTCGGTTCGGGACCGCTTAACCATCTCCGTTTGTTCTGATTTTTGGCATACTTCCTTTCCAATCCCTTTTGAGGGACACTGGGGTCTAAGAAACCCACTTCATGCCCGAATGCCACTTTCGGTGCTTAACAGCCCATTTTCGGGACCTCGAACTGCGCGTTTTGGCCCCCGAACATTCGTTTTGCAACGGTTTTCGTTCATTTTTGGCAGGTGCCTCTGTTTTATCACCAGGGAGGTCACTGGAGGGTGGGAGGCCAGCAATTATCTTGGCAACCAGTTATATTCCATTTTCGCCCTCCGACACCCGCTTTTCGCACTTCCGAGCCAATGTTGAACACCTTGGAGCTACTTTCTTCAACCCCAAACCACATATTTGTGATGTACACACATGGGAGGACCCTAAAAGTTCATGGCCGGCCAGAAAATCCAATTGACCCTTTTGAACTCCTCCTTCCGAGCCAATGTTGAACAACCTGGGCCCTTTTTCTTGAACTTTGAACCACATATTTGTGTTGTACACACATGGGAGGATCCTAATATCATATGGCCGGCCACTATTTCCTTTTGACCCTTTTGAACCCCTCCTAAAATTGGCTTGTTCTCTCTCCTGTTTTAGAATTTCCAAATTCGAACCACAGGGTTGTGATGAGGAGGCATGGGAGGACACCATTATGTGGTGGCCGGCCACTATTTCAAGTTGACCCTTTTGACCCCTAGCCGGCCGGCTAGGGGGGGTGGCCGGCCGGCCACTTCCAAGCCCAATAGGTGGCCGGCCATGTTCCTCTCTCCTTCCACTTTACAACTGTGTAGCCCTTTCCCCCAGAAAATATCTGTATCCGGGGGATATTTTGTGGGGGAAAGTCTTGATCCTTTTCCCCCACCCTTTCCTTCCATACTCCCTCTCCTTTTGGTCCATATAACCAGCAGGCCATGTTTTATTAATGGGTTGGAGAAAATCATCTTCAAGCCTTGATGCAAAGTTCATCCTCTATCTCTCTCATTTCCTTGAAAACCTCCAAGTCCAACACCACCATTTCTTCTACACCACCACCCCCACCCTTCCATCCTCCATTCCAGAAGTGTGAAGGTGTTCTCCAAGGCCTAAGGAGCCACAAACTCAAGCCAAGAGGCAACCAAAGTCAAGCCTTCAAAGGTAAGTCCACTTTCCCCATTTTTGAGCTAATTTTTGTAACATTTCTAAGCCATACATGCTTATTGATTTGAGCTCCGACCAAAACTGAAAATGGCCTTCTTTTAAGCTCATTTTCTTGTTTCATTAAGGGCTCAACCCTGTTTGAGCCCTCCATATTGCACTTTCTTCAATATTCTCCTTGAATGCCATTTTCTTGCATGCTTTAGCAGTCCATTATGCTTCCATTTTTGGACGATTTACAGGCCTAGAGATGGCCTTATTTTGACCTTCTTAACATGTTTTATTAAGGGTCTTTGCTTGTTTGATGAATATTTTGCATACTTTGTGTTATAGCCTCTTTTGGGCCTCATTTTGCATTGCATTTCTAGCATGTTTGTATACTGTTTTTGGGTTTTTACAGTTCTGTAAATATGCTTATTTTTGGTCCCTCTTCAATGTTGTAGAAGGGAATTTTTCAGTTTGGGCATTGCATATACCACTTGCCTCTTTGGCCACCTTTTGGCCCTTTTTCTTGCATAGGAGTGTAGCCATACCTGTGTTTGTTTTTGGGGTTTTTACAGTTCTGGAAAACATCATATTTTGGGCCCCTCTTCAATGTTGTTAAAGGGTCCTAACTCATTTGGAGTTAGCAGTTGTGAGTTGCTTCATAATCTCATGTTAGGGCCATTTTTGCATGCTAATTTTGCCCTATCTTTGCTTGCTGTTTGGCCATGTTTTGTACTAGTAAAATGCTTATTTTGGGGCTGCCTTGCTTCTGTCTTACATTCCATGTACCAATTATGCTTGCTTTGTATAGCTGTAAGCCATTTCATGTGCCTAAATTTGCATTTCGGGAGAGATTCCATGCATCGGGTGTGATTTCGCTTCATTTCGGGGCTGTTTTCCCCCACATTTCAGTGCTGAAATTCCCTTATCATGTTTGCATAGCATTTCCATGCATTCGCATTGCGTATGCCATTGCCTCGGTTTGCATGCCCGTGTGCACGCGTTTCGAGGCTCTTCATTTTCATCCATCGGCCTCTTATGTGAGTGTGGCTGAGGCTCTCTCATGTTAGTATAAGTCCATGTTGCATTCTATATGCCATTTCCATGCCATTGCATTGCATATACCATTGCCTCGGTTTGCGTGCCCGTGTGCACGCATTTCGAGGCTCTTTATTTTTATCCACCGGCATCCTATGTGAGTGTGGCTGAGGCTCTCTCATGTTGGTATAAGCCCATATCATATTTTCATGTCATTTGCATTGCGTATGCCATTGCCTCGGTTTGCGTGCCCGTGTGCACGCGTTTCGAGGCTCTTCATTTTCATCCACCAGCCTCTTATGTGAGTGTGGCTGAGGCTCTCTCATGTTAGTGTAAGCCCATATCATATTTCCATGTCATTTACATTGCGTATATCATTTTCTCGGTTTGCGTGCCCGTGTGCATGCATTTCGAGGCATCTCATTTTTACATCATAGTGCATATTAGGTTGTATCTTAGATCGCATTCTGTCATTTTCTCAGTTTGCGTGCCCGTGTGCACGCATTTCGAGGCATCTCATTTTCATAGCATTGTGTATGCTAGGCTGTATCTTAGTTGCATTCATACATGTCATGCATATTGCATCGTGTTCGGGATAGGAGTTAGCCCAGGCACGGGAAACGAGGTGCATTTCGTGCTCCGAGTGACGGAATGTGTCTCAATTCCCCAGTCACCGACACTCCGGATCATCCATGGAGTTAGGTTTAGCTGTGTTTTTATGTGCATTCATCCTATATTGAATTGTGCATTTCGACTCCTCGGCCATCATGCCTCGATATGCGTGATTGATGGCACGAGGATCGAGGCATGCATATATCTGTGAAAATACATTGCTATGCCCCTTTCCTGCTCTCTGTTGCAGCAAAATGAAGAATCAGCAACTTTTCGGAGCTCGACACGCTTTCCAAGATAACTGCTAAACAGAGGCTAATTGGGGCATCCCGGTGGATTTCCGCGCAAGACAACCCGGACATGCATCATCCATCAGAAGCAAGGCAGTCCCTGGCTTGCACGCCAGTTTTACAGTTTTCTTAGTTAATTTAATTAATTAATTAGGAATTTGTATATTATTTGGACTGTACTATTCTTTCATTTGGGACTGTATTATTTATTCAGACCCTCTGCGCGAGGGCACAACTGTAATAAAGTGTGTGTGTGTGTGTTGTATGTCTTCCAACCCCACGTCTTTCTCCCTTTTATTTATCCGCTTATGATGGTTAGATTAGGGCATATTTCAATTAGCATACAGTATGACAGCATGTTTGCATCATTCATCTGTTTTGCATGCACCGGGTTCGGCGCATCATACTAACTGCATTGTATTTCAATTCCCAAGTTGAATACATGATAGCTGTAGCATTTCATATGCCATGTTTAGAATAGCCGAGCCTGCTATATTTGCATTTTTGCATGTGTTGCATTAGGCATTTCTGTATACTTAGGATCATGCATGATTTCTAATGAAGTTTCTATTTTGGCTTGGAGTACTCGGTAAGTTTTATGCTTTAGCATCCTTGCATGCGTGTGGGTGACTGCCATAAATAGCATGCTTACCATGAGGCTAAATGCTTATGTGATATAACTGCCTGAATGCTTGTGGGTGAAGGTTGGGTTACTTGGATTGGAATAAATCATCAACTGTTTGTTTTAAAGCCTACTAGATAGTGGCAAAACTATCTTTTCTAAGCCCACCTGAGGGTGGCAAAATCTGCATTTTAAGCCTACCTGCGGGTAGCACCATCAAACCATTTTCAAACAAACAAACATGAAATGTTTTTGTTCCAATTCAGGCGATCCAGTCTATACTTGTATGCTGTGTGCATCACATAGTAACCTAGGCTAATAACCGGAATAAGAACACACAATGTTTTCAAAAATAGATATAATGGTTAGTAGAGGCCGATCTTTGATCGGGCGAGCGGGGGTGCTCACGAAGTGACCTTCCCTAATCGTACCCAAGTTCCTGAGCCGAGGCAACTTTGGTGATGACGGATACGTGGCCTTTTGGCACCGAGTCAGGGTTTCCTAAATTTCCCAAAATAAAATATTTAGGTGGCGACTCTGTATCTGGCAAAGCAGTCCATGTTTGGCACTTCTTTCAAAAATCTGTTTTCTTAAAACGATTTGCCGGATTTGGACTCTTTGGTTCAGACTTAGAACCGTGACTACAAGTCGAGTCCGAGCTGTAGCGAGGTCCCCCGCGAGCTTGTTACAACTGCCTTCACCACACCGTGGGGAACCTACTACTATAGGGTGATGTCGTTCGATTTGAAGAATGCTGAGGCTACTTATCAACGGGTTGCAACCACGATCCCACACGATATGATCCACAAAGAGGTTGAGGTGTATGTGGACGACATAATTGTCAAGTCTAAGGAAAGAAGGGGCTACTACACCGCCTTGAAGAAATTTTTCCAACGGATCAGAGAATATTGGCTGCAATTGAATCCTCAGAAATGTACATTTGGTGTCACAGTAGGGAAATTACTGGGGTTCTTGATTACACAAAGGGGCATTGAAGTCGATCATTATAAGATTAAGGCCATCTTAGAAATGCCACCACCAAGGACTGAAAAGGAGGTGCAAGGCTTTCTAGGTAAAGTGCAATTCATAATACCGTTTATTGCAAAATTAACCTTGACTTGTGAACCATTATTTGGTCTCCTGAAGAAAGGAAATAAATTCCAATGGGATGACCGATGCCAGGTTACTTTTGAGCAGATCAAGCAGTATCTACAAAACCCACCCGTATTGTCACCGCTAGAGCCGGGGAAGCCGTTGATTTTGTATCTGTCAGTAACCGACACGACTATGGGCTGTATGCTTGCACAAGAATCTGAGGATAAAGTGGAGAAGGCTATCTATTACCTGAGCAAGAAGATGTTGGAATATGAGACCCGTTATACTCCACTGGAAAAGGCTTGTTTGGCCTTGGTATGGGTTACCAGGAAGTTGAGGCACTATCTGTTAGCTCACTCCGAAATTCTGGTTTCGAGATTGGATCCCATCAAATATCTCTTCGAGAAACCAGCGCTTACAGGTAGGCTAGCCCTGTTGGTTGCTTCTTCTATCTGAATTTGATTTGAAGTACATGACTCACAAGTCTGTGAAAGAGAGAGCGGTAGTGGAGTTCCTAGCCGATCATCTAGTTGAGGGAGACGAAGCAGTAGAGTATCTGTTCCCAGATGAGGCCACTCTGCAGGTCAAAGAAGAAATTTGAACTATGTACTTTGACAGAGTATCTAACCAGTACATGTATGGGATAGGGGTGTTGTTGATAGCGCCCAACAATTTCCATATACCTTTAGCTTTCAAACTCTGGTTCAAGGTATCAAACAACGAAGCAGAATACGAGACATGTATCACTGGCTTGGAAGCCGCCCTGGAACTAGGGGCAAAATGGTTGGACGTCATTGGGGACTCGAACCTGGTTGTGTCTCAAGTGAAAGGAGACTGGAAGGTTAAAGAAGAATGGATAAAAATCTATCATCAAACCCTGGACGTTCTGATTCCCAAGTTTGAGAAGCTAACCTTCACGCATCTATTAAGAGGGAACAACAGGTTCGCTGACGCTTTATCAACTCTATCTTCCATGATAGACATCCTTTTAGGAGTCCGGATGTGTTCGATCATTATTGAACAGAGGTATATGCCGGCCTACGAGTTGATTGTCGCAATAGATGAAGTACAAGATCAGAATCCGTGGTATCATGATGTCTGGAACTTCTTGGAAAAGGAGGCTTATCCACCAGGGGAAAATGCCAAAGATAAAAGGGCGATACGACGAATGGTTGCTCAATTTATCATCTGCAGGGGTAAATTGTACAAACGAGGCCATCTGGGAATGCATAAACTGTGTGTTGATGAAGAAGAGTCGAAGCACCTAATGGAAGCCATCCACGGAGGAGAGTGTGGTTCGCACATGAGCGGAGTGATGCTAGCTCGGAAGATTCTCAGACAGGGTTACTACTGGTCAACCATGGAGGAGGATTGTATCGGTTTTGTTCGGCGATGCCACAAATGCCAGATCCATGCAAACTGCATGAACATCCCGCCGTCGAAGCTGTATAACATGACTTTACCATGGCCATTTTCAGTCTGGGGAATTGATGTTATTGGGCAGTTACTCCGAAGGGGTCAAACGGGCATGAGTATATCCTGGTGGCGATAGACTACTTTACAAAGTGGGGCGAGGCCCAATCCTACGTAGTGCTGAAAGTGTCGCATGTAGCCAAGTTCATCAAGAATAACATCATCTGTCATTATGGGGTCCCAAATAAGATTATCTCGGATAATAGTTCCCACTTCAAGAAGAAAGTGATCGACTTGTGGGAGAAGTACAACGTGGCTTTTCATAAGTCATCCACATATCAACTGCAAACCAACGGAGCTATTAAGGCCGCCAACAAGAACATCAAGCACATTCTACAAATGATGGTGGAAACCTACAGGGACTGGCCAGATAAGTTATCATTTGCTCTTTGGGGCTACAGAACATCAATCCAAACATCTACTAGGGCAACTCCATATTCTCTCGTTTATGGGATGGAGGCTGTTCTACCGATTGAAGTTGAGGTTTCGTCACTGCGGGTTATGGCTGAGTGCTAGATAGCGGAAGCAGATTTGCAGCAGAGCAGGTTCGAGGAACTTATGTTGTTCGACGAGAGGAGACTGAAAGCACTGTACCATGTTCAAGGTTATCAACGCAGAATCGCTAGGGCTTGCAACAAGAAAGTTAAGTCCAGGAATCTGAAAGAAGTGGGTTTGGTGCTCAAAGACAACCGAGCTCCCATCCATGACCCTAGGGGCAAGTTCAGACCCATTTGGACTGGTCCTTATATCATCAAATCTATTTGGTTAGGTGGAGCTGTCATTCTTATGGATTTAGATGGCCTCGAATTCTCCCAACCAATCAACATGGACAAGTTGAAGAAATACTACCCTTGAGAGGCTCGCTAGGCCGAAAACCCGAAAGGGCGACCTAGGCAAAAGTTAGAGCACAAAAAATTTGAAATTAGAAAAACTGAGCTCGCAAGGTTGAAAACCCAAAAAGGGCGGCCTTGACAAAAATTAGAGCACAAAAGGAGAGTGTTAGAACCCCGAGTGAACTCGAACCGAACTACGTAAGGCTTGATTCCCATCTTTAGGATACGTAGGCAACTTCATTCTGAAGTCCAGCCATAAACACTTCCAAATCAATTGTGTCCATGTGATTGTTTTGGTCATCTTTGTCTTTTCTACATCCAAGAGTTCGGTTGTGATCTCCAGTGTAGTGCTATTTAGACAAGGGGCAAATTTCCAGTTATTGGATTTGGGGTTGTACATCTCAGCGATAGATCTCGGGTGTGTCCAGTTGTGACCCTTATCGAAAATGGTTTTGAAAATTTTTAATAAAAGTTGATTTTGTTCAAATTAATCTTTTTACAACTTAGACCATTTTTGGACCAAAAGGAAAATTTCTAGTACCCATAACCTTCAATTTCATTGATTTCAATACAGAGTTCTCCGACTCTTGATACAAATTAAAGTTGTTTTTTATTACATTCAAAAGGAAAACTTGAAAGTACAGATTAAAGCAATAAACTTGGGGCATAGTTGAGTTAGGTGTTCCTGCGCCCCCTCCAAGAGCTTGTGGAAGCTTCAGATGCCAAAATAGGCCCGGTTTGTGCCTCATCTTCAAGCCAAGCTATGCATTCGCCAGAAAGAAATTGGGAGCGAGGGCCAGAAGTTCTCTTGTCCTCCATGCAGTGGTATATCGAGCTAGCTGTGAGTCTCGAATCAGAAATGAAGTTGGGTACTCTATCTCCTCTTCTGGGCAAGTCTGATCATGTCCGAGCTGACGCTTGAATCGAAATGGAAAGTAGAAAACACAGTGTGTCAAGCTAATCAACTGAATGCCAGGCTGTCGGGACATGCTGTAGCTCATCTCAGGCAGATCAAACCAGAGGGCAATGCCAAGTAATGTGTAGACCGCCTAGAACTTCGCTCCGTGCGCAGGGGCGCGAATCGTTGTTCTTAGCTACTATAGTTCGGACTCCTATCACGGTTCTGAATCTAATCTCACAAAGTGCAATGTGAGACTAATAAATCACTAAAGAGTCCAAATCGGACAAATCGTTTTGGAAAAATCGATTTTAATCAAAAAGCGCCAAACATGGACTACTTTGCCAGATTTCAGAGTCGCCACCTAAATATTTTATTTTGGGAAATTTAGGAAATCCTGACTCGTGCCTAAGGCCACGTGTCCGTCATCACCAAAGTTGCCTCGGCTCGGGAACTTGGGTACGAGAGTGGAAGGTCATGCAATGAGCACCCCTGCTCGCCCGATCAAAGGATCGGCCTTTACTAACATGATATGTTGTTTTTGAAAACACATGTGTTCTTATTCCGATTTATTAGGCTAGCTTACTATGTGATGCGCACAGCATACAAGAATAGACTAAATCACCTAAATTGGAACAAAACATCTCATGTTTGTTTGTTTGAAAATGGTTTGAAGTTGCTACTAGCAAATAGGCTAAGTCGCGGATTTGCCACCCTCAAGTGGGCTTAGAAAAACATGATGATTTGACACTTTAAGTGGGCTTAAAACTTGCAATTCGATGAATTGTTCCAATTCAATCAATCCAACCTTCATCCACAGGCATTTATGCAGTTATATCAATTAAGCAAATAGCCTCATGGCAAGCATGCTAATCATGGTAACACTTATACGCATGCAAGGTTGCTAAAGCAAAAACACTCATAGTGTACTCCGAGTCAAAAAAGAAGCTAGTTAGTAATCATGCATGATCCTACCTATGTTAAGAATGCCTAATGCAACACATGCAAAATGCAACTAAGATAGGCTCGGCTATTCTAAAATGTCATGTGAAATGCAGCACTTGATAACATGTATTCAAATTGGTATTGAAATACAATGTAGTTTGTATGATGCGCCGAGCCCGGTGCATGCAAGACAGATGAACGGATGCAAATATGCTAGCATAAGGGTGCTAATTGAAATATGACCCTAAACTAACTATCGAAAGCTGGTAAATAAAAGGGAGAAAGAAATGGGGGTTGGAAGACATGCATCACACACACGCACGCTTATTACAACAGTTGTGCCCTCTCGACGGAGGGCCCGAATAATAAGCTAACTAGCTAATCTAAACTAATTATTACAAAATAAAGCTAATTAACTAACAAGTTGACTCATTATTACAAAACAAGCTAACGAGCTAACTACACTAGCTAATTAAATACAAATGAAAAGCTAAATGCATTAACTACTTAAGTTCAGAACCAAAGTGTAAGCTAGCTAAACAAAGCAGTTAAAAGGAGCCTCTGGTCGAGAAGCGCATGCATGCTCGGTCGCCTCGTTCAGAAATCCATTGTTATGCCCTAACTTGCCTTTGTTTGCATTTGTTTTCAAAGTACTTCACAAAGCTCCAGATAGCTTCTACTCCGTCATGGGAACCTCCAGGAAGGCTGCCGACCACTTATTGGTGTTGTAGACCACTTACATTTGTTGCAGACCAGAAAAAGTGGTCGGCCAGCTACTTTTTCTGGTCTGCCGACCAGAAAATTCTGCACTTCTCCATTTTGCTGCAATAGAGAACAAAAAGGGGCACAACAGTGTATTTGCAAGGTATGTGTGTATAACCACCCTCCCTATCATTTCTTAAGCTCAAGGGAGTGTAGTTCTCGACTCTCGGACCACCAACCGAGCATTGCAATGCACGATGGCTGAGAAGCCAAGTTTGCACAATTCAATGTAAATGAATGCACAAATAACACATAAAAGCCTTAACCCCTATCATGCATGATCAAGAGGGTCGGCGACTGAGAAATGAGGCACGTTTATGAAATGTCCCTCGTTTCTTGTGTTTGGATTAACACCCTCTCTAAACACAATGCAATGAAACATGATCAACTTATCAAAGCTAATGGCATGCAAACTCAATGCAATGCATGCAAACATAATACAACACAACAAGCATGCAAACACAATGCAAACAAAAACATTCAAACAACATGCTCAATGGACTTAAACCGAATATGGACAGACCTCAATCATGCGCAAAACAGTGGCCAAAATGTTGAAATGATGGCATGAAATGCAAGACAATGCATGCACATGCAATGGCTCTTCATCTAAACATAAGATCACAACTCTCAAACATGAGCAAGGAGTGACAAACATGGAAGTGTGACAACACTAAGCGCTCTGAAATCATGTATGGAATGGTGCCAAACCACTCAAACAACACAAGTATGGCATGCAAGAGCCCTTAAGCATGAAAACTAGTGAAGTGGACTACACAAGAGGCATGCAATGCATGGCACAAATGGATGAACCAGCCACAAACAGAGCTCCAATAGGTCAAAACAAAGACTAAGACATGCTGAGATGGGAGCTCAAAGGTCTAGGCATGCATGCATGCATACAAGCTAGGCCACAAGCTAGGCAACAATGCACAACCCTTGAAAGTATTCAAAGAGTGAAAGGAGTGGGAACATGGCAATGCTATGTGCTCTGAAATATCATGGTAGATGATGCCAAATCATGTACATGTCACAAACTAAGCATGCTATGGTGCTCAAAACTCAAAGCTAACAAGGCCAATTGCACTACACCTATGCAATACATGAAGCATATGGCCAATACAACCCAAAACAGTCCTAGACCATGCCAAAATGATTCTAAAACATGCATGGAGCAAAGCCAAAATAAGCTAGCGTGAAGGGCCAAAACATGGAGGAAGCTAGGCCAATAAGGAGGATTACACTACACCTACCAAAACCAAGCATGAGATGACTTCACCAACAAAAATTAGAGCTATATCATGGCAAAATAGGACCAAATACACACTGAAATGGTGGCCCAAAAGCCTAGGAAAGATGGCACACACAATGGCTCATGTTCAAGGCATAAAGCACAAACCCTCCAATGCATTGAATGAATGAAAGATGTGAGTGTATGGCCACACTACATGCACTGAAATCACATATCAAATGATGCCAAATCATGAAAATAGCCCAAGGAATGCATGCTAGTGGCTTGGATACTCGAAGCTAGTGAGCTAGAATGCATTATGGCTATACAAAGCATGGAATGCATGACCAAAACAACATGAATCAGAGCTTAAGCATGCTAAAACATGGACAACATCTTCTTGGAGTTGAGCCAAAACATGCAAGAATGATGGTCCAAACACATGATACATGTTAGGCAAGATTGCAAGATTACACTACAAGTGTAGAATGCATGCAAGTGGTGACTCAACCAAGCTAAAACAGAGGTATGCCATGTCAAAATAACACCAAAAACTTACTGAGATAGGACCAAAGCATGCTAGAAAGATGAGCTCAAACATGAGGCATACAAGGCTAGTATCCAAGATACAAGGAGAAGGGATGACCCCCTCCTATTTGGGACTTCAAAACACACTTTCCACCACTGAAATTCCTCTGAGTTTCAATGGTGAGAAGGCCGTCCCAATAACTTAAAAGGATAGCACAAAACCAAGGCCGAACAAGGCACAAGAGGGGGTAGACCACCCCCAACACCAATAAGGCCTTAAACAAACATTTCAAGCATAAAAAATCAAAACTTTTTGTAATTAAAAGTTAGGCCTAAATCAGCATGCAAATAGGGCCAAAAGCTTAAACAAAAAGCAAGGTTTAAAGGGTTAAAAGCTTACCCTTGTAGAACCACTTCAAAGCTGCAACTCCAGCAAACTTTATGAGCTCAAACCAATCCAAAAACACCAAAACCAGCTTCTAAGTGCCTTAGCAACAAAATGATGGTGTTTCATTATCTGTTTGTGTGCAAAAGTGTGAAGAAATTACACTTTCAAGCACAAAATATATAAGGAAAGGAAGAAGTATAGATATAGATGATATGTATAGCCCTCAGCCAAAAATTCTCAACCTGAGATAAGAGGGAGGAGGTTCTCTCTTATAGAAAACCAAGCACCAAGCTTGTTGAAGAAGTTTGAAGCTTAGACTAATCCATCCATACACGTGTATGGAGGATGCAATCTGTGCACTCCAGCTGGCACAGTTGGCATCCACAACACCTACAGAAACTCCAGGAAAGCTGCTAACCAGTTGAAGTGGTCGGCCAGCTACTTTTACTGGTCGGCTAGCTACTTTTTCTGGTCGGCCAGGACAAAAAGTGGTCTCCTAGAAAGAAAAGTGGTCTCCCAGGGGGGAAAGTGGTCTTCCAAGGGGGAGAGGTGGTCTGCACCAGGAAAACAAGGTGGTGGCATGGTGGGAGACCACTTTTTCTAGCTGCAAACCACTTGTAGACCACCAAAAGTGGTCTACAGGGAAGAAAAGTGGCTAGCGGGGAAGAAAAGTGGTTTTCAGGGATAGAAACTGGTCTCCCACCCTTATTCCACCCTGCAAGCAAGGAAAACAAGGTTTGTGCCAAAAACAAACCAAAAAGGATGCAAGACGAAAGTCCGGGGGTCAAGGCGCGCTGTCGGAGGCTTCGAAAACTAGCCAATGGGCACCAAAAGTGGTCTACAAGAGAAAAGTGGTCTACGACCACAAAAAGTGGTCTCCAAAACCTCAGTGTCCCTCTAGGCAGAGGCAACAAGGCATGGTCCGAAAACCAAGCCAAGAGGAGAACGTTAAGCGATCCCGAGACAAGGCGCGCGGTCGAAGGCTCCGGAAACCGAAAACTAGTCTCCAAGAGGGAAAAGTGGTCTACGACCACAAAAAGTGGTCTACAATCATAAAAAAGTGGTCTACAGACCTCCCTCTTCCTCTAAGGAAGCGGAAACAAGGTTTGGTTCAAAACCAAACCAAAAGGGAAACAAAACAAGGCGCTCAGCCAAATGCTCCGGAAATAGGAAACTGGCCTACCAGAGGGAAAAGTGGTCTACGACCACAAAAAGTGGTCTACAGACCTCCCTCTCCCTCCAGGGAAGGGGAAACAAGGTTTGGTTCAAAACTAAACCAAAAGGGAAACAAGACAAGGCGTTCGGCCAAAGGCTCCGGAAACCGAAAACTGGCCTACTAGAGGGAAAAGTGGTATATGACCACAAAAAGTGGTCTACGGACCTCTCTCTCCCTCCAGGCAAGGTCAACAAGGCCTCATCCACAAACCGAGCCAAAACACAGAGAGTTCAGAGGCCCGGAGGCAAGGCACTCAGCCGAAAACTCCGGAAACTCAAAACGAGCACAAACATGCGCGATCACCGATCACTCAATCGATGACGTCTGAGACTTAAAATCGGTCAAAAATGGGGTGTCTACAGTTGCCCCTCTTTGGCAGAACTCAAAAGTCAAGAAGTGACGGGAGTGAATGTCAAAGCCCAGAGACGACCAATTTTTGACAAGGTCGAAGACTTAGAGAAACAGGCAAGATAACAAAGAGATGCGCCCGCAGGCAGGGGCAAAATGCAAATGACAATGCACAATGCCAAACATAACTTATGATCATGAAAAGAGAGCTGTAATGAAGCAATTATGCAAAATAAATGCAACATTTTAAGTGAATGCTACGCAAACAAGTAAACACGAACCAAACTACATCTCATGCAGAAAGGATGTAAGAAAATTAAACAATTCTCACTGCATCTCACGCGGAGAAGGCTAAAAGCGACTACCGAGAACACCCGGAGTCTTAAACATAACACTTTCTAGGAGAAGGGTACGTCCAAACGCATGCCAAACGTGAGTGGAGAAGGGTAACAATCAAATTCAAACGAAACTTCTCTTGAATGAACCGTACATACAATATCATTCCTGCACAAAAGAGAGATTTCGACAAGTACAATATAATGGGAACACATGATTAACGCTATATCAAGATACAATATCAACACAAGATAAACACGTGCACATATGATGCTGATGGAAATATGCATAGTAATGTAAGTGAAAAGTGCATAGCAATGCAAGTGAAACGTGCATAACAATGCAGGCAGAACACGCGTGTCAACACAAGTAGAGAGATGCATAATAATGCCACCGGAACGTGCATAACAATGCAGGCGAAACGTGCGTGACAACGCAAGTGAAGAGTGCATGAAAATGCAGGTGAAGTGTGCATAACCATGCAACTAAAAGGTTGCATAACAATGCAGGTGAAACGTGCGTGACAACGCAGGTGAAACGTGCGTGACAACGCAGGTGAAACGTGCGTGACAACGCAAGTGAAGAGTGCATGACAATGTAGGTGGAGTATGCATAACAATGCAACTGAAAGGGTGCATAACAATGCAGGCGAAACATGCATGACAACGCAAGTGAAGAGGGCATGACAATGCAGGTAGAAGGGTGCATAACAATGCAGGTAGAACGTGCGTGACAACGCATGTGAAGAGTGCATAACAATGCGACTAACGTGCGTAACAACGCAAGTGAAGTGTGCATAATAATGCAACTAACGTGCGTGACAACGCAAGTGAAGTGTGCATGACAATGCAATTAACGTGCGTGACAACGCAAGTGAAGTGTGCATGACAATGCAACTAACGTGTGCAAGAAAGCGCGAGCAATGCACTAATAGGTGCAAGAAAGGTGCGCAAAATAGCGTGAGAAATAGACTAACAGGTGCAAGAAAGGTATGCGAAACAACGCATGGGATGCACTAACAGATACAAGAAAGGTACGCGAAGCAACGCGTGGGATGTACTAACAGGTGCAAGAAAGGTACGCGAAACAACGCATGGGATGCACTAACAGGTGCAAGAAACGTACGCGAAACAATGCGTGGGATGCACTAACAGGTGCAAGAAAGGTACGTGAAACAATGCGTGAGATGCACTAACAGGTGCAAGAAAGGTACGCGAAACAACGTGAACAATGCACTGACAAGTGCAAGAAAGGTACATGAAACAATACGTGGGATGCACTAACAGGTGCAAGGAAGGTACGCGAAACAACGCGTGGGAGACGTGCACAATAATGCAAGTGAAACGGCACATAACAGTGCGAGTGTAATGTGCATAACAATGCAAGTGAAAAGGTGCATAACAATGGAAGTAGAACGGTGCATAACAATGCAGGTGAAGTGTGCATAACAATGCAACTAGAGCGTGCATCACAATGCAAGTGAAAGGGGTGCATAACACTGCTACTGGAACATGCATAACAATGCAAGTAAAAAGGTGCATAACAATGCAAGTAGAACGATGCATAACAATGCAGGTGAAGCGTGCATAACAATGCAATTGGAGCGTGCATAACAATGCAAGTGAAAGGGGTGCATAACAATGCAAGTAGAACGTGCATAACAATGTGTAGACGTCCCCGAACGCCCTGGGAGGAACGAGCTCCCGTTCTGTTCATTTGGGGTCACTACAGCTCAGGACTCTAAAATTTGTCATGGTTCTAAGTCTGAACCAAAGAGTCCAAATCCGGCAAATCGTTTTGAGAAAACTGATTTTTGAAAAAAGTGCCAAACATGGACTGCTTTGCCAGATACAGAGTCGCCACCTAAATGTTTTTTAAATGGGAAATTTAGGAAACCCTGACTCGGTGCCAAAGGCCACGTGTCCGTCATCACCAAAGTTGCCTCGGCTCGGGAACTTGGGTACAATTGGGGAAGGTCACTTTGTGAGCACCCCCGCTCGCCCGATCAAAGATCGGCCTCTACTAACCATGATATCTATTTTTGAAAACTTTGTGTGTCCTTATTCCGGTTATTAGCCTAGGTTACTATGTGATGCACACAGCATATAAGTATAGACTGGGTCGCCTGAATTGGAACAAAACATTTCATGCTTGTTTATTTGAAAGATGGTTTGCTACTCGCAAGTAGGCTTAAAATGCAGATTTTGCCACCCTCGGGTGGGCTTAGAAAAGATGGTTTTGCCACTATCTAGTGGGCTTAAAACAAGCATTTGATGAATTGTCCCAATCCAAATAACCCAACTGTAGACGCGCCCGCGGAGGGGGGCCCTATGCTACTACAGTTCGGACTCGCGATTTGGTTGTCGCGGTTCTTAATCTTGAACCAAAGAGTCCAAATCTGGCAAATCGTTTTGGGAAACAGATTTTTGAAAAAGTAGTGCCAAACATGGACTGCTTTGCCAGATACAGAGTCGCCACCTAAATATTTTTTAAATGGGGAAATTTAGGAAACCCTGACTCGGTGCCGAAGGCCACATGTCCGTCATCACCGGAGTTGTCTCGGCTCGGGAGCTTGGGTACGATCGGGGAAGGTCAGCTATGAGCACCCCCTTTCGCCCGGTCTGAAGACCGGCCTCTACTAACCATGATATCCGATTTTGAAAACATTACGTGTTCTTATTCCATTTATTAGCCTAGAATTACTATGTTATGCGCGCAGCAAACAAGTATAGACTAGATTGCCTAATTTGGAAATAAGCATTGCATATCCGTTCGGTTTTGAAAAAGTGCTTTGGAATTTGCTACTCGTAAGTAGGCTAAAATACGGATTTCAACGAGTTTTTCCAATCCAAACAATCCAACCTCCACCCACAGGCATTAAAACATTTTAACACATAAGCACTTAGCCGCATGGCAGGCATACTGTCATGGCAACACTCACACGCATGCGGGATGCTAAAGCATAAATACTTACATCGTACTCCGTGCCAAAACAGTAAACTAGTTAGCAAACATGCATGTCCTAGTTCATGTTAAAAAAAATGGCTAATGCATCACATGCAAAAATGCAATCTAGGCAGGCTCGACTAACCCTAAACATGGCATGTGAAATGCGATCAACTACCACATATTCAATTTGTGAATCGAAGTACAGATGCAGTTAGCGTGATGTACCGAGCCTAATGTATGTAATACAAATGTATGGATGCACGCATGCATAGCATAAGGTATGCTAATTTTAAAGATGCCCTAATCTACCATCACAAGCAGGTAAATAAAAGGGAAGAAAGAAGTGGGGATTGGAAGACATACACACCACCCACACACACTTATTACAGATTTGCCCTCACTCGGAGGGACCAAATAAATATTACAAATTAATTAACTACGCAAGCTAATTAAATATTACAAATTGCCTAATCAACTAAGCAAATTTAATTAAGCTAAGAAAACAGTAAATCGCCTCGGAAAATGCACCGCCATGCATAGGCTGCCTCTGTTTTCCTTTCTTCACTCCTCTGGGGGCTGCCAAAACCTCAGGACTGCTTCCTTGGATGCTGGGAGACATCACCGGCTGCATGGAATTGCCACCGGCAGTGGGATGTGGCCACCGGCACAAAGTGAAGCTGTCGGCAGAGAAATGATTGCCGGTCGGCACTTTACACTGCCGGTCGGCAGAGTGTTCCTGCAGAATCTGCAAATGATAGCAACAGAGGGCAAGGCAAAGCATGGCAGCACAATTCAAGGCATATATGCACCAACCATGTCCCTTATCATGGTAATGACTCAAAGGGGCATGTGCCTCGATTCTCGGACCACCAATCACGCATTTCCATGCATATGGCCCAAGGAATCAAGTATGCAACTTTCATGTCAAATGAAATGCAAACCAATCAAACAAACTAAGGCCCAATTCCTATCATCAAGTCAAGGAACAAGGCATGCATGCAAGATGCAATGCAACCTAGGCATGCAAGCTAAGGATGCAACATGGCATGGCAACAAACTTATGCAAGCATACAAGCAAGCATGGGGCCATGCAAACAAAATAGAGGATGGACTTAAACATGAATTAGGCAGCCCTAAATAGGCCTAAAACAGTGGCCAAAATGCCCAAAAATGGAGGCTAAACACACATGCACACATACACATGTTATGGTCCAAGCATCAAGCATTAAGCAAGCAACATTCAAGCACACTCGCAAAGGGATTTCATGGACAATTAGCATGCAGCATGAGCTCTAAAATCATGCTAAAACATGGTGCCAAACCAAGTAATAAATCACGCCAAGCATGCAACAAATGGCCTATGTGCTCAAAGCAAACCAATGGTGTATTGAACTACACTTAGCAAGACCAAACATGGCATGAACTTACTGACTAAAAACAGAGTTTTAGGACATTAATACAAGGCCTAAGGATCACTTAGATGGCATCCAAATGACTCAAAAACAAAGGCATGCATAATCACCAAAACAAGGAGCATTGCTACACAAGCTTATGAGGCATTAAAGATGCATCCAAGGTAAACATATAGGCATGCAAATAGGACTGAAATGACATGGTGGATGATTCCAAAACACCAAATCAATGCAAAAATGGCATGCTACACACTCACATACTTAAGGCCAACAAGCCAAAATGCAAAGAGGCTATATGATGCATGCCAAATCCGACCCATACAACCTAGGACAGACCTAGAACATGTCAAGATAAGCACAAAATCTTCACAAATGTAAGCCTAAAACATGCTAGAAACAAAGGCACACAACCTAAGACATGTTAAGGGATTACAAGGCATTACATGGCAACTATGCTAAGCATGCATGGAGTACCAAAACCAATTTAAAATCATGTTATATTATGGAAATATAAGCATGAAAAACAGTCTATACATGCTCAACACACACTCAAACATAGGCTCCCTCAAGAGGCCAAAATGGGTCCATTTCAAGGACAACAAGGAGAGGGGGTGGCCCTCCCCTTTTGGAGACTTCAAGGCACCATCTCCACCACTGAAATCCCTCAAGATTTCAGTGGTGAAGAGGCCCAAACACCAAAGTCCCAAAACTAGCACAAAATAGCACAAAATGAGGCCTTTCAAGGCCTAAGAGGGGTCAAACACCCTCAAACCACAAAACACCCTTAATAAACAATCAAGAGGACTAAAAAATAGAACTTTTTTGTGTTATACAATAAGCACAAAATAGCTCTAAGATAGGTAGAAAATCAATGCAAAAATGGGGAATAATGGGACTAGATTCTCACCCTTGAAGACCCCTTTACAAATGATGCTCCAATGGCCCTCCTTGGCTTGAATCCAACACCAAAACTTCAAAATCAGTCCCTTAGAACCTCAGTAGCTAAGTGAAGGTGAAACACTAGGTGTTTGTGTGCAATAGTATGGACTAAACACACTAAAACACACACAAGAGGGAGATATAGAGATAGAAGGTGTATGGATTCTAACCCTAGAACTCAAAACCCTAAAATGGCTGTCTAAATATCTCCCAAGTGTTTCAAGTCTCTAACCCTTGCAACAAGAGAGAGCCTCTCTCTATATAGAAGCTTTTGTCTTGTAAAGCTTACAAGACAAGCTTCATAAGAGGGAGATCCCTCTATACACGTGTATGGAGGGGAGCAAAAGCAAGACAGCTGTCTTAAAATATCTGCAAAAGCAGATGCACAGTAGTCGGCCGGCCAAAAATGCCATCTTGGCCAAAAGGAGTGCCGACCGGCACTAAATAGTGCTGATCGGCAACAAATAGTGCCGACCGGCAATAAAAAGTGCCGATGGAAGCAAAAACCAGCCGGTGGCCTCTAGCCACTGCCGGTGGTGTGTGGGGATGGTCTACAAGCCCTACCCTGCCTCTCAAAGGCAAGATGTCAGTGTTTGGTGCAAAACCAGACACTAAACGGTCGAGTTCGGAGATCCTGAGGCAAGGCGCGTAGCCGAGGCCTCCGGGAACTCCAAACGAACACAAACATGGATGATCACCGAGTGTTCAAACGGTGACGTCCAAGTCTTGAGGATGGTCAAAAATGGGGTGTCTATAGTTGCCCCTCTTTGACAGAACTCGAAAGTCATAACAATGACGGGAGTGAATGTCAAAGCCCAGAGACGACCCATTTTTGACAAGGCCGAAGACTCAGACAAACATGCGAGACAAACAAGATATGCGCCCGAAGGCAGGGGCAAAATGCAAGACAATGCACAGAGCCGAGCATAACTTATGATCATGCAAAGAAAGCTGTAACGAAGCACACATGCGACAGTTTTAAGCTAGCATACACCAAACTACACTATAATGCAGAAAGGATGTAAGAGAATTATGCAATTCTCAATACGTCTCACTCGGAGGATAGAATACCTGTGCGGCTCGTCTGGTTACACCAGCTTCAAATGAACCGTACATACAATATCGTGCCTGCAAAGAAAGCAAACTATACAGGTACAATATTGTTAGCAATATGCATAGTAGTGTACTCGAAATGCGTGACAGCGCAAAGCAAGTGGGGAGCATAACAATGCTGTGGAAATACGAACATGTAAGTGGAGCATGCGGTCTACGCAGGCAACTAAATTGATCATAAGCATGCGGTCTACGCAGGTAATGAAATCAATAAATTATGCGGTCTACGCAAGCAATACATGCGGTCTACGCAAGTAATGGATTAAGGGTAATCATGCGGTCTACGCAGAGAATACATGCGGTCTACGCAAGTAATGAAATTAATATGCGGTCTACGCAAACAATACATGCGGTCTACGCAGGTAGAGAAATTGAACAATAATGCGGTCTACACAAGGAAAGAATTTGAACAATTATGCGGTCTACGCAAGCAATACATGCGGTCTACGCAGGTAAAGAAATTGAACAATAATGCGGTCTACGCAAGGAAAGAAATTGAACAATTATGCGGTCTACGCAAGCAATACATGCGGTCTACGCAGGTAAAGAAATTGAACAATAATGCGGTCTACGCAAATAATAAAATTGAACAATTATGCGGTCTACGCAGGTAAAGAAATTGAACAATAATGCGGTCTACGCAAATAATAAAATTGAACAATTATGCGGTCTACGCAAGCAATACATGCGGTCTACGCAGGTAAAGAAATTGAACAATAATGCGGTCTACGCAAATAATAAAATTGAACAATTATGCGGTCTACGCAAATAATAAAATTAATTACAAACATGCGGTCTACGCAGACAATAAAATTAGCATGCACAATGAATGCAAGACAATGCAGGTCGCAAGGGATGTAAGACAATGCAAATGACGCACGCATGCCAATGCAAGTGAGGCACACGTGCCGATGAGAACAAGGCACACGTGCCGATGCGAATGAGGCACACGTGCCGATGCGAATGAGGCACACGTGCCGATGGAAATGAGGCACACGTGCCGATGCAAACGATACAAATGAGACATGCATGCCTTATAAAACACGAAATGATGCGAAGTGTGACACGCATGCCATACGAAATGTAAATGGACTTAAATGCGTAACAACGCACGTGTTTCGAGATGCACGACAATACAGACGATGCACGAGACGACGTATGTCTTGAAATACGCGACAATGCTAGTAATGAAGATGCAATAACAATGCATGAGAGATGTGCATGACAATGCAATGGGTGCGTGTTACAACGCATGCAGTATGTGCATAACAATGCAACTGTGAGGCGCATGACAGCGCGATATAATGCACCGAAGTTAGTGCGATGAACGCGTGCAACGCATATGGGGCAACTTTTGAATTTAAAAGGATACAAAAAGGATACTCCTTGCACAAATTCGAGTGCCACGCACAGAAGACACGACCCGAGGTCACAACGGAAGCCGGTTGAGCGTCGGAGATGCACTTTCTTGCACTTTCTTGAGCTATGAAGACCAAAAACTACTCATATGGCCTAAACAAGGCTGTGGGAACACCACCGGCCGGAAGGGGAGGCCACCGGCTGCAGAATAACTCCATCGGTACAAAATACTGCCGGCCGGCACAAAATATTGCCGACCGGAAAACAGTTGCTGAGTCGGGGCAGATTCGACTTTTCACCTTGGGTGTTTTAAAATAGGGTTTCAAACCCTAATCCCTCACTTCCCCACCGCCGAAATCCCACACTCTCTCTCTCTAGAGTGTTTTTCTCTCATTTTTCGCCCGTTTCTTCGCGTTCTACGCCCATTTCGTCGTCGGATTCGCGATTTCCTTCGCGTTTCGGACATTTTCAACCGATCACATCTTTGTTTCGGTGCCTCGTTTGGCGTTCCCGCCTTTTCGGGGTTTGTTCCCCTTGCTTTCCTCTTCATTCCTGTGCCTTTTCACATTTCGGCCTTTCCGGTCATTTTCGACCCTCTCGGGAGTTGACTTTTCGGTTGACTCTTCGCATTCCAGCCCAGTTTCCTTTCCTCCGGCCATTTTCACATCATTCCTGACATGGCGGATGACATTCCATGTGGCGGGACTCCCCCGGACCACGAGATGGATCCCGGGGTCGAGCTCCTACCGTTGAGCGAGCGCCCGTTCGACCCGTCGACCTACCGACCGGCGATCCATGTTCTGCCTCCCGACGGCCTGCGTCAGTTCCGGAGCTTCGAGAGGCATGTGGCGCCTGAGCTACTACTGTGCGAGCCTACCTCCCACCTTTCCTTCAGCGTTTCCGAGGTAACTCTCTTTCTTCTGCTTTACTTTCCGCAATATACGATACAAAACTGTCATAGTTAGTTGTACTCTTTAACTGCTTGAATATGACATGCTATACACCGTAGTTGACTGTAGACATACATACAACTGATATTTGCTTGAGACTGACACATGCACACACACTGCACTAGCCCCGAATCACTCAAACATACTGCACTCACTGTATTTGTCTGAATCTGTTAAATTTGCACACATGCTATATCTGTTCTGAAACACCCGAACACGCTGACACATCACACGCTGTAGTTCACTGTAAGCACACCGGCACCCAGTATTTGTTTAAATCTGACAAACTTGCACACATGCTACATTTGCTTTTTCAAAGCTTCATTTTGAATGTTGTCTTGCAATTGTTATTTTCTGTTTACAGGAGGATTCCCATACCATCCGTGGGTATGGGAACACTGGCGCTCGGGAGTGGTACGATGAGCTCCCTGACGCGGTCCAACGCATAGTGGACCGGGCGGGCTTTGGCGCCTTCTGCCGAGGACTCTCCAGGCTTTCCACCTGCAGACCTCTCCTTGCCGCTTTGGCGGAGAGATGGTGGGACACCACCGATTCGTTTCACTTTTCCGCTGCAGGGGACATGATGATGACCCCTTACGATTTCTCGATGCACACTGGCATCGAGGTAGGGGGTGATCCGATCCCCTTTGATATAGACATGGATGAGTGGACCGCCGCTCAGGTCCATCTGCTGGGGGAGGCCCCACCTCTTGCTCGTCCAGGCTTCGTGCGGTACTCCTGGTTCGAGGTACAGTTTAGGGTCCAACCCGTGTTGGAGGAGGAGGTGCAGATGACTCAGGAGGACGTGGAGAGGTACGCCCACGGCTTCCTGATGTTCTTATTTGGGACGACCATCTTCGCCGACAGGGCGAACACCGTGCCTCTCTGTCTTCTCAGCGCACTGGTGGACGTCCGGGACATTTTGCATTATGACTGGGGTGGCGCCGCTCTGGCCACTCTCTACGGGTACATGAGCTCGGCTTCTCGCGGCAGCGGCCAGTTGCTCGGAGGCTACTGGCGAGCTTGGGAGGTACATTCCTTCTCCGCTTTTCATTTCTGTCCGATATTTTCTGTACTCTGTATACTGTACACACTGTAGTCTGCTCTATACTTGCTGTATACTGTACACACGGCACACACATACATTCTGCATCACACTGACTGTACACTGCTCACACTGTACACTGCACACAATACACTGCACAACACACGGCTTTGCCATTTCTGCTTTATTCTGTATTCTGCTTTATCCGATAGTCATACTGACATCTGTTTTGCAGTTGTGGGTTTACGCCTACTTTCCTAGGCTTGCCCCCGTACCAGTCACAGAGACCCCTCTGGTCGTCCCCTTCTCACGACGCTTTGACGGGAGATGCACCCGGCGGCCGCGAGAGACTTTCGGGTTTTTCCGCCGATACTTCGACACTATTACCCCAGCCGAGGTATGTTTTACTTGCAGTTCATTTAAGTTTCACTTTTCCACTGCATGTTTCAATAACAGTAGATAACAAACTGTCTGTCACTTTCAGATCACTTGGCGGCCGTGGGCTCCATTGCCGGCGGCGACGCGGGATCGGTTTGCTGGTGCTGAGGAGACCTCGCGTTTCCGGATCCTACTGGAGGGCCCGGTCTGTCGGGCTTGGTACCTGGGTGAGCGTTTTCTACGCCAGACCCTAGGGTTACCTGAGTAGATAGTCCCGGTTCACCCTCCTGCGGATGTGAGGGAGACCGAGAGGCTCACCAGCGAGCAGATGGACGACTACACCATTGGCTGGGAGGAGGCCGGCTTCAGAGGCACCGGAGACTATCGGGAGTACGTGCAGATGTACCTGATGCGACCTCTGAGCGGCGGCCGTCGAGCAGAGGGGGCCAGGCCTGTGGCATCGGCGGCTGGGGCCAGAGCGGGAGTTGGAGTAGGGGCTGTGAGGAGGGCCCGAGTTCGTGGCAGGGGCGGAGTTCAGGGAGGACGGGGGACTGGCTGGCCCGCCCTGCCTGCTGTACTGACTTTCCAGGGGCAGGGTGGGGCGACCTATCAGATCCCCTTCGCCCCTCCGCCAGTTGATCACGAGTTCGTCGGTGTCCCCGACTTACCTCCGGTATGTATTACTGCACTTTGTACAGTCATGTCATTTCAGTTTATTTGATATTCCACAGAATATTGATGCATCTGATACTTTTGCAGGCTTCTTCTGAGTACACCCGTCAGTCGTTGGCGATGAATGCCTCGATGATGGGGATGCTTCAGCGGACATTTGACCTCCTAGCCCTCTACAGCATACCGGTATGTTCTTCTGACACTGGCCTCAAACCATTCATACACTGCTTTACATAATCTGATGCACGGCACAACACCTGATACACTGATCTCACAGCATCTGATACACTGTATACACTACATTCTGCACTGTTAAACTGCTCACGGCATACACAGACTGTACTCATACACTGCATTCTGCACCGTTAAACTGTCCATGGTATACTGATGCATTTCCCTTTTTATGTACTTTTTCAGCCTCCTTTCCAGATTCCTATGGCAGGAGGTGCTCCAGCTGGACCTTCCGTCCCTGCCCGGGGGAGAGATGAGGAGGGCCGAGTATTCCCCCGCTCCAAGGCGGGGCGCACTCATGTCGGGAGTAGCTCACGAGCTCCAGTCCCGGATGATGATGATGAAGAGGAGTCAGAGGCGGAGGCAGAGGCGGAGGCAAAGGCGGAGTCCGAGTCATCGGAGGAGGAGTCCGGAGGCGGTTCTAGCTCAGGCTCTGACGACGATGCTGATGATGCTCCTGGACCCTCGTCCAGGAAGAGGACCAGGACAGACTGACGGCCCTTGGAGTGCTCGACACAGATGCGGATTTTTGTTATTTTTCTTCTTTCTTGTACTTTTCCTTTTCCTTGGTAGTTAGATTACCTTGTACTGCCGCAGGCAGATTTTGTTTTCTTCAAAACTTTGTACTTTGAAAGAGATTATGAAATGAACAAATTTTGCTTAAAAAGTGTTACATTTACATATCTCATGTATTGCATCGCATCCCATCATGCTACACCTCAATGTAAATGAAATTGATTGGTTGTCTGAAAATTGAAAACTTGCATTGTAATAATCAGATAACTAAACAACCAACAGCAAGATAAACCTAAGCAATCCACTGCCTGATTTTGGATACACAGCCCTTACTCTGCTGGGGATTAATCTGCATACGGTCCATAACACAGCATTCGGTTCACTCTGCACACAGCAAATCCTGAACAAACAGCCCAATCTGACAGGACGGACTGCAGCGGTGAAACCAGCCGGAGTTGAAATACAATCGGATATAGAGAATGGCACAACATTCTAAGCATAAATGATTAACTTTCGGAAAAGGGGTTTTCTTAACCGGGGTATCGAGCCTACAACTGAACACAGCAGGGAGGACTCAAACAAAGAGGTACACGACCTAAACATAACGAGACACGCTCAGGAAAGACTAAAAAAACAAAAGACGAGACCGTCAAATCAAAGAGACATGACACACAGACGCGTAAATGAAGACGGGGGATTTCTGATCATGAGGAGCCAGTTCAATCTGGGTATTGTTTCCCGCCCTCTTCTGATTTATGATTCTCACATCACTTTGGCACTCAAGCTCGGATTTTCTCTCAAAACCCTTTTCCTCACTTTTCTCTCAACTTACACCTCTCTATTCTTCATTCTCTCATTTTTCATCCCTCCCCGGGGTGATTAATGGATAAATAGAAAGGTGTGGGTTCATGCTCAACACCGTTAGCTCACGGCCATTTCTTCTGGCGGGTAGAGCGCTCTTCTGGCAAGTACGTCGATGACGCGGGGGGGGGGGGGGAGACAGAACGCCTAGCTCAACTGTGCCCCTAGTTCATCATTTTTAACCACTCTTTTCGTTTTGGTTTTCTACTAAAACAAGTTTGATCAACATGAGAGTCGGATTAACGTACTCGTTCGATTTTTGATTTGAAAATCATGCAAGTCAGGCTGCAAGCACTGAAAATTTTCCTTTTTGGGTCCAAGACAATGGTCCAGTTTTGGAAAATGGAATAGTTTTCGAGAAAATAGTCAGCCTCAGTAAAAATTTTCAAAAACTATTTTTCAAACAGTCAATGCTTAAAGAGCATGGAACTTACTCTTTGAGACGCGCAACCTTGGATCGGAGGCAATGGAAAATTGCCCCTGGTTTGAAGGGGGGTGGGAGGCAACGGAAAGTTGCCCCTGATTTGAATGGCGTCTCACGCCGGCTCGCGGCAATGGAAAGTTGCCCCTTGTTTGGGATGGTGCCGCAGCAATCCGCAGACAGTCTTCATTAGCGGTGGTCGAACTCTCGGACACAGAGATGACGAAGACGGTCACAACACATATATGGACACAATCACCTTGAAGGGTGTTGGCAACTGGACTTTGGGATGAAATCGAAACCATTGCATGGACTGAGACGCTATGAAAGCGTTGGGGGCTGGACTTCATGATGAAGTTGCCTACGTATCCCAAACATGGGAATCAAGCCTCACGTAGTTCCGGTTAAGGTACACTCGGGTATTTTAACCTTCACTTTTCAGGCTCTAATTTTTGCCAAGGTGCCCGATGCGGGTTTTCGACCTTGCGAGCTTCTTTTCATTTTCTATTTCTTTTTCTTTCTTTTTTTTTGCATTTTTTTTTCTTTTCTTTTCTTTTATTGTTGTATTTTTCTCTTTTTTTTTTATTTTTTTATTCTTCTCTTGCTCTAACTTTTTCCTGGGCCGCCCTTCCGGGTTTTCGGCCCAGCGAGCCTCTCAAAGGGTAAAAGTGTAACAAGTCCATGCCAAATGGTTTTTTGAATTGAAGCCTCTCTGTGTCTAGGAGAACGGCTATTGCATTGATTTGCAGAAGAATCCATCATGGTTGCTCTACGAGCTTCTTCTGGTGAGATCTACTCGTTTTGATTCGGCTTTGATGCCTCCTGCTCGAGGGCTGCTTCTGATCTGGCCATGCGGGCCTTACATGACGTTTGACCGTTGAACTTTCTGAACGTTCTGAACGGGTTCAAAGTCGGAAAACGAACGGGTTGAATCTTGAGGCTGAGAGCGATCCTAGGCTGCGCAACCTCAAGAGGGATTCCACACAAGTCTTCACAGGGCCGCGTAAAACATTTGTTTTTGAAAGTTTTTAAGAAAGCGACAAATCGCTCGCGCCGAAGATAGTGTGGAACCAATCTGGATCAAGCCAGGATCCTTCTCAGTACTCATGCCGACAAGCATGATTTCATTCATTAAAAGGCTTAGCACGCCTCTCTTTCTCTCAAAATGATCAAAATTTTGCAAAATTCCTTCCTCTTCGTTTTTATCACCGCGTTGTTCAACAGGTTTTTTTTTTTTTTTTTTTTTTGAAAAACTTAGGTTAATGCAATGAGTTTGGCGCACAGGAGAGCAGGCGAGATGTACTGTCAGCCCATTCAAATTCTCTAGCACTTATACTGAAAGCAAGCACGGAACTGAGATAGCAACAGCTGTTTCATTCAGGTTTGTGGGTGTAACTGGCCCCTCGGCAGAAACAGACTCAAAAACAAAACAGGTAATTACAAGACAAAACGGTGTTCGAGGCAACAACCCCAGAATCACCTGGTATTCTATACAAAGGAGACCGACTCGCTACAACAAGACAGACCTTTAAGCAAAAAGACTGACTCAAGACAAAGAGACAGACTCAAAATAAAAGACTAACTCGATACCCAAGCCAGGGTTTACAAAGCTAGCGTTCACAGCCACTCAAAAATGCGTGCCAGACGCCATATTCAAAATACATCCAGATGCCGCCCGCAGGTGGTTCATCTTCTGATTACATACTTGCAGTATCTGTGTCCTCAAAGTCCAATAGCTGAGTGGTAACGGACTTGGCTGAGGTGGGCGGGAGGATAACCTCGTTATCAATCAAATCTTGGACCTCATGACGGAGGCGGAAGCAATTGTCGGTCGCATGGTCTGTCTGCTGGTGGTACGCGCAGTACTGAGCAGCATCATGCGTGGTAGGGAGATTCTTCGGGAGAGGCCGAGGCTCCAAGGGTTTAAGGTGTCCCTTCTCGGCAAGGATCTGAAGTGCCTTGGACAAAGGCATGTAGAGAGCATGAAAGGTCTGGCGCCCCCGGGGCAGGTACTTTTGAGCGCCCTTACTAGCTGAACAGGCGAAGGGGTCGGCAGGCGCCACCTTGGCTTTCTGATCTTTCCCGGGTGCACGGGCGGGAATAGGAGGAGCTGCCTTGGCATGACGGGGCCTATCCCGATTTTTTGACTGGCTTGAACTACCCTCAGGTGGAGTGGGGAAAGCATCCTCCACAGTTTTTGCCACAACTGCGGATACCTGTTGCTTGTTCACCCCCCCGGCTTTCAAAGCCTCGACTGCCCACTGCAGTTGTTCGATAGGATCAGCATCTGCCTTCATTTTGTCTTTTCCTCCGACCTCAGCCTGGTCAAGGGTTTGGGTTGCTACTTCAGAGCGAAGCCCGGTTGTTGCCGACATGTCGTGGCTGTAGCTGGAAGCCACCTCTGGCTGGCTGAGCTCTATCACAATCCGCCCCAGCAGCGGGGGTTCCTGTGGTGTGAAATTCCCGGCATACGGTGCCGCTGGGGGCGAAGCTGACATTCCGTAGGCGAGATCCGCCACAGACCTCTGGAGATCACCTATCATCCCCATTAGTTCAAAGGTGGTGGGCTCACGAGCTTGATACAACTGGAGGGCCCAGACTGGGTGCACAACGGGCGACTTGGGCGGATATGGCATATCCAAGTTGGTCTCACTTTGTAGAGCGACCCCTTGATCCAATGCAGTTGTCATGACCACGATCTCTTCTGTATTCTGTGCCGCCGTAAGTCTTGCCTCAGCAAGGGGAGACACTGGCTATTCTGTATCAACTCTGCGACTCTCTGAACTGAAAGGAAAAACAGACAGCATTTCAGCCCAAACTGATCAAACACGGGTGTAGCCAAACAACTGTACCCTACTGCTGATCACTGTTCCCAAAAATCACTGTTCCCGAAAACTGAACCCTGATACCCGCGGATAACTGATTCTCATAACTGATACTGATACTGGTGTCCTCAGGTCTGATACTCAAACTTGCAAACTGACATGTACTTTCCCTGTAGAAATACATTCTAGAAGCACATAGCAAGTAAAGAGAACAAAAACACCCCTATGTTGGGGTAGGGTTTCCCTGTCCTATTTTGTCAAGAGCTAGGGTTTCACTACGCACACAGCGGTTTTCAAACAACCTAACATCGAGTAAGCAACCTGTCTTAATTTGGAATGGTCACTATGGATCCGAATATGCACTAGGTCGAATAGTCAAAAAGGGTGCCCCGGTAAAACCGGGGTTTGTGTTCCCATGCTGTCAGAGCCCATAACCGATCAGCCTTATGGTCATGCCTTCACAAGACAAGCCTTCGGCAAACCGTTCAGGAATGGCAGATGGCAAACACTGTGTTCCTAGGCGCACCAATGCACATGCAATGCAAAGAAACACATAAATGAGATCAAAACAGGATATCACGAGTTCGAGTCAAGCTCTCTAAACTCCCCAGCAGAGTCGCCAGAAACTGTAGACGTCCCCGAACGCCCCGGGAGGAGCGAGCTCCCGTTCTGTTCATTTGGGGTCACTACAGCTCAGGACTCTAAAATTTGTCATGGTTCTAAGTCTGAACCAAAGAGTCCAAATCCGGCAAATCGTTTTGAGAAAACTGATTTTTGAAAAAAGTGCCAAACATGGACTGCTTTGCCAGATACAGAGTCGCCACCTAAATGTTTTTTAAATGGGAAATTTAGGAAACCCTGACTCGGTGCCAAAGGCCACGTGTCCGTCATCACCAAAGTTGCCTCGGCTCGGGAACTTGGGTACAATTGGGGAAGGTCACTTCGTGAGCACCCCCGCTCGCCCGATCAAAGATCGGCCTCTACTAACCATGATATCTATTTTTGAAAACTTTGTGTGTCCTTATTCCGGTTATTAGCCTAGGTTACTATGTGATGCACACAGCATATAAGTATAGACTGGGTCGCCCGAATTGGAACAAAACATTTCATGCTTGTTTATTTGAAAGATGGTTTGCTACTCGCAAGTAGGCTTAAAATGCAGATTTTGCCACCCTCGGGTGGGCTTAGAAAAGATGGTTTTGCCACTATCTAGTGGGCTTAAAACAAGCATTTGATGAATTGTCCCAATCCAAATAACCCAACTGTAGACGCGCCCGCGGAGGGGGGCCCTATGCTACTACAGTTCGGACTCGCGATTTGGTTGTCGCGGTTCTTAATCTTGAACCAAAGAGTCCAAATCTGGCAAATCGTTTTGGGAAACAGATTTTTGAAAAAGTAGTGCCAAACATGGACTGCTTTGCCAGATACAGAGTCGCCACCTAAATATTTTTTAAATGGGGAAATTTAGGAAACCCTGACTCGGTGCCGAAGGCCACATGTCCGTCATCACCGGAGTTGTCTCGGCTCGGGAGCTTGGGTACGATCGGGGAAGGTCAGCTATGAGCACCCCCTTTCGCCCGGTCTGAAGACCGGCCTCTACTAACCATGATATCCGATTTTGAAAACATTACGTGTTCTTATTCCATTTATTAGCCTAGAATTACTATGTTATGCGCGCAGCAAACAAGTATAGACTAGATTGCCTAATTTGGAAATAAGCATTGCATATCCGTTCGGTTTTGAAAAAGTGCTTTGGAATTTGCTACTCGTAAGTAGGCTAAAATACGGATTTCAACGAGTTTTTCCAATCCAAACAATCCAACCTCCACCCACAGGCATTAAAACATTTTAACACATAAGCACTTAGCCGCATGGCAGGCATACTGTCATGGCAACACTCACACGCATGCGGGATGCTAAAGCATAAATACTTACATCGTACTCCGTGCCAAAACAGTAAACTAGTTAGCAAACATGCATGTCCTAGTTCATGTTAAAAAAAATGGCTAATGCATCACATGCAAAAATGCAATCTAGGCAGGCTCGGCTAACCCTAAACATGGCATGTGAAATGCGATCAACTACCACATATTCAATTTGTGAATCGAAGTACAGATGCAGTTAGCGTGATGTACCGAGCCTAATGTATGTAATACAAATGTATGGATGCACGCATGCATAGCATAAGGTATGCTAATTTTAAAGATGCCCTAATCTACCATCACAAGCAGGTAAATAAAAGGGAAGAAAGAAGTGGGGATTGGAAGACATACACACCACCCACACACACTTATTACAGATTTGCCCTCACTCGGAGGGACCAAATAAATATTACAAATTAATTAACTACGCAAGCTAATTAAATATTACAAATTGCCTAATCAACTAAGCAAATTTAATTAAGCTAAGAAAACAGTAAATCGCCTCGGAAAATGCACCGCCATGCATAGGCTGCCTCTGTTTTCCTTTCTTCACTCCTCTGGGGGCTGCCAAAACCTCAGGACTGCTTCCTTGGATGCTGGGAGACATCACCGGCTGCATGGAATTGCCACCGGCAGTGGGATGTGGCCACCGGCACAAAGTGAAGCTGTCGGCAGAGAAATGATTGCCGGTCGGCACTTTACACTGCCGGTCGGCAGAGTGTTCCTGCAGAATCTGCAAATGATAGCAACAGAGGGCAAGGCAAAGCATGGCAGCACAATTCAAGGCATATATGCACCAACCATGTCCCTTATCATGGTAATGACTCAAAGGGGCATGTGCCTCGATTCTCGGACCACCAATCACGCATTTCCATGCATATGGCCCAAGGAATCAAGTATGCAACTTTCATGTCAAATGAAATGCAAACCAATCAAACAAACTAAGGCCCAATTCCTATCATCAAGTCAAGGAACAAGGCATGCATGCAAGATGCAATGCAACCTAGGCATGCAAGCTAAGGATGCAACATGGCATGGCAACAAACTTATGCAAGCATACAAGCAAGCATGGGGCCATGCAAACAAAATAGAGGATGGACTTAAACATGAATTAGGCAGCCCTAAATAGGCCTAAAACAGTGGCCAAAATGCCCAAAAATGGAGGCTAAACACACATGCACACATACACATGTTATGGTCCAAGCATCAAGCATTAAGCAAGCAACATTCAAGCACACTCGCAAAGGGATTTCATGGACAATTAGCATGCAGCATGAGCTCTAAAATCATGCTAAAACATGGTGCCAAACCAAGTAATAAATCACGCCAAGCATGCAACAAATGGCCTATGTGCTCAAAGCAAACCAATGGTGTATTGAACTACACTTAGCAAGACCAAACATGGCATGAACTTACTGACTAAAAACAGAGTTTTAGGACATTAATACAAGGCCTAAGGATCACTTAGATGGCATCCAAATGACTCAAAAACAAAGGCATGCATAATCACCAAAACAAGGAGCATTGCTACACAAGCTTATGAGGCATTAAAGATGCATCCAAGGTAAACATATAGGCATGCAAATAGGACTGAAATGACATGGTGGATGATTCCAAAACACCAAATCAATGCAAAAATGGCATGCTACACACTCACATACTTAAGGCCAACAAGCCAAAATGCAAAGAGGCTATATGATGCATGCCAAATCCGACCCATACAACCTAGGACAGACCTAGAACATGTCAAGATAAGCACAAAATCTTCACAAATGTAAGCCTAAAACATGCTAGAAACAAAGGCACACAACCTAAGACATGTTAAGGGATTACAAGGAATTACATGGCAACTATGCTAAGCATGCATGGAGTACCAAAACCAATTTAAAATCATGTTATATTATGGAAATATAAGCATGAAAAACAGTCTATACATGCTCAACACACACTCAAACATAGGCTCCCTCAAGAGGCCAAAATGGGTCCATTTCAAGGACAACAAGGAGAGGGGGTGGCCCTCCTCTTTTGGAGACTTCAAGGCACCATCTCCACCACTGAAATCCCTCAAGATTTCAGTGGTGAAGAGGCCCAAACACCAAAGTCCCGAAACTAGCACAAAATAGCACAAAATGAGGCCTTTCAAGGCCTAAAAGGGGTCAAACACCCTCAAACCACAAAACACCCTTAATAAACAATCAAGAGGACTAAAAAATAGAACTTTTTTGTGTTATACAATAAGCACAAAATAGCTCTAAGATAGGTAGAAAATCAATGCAAAAATGGGGAATAATGGGACTAGATTCTCACCCTTGAAGACCCCTTTACAAATGATGCTCCAATGGCCCTCCTTGGCTTGAATCCAACACCAAAACTTCAAAATCAGTCCCTTAGAACCTCAGTAGCTAAGTGAAGGTGAAACACTAGGTGTTTGTGTGCAATAGTATGGACTAAACACACTAAAACACACACAAGAGGGAGATATAGAGATAGAAGGTGTATGGATTCTAACCCTAGAACTCAAAACCCTAAAATGGCTGTCTAAATATCTCCCAAGTGTTTCAAGTCTCTAACCCTTGCAACAAGAGAGAGCCTCTCTCTATATAGAAGCTTTTGTCTTGTAAAGCTTACAAGACAAGCTTCATAAGAGGGAGATCCCTCTATACACGTGTATGGAGGGGAGCAAAAGCAAGACAACTGTCTTAAAATATCTGCAAAAGCAGATGCACAGTAGTCGGCCGGCCAAAAATGCCATCTTGGCCAAAAGGAGTGCCGACCGGCACTAAATAGTGCTGACCGGCAACAAATAGTGCCGACCGGCAATAAAAATTGCTGATGGAAGCAAAAACCAGCCGGTGGCCTCTAGCCACTGCCGGTGGTGTGTGGGGATGGTCTACAAGCCCTACCCTGCCTCTCAAAGGCAAGATGTCAGTGTTTGGTGCAAAACCAGACACTAAACGGTCGAGTTCGGAGATCCTGAGGCAAGGCGCGTAGCCGAGGCCTCCGGGAACTCCAAACGAACACAAACATGGATGATCACCGAGTGTTCAAACGGTGACGTCCAAGTCTTGAGGACGGTCAAAAATGGGGTGTCTACACAATGCAAGTGAAGAGGTACATAACAATGCAAGTAGAATGGTGCATAACAATGCAGGTGAAGTGTACATAACAATGCAACTGGAGCGTGTATAACAATGCAAGTGAAAGGGGTGCATAACAATGCAAGTAGAGTGTGCATAACAATGCAAGTGAAAAGGTGCATAACAATGTAAGTAGAACGGTGCATAACAATACAGGTGAAGTGTGCATAACAATGCAACTGGAGCGTGCATAACAATGCAAGTGAAAGGGGTGCATAATAATGCAAGTAGAGTGTGCATAGCAAGGCAAGTGCAAGAAATGTATGCTCCATGCAACATTAAGATGCGCATTTCATGCGAGGGTGAGAAGTGAACATTGTATGCAAGCAAGGTTAAAACGTGCTCCATGCAATGTACATACTCTATGCGAAAGGATCAACGACGTACATCCAATGTAACGTGTATATTCTATGTGACAACAAGAATAAGTATAGTACAAGATGCATTTATGCAATATGTGTGATAATATGATGTGTGTTACAAGCAATGTAGAGCATGATGTCTAGGGAATGCAATAAACAAAACAAAGCGTCGCTTTAGCAAGCACCTCATGGGACGAGTGGTGATGAATCGCTCCACTCTGACGGGGATCTCCCCTTGTGTTTCTCGAACTTTTACCTTGCGTTCTTTGAACTCTTTCCTTCAACTCATAGTACAAAGGTCCTGAAATGCCGACAGGGGTTCTTCACGTAGAACACTTTGGATGCCTCCTTTCTTTCTGACCATATTCACAACTTTTCCTATTCTCCAACGGGGTGACAGACTAGGTTGGTTCAGTATGCAGAATTGAGGTGCATACATGCTATCTTAACCTATGAGGCTTCCATACAGATTTCAAGCCAGGGATACACCCTTGGGTATTTAAACCAGACTTTAGTCTCAGAAATCCTGAACCTTTGCATTCTAGGCAACAGCCATTCGAACTTTAGTTTCCACCATCGTAGTTGGTCTCCTAGGAACTCATTGCAAACACAGCCAAGATGCGTTTGGCAAGGAATGATATTCGAGAGAGCACTTCTGATCGCCATTTTGGCTTGAAGCGAACTTGATCTTGAGCCGAGGTAGAAGCACACTCATACTTCGGAGCATTGACAAGGCCTGAAAAGGTACATCCAGAATACAATCTCGGAATTTGCTGAAGTCAAAACAAACTCAAATGCTCGACGTTTTCCCTCTTTTCTTTTGCTTTGCAGTCTGGAACCTGTGTAGCATCAGATAGGTCCTGGTTTTACTGTTCTCACATGACCTGGGTTAAACCCTGCAATTTTTTGAAAGAACAAATCTTGTTTTGGACAAATGTGGAGAATGACACAGCACTCGAAGCATAAAAACGATTTATTTTTTGAAATTGAAACGAGAAAAGGGTTCTCAACCGAGTATTGAGCCTACAACTGACCACAGCCAAAATGACTTAACAATGGAAAACAAAGGTAAAACAACCTAAACACATCTATTGACACTCGGAACGACTCAAAACAAGAATCGAGATAGACAAAACACAAGACTCAAATGTGCACAGGGAGCCTGTTTCTCCGGGTATTGTTTTCCACCTTTTCTCATTTGTGATTCTCACATCACTCGGCCCTCAGGCTCTGTTTTTCCTTAAAAATCCATTTCCTCACTTTTTCTCTCAGCGCACATCTCTTTATTTTTCAATCTCTCATTTTTTATCCCTCCCCTGGGTGGTTGATGGATAAGCAGAAAGTTGCGGGCTCTTGCCCTTAGCATTCTACTAGATTCTTCTTCTTCTGTAGGAAATCTGCAGCTGGGTGTGTAGGAAATCTGCAGCTGACATCGGTTGATGACGCCCTTGGCCAGTTCGGATGTGACCAGACCTTTTCAAATAAGGTAGTGGAATATCCTGCTCCTTTTCCAGTTTGTGCTTCGCACTTGACTTGATACCTCATTGCTCGGAGGATGAGAGAGCTTTTGGCCTTTTGCTTTTGCTTCAGTTGTGCCCCTTTCTGGCAGGTAGAGTGCCCTTTCTGGCAGGTAGAGTGACAATGGGAAAAAGACAGAACACCTGACTCAATTGTGCCCATAGTTCATCATTTTGACCATTTTTTGTTTTGGCTTTCTACTAAAACAATTTTGACCAATATGAGAGTTAGATTAACATACTTGTTCGATTTTCTGATTTGAAATCATGCAAGTCAGGCTATGAGCACTGAAAATTTTCCTTTTTTGGGTCCAAGAAATGGTCTAGTTTTGGAAAAATGGGATAATTTTCGAGAGAATTAGTCAACTTCATTAAAAAATTCTCAAAAAAACTATTTTTACAAATGGCCACTGCTCGACCAACACAGAATTTACTCTTGAGATGTACAATCGCAGATCCAAAATAATGGAAAATTGCCCCTCGTCTAAATGGCACTACTCGGCAACGGAAAGTTACCCCTTGTCTGAATGGCACCACAGCACACTGTAATCAGTCCTCAAAGTGACGGTCACAACCAAACTCTCGGATACAGAGAAGAAAAAGATGATCAGAACCATTACATGGACACAGTCGATTTGAAAGTGTTCATGGCTGGACTTCAGAATGAAGTTGCCTACGTATCCCAAAGATGGGAATCAAGCCTGACGTAGTTCCAGGTTAAGGTACACTCGGGTATTAACCTTTCCTTTTGCGTTCTAACTTTTTTCAAGGTCGCCCTTTCTAGATTTTCGGCCTTGCGAGCTATGTTTTTCTTTTCTTTTCAATTCTTTTCTTCTTTTTTCATCTTTTCTTTTCATTTTCTTCACTTTTCTTCTTTTCTTTTTTTATTTTTTGTATTTTTTCTTTTTTGGTTTTGTTTCTTCTTTTTTTTGCTCTAACTTTTGCCTGGGTCGCCCTTCGAGTTTTCTGATTTAATTAACTAATTCTAGCTAATTAAATATTACAATCCAAATTGAAACAAATAGCTAATTGCATTAACTACTCAAGTACAAAACCAAAGCATTAGCTAGCTAAGTAAAGAAGCTAATTAAAGCAGTAAAGAAGAAGTCCTCAGGGCGAGAAGTGCATGCATGCTCGATCGCCTCGTTCAGAAATCCATCACGATGCCCCAACTTGCCCCTGTTTGCATTTGTTCTCAAAAGACTGCACAAGCCTCCAGATAGCTTCTACTCCAACATGGAGACCTCCAGGAGCATTGCCGACCACTTATTGGTGGTGTAGACCACCTGCCAACCACTTACATTTGCTACAGACCAGAAAAAGTGGTCGGCCAGCCACTTTTACTGGCCCGCCGACCAAAAAATTCTGCACATCTCCATTTTGTTGCAACAGAGAACAAGAAGGGGCACGGCAGTGTATTTGCAAGGTATGTGTGCACAACCACCCTTCCTATCATTTCATGAGCTCAAGGGAGTGTAGTTCTCGACTCTCGGACCACCAACCGAGCATCGCAATGCACGATGGCCGAGAAGTCAAGATTGCACAATCACTGTGAATGAATGCACAAATAACACATAAGGGCCTTAACCTCTATCATGCATGATCAAGAGGGTCGGCGATCGAGAATTGAGGCACGTTTCATCACTCCAAGTATGAAATGTCCCTCGTTTCTTGTGTTTGGATTAACACCCCATCTAAACACGATGCAATGAAACATGAGCATGCTAAACACAATGCAAACAACATGAGCATGCAACAACATAATGCAATGCAACAAGCATGCAAATGACTTGAAAACACAACGCAATGCAACAACATGCAAATAACAATGCAATGTGACAACATGCATATAACATGCTATTCTACCAATGCTAGGATGACATGTACAAAATTCTATCATGCAAACAATGCATGCATGGCAAACTTAGAGGCTAAGGCATCAAAGCTAGTAAAGGGGCACCTCACAAAGGGCATGCAAAACAATGCTCAATGGACTTAAACCGAATATGGACAGACCTTAATCATGCCCAAAATAGTGGCCAAAATACATCAAAACTAAGGCAGAAAAAGGGCCAAGAACACATGCTCACGTGATGGCCCATCAACTAAGCATAACAACACAACTCTCAAACATGATTAAGGAGTGACAAACATGGAAGTGTGACAACACTACATGCTCTGAAATCAGGTATAAAATGATGCCAAATCATTCAAACAATAGAAGTATAGCATGCAAGAGGGCCTAAGGCACAAGGCCACCAAGAGGGACTACACAAGAGGCATGCAAAGCATGGTACAAATGATTGAACTAACCATGGACAGAGCTTAATTAGGTCAAAACAAGGATCAAAATATGCTGAGATGGGAGCTCAAAAGCCTAGGCATGCATGCATACAAGCTAGGCCACAAACAAGGCAATAATGAATGACCTTTAGAGGCACTCAAAGGGTGAAAGAAATGGGAACATGGCAATGCTATATGCTCTGAAATAACATGTTAAAGGATGCCAAATCATGCACATGTCACAAATGAAGCATGCTATGGTGCTCAAAACTCAAGGCTAGCAAGGCCAATTGCACTACAGCTATGCAATAGATGAACCATATAGCCAAGGCAACCCAAAATAGTCCTAGAGCATGTCAAAATGATGCTAAAACATGTATGGACCAAAGCCAAAACAAGCTAGCATGAAGGCATGAAACATGGAGTATGTAAGGCCAATAAGGAGGATTACACTACACCTATCAAAACCAAGCATGAGATGACTTTACCAATAAAAATTAGAGTTATGGCATGTCAAAATAACACCAAAAATGGGCTAATACCAAGTCAACACATGCTAGAATAACAAGCTCACTCATTAGGCATGCAAGGCTAGTAAAGAGGACTCGCACTACAAGTGTAAGAAGCAAATGAGAGATACTCTAACCAACCAAAAACAGAGTTGTATCATGGAAAAATAAGACCCAAAACACACTGAAATGGTGGCCCAAAAGCCTAGGCATGATGGCATACACAATGGCTCACATTTAAGGCATAAAGAACCAAACCCCCCCCAAAAGCATTGAATGAGTGAAAGATGTGAGTGTATGGCCACACTACACACACTGAAATCACATACCAAATGATGCTAACACATGCAAATAGTCCAAGCAATGCATGCTAGTGACTTGGAAACTCAAAGCTAGTGAGCAAGAATGCACTATGGCTATACAAAGCAAGGCATGCATGACCAAAAAAACATCAAACAGAGTTTAAGAATGGTAAAACATGAGGAAAAACCTCTTGGAGTAGAGCCAAAAGCATGCTAGAATGATGGTCAAAAGCATGATGCATGTTAGGCTAACATGCAAGATTGCACTACAAGTGTGTGGAGTATGCAAGATGCTATCAAACCAAGCTTAGAAAGAGCTATAGCATGCTAAAAAAACACCAAAAATTTACTGAGATAGACCCAAAACAAGCTTAGCAAACATGCTACTTTGATGAGCCAACAAGGTAAGCACACAAGACACAAGGAGAGGGGATGACCCCCTCCTATTTGGGACCTTAAAACACACTTTCCAACACTGAAATTCCTCTGAGTTTCAGTGGTGAGAAGGCCAAAAAGTGGTGGTCCCAATAGCTTAAAAAGATAGCACAAAACAAGGCCAAATAAGGCACAAAAGGGGGGTATACCACCCCCAACACCAAAGAAACCTTAAACAAACATTTCAAGGATGTGAAATCAGAATTTTTTGTAGTTTAAAGTTAGGCCTAAAACATCATGCAAATGGGGCCAAAAGCTTAATCCAAACAAAGCTTTAAAGGGGTTAGAGACTTACCCTTGTAGAACAACTTCAAGGAAGCAACTCCGACAGCTTTTCTGAGCTAAAACTAGTCCAAAAACACCAAAACCAACTTCTAGGTGCCTCAGCTCCAAGAGTATGGTGTTTCACTATGTGTTTGCGTGTAAAAGTGTGAAGAATAGGCACTTTCAAGCACAAAACAAGAGAGAAAGGAAGAAATATGGAGATAGATGATATGTATAGCTCAATGCAACTTTTTTTGAACCTGGAGAAGGGAGAGAGGGCCTCCCTTTTATAGAAAATCACGCAACAAGCTTGTTGAGGAAGCTAAGAGCTCCAAGCAATCTCTCCATACACGTGTATGGAGGATGGTTTCTGTGCTGACCAGTTGTCACAGCTGACAAGAAAATATCTGCAGGAAACTGTAGGAAAGCTGCCGACCACTTGAAGTGGTCGGCCAGCTACTAACACTGGTCAGCCGACCACCACAAGTGGTCTGCAAGGAGACCAAGTAGTCGGCAGGGGGGAGAAGGTGGTCTGCACCAAGAAATCAAGGTGGTGGCATGGCTGCCGACCAGTTTTGGTGGTCCAAAGACCACCAAGACCAGTTGACCGACCAGAAAACTGGCTAGCGGGGAAGAAAAGTGGTTTTCCGGGAGGGAAATTGGTCTACAACCCTTATTTCCACCCTCCAAGCAAGGAAAACAAGGTTTGTGCCAAAAACAAACCAAAAAGGATGAAAGATGAAAGCTCGCGGGCCAAAGCACGCAGCCGACAACCTCGAAAACTAGTCTACGGGCACCAAAAGTGATCTACGGGAAGGAAAAGTGGTCTACGGCCACAAAAAGTGGTCTACAAGACCTCTGTGTCCCTCTAGACCAAAGCAACAAGGCGTGGTCCGAAAACCAGGCCAAAAGGAGAACGTTAAGCGGTCCCGAGACAAGGCGCGCGACCGAAGGCTTCGGAAACTGAAAACTAGTCTCTAAGAGGGAAAAACGGTCTACGACCACAAAAAGTGGTCTACAGACCTCTCCCTCCTTCTAGGGAAGGTCAACAAGGCTTGGTCCACAAATTGAGCCAGAACACAAAGAGTTCAGAGGCCCGGAGGCAAGGTACTCAGCCAACACTCTGGAAACTCGAAACGAGCACAAACATGTGCGATCATCGAGCGCTCAATCGATGACGTCTGAGTCTTAAGGTCGGTCAAAAATGGGGTGTCTACAGTTGTCTCTCTTTGATAGAACTCAAAAGTCAAGAAGTGATGGGAGTGAATGTCAAAGCCCAGAGACGACCCATTTTTGACAAGGCCGAAGACTTAGACAAACAGGCAAGATAACAAAGAGATGCGCCTGCAGACAGGGGCAAAATGCAAATGACATGCACAATGCCGAACATAACTTATGATCATGCAAAGAGAGCTGTAATGAAGCAATTATGCAAAATAAATGCAACACTTTAAGCGAATGTTATGCAAAGAAATGCTACAGCAAACTCGTACATAAGCATGTAAACACGAACCAAACTACATTTCATGCAGAAATGATGTAAGAAAATAATACAATTCTCATTGCGTCTCACGCGGAGAAGGCTAAAAGAGACTACCGAGAACACCCGGAGTCTCAAATAAAACACCTCCCGGCGTATCAAACGCAAAAGGAGAAAGACATCCAAATGCGTATCAAACGTGAGAAGAGAAAGGTACGTTCAAACGCATGCCAAACGCGAGTGGAGAAGGGTAGCAGTCTAACCGAACCGGAACGTTTCTGAAAGAACCTTACATACAATATCGTCCGGTTGCATCATCTTCAAATGAACCGTATATACAATATTGTGCCTGCACAAAAGAGAGATTTTGACAAGTACAATATAACAGGAACACATGATCAACGTTATATCAAGATATAATATCAACACAGGATAAATGCATGCACATGTGATACTAATGGAAAGGTGCATAGCAATGCAAGTGAAAAGTGCATAACAATGCAGGTGAAATGTGCATAACAATGAGAGAGAAAGTGTGCATAACAATGTGAGAGAAAATGTGCATAACAATGCGAGAGAAATGTGCATATTCAATAGCATGTTTGAAGCAAAATGCGGAATAAGGAAACAAAAGCCTTAACGAGACCGATTCAACCGGAACCTCTGATTTACTTCTCGGAGGGGTCACACCATACTAAAAAAGGATACACCCTGCTCTTGACGAGTAACGATGAGCCACGTATTGACGACTTGAATTGAAGTTCCTGGAGGGACAATTTTGAACCAAAAAGTGTACTTTTCTTGCACTTTCTCGAGAGCCGAGGACTTCAATCATCACAAAAACACACAGGGAGGACAATGGGACCCTGGAGACCACCTAGGAGTGCTGCCGACCACCTAGAACAGCTGCCGACCAGTTGTTGACCACTTAAGTGGTCGGCCAGCTAGAAAAACTGGTCGGCCGACTAGTTTAGGAAAATAGGGGCAGCTTGGTCTTTTAAAGGTCGGCCCTTTAAGTATACAACTCCAAATCACTTTTGTTCACAAACACAAGGCCGAAATACATCTCTCCTCCTTCCTAGACACTTTTCTCTCTCAGATCTGCATTTTATACGCGTATTCCAATGCCCCGCGAAGTTGATTCGCGAAAAACTTTCGATTCTCTTCGTTTTGAACCGATCAGAATTTGTTTTCGGAGCTTCTTTCTCGATTTTCGACACTTGAGGTATGTTTCTCTCGAAGTTTAGCACCTTTTCCTGGGCTTTGACTTTCTTTGACTTTTTCTCTTCCCAAGAGTTGACTTTTGTTGACTTTTTGTAATTTTGGCTCATTTTGCTCATTTTTGCACCTTTTTTCAGATGGCTAACGATACTCCACACGACGGAGGTTCTCTAAGAGTAGAGGAGGAGCCTGATATCATGCCACTGCCTCCGAGGATGCGACCTTTCGACTTGGAAAGGTACCACCCTCAGGAGCACATCCTACCCCCGAGTACCTTTCATTGTTTCACGGATTTTGCACGACGAGTACCCGCAGACTTGCTGCTACGGGAGCCGGAGTCCTACTTATCTTATCACGCGCGCGAGGTGTGTACTTTACTTTTATATTTTCTGCGATGTATTTTGCAATTCTTGCACATTTCATGCTTTCGCTATGCATTATATCTGCTCATTCTGAAACATTTACACACATAGCGCTTTTGCTCGTTTTAAACATAACTCACAACACAACATCCGATTCATTTGGCACACAGCTCATACACAACACTCTGTTCATTTGGAACACAGCTCTAAACACAGAATTCTATTCATTGGGCACACATCTCAAAACACAGTATTCTGTTCATTTGGGCACACAGCTCATACACAACACTCTGTTAATTTGGCACACAGCTCTCAACACAGTATTCTATTCCTTTGGGCACACAGCTCACAACACAACACTCTGTTTATTTGGCACACAGCTCAAAACACAACACTCTGTTAATTTGGCACGCAGCTCACAACATAGTATTCTGCTCAACTGGACAGACAGCTCATACACAACACTTTGTTAATTTGGCATGCAGCTCACAATGCAGTATTCGGCTCATTTGGGCACACAGCTCATACACAACACTCTGTTGATTTGGCATGCAGCTCACAACATAACACTCGGTTAATTTGGCATGCAGCTCACAACACAGTATTCTGCTCATTTGGCACACAACTCAAAACATAACACTCTGTTCATTGGGCACATATCTCTAAACACAACATTCTGTTCATTGGGCACACAGCTCAAAACACAACACTCTGTTCATTTGGCACACAGCTCATAACACAATACTCTGTTCATTTAGCACGTAGCTCAAAATATAACATTCAGTTCATTGGGCACACAGCTCAAAACACAACACTCTGTTCATTTGGCACACAGCTCACAACACAATACTCTGTTCATTTAGCACGTAGCTCAAAACACAACACTCTGTTCATTGGGCACACAACTCTAAACACAACATTCTATTCATTTGGCACACAGCTCAAAACACAGCATTCTATTCATTTAGCACACAGCTCACAACACAATACTCTGTTAATTTGGCACATAGCTCACAACACAGTATTCTGTTCATTCTGAAACTGAATACATCTGTTCATTCTACACCCAGGTAGCCTCCCGTTTCACACGGGGATACAGGTCGATCATCGCGAGGGAGTGGTATATGGAGCTTCTTGATGCTGTTCGACATATTGTAGATGAGGCGGGGTTTGGCCCATTTTGTATGGGGTTGTCGCATCTTTAGGCGAGCAGGACCCTCATGGGTGCACTTGTAGAGAGATGGTGGGACACCACCAACTCCTTCCATTTCTCTGCTGTCAGGGACATGACGATGACCCCGTATGACTTTTCGATGCTGACGGGCCTCGACGTGGTAGGCCGGCCGATCCCATACGATTTTGATATGGGCGAGTGGGAGGCAGCCTGGACTTATCTTCTTGGAGCCCATCCACCGGTCTACAGATCATCATGCATGGTCAGGTATACCTGGTTTACAGAGCAGTACAGGGGGACTACGCCTGAGACTGTTGAGGCCAAAGAGTAGTATGCCCGAGGATTTTTGATGTTTCTTCTCGGGACCACATTGTTCTCCGACAAGGGGAACACAGTCGGGCTATATCTTCTCAGTGCTCTGGTAGACCTATCACAGGTCCGGCACTTTGATTGGCGCAGCGCTGGCCTTACTACTCTTTACTGCTACATGAGTGCGACCTCCCGCAGGCGCGGTGGCATAGTAGGTGGCTACTGGAGAGCCTGAGAGGGACATTCTGCCCTCTTGATTTACATTTCTGCTTTTCAATATCTGTACACTGCACACATTGTACACATTACATTCTATACTCAGCATTCTACACTCAGCATTCTATATTCTTTGTATATTCTGTATTCGCATTCTGCACTCAACATTCTGCATTCTCTGTATATTCTATATTCTCATTACCACTGTCTTGCCTTTCATAGCTGTGGGTTTGAGCTTACTTCCCGACGCTCACTCCTGAGCCAGAGGTGGAGGCACCACTCGAGGTGCCATACTCGCGCAGATTCGAGGATCGGTGTCGACCCAGGCCCCTGGAGACATTGCCATATCTCCAGCAGTATTTTGACACTGTACGGGCGACAGAGGTAAACCAGAACTCTCAGTTCTTCATGCTTTTAGCTTTGGTTTATCTTGCATATTTATGACAACTGATCAATTCATGCATTTGTTATCCGTAGATCACTTGGCAGCCTTGGATAGCCATGCCAGGGTATTCTCGGTTCCAGTTCGCTGGGGCATGGGGTGCCTCCGGATACCGGATTTTTTTTAAGGGACCAGTTGGCAGAGCCTGGTTTCTCGGGGAGCACTACATGCGCCAGACGATGGGTAATCTCGCTCAGGAGATCCCTTCACTGCCTCCACTGGACATGCGGTCCACAGAGAGTCTCACTCCTTAGGAGGCTGACGACCTTATGCTGGGCGTCGATGCAGTTCTTTTCTTGGAGGAGGGGGAGTACACGACATACATCCACACATTCCTGATGCCTCAATTGACGGGTGTCCGTACCCCCACGAGGAGAGCTGCTGATATGCCATCGTCGAGCTGCGCCCGAGCTGTAGACATTCCTTTGACTAGCAGGGCGAACACTTCGAGAGGTAGGAGTAGGGAGGTGCCCTCCATTAGGCAGTGCGCTGGATGGCCAGATCTTCCGACCGAGTTGACAGGCTGGCGGTATGAGATGCCTTACCAGATTCCATTGGAGTCTCCATTGCTCGATTATCGATATGTCAGTGACCCTGACTCACCACCGATATGCTCCGCAGTTTTCATTTATCATTCAGATATTTAGACATTCATTCATTCACTGATGATTTGAACTTGCATCTGCAGCCTCCCAAAGGATATACTGAGGGGTTGCTCGAGGTGGTGGCCTCACTCGAGAGTATGGTCTTATGGAGGGAGACGCTGCTGTACGCCTCCGGCATTCCGGTACTTTTCAATTTCCTTGCATTTATCATACTTCTGATGACATACTGAAACTGAACATTTCACTATATTGATTCATTGCATATGTAGAGCACATCTGACACATCACATTCACATACTATATCTACATGCACACATTTTATGTACCATTCTTGCATCTGATATCTGATATACATACTCTGGCTGATGTATTCGAACTGCCTTTTCAGGTCACACCTCTGCAGGCCGGGCCATCCAGGCCTTCTCGAGCAGTAGGGAGAGGGGTCTCGACATGCGGCCGAGGGAGACGTAGAGCACCTGCCAGACGCGACGATGAGTCCAGCGAGGAGGAGGAGTCAGCGCATCCTCAGTTAGAGACATCTGCAGGTAGAGATGATGACACCGGTTCTGGTTCTGAGGGCGGAGGTGATGCTGAGGAGGATTCAGAGGATGGCGGCTCCGATTCAGATGGTCGTGCCAGTGGTGGTGGTGCAGAGGCTGCTTAGCCGAAGAGGGTGAAGAGAGCCTCTCGATCTTGTGCCCGATAGCACCGATACAAATGTTTTGCTTTATTTTTCTTTTTACTAGTAGTTGTAGCACATTGTACAGCGTTAGGCAACTTTATTTTTCTTAAAACTTGTACCTTGTTGTAAAAAGAAACTATGATGGAATGAAAACAACTTTTTGTTCAAAAAGTGTTGTATTTGTATTCTAAGCATCGCATTGCATCATTTTGCACAAAAATGAGATTGAATAGAAATTGAACATCGTGTATTGCCAAGTCAGGTAGTGAACCAACGTAACAAACAAAACAACTTAACTCAATAAGCAACAACAAGACCTTAACAAGTTTACAACTCGATAAGCAAGGAGCAATGACTCGACAAACAAACCACGACAACTCGATAATCAAAGAGCAACAACTCGATAATCAAAGAGTAACAACTCGATAAGCAAAACTTAACAACTCGATAAGCAAATGCAGATTGGATAAACAAAGTGACAGGACGCATCTGAAACAGAGGTAAACGCAGACCTTCAACATTCTCAATACATAGGAAGGCTAGGGACTTTCTTCTGGAGGCAAGCAACAGGTGCAAACCATATTTTTGCTCATGGCCGACCACCAAAAGGGGTTGCAGACCACTTTTTTGGTCTGCAGACCAGAAAAAGTGGTCGGCCAACCAGTTATGCTGGGGACCTCCAGATTCATGCCACATGTCCTCTAAACAGTGCCTTATCCTCCATAAAGGTTTCAGTTACATGGTTTCCTCATTTGAACTCCATTTCTCCTCCAAATCGAAGCATTTCTTGTCCAAAACCTCACAAATTGGATTGCTAACTTGGATGGCTCGAAAAAGTTAAATTTTCGGGGCTTCGGCATAAATGCACTATTCACGCTGAGCCGCACCCCGCTGCGTTTTTCGTTCCTTCATGCCGCGGTAAGGTGTTGGAATCTGGTAACTCATGTTTTTAGCTTTAGCGGACAAGAGGTGTGTCCCACTTTCGAAGACTTCCAAGCTTTAATGTAATCCGAGCGTGAGGAAGAGATCTTGCCCCAGTTCCGCTTCGGCCATATCCAAGCCTTAGGACGGATGTGCAGGCTCACTTTGCATGACGCTCGGTTATTGATTCGCAACGGGGAGCTGGACATTCCGAGCTTGATTCGTCGGTTTTCTGATGCCGGTGACCGCGGCGATCATGACTGGCAGGGTTTTTGGCGACATGCGCTTTGCTTGTACATGTTTTCTCATTTCTTGCTTGCCCCAGGCTCTGGTGGGTTTAGTGTCCATTTGATTGAAGTTGCCTAAGGTTTAAAAGAGAGCAAGAGCTGCATCACCATGACACTAGCTGAGATGTTGATAGGTTTGGATGCCTTCCATCGCCCAGAGACGACTAGATTTGCGGAGAGTCCACTACTGCTGCAGGTAATGTTTCCCACCCTATCTCGTATATATTTCTCATATCACTCGGCTCTCAGGCTCGTTTTTCTCTCAAAACCCTTTTCTCACTTTTCTCTCCACACATACCTCTCTATTCTTTAATCTCTTATTTTTCATCCCTCTCCAGATATGGTTGATGGATAAGTTGAAGGTTGTGGACTCATGCCCAGCATATTCAGCTCACGGTTATTTCTTCTGGCGACGTCTAGTCAATGCCCCTGATAAGGGATGGTGGTGCGAATGGATGTGCAGTCTATCCGCTCTCGACATTGCTTGGCACTACCCCTGGCTTAATTTGTCGGCGATGAGCTACAGTATGACTCGCCAGCCCGGGTTTCAATTGATCGGCCTTACACACTGTGTCTTTTATTTCCCATTTCGAATCCGGCGCCAGTTTGGACATGATCAGACTTGCCCGGAAGAGGGAATAGAGTACCCTTCCATATTTCCAGTCCGAGGCGCACAGCTAGCTCGGTATGCCATAGCATGGAGGACGAGAGAGCTTCTGGCCCTCGCTCCCACTTTCAGTTACACCCTCTCCGATGAGTGCATAGCTTGGCTTGATGAAGAGGCGCAGGTTAGGCCTACTTTGGCATCAGAGGCTTCCACAAGCTCTGGGAGGGGACGCAGGAACACCTGACTATGCCTCGAATTTATTGCTTTATCAGTACTTTCAAGTTTTCTTTATGAATGTAATAAAAAGCAACTTCAATTTGTATTCAAGAGTAGGAGAACTCTGTACTGAAATCAATGTAATTGAATGTTGTGGGTACTGAAAATTTTCCATTTGGTCCAAAAATGGTCTAAGTTGTAAAAAGATTGATTTGAGCAAAATAAACTTTTATTAAAACTTTTCAAAACCATTTTTGATATGGATCACAACTGGACACGCCTGAGATCTATCACTGAGATGTACAACCTCGGATCCTAGCAACTGGAAAGTTGTCCCTAGTCTGAATAGCACTGTACTGGAGATCACAACCGAGCTCTTGAATGCAGAACAGACAGAGATGACCAACAAGATCACACAGACAAAGTTGATTTGGAAGTGTTTATGGCTAGACTTCAGAATGAAGTTGCCTACGTATCCCGAAGATAGGAATCAAGCCTTACGTAGTTCGGTTCAGGTTCACTCGTGTATTAACACTCTCTTTTTGCGCTCTAACTTTTGCCAAGGCTGCCCTTTCTGGGTTTTTAACCTTGCGAGCACAGTTTTTATTATTTCAAATTTTTCATACTCTAACTTTTGCCTAGGTCGCCCTTTCAGGTTTTCGACCTAGAGAGCCACTCAGGGAAAGTATTTCTTCAACTTGTCCATGTTGATCGGCTGGGAAAACTCTAGGCCATCTAGATCCATCAGAACGACAGCTCCACCCGACCAGATAGACTTGATGATGTAAGGACCTGTCCAATTAGGTCTGAACTTGCCCTTAGGGTCGTGGATGGGAGCTTGGTTGTCTTTGAGTACTAGATCCCCCTCTTTCAAATTCCTGGACTTAACCTTCGTGTTAAATGCCTTGGCAATTCTTCGTTGATAACCCTAGACATGATACAGTGCTTTCAACCTTCTTTCATCAAAGAGCATGAGTTCTTCAAACCTGCTTTGCTGCTAATCTGCCTCAGCTACCTGACACTCAGCCAATACCCGTAATGACGGAACCTCAACTTCGATAGGCAAAATAACCTTCATCCCATAAACTAAGGAATACGGAGTTGCCCCAGTAGAAGTTCGAATTGAATTTCGATAACTCCAAAGAGCAAATGGCAGCTTATCTGGCCAGTCCCTGTAGGTTTCCACCATCTTCTGCAGAATGTGCTTGATGTTCTTGTTGGCGGCCTCAACAGCTCCGTTGGTTTGCGGCCGATATGTAGATGACTTATGAAAAGCCACGTTGTACTTCTCCAACAAGTCGATCACCTCATTCTTGAAGAGAGAACCATTATCTAAAATAATCTCATTCGGGACCCCGTAGTGACAGATGATGTTGTTCCTGATAAGCTTATCAACATGTAATGCCTTCAACACCGTGTAAGATTTGGCCTCAACCCACTTCGTGAAGTAGTCTATCGCTACCAGAATGTACTCATGCCCGTTGGACCCCTTCAGAGTGACAGCCCCAATTACATCAATCCCCCAAACTAAAAATTGCCATGGCAAAGTCATGTTGTACAGCTTCGATGATGGAATGTTCATGCGGTTTGCATAGATCTGACATTTGTGGCATCACCGAACAAAGCCAATACAATCCTCCTCCATGGTTGAACAATAATAACCCTATCTAAGGATCTTCCGGGCTAGCATCACCTTGTTCATGTGCGCTCCGCACTCTCTTCCATGGATGGCCTCCATCAGGCGCTTGGATTCTTCAGCATCAACACACAGTTTATTGGAACTTCGGTCGTCCCATTGCTTGATTTACTCGAAAGCAACTTGGCATCGGTCGTCCCATTGGAACTTCTTTCCTTTCTTCAGGAGACCAAAGAGTGGTTCACAAGTTAAGGTTAATTTTGCAATAAATCGTCTTATGAATTACACTTTACCTAGAAAGCCTTGCATTTCCTTTTTATTCCTCGGTGGTGGCATTTCTAAGATGGCCTTGATTTTAGAGGGATCAACTTCGATGCCTCTTTGCGTGGTCAAGAACCCCATCATTTTCCCTGCTGTAACACCAAATGTACATTTCTGAGGATTCAGCCACAACTGATTCTCTCTGATCTGTTGGAAGAATTTCTGCAAGGCGGTGTAGTGGCCCTCTCTTTCCTTGGACTTGACAATCATGTCATCCACGTACATCTCAATCTCTTTATGGATCATGTCGTGCAAAATTATGGTCGCAGCCTGTTGATACGTAGCTCCAGCATTCTTCAGCCCAAACGGCATCACCCTATAACAATAGGTTCCCCACGGGGTGGTGAAAGCAGTCTTCTCTGGTCTTCGGGTGCCATCAAAATCTGATTGTAGCCTGAAAACCCATCCATGAATGAAAGCAGTGCATGCCTAGCAGTGAAGTCCACTAATTCGTCGATATGCGGCAGAGGAAAGTCATCCTTCGGACTGGCTTTGTTCAAATCCCTGAAGTCCACACATACTTGAATTCTGCCGTCCTTCTTCGGCACTGGAACTATATTAGCCAACCAAGTTGGGTATTCAGATACCAGCAGGAACTCAGCGTCAATTTGCTTGGTGATCTTTTCTTTGATCTTCAGAGCCCAGTCCGGGCGGATCCTTCGGAGCTTCTGCTTAACAGGTTGGGCCTCTAGGTCAAGAGGGATCCGGTGCTGTACAATCTCAGGATCGATCCCAGGCATGGCTTCGTAGGACCACGTAAAAACATCTTTGAAATCTTTTAATAAATCAACTAAGCGCTCGCGCTCCTCCAAAGACAACGTGGACCCGATCTGGACCAGTCGCGAGTCCTTCTCAGTACTAACATTAATTGTGGTGATTTCATTAACCAAGGGTTTTACAAACCTCTCCTGCTCTTGATCAAGCAAATATTGCAAAATCGGAAGAATTTCTTCCTTGTCATTTTCATCAAAAATTTGAAAATCCTGATTAATGCAATAAATTAAAGGCATAAAAAAGTACTCGGAAGCCACAGCTGTACCATTCTCATTAATAACATCTAGTCCGCCTGATTCTTCTGTTACTAAAGACTTAAAGGAAAAAGAAAAAGACGACCTGGACAGGACAGTGGCATTCGGGTTATCACCCCTAAGAATACCGGACTCAGACTCAAACAAGCTGGAACCTGATTTCGACTTCACAGACTCAGTGGAATCAGATTTCGGCTCACTACCTAACCCGGTGCTGCTGGATAAAAAGCCCTCATCGTATTGCCAGACGAGGGAGGGTGCGATGGATGCATCCAGAATGTTTGAAGATAGGCTCGCAGCCTCTTCATTCCCGATCATGGAAACTGAGAAGTTATCCCCCAAGCACTCCTGTACGATCTGAGGATCTGAGAGTAGACAAGACAGTGCTACCCCCATTTCAATCTCTGTGCTCTCCGAATCCTCCTCCTTGCACTACTTAGCCTCAGCTGGTGGGCTTGTCTGCTCTTCGGCAACGTTATCCCCGGACAATTGCAAGTCAAAGAAAATCTCGAATCCCGGCAGGCGCCACCTCTCTGCATTTAGCCATGGCTCTGGGAAGCCGCAGAACGGGAAGTCTTCCCCTTCTCGGACAAAGCGTCCGTTCAGGATACCCTGGATAGGTCGGTGCATCAACTCATAATGCTTCCCGACCTGCTTGGCTCTAGCTCTTTCGGCCATTTCTTTTGCCTTCCACGCCCAATCCTCTTTGGTAGGCAGATAACCTAAAGCCAAAGGTATATGGGTTATGTGGCACTTCGGTCAATGTTGCAATGCCATTCCGGCCACTTCGCCCTAATCCCATCTCAGGGATGTGCTGGAGCTTGTTCATAAGGTAGACAGACTGTGCACTGACGTATAGCCCCTCATCAACGGCTAGCATGTTCTGTACAACCCGGGCCTCAGCTAGGGTAAGTCCTGACAAGAACACATCCTTCGCGCCATGCTCAATCTCCAGAATTAGTGTAGAAACCTCTGGCGGCGGATGGATCGAAGAATTCCCGAAAACGATGGCCACCCCCTTCCCATGGGGGTATTTAAGCATCTGGTGCAGGGTGGAAGAGACAGCCTTCACCTGGTGTAGCCACGATCGCCCCAGGAGTATATTGAAGGTTGTCGGGACATTCAAGACATGAAAGTCAATATCCTGTTGCCCTGGACCAACCTGAGTCCGAATCTGTATAGTCCCCATCACCTCTCGGCTGGTATTATCGTAGGCCCGTATCACCTGGGCAGTAGGCACAAAATCTACAGGCTTCAACCCGATAGCATATGCCCTCCTCGATGGGCACACGTTGATAACTGATCCTATGTCAACAAGGACCACCGGTATCCATTTCTCTCTACACTCGATAGAGATATAGAGCGGTTTGTTATGGTTTAAGCCCTCCAGAGGTAGTTCCTTGTCAGTGAAGGTTAATGTCGGGGAAGCTCCTCCCCGAAAAACCAGCCCTACCAGCTGCTTGGGTGTGGTATCAATTGAAAGTTTGGCCTGGTCCATGGCTGTAAGGATGGCCTGTCTGTGTACTCTTGAGGCCATAAGCAGTCCCCAGATAGAGATGTCTGCTTGGATTTTCTTAAGTTGTTTTAGTACAGCCTTCTCCTTGAGCAATTTTTCCTTCTGCCTCTCCGCTTCTTTGTCCTTTCCGGACGCCTTTGGTTGATCTAAGTGTGGGGCCTTGAAGTACCGCCCATTTCTGGTTATGTGGTCAACTTCCTCAATATACCAGGTATCATCCGGTTGGTTCTACCCCCAATCTTCGTCGGTGTGGGCAAGACGTAAGTCGTCGTCTTCCCACCACATTCCGTCAACAACCGACAGACAGCTATCTGGTTCCGTTGCAACTATTCCTGTGTGCACAGTACATTCCGTCCCTGCAGGGGCTTTGGCCTTCCTAGCCCTGTCTAGGTCTTCAATCTTTTCCTGCTCAAACTGCCTCAGTGCAGCTTATTGTTCAGCAACTTCTGCATCCAAACTGCCCGGATCCCGAGAGAAATTCTTAGCACCGGCGCTCTCCAGCGATTTCTCCTGATTCTTGGCCATTCTGGCCACTGCTGAAGTTCCCGTTCCTAACGGTCCCTGTTCTGGCTGAGGCTGCTCAACAATATTTGGCTGATCATTGAGCCACCCCGTATTCTCTGTTAATCCATCCAAGTCGAACTAGTTGATGTTCACATCCCCTGAGTCCTGCTCTTCAAAGAACTGCAGGTTTGCGATGTCTTTTTCCAGCTCTGCCAGGTCATCTAACCCCTAACTAGGTCCATCCTCTCGAATGACACTGATCTCTGCCCAAACTGGCATCTCTGCTCTCGGCTTAAATTGATCCGTTGATGTGATATAACCACTCGGATTGTACTTAAAGCTCGCAGACCCCTCAGGCTCTGAATCATCATTCCCATCTGCTCCCAAAGTAATCCCAATTCTATCTTCGATAGTCACCCCCACCGGTTCAGGTTGGGTTTGGGAGGTGCTTAACATGCATAAGTCCATGTTGTCTGGAATGAACACCTCCGGCTTGGGTAGGTGGGAGGGTGTGATATATATACTAGGGTCGTATGACACAACTCCAATTTGGATTAGGTTGATGCATTTGGGTGGTGGAGCTTGGTTATGTAGTGGGAGAGGGTTGGTTGTGACATTTGGTTTTTCTGGAGGTACAATCACCCTAATGTCAACGAGATCCTGGATCTCGTGACGCAATCTGAAGCACTGGTCGGTGTCGTGACCATGCTGTTGGTGAAAGGCACAGTATTTAGCCAGGTTATGGATGGGAGGAAATTTGTCTGGTAATGGCCATGGCTCCAGGGGCTTCAAGTGCCCTTTCCTGATCAGAACTCCCAGAGCTTTGGACAGGGGCATGTATAGTGGAGTGAAGGTTCCTTGGCTTGGGGTGAATATCTAGCTATTTGTGAGCTACTTCCGGACAAACTGGTGAATGGGGTGGCTGTAAGTGTTTTTGGAGTGGTGGTGGTGGTGACCATGCCCACATTTGAAGTCCTGGCAGCTGCAGCATTGCTCATGCCTGTATTCGTACTATGGGAAAATACCCTCTTGGGCTGGTCTCTCTCATGGTCAATGAGACCCTGTTTCATGGCGTCCTCAATCTGTACCTCGATTCGTGTAAATCCGCAAAGGGAGGGAGGGGTAAGACGATCATCTTTTGCATCAGCTTAGGTTGGAGGTTGCGCACAACCATCCGTATCTGATCCTTGTTGACCGGCCTGATGGTCATCATAGAGGCTTTGGCCCTCCAACGGGTTACGAAGTCGGAGAAGCTCTCTTTTGGCTCCTGTCTAGTTGTCTCAATGTAGGCATCCCATTTTTGACCGTCCTTAAGACTTAGATGTCATCGTTTGAACACTCGATGATCATCCATGCTCGTGTTCGTTTTGAGTTCTCGAAGGTCTCGGCTGCGCGTCTTGCCTCAGGGTCTCTCAACTTGACTGTTTTGTGCTTGGTTGTGGACCAAGGACTTGTGGGTTTTGCACCTAAGGGTAGGAAGTGGCTTGTTGGCCATCCTTTTAACCCACCGGCCATGGCCTGAGGCCACCGGCCTTATTTTCTTGCTATCGACTAAAAGTGTTGGCCGATCGGCACTTTATTTGGTCGGCCGGCCATTGTTTTGGTCGATCGGCCACATTTTCTGGCCGAGGCCTTTTCTTTGCCTTTTTCAGGCATTGTGCATGCTAGTTGTGCGAGCTAGTGAGCACAGACTCTGTCCTCTATACATGTGTATGGAGGGATTTGAACCAACACTTAGCTTCTCTTAGAAGCTTTGAATTGGACTTCCTGTAAGAGGAGAGCCTCCCCTCCCTTTCCAGAGGTTCAGCCGACTGATATAGAATATATATATCACTCTCTCTATATCTCCTCTCTCTCTATAGTTGTGTGTGTAATAGTGTTCTAAAGGGTGCTCTTGTTCATATTTTTGCACTAAAGCACCTAGTGGTACACTATCCCTTAGTTACTGAGGTTCTAAGGAGTTGATTTCAGAGTTTTTGAGTTGGTTTTGATCAAAAGGAGGTGCTGGAGTTGGTGTTCTTGAAGTGTTCTTCAAGGGTGAGAAACTACTCTTTTATTCCCCATTTTTGCTTAAACTTTTAGAAATACTTGCATACTGTTTTAAGCTTAGTGTCCAACTGAAATTTTTTTTGTTTTTATATGCTAAATATTTTTATTTAAGGTTACTTTTGGGTTGGGGGTTGTCTACCCCCTCTTAGGCCTTGTTTGGCCTTATTTTGTGACATTCTTTTTAAGCTTTGAACCCTTTTTTGTTTTGACCTTCTCACCACTGCAATCCAGAGGATTTTCAGTGGTGGAGAAGTGGTTTTGAGGTCTTGAATAGGGGAGGGACACCCCCTCCCTTTGTGTCTCATTTGTTTGCATTGTTGGCTCACCATAATAGCATGTTTGCTTAGCATGTTTTGGCCCTATTTTAGCAAGTATTTGGTGTTATCTTGGCATGATATACCTCTGTTTTAAGTTGGTTTGTTGGTCTCTTGCATGAACCATGTACTTGCCTTGTAATCCCTTCTATTGCCTTAACATGTATCTTGCATTTGGACCATCATGCTTGCATATTTCGGCTCAACTCCAAGGAACGTTTAGTCATGTTTCACCATGTTTAAGCTCTGTTTGGTGTCGATTTGATCATATATGCATTGCTTCGTATAGCCTTAGTTCATCTTGGCTTGTTAAGCTTTGTGCACTGAGTTGCTAGCATGCATTGTTTTGACTATTCTCATGATTTGGCATCATTTGAAATCACATTTCAGTCCATGTAGTGTAGCCACACACTTATGTTTGCCATCTTTTCAATGCTTTGAAGAGTTGTTGTTTTGTGCCTTAAGATTAGGTCATTGTATATGTCTCCATGATTAGGTCTTTGGGATGCCATCTTATTGGGTTTTGGGGCTCATTTTGACATATTATAACTCTGTTTTTCATTGCATAATTCATGCCATGTTTGGTTGTGATAGGCGTAGTGTAATGCTTCCTTTGTAGCCTTGCATGTCCCTTGTTTGTGCCCATCTTTTTAGCATATTTTGCCCTCATTCCATGCATGTTCTAGCCTTGTTTTGGCCTGCCCTAGGACTGTCTCAGGTCACTTTGGTCCTTTGGGGCTTGGTTGATATGGCCATGGTGAGAGCCCCTTGACTAGCTTTGGGCATTGAGCCCATTAGCATGTTATGCTTCACTTGTGTATATGATTTGGCATCATTCTTCACATGATTTCAGAGCCCATTGCATTGTCATGTTCTCATATTTATCCCATTTTGCTCATGGTTGAGGATTGTGCGTCATTGCCTAGCTTAAGGATCCATGTATGTGCTTGCATGTCTCCTTTTTTTTGGTACCTTAATTTGGGTGTTTTGGCTATTGTTTTTGGTACGGCTGAGGTCTATCCATCTTTAGTGTAAGTCCATGGATCATGCATTTGTGTATTGTTGTATGCCTATTGCATTACATGTTGTTGCATCCTTATGGTTGGTGCCATTGTTGCATGCCTATCACTTTGTGTATTTCCATATCTAGGTAGCATTGTAGTATTGCATACTTGTTGCATTGCCATGCTGTTTGCACGTTAGGTTGCATCACATTGCACTTGGCATGCTCATATTACATTGCCTTACATTCCCATGTTGCATTGTACTTAGTTGCGTGCATTGCATTGTGTTTGGTTTGGGGTGTCAAACCAAACACGAGGATCAAGGGACGTTTCGTACTCGAAGTGACGAAACGTGCCTCAATCCTCGGTCGCCGACACTCTTGATCCAACATGATAGAGTTCTAGGCATTCATGCGTTTTGTTGCAATCATTCCACATTAATTCGCACACTTGGCTCCTTTAGCCATCACGCATTGAAATGCGTGATTGGTGGTCCAAGGGTCAAGAACCATACTCCCTTGAGTTTATAGCATGATAGGGAAGGTGGTTGTGCACACATTATCTTGTAAATGCCTTGCCATGCATTGTCTGTCCTCTGCTGTAGCAAAAACAGAATTCTGTAGGAAGATATGGCCGGTCGGCCATCTTCAGCGCCGGCCGGCTACCAAAATCTAGCCGAGAGCCTTACAAATGGTTGATAACCGTTTTCCAATGGCCGGTGGTCCTATCTCTTGGCCGGTGACATCCCACAGTGCTTGGGGAGTGGTTTAGAAACATCCTTGGGACTTGTGCAGTTTTCAGAGGAGCAAAACAGTGCAAACAGAGGCAACATGTAGCATGGCAACGGGTTTCCGAGCGAGGCGATCGAGCATGCATCATTCAATCATTCCGAGGTGGAGCTGCGGCGGCCTCCTTTTGTAATTAATTTGTTAATTAATTAAGGATTTGTAATAATTAATTAGTTAGGATAGTTGATTAATCATGTGGTTTGTATTATTTATTCGGACCCTCTGTCGAGAGGGCAAATTTGTAATAAGTGTGCGTGTGTGTGTGAATGTCTTCTAACCCCACGTTTTTCTTCTTTTTACTTACCTGCTTTTGATGGTTAGTTTTAGGTCATGTTTCAATTAGCATAGTTATGTTAGCATGTTTGCATATATTCATTCGTATTGCACGCACTGGGCTCGGCGCATCATACTAATTGCATAGTATTTCAATTCCAACTTGAATACGTGTATCGAGTTGTCGCATTTCACATGCCATTCTTAGATTAGCCGAGCCTATTCTAGTTGCATTTTGCATGTGTTGCATTAGCCATCTTAACATGAACTAGGATCATGTATGATTTCTAACTAGTTTTTTATTTTGGCTCGGAGTACTAGGTAAGTGCTTATGCTTTAGCTTCTTGCGTGAGTGTGAGTGTTACCATGATAGCATGCTTGCCATGAGGCTAACTGCTTATGTGATATAACTGCCCGAATGCCTGTGAGTGAAGGTTAGATTACTTGAATTGGAACAATTCATCAAAATGTGTGTTTTAAGCCCACTTGAGAGTGGCAAAATCATATTTTTCTAAGCCCACTCGAGGGTGGCAAATCCACGTCTTAGCCTACTTGCGAGTAGCACCTTCAAAGCATTTTCACAAACAAACATGGGATGTTTTGTTCCGACTTAGGCGATCTAGTCTATACTTGTGTGTTGTGCGCATCACATAGTAATTCTAGGCTAATAACCGGAATAAGAACGCATGTGTTTTCAAAAACAAGATATCATGTTAGTAAAGGCCGATCTTTGATCAGACGAGCGGGGGTGCTCATTGCATGACCTTCCCCTCTCGTACCCAAGTTCCCGAGCCGAGGCAACTTTGGTGATGACGGACACGTAGCCTTAGGTACGAGTCAGGGTTTCCTAAACTCTCCAAAATAAAATATTTAGGTGGCGACTCTGCATCTGGCAAAGCAGTCCATGTTTGGCACTTATTTACAAAAATCAGTTTTCCAAAACGATTTGTCGGATTTGGACTCTTTGGTGATTTATCAATCTCACATTGCACATTGTGAGATCATATTAAGAACCGTGACATTTGAGTCCGAACTGTAGCACAACATAATGCCCTCGGGCCGTGTCTACACTCAAGATCATGAGTTGTGATCTCGATTTGCGTATTGTACGATTATTGAGCTACAAAGGCCTCAACCATTTCCTCCCAGCTTCTCTTGGTAGAGTCCTCCAGCTTTGCGTACCAAATAGCCGCAACACCCGACAGGGTCCGGCCGAAAAGGGAAAGCTTTTGCAATCTGGAGAGGCCCATTGGCCGTAGGATATCCGAGAACAGCCCAGGTGCACCATGGGATCCCCAGAACCGTCAAAACGGTCTATATGCGGCATCTTGAACCGGTTCAGCAAAGTTACTGCCGAATCGGTGTATCCATCCTCTATGTCTGGAATGGAATTAACGCCTTGAGCCTTCTTGAACAGTTTTTCTAACTTGCTCACTTTCAGCACTGTTGGATCCACCTCGAACTCAAATAGTGTGTCCACTAGATTAACCGGTGCTTTGGATAGCTCGGGTAGGATTGGGGGTGGAACTTGCCCCGTTGGGATGTCCGTATTTTCCTGGACGTTTGTAATATCCCCGAGTGGTGGAACTCTAAGTGGGGGAGGAGGTGGGTGCGAAGCAGATGCTCTGACTTGCTGTGGTTGTTGTTGTTGTTGTTGAAGTCTGGCAATTAGCTCTGTTTGTTGAGCCACAACCTCTGCCTGGCGTGTGGCAACCTTTGCCTGGCAAGCAGCATCCCGTTGCATGGCTTGCATATTTTCTTGGAGCTGACGCATCATCTCTTCCATACTTTCCATAAGGTGTTGATCTAATTGAACAACAGGACTCAGCCTGACTACTCATTGGCGGGGTGGATAAGGACCACTGATCTGGCAACCGCTGTACTAATGAACTGCGCCTAACTGACCTCCGTCTAGTAACCGGAGGTAACGAAAGGAACACTGGTTGTCCGTCTATCAGATCCTCGGATCGATGAAGTCTTCGACCTCTAACCCAGAGTGCTTGGGGAATATCTACCTGGTCGGAAGCAATTGTGCTAAACTACCTTGCAAAAAGATAAAATAAAGCATAATAAGGAAACAAACGACCAGAAAAACGGACAGCATAACGGCTTAAATAAACACAACACACAGTTGGTATTTGTAAGGTGAATACACTGTTCTCAACACTGATCACTATTCCCAAATCACTGCCCCAAATCTGATACCCTCAGGTAAAACTGATTCCTTCAAATACTGATGCCCGCAGGCCTGATACCCAGACTTGCAAACTGATACATGCATTCCTGTAGAGACACACTCTAAAAGCACATAGCAAGCAAGTAAGAGCCAAAACACCCCTATGGAGGGGTAGGGTTTCTCTGTCCTATCTTGTCAGGAGCTAGGGTTTCACTACGCCCACAGCGGTTTCAAATAACCTACAATCGGGTAAACAACCTATCCTAGTTTAGAATAGTCACTATGGATTTTGATATGCACTAGGTCGAATGGTCAAAAAGGGTGCCTCGGTAAAAACTGAGGTTTGTGTTCCCGTCGTGGCAGAGCCCGCAACCGGTCAGCCTTATGGCACGCTTTTCCAAACGAGCCTCTGGCAAACCATTCAGGAATAGCATACGACAAACATGATGTCCTAGGCGCACTAATGTAAATGCAATGTAAAGAAACACATAAGTGTAGATAAAACAACATATCATGAGTTCGAGTCAAGTTCTCTAAATCCCCAACAGAGTCGCCAGAAACTGTAGACCGCCCGGAACTCCGCTCTACGCGCAAGGGCGCGAATCGTTGTTCTTAGCTACTACAGTTCGGACTCATGTCACGGTTCTAAATCTAATATCACAAAGTGCAATGTAATACTGATAAATCACCAAAGAGTCCAAATCCGACAAATCGTTTTGAAAAATCGATTTTAATAAAAAAGCGCCAAAGTCCGCTTTACCAGATTTCAAAGTCGCCACCTAAATATTTTGTTTTGGGAAATTTAGGAAACCCTGACTCGTGCCTAAGGCCACGTGTCTGTCATCACCAAAGTTGCCTTAGCTCAGGAACTTGGGTATGAGAGGGGAAGGTCATGCAATGAGCACCCCCGCTCGCCTGATCAAAGATCGGCCTTTACTAACATGATATATTGTTTTTGAAAACACATGCGTTCTTGTTCCGGTTAATTAGCTAATCTTACTACGTGATGCGCACAACATACAAGTATAAACTAGATCGCTTAAATTGGAACAAAACATCTCATGTTTGTTTTTCGAAAATGGTTTGAAGTTGCTACTCGCAAGTAGACTAAGATGCGGATTTGCCACTCTCAAGTGGGCTTAGAAAAACATGATTTTGCCACTTCAAGTGAGCTTAAAACACACATTTTGATGAATTGTCTCAATTCGAGCAATGAAGCCTTCATCCACAGGCATTCATGCAGTTAAACATTTAAGCAGTTAGCCTCATGGCAAACATGCTATACATGGCAACATACACATCTCATGCATTATGCTAAAGCGTAAAAGCTTACCTAGTACTCCGAGCCAAAAAAGAAGCTAGTTAGTAATCAATGCATGATCCTAGCTATGTTAACAATGCCTAATGCAACACATGCAAAAATGCAGCAAAGATAGGCTCGACTATGGCATAGGAAATGCAACTTGATAACATGTATTCAAATAGGAATTGAAATACAATGCAGTTAGTATGATGCGCCGAGCCCGGTGCATGCAAGACAGATGAATGGATGCGAACATGTTAGCATAAGGATGGTAATTGAAAATGCCCTAAAACTAACCATCGAAAGCTGGTAAATAAAAGGGAGAAAGAAATGGGGGTTGGAAGACATGCATCACACACACGCACACTTATTACAACAGTTGGCCCTCTCGACGGAGGGTCCGAATAATAAGCTAAGTTAGCTAATCTAAGCTAATTAAACTAATTATTACAAGTAAACTAATTAACTAATTCTAGCTAATTAAATATTACAATCCAAATTGAAACAAATAGCTAATTGCATTAACTACTCAAGTACAAAACCAAAGCATTAGCTAGCTAAGTAAAGAAGCTAATTAAAGCAGTAAAGAAGAAGTCCTCAGGGCGAGAAGTGCATGCATGCTCGGTCGCCTCGTTCAGAAATCCATCGCGATGCCCCAACTTGCCCCTGTTTGCATTTGTTCTCAAAAGACTGCACAAGCCTCCAGATAGCTTCTACTCCAACATGGAGACCTCCATGAGCATTGTTGACCACTTATTGGTGGTGTAGACCACCTGCCGACCACTTACATTTGCTGTAGACCAGAAAAAGTAGTCGGCCAGCCACTTTTACTGGTCTGCCAACCAGAAAATTCTGCACATCTCCATTTTGCTGCAACAGAGAACAAGAAGGGGCACGATAGTGTATTTGCAAGGTATGTGTGCACAACCACCCTCCCTATCATTTCATGAGCTCAAGGGAGTGTAGTTCTCGACTCTCGGACCACCAACCGAGCATCGCAATGCACGATGGCCGAGAAGTCAAGATCGCACAATTAATGTGGATGAATGCACAAATAACACATAAAGGCCTTAACCTCTATCATGCATGATCAAGAGGGTCGGCGACCGAGAATTGAGGCACGTTTCATCACTCCAAGTATGAAATGTCTCTCGTTTCTCGTGTTTGGATTAACACCCTATCCAAACACAATGTAATGAAACATGAGCATGCCAAACACAATGCAAACAACATGAGCATGCAACAACATAATGCAACGTAACAAGCATGCAACAACATAATGCAATGCAATAAGCATGCAAATGACATGAAAACACAACGCAATGCAACAACATGCAAATAACAATGCAATGTGACAACATGCTATTCTACCGATGCTAGGATGACATGCACAAAATTCTATCATGCAAACAATGCATGCATGGCAAACTTAGAGGCTAAGGCATCAAAGCTAGTAAAGGGGCACCTCACAAGGGGCATGCAAAACAATGCTCAATGGACTTAAACTGAATATGGACAGACCTCAATCATGCCCAAAACAGTGGCCAAAATACATAAAAACTAAGGCACAAAAAGGGCCAAGAACACATGCTCATGTGAGGGCCCATCAACTAAGCATAACAACACAATTCTCAAACATGATCAAGGAGTGACAAACATGGAAGTGTGATAACACTATATGCTCTGAAATCAGGTATAAAATGATGCTAAATCATTCAAACAACAGAAGTATAGCATGCAAGAGGGCCTAAGGTACAAGGCCACCAAGAGGGACTACACAAGAGGCATGCAAAGCATGGTACAAATGATTGAACTAACCATGGACAGAGCTTAATTAGGTCAAAACAAGGATCAAAATATGCTGAGATGGGAGCTCAAAAGCCTAGGCATGCATGCATACAAGCTAGGCCACAAACAAGGCAATAATAAATGACCCTTAGAGGCACTCAAAGGGTGAAAGAAATGGGAACATGGCAATGCTATATGCTCTGAAATAATATGTTAAAGGATGCCAAATCATGCACATGTCACAAATGAAGCATGCTATGGTGCTCAAAACTCAAGGCTAGCAAGGCCAATTGCACTACAGCTATGCAATACATGAACCATATGGCCAAGGCAACCCAAAACAGTCTCAGTGCATGTCAAAATGATGCTAAAACATGTATGGACCAAAGCCAAAACAAGCTAGCATGAAGGCATGAAACATGGAGTATGCAAGGTCAATAAGGAGGATTACACTACACCTATCAAAACCAAGCATGAGATGACTCTACCAATAAAAATCAGAGTTATGGCATATCAAAATAACACCAAAAATGGGCTAATACCAAGTCAACACATGCTAGAATAACAAGCTCACTCATTAGGCATGCAAGGCTAGTAAAGAGGACTTGCACTACAAGTGTAAGAAGCAAATGAGAGATGCTCTAACCAACTAAAAACAGAGGTGTATCATGGCAAAATAAGACCCAAAACACACTGAAATGGTGGCCCAAAAGCCTAGGCATGATGGCATACACAATGGCTCACATTTAAGACATAAAGAACTAACCCCTCCTGTAACACCCCTGTCCCGTAATATGCTAATTGGTCCCTAATACGTATGTGATTATATGTTTTGATAAGATTTTTGTATGCCATTATGTGAATATATGCGACTTTGGAATTCTACCTGTTCACCGTAGGAATATATGTTTGAATAATCAGCTTTGGAAATTTAATTGAGGGCCTTATCGGCCACAGAACCCGAAATCGATTACGCCATTGTGGTTGGCATAATTTTTAGAGCCTACGGTGAAATTTAATTAGAAATTGATTCGGGTCAGATCAAGTTGATTAAATTGATAATTTAGTGCCCAATTGTTTATTATTATTATTTTGGAATAGTGGGGTTTGATGTAAAAGGGCACTACACCCTAAATTCCTTCCCTTATGTGGCTTTGGCTGATTAAACTCTCTAGAGAGAGTGAGAGACCCAAAATGGAGAGAAAGAGAGAGCCGGCTGTAGAGAGGAGGAGAGAAGAGAATTGAGCAAACTTAGCTCAAAGCTTGGGAGCCTTGAAGATTATTCAAGTTTTGACCATAGATTGGGAGAATCAAGCCTCTAGGTAAGTGAATTCATGGATATTAAGTTGTAATTTTGTGAATTCAAGTTGAAATGATGGTCAAGAACATGATTTAGTTTGATTATGAGGAAATTGAAGTGGTTTGGTTGAATTGGAGGCCATTATGTGCATGCATGTAAGAAAGTACCTTGAATTTGCATGTGTTTGTATAATCCATGTATAATTTTAATTGAAGCTCATGTTATAATCATCATTTGTGCCATCTAAGTTAAGGATGTGGCTAATTCATCACATGCATGTACAATTTGAGAAGACATGAGCTTGAATGCATGAGTTTGTTATGTTGATGTTGAGTTTGACATGTTGTGAGACATGCATGTAGATAAATCAAGAAATTGAGCTCCATAATGTTATAATCTTGCATTGGTACCATGTTAGTATGATTATATTTGAGATTTGAGCCATTGCATGCAAGTATTGAGGCTGAGATTTCGAATTGGAGCTCAAGAACTCAATCTGGAAAACCCAGATTTTTTATGTCCGCTCGAGCGGGTGAAGTGCCGCTCGAGCGGGAAAATCGTGCTCCCAGCACTTTTTGCAGAGTTGGATGTCCGCTCGAGCGGGGGAATTTGACGCTCGAGCGGGGAACTATGTAGACAGGCAATACGCCCGAGCGGCCGAGTTCACGCTCGAGCTGGAATTGAAGGCAACCAGTACTTTTGCAGACCTAAGGGTCCGCTCGAGCGGGAAGGTCCACGCTCGAGCGGGGACCCTATTTTCTGAAATCATGTTTTTGCATTTTGTGTTCTGTTTTCCGTTCTCTTTCACTTGCAAGCACTCTTAGGCATATGTTAAGCATTGTAAATGAGTTAATGAGATAATAATAAAGCCTAAAGAGGAATATGTGAATTACAGAACGGATTGAATTGTTAATGACCCTTTTGTGTTCATGAAACGTGTAGGGTCAAGCTCCAGGGCAAATCTACAAGCCGATCACTGTGAGTAATATCGATATTTGAATGCTTGTAAATGTCCAATTGTTTACTCCCTTTGATGCTTTATGAATTGCTAACTGGGATTGTGGGATTGTGGACGTAAGTCTGATATGAACGCATAAATGGACCCAAGGTCGTTTCGATAAGCATAAATGGGCCAAAGGCCGTTTGAAATGAATGAGTGGGCCAAAGGCCGTTTGAAATGAATGAGTGGGCCAAAGGCCATTTTGAAATGAATGAGTGGGCCAAAGGCCGTTTTGAAATGAATGAGTGGGCCAAAGGCCGTTTTGAAATGAATGAGTGGACCGAAGGTCGTTTGACATATATGAATGGACCTAAGGTCGTTTCGACGTGAACGAATGGACCGAAGGTCGTTTCGATATTAATAAATGGACCGAAGGTCGTTTTGATAGAAATAAATGGACCTAAGGTCGTTTTGACATGAATGAATGGGCCGAAGGCCGTTTTGACACGAATGTATGGGCCGAAGGCCGTTTTGACGTAAACGAACGGGCCGAAGGCCATTTTGACATAAATGAACGGGCCGAAGGCCATTTTGACATAAATGAACGGGCCGAAGGCCGTTTTGACATAAATGAATGGGCCGAAGGCCGTTTTGACATGAATGGAAATTTAAATGGGCCAAGGGCCAGAATGTTTAGAACTACAGTCACTTGGTTTGAATTTCGTATAGTTATATATCTGTTAAATGGAAATATGAATTGGGCCTAAGGCCGTTTGGAACATGTTGATCTACATCGTTATGTAACTTTTGTATTTGATTTGATATTATTCACTGGGCTTTCGCTCACGCTCATTCATGTGTTTGTAGGTGAGCCAAGAGAAGTCCAGACCCAGCCTCAGAGAAGTCTGTATGGAACCACTAAGGTTTTGAGAGAGTCAGCCCTTGTGTCTCACGCATGAGACCCGCCTTCGCCTTTTTGTTGTGTATTTGCATTTTGTCAGGTTGGCGAAGTTTTGTATATGTCTGCTTATAGTTTTTATGGGTTGACTTAGTTTTGGATGATCCTGTCTGTACAGAACCTATATCACTATGTTTGTGTTGTGAGTTATTAACGTACATATGTATGGTTTGTTTTGATGTGCCATGTAAGCACAGCTCTATGGATAAAGTTTTAAATTGCTTCCGTTTGGCCCCCATTAACTCTGTTAAAATACGCTTGGTTTGGTTTGAGGCCGTAGGTAATCTTAGGATTACTGGCCGGTTACGTCCTTAACCCATGGGGGCGGGTTCGGGTCGTGACAGAGTGGTATCAGAGCACGAGTTAATAACTCACACACTTGTCCAAAAAGAGCAATAAGCATCTAGATAAGATCTAGGATGCATTCATGTGATAAATATGAATTTGGAAGCATCGATTATATGCTTAAATGTTTTGATATGAACAATTGTAAGTTATAAGTTTTGAATTACTTGCATTGCAAATTACCTGAATATGTATGCTCCTTGTTACATGCATACTTGTGAATTTTTGTATAAAGTATAATGCAAGTTGAATCAGATGGTGAATAAGAACTCTATAAGGTTATGTTTAGCCTTAATTATTTTCTAATGATATGAAATGACAAGTCTCCTGAAATGCTATGTTTTGTATGCATTAATGATTGTTCAAAATTTTCCTTGAACATAATTGTGGTATCCTTAGTAGAGGCCCTCGCCCAGGGGACATAATACTGTGGCTTATGGTCATGAGGCCCTAGCTCGGGGGAAATAATACCATGGCACAGGCCCTCGCCCGGGGGAAACAATACCGTGGCCTATGTATGAGATATGTTGATATGCTTGACCAACATGATATGTCACGCTAGAGGAAGTACCACACATGATTCGAATATGAGATATAAATTGTTACACCAATGTGTATAACAAGTTTGTTTTGTTATAATGCACATGCATGAATATATGAACCATGAAAAGTTGTTTATGTGCATTCAATTCTGCCTACGGGTGTCTATGTGAAATATGAACATGATTTGAGTATATAATTACTTAGTAAATGTTCAACATGCGATATCTGATAAGTATGTAATTATTTGTTACGTATGTGATTAATTACGTACGGTATGTGAAATGAGAATATAAAGACGTGTCTATATACGAATGTGACTATGTGTTTATTTTTGTATTGGACATCCCAGTATTTGGTAAAGTTTGATAAGAATTTGTGTAGAGTATGGGCAAATTAAGGGCATACGGGTTGGAAGGTTCTTCCACAGCCCGACTTGATAGTCCGGAAAAAGTAGTACAAGAATTGGCAGAGATCTTGAGACAACTGCGTCAGTTGCCGCTACGGCAAGAACCTTTGCCACCACCAGTGTGAGAAACACCGAAGAGTTTGTTATCAGACTTCTGGGGCTCGTTATAGATATGGTAAAATGGACCATACGGCGAGGAACTGTCCCCGGATTGAACGGAATGTGAATGAATCCTCTGCCTTGGCTAAATCCATACCAGTGGTAGGAATTGCTACTCAGGATGGAGTAATCGCACTCATCCCAGAAAGCACTCAGAATATTGTGACTGTTATCCTAGGTATCTATACTGCTTACAAACGAATGCTTATGCGTTGATTGATCTTGAATTAGTACATGTGTACATTTTTGCTTGGGATATTATTTGATTCGAATCGGCATATCCTTTCGTATCTGCTGCATGTGTATTTAGATTAGTTGGACTCACAAGATCGAGACCGTATTCATTGAATGTGTATGTTCCATCTGGGGAAATTTGTGAAATGCGTATTGGGGTTTCGATTAGCTCTGCACATGCACATGTACATCTGAACCAATGCTTAGGGGGATTTGTTATATTACAGTTTCGATGACTAAACCACTGGAAGTATGATTCTGTGATCGTGTGATTGAGTTGAGCACCCTAAATGATGAACTCTATAAATGTGAGACCATGCATTTTGATGGGTAGAAAATTGACTGGATTATGTGACTATACTGGGCTCAACTCATAAACCTACATTTTGTGACTAATCTGGAACTTTTGTGTAACAGACCCTATCTTATGTACAACCGAGGGACTCTGTTTAATGTGTTACTATGCACCATGTGCTTGTATATGAGACTTGTTTGGGAATTGCTGTATTGATTATGCTACGTACATCATGATCTGAATAACTGCATGTTTATGCAACCACTCCTGAATTTATGTAGTCAATGCCATATTGTATATAACTTGAAATGCTTTGATACGAACAGTTGTGATGAATAATTCTGATATGACTTTGAGAACTGATAAACTTAGGACAGTTATGAAACTATCAGCCGTGTGCCTGAACAGACGAAGTATGCCTTACAAGGCTGATTGTACCCCACTTGAGAAAACTTTTATCTAATTCAATCCGATAGAACCTTTGTCTGAATTGACCCGATAGAACCCTCATTGGATTTAATCTGACAAGACCTTTGCTTGGATTGATTGATAAGAACCTCTATCTAAGTTGATTTTGTAAAAAAAAAAAAAAAAAAGGGGTTAATAATTGTCTATAAATAAATGACTAGATTATTATTGGCAGGAAAACTGATGGACCCAAAACTTGAATCCGTTTGGAGTGCTTGACTTATTTGAAAGACCTTTTGTGGGCTATCAATAGATTGATCTACCTATGAACACCATTGAGAACCAACCTTCAACTAGTGAGGACTTATGTGTTATAGATGAACTGAATTGTACAAATCCCGTGATTGGGTGTCTTAAGGAACGATGCTTGTGTATTGTCCCATCCTGGTTGGTTTGATGCTATGGGGACTGATGATGGCAGATTGATTTGACTATAAGCAGTACTGAACAGTTGTCCTTGACTGATCAGAATATGTTGCGTATGGGAGAGTGGTTGCTTCAGTGTTATCGGATTTTGGAAGATCAGGTTACGGTGAGTGGTATTATGTTTGTTTTGATGACATTCTTAGGGCGTCCTTTCGTGCTAGGGGACGTTAAGCCTATGTAGCACCTTTGATCGAGATACCTTTTGCCACCGACGGTTTCGTACGGGTGGGGTTGACTAATCGATCTCGAGTCGGCCACCGACGGTCGTGAACGGGTGTGCTTGATTACGAGACGATTATTCCTTTGTTTTGTTCAGAATGTCATCCTTTAGTATTATGTAAATGTTTTAACATCCAAGAAGCTTTGAAATCCTGATTATCCATAAGTGTGCGAATTCAGTACACCTTGTGAACGCCTGCCCGACGCCATTATATTCTGTAATTGGGGCCCTGAGGATGTGTAAATTGTGCTTAACATGTGATTGACTCCTTTGATACTACCTTTGCCATTATGGAGGTTTATATATGAATTGCCTTATGCTTTTGATGACTATCAGATAATGTGGAAAGACTCAATAGAACAGGGAATTGAATATTGAACTGAATTGTGAACTGTAAACTGTTGAATGAATTGAGAACACGTGTATTATGTCAGAAATTGCCTGCTCCGATGTTATTGTACTTTACAATCAATATTACGGGGATGTCTGGACTATGTGTATTGTGTGGGTAATTACTTCGATGTTATCTTTGTTGTTTCGGGAATCAGTATCTGGATCCACCTTATATTCCTGAAGACTTTTAATTAACCTTGGATAATTGTGATGAGCCACTGGACTAAATACCGAATCAGATCGTGAATTGGGGAATTATTGAAGAATGAATTGAACTTTTGTGACACGGAATAGACCGAACTTTTGTGATAAAGTTAGCTGACATTGAAATAAATATGTTGGTGACCTAACTTGAAGAGGTCAGTTGGTGAATATGTCTAAATATTTTCCGGTGCCAACAGGTCGAAGTTGAATTTCAGATAGTGGCGGGACTACTTCAACCTCTCCCCATTTTGGAATGGAAATGGGAATATGTGGCTACGAGCTTCGTTGTGGGGCTACCTTGAGTACCCAAGGTGTAAGTCCCATTTGGGCTATTGTAGGTAAAATTATTGAAGTTGCCCATTTCTCCCTATAAAATTTTGTATGATGCTTGTAGACTAGCCACTGTTTACATCGATAAGATCGCTCGGTTGCATGGGGTCCCAGTATCTATTGTTTAGACAGAAATTCTAAAATGTGTTTGAATTCTGAAAAGCCTTCAAGAGGCAATGGGGGCTCAACTTCTGTTCTGTTATGTTATCCGGACCCGGAGGGTCCCTTATGAAACTGGTTATTCGTAACCTCACGTGTACATGTTCTGTTCTGTTCCGTTCTGTTCTGTTCTGTTAATGCTAATGGATGTGTCACGTAAACTTAATCATGACTTATGATTTCTGTATATGATCTGGACAAATTACGAATTTGATACGAAACTGAACTATGATTCGGCGCTGTTTTTCCATCCGCAAATTGATGTATGATCAGAAAGAACTTGTTAGACTTTGGGAGAAATGCTCCAAGTGTGTACTTTAGATTTTCGAGGAATTGGAAAGATCTATCCATCGTTGGCAGACCTTGCTCACGACGACGGCTTACACTCTAGTTTCGGTATGGCACCACACAGGCCTTGTATGGAAGGAAAGGTAAGTCTCTGACTGAGTAAGAACTGAGTTTTGTTTGACTTTGGGGCTAAGCAAGTGGCTATCAAAAAGAAATGGAATCGTTGAATAAGAAAGTATTCCGAATTATTTTCGGCTACAGGTAAATTAAGTTTGGAGGACCAAACTTCCTAAAGGGGGGAAGACTGTAACACCCCTGTCCCGTAATATGCTAATTGGTCCCTAATACGTATGTGATTATATGTTTTGATAAGATTTTTGTATGCCATTATGTGAATATATGCGACTTTGGAATTCTACCTATTCACCGTAGGAATATATGTTTGAATAATCAGCTTTGGAAATTTAATTGAGGGCCTTATCGGCCATAGAACCCGAAATCGATTACGCCATTGTGGTTGGCATAATTTTTAGAGCCTACGGTGAAATTTAATTAGAAATTGATTCGGGTCAGATCAAGTTGATTAAATTGATAATTTAGTGCCCAATTGTTTATTATTATTATTTTGGAATAGTGGGGTTTGATGTAAAAGGGCACTACACCCTCAATTCCTTCCCTTATGTGGCTTTGGCTGATTAAACTCTCTAGAGAGAGTGAGAGACCCAAAATGGAGAGAAAGAGAGAGCCGGCTATAGAGAGGAGGAGAGAAGAGAATTGAGCAAACTTAGCTCAAAGCTTGGGAGCCTTGAAGATTATTCAAGTTTTGACCATAGATTGGGAGAATCAAGCCTCTAGGTAAGTGAATTCATGGATATTAAGTTGTAATTTTGTGAATTCAAGTTGAAATGATGGTCAAGAACATGATTTAGTTTGATTATGAGGAAATTGAAGTGGTTTGGTTGAATTGGAGGCCATTATGTGCATGCATGTAAGAAAGTACCTTGAATTTGCATGTGTTTGTATAATCCATGTATAATTTTAATTGAAGCTCATGTTATAATCATCATTTGTGCCATCTAAGTTAAGGATGTGGCTAATTCATCACATGCATGTACAATTTGAGAAGACATGAGCTTGAATGCATGAGTTTGTTATGTTGATGTTGAGTTTGACATGTTGTGAGACATGCATGTAGATAAATCAAGAAATTGAGCTCCATAATGTTATAATCTTGCATTGGTACCATGTTAGTATGATTATATTTGAGATTTGAGCCATTGCATGCAAGTATTGAGGCTGAGATTTCGAATTGGAGCTCAAGAACTCAATCTGGAAAACCCAGATTTTTGATGTCCGCTCGAGCGGGTGAAGTGCCGCTCGAGCGGGAAAATCGTGCTCCCAGCACTTTTTGCAGAGTTGGATGTCCGCTCGAGCGGGGGAATTTGACGCTCGAGCGGGGAACCATGTAGACAGGCAATACGCCAGAGCGGCCGAGTTCACGCTCGAGCTGGAATTGAAGGCAACCAGTACTTTTGCAGACCTAAGGGTCCGCTCGAGCGGGAAGGTCCACGCTCGAGCGGGGACCCTATTTTCTGAAATCATGTTTTTGCATTTTGTGTTCTGTTTTCCGTTCTCTTTCACTTGCAAGCACTCTTAGGCATATGTTAAGCATTGTAAATGAGTTAATGAGATAATAATAAAGCCTAAAGAGGAATATGTGAATTACAGAACGGATTGAATTGTTAATGACCCTTTTGTGTTCATGAAACGTGTAGGGTCAAGCTCCAGGGCAAATCTACAAGCCGATCACTGTGAGTAATATCGATATTTGAATGCTTGTAAATGTCCAATTGTTTACTCCATTTGATGCTTTATGAATTGCTAACTGGGATTGTGGGATTGTGGACGTAAGTCTGATATGAACGCATAAATGGACCCAAGGTCGTTTCGATAAGCATGAATGGGCCAAAGGCCGTTTGAAATGAATGAGTGGGCCAAAGGCCGTTTGAAATGAATGAGTGGGCCAAAGGCCATTTTGAAATGAATGAGTGGGCCAAAGGCCGTTTTGAAATGAATGAGTGGACCGAAGGTCGTTTGACATATATGAATGGACCTAAGGTCGTTTCGACGTGAACAAATGGACCGAAGGTCGTTTCGATATGAATAAATGGACCGAAGGTCGTTTTGATAGAAATAAATGGACCTAAGGTCGTTTTGACATGAATGAATGGGCCGAAGGTCGTTTTGACACGAATGTATGGGCCGAAGGCCATTTTGACGTAAACGAACGGGCCGAAGGCCATTTTGACATAAATGAACGGGCCGAAGGCCATTTTGACATAAATGAACGGGCCGAAGGCCGTTTTGACATAAATGAATGGGCCGAAGGCCGTTTTGACATGAATGGAAATTTAAATGGGCCAAGGGCCAGAATGTTTAGAACTACAGTCACTTGGTTTGAATTTCGTATAGTTATATATCTGTTAAATGGAAATATGAATTGGGCCTAAGGCCGTTTGGAACATGTTGATCTACATCGTTATGTAACTTCTGTATTTGATTTGATATTATTCACTGGGCTTTCGCTCACGCTCATTCATATGTTTGTAGGTGAGCCAAGAGAAGTCCAGACCCAGCCTCAGAGAAGTCTGTATGGAACCACTAAGGTTTTGAGAGAGTCAGCCCTTGTGTCTCACGCATGAGACCCGCCTTCGCCTTTTTGTTGTGTATTTGCATTTTGTCAGGTTGGCGAAGTTTTGTATATGTCTGCTTATAGTTTTTATGGGTTGACTTAGTTTTGGATGATCCTGTCTGTACAGAACCTATATCACTATGTTTGTGTTGTGAGTTATTAACGTACATATGTATGGTTTGTTTTGATGTGCCATGTAAGCACAGCTCTATGGATAAAGTTTTAAATTGCTTCCGTTTGGCCCCCATTAACTCTGTTAAAATACGCTTGGTTTGGTTTGAGGCCGTAGGTAATCTTAGGATTACTGGCCGGTTACGTCCTTAACCCATGGGGGCGGGTTCGGGTCGTGACACCTCCCCCCCCCCAAAGCATTGAATGAGTGAAAGATGTGAGTGTATGGACACACTACACACACTAAAATCACATACCAAATGATGCTAACACATGCAAATAATCCAAGCAATGCATGCTAGTGACTTGGAAACTCAAAGCTAGTGAGCAAGAATGCACTATGGCTATACAAAGCATGGCATGCATGACCAAAAAAATATCAAACAGAGTTTAAGCATGGTAAAACATGAGGAAAAGCTTCCAAGAGTAGAGCCAAAAACATGCTAGAATGATAGTCAAAAGCATGATGCATGTTAGGCTAACATGCAAGATTGCACTACAAGTGTGTGGAGCATGCAAGAGGCTATCAAACCAAGTTTAGACAGAGCTATAGCATGCTAAAACAATATCAAAAACCTACTGAGATAGACCCAAAACAAGCTTAACAAACATGCTACTTTGATGAGCCAACAAGGCAAGCACACAAGACACAAGGAGAGAGGATGACCCCCCTCCTATTTGGGACCTCAAAACACACTTTCCAACACTAAAATTCCTTTGAGTTTCAGTGGTGAGAAGGCCAAAAAGCGGTGGTCCCAATAGCTTAAACAGATAGCACAAAACAAGGCCAAACAAGGCACAAAAGGGGGGTAGACCACCCCCAACACCAAAGAAACCTTAAACAAGCATTTCAAGCATATGAAATCAGAACTTTTTGTAGTTTAAAGTTAGGCCTAAAACATCATGCAAATGGGGCCAAAAGCTTAATCTAAACAAAGCTTTAAAGGGGTTAGAGACTTACCCTTGTAGAACAACTTCAAGGAAGCAACTCCGACAGCTTTTCTGAGCTAAAACCAGTCCAAAACCACCAAAACCAACTTCTAGGTGCCTCAGCTCCAAGAGTATGGTGTTTCACTATGTGTTTGTGTGTAAAAGTGTGAAGAATAGGCACTTTCAAGCACAAAACAAGAGAAAAAGGAAGAAATATAGAGATAGATGATATGTATAGCTCAATGCAACTTTTTATAAACCTGGAGAAGGGAGAGAGAGCCTCTCTTTATAGAAAATCATGCAACAAGCTTGTTGAGGAAGCTAAGAGCTCCAAGCAATCCCTCCATACATGTGTATGGAGGATAGTTTTTGTGCTCACCAGTTGTCACAGCTGGCAAGAAAATATCTGCAGGAAACTACAGGAAAGCTGCCGACCACTTGAAGTGGTCGGCCAGCTACTAACACTGGTCGGTTGACTACCACAAGTGGTCTGCAAGGAGACCAAGTGGTCGGCAGGGGGGGAAGGTGGTCTGCACCAAGAAATCAAGATGGTGACATGGCTGCCGACGACTTTTGGTGGTCCAAAGACCACCAAGACTAGTTGGTCGACCAAAAAACTGGCTGGCGGGGAAGAAAAGTGGTTTTCAGGGAGAGAAACCGGTCTACAACCCTTATTCCACCCTTCAAGCAAGGAAAACAAGGTTTGTGCCAAAAACAAACCAAAAAGGATGAAAGACGAAAGTTCGCGGGTCAAAGCACGTAGCCGACAACCTCGAAAACTAGTCTATAGGCACCAAAAGTGGTCTATGGGAAGGAAAAGTGGTCTACAAGACCTCTGTGTCCCTCTAGACCAAAGCAACAAGGCATGGTCCGAAAACCAGGCCAAAAGGAGAACGTTAAGCGGTCCCGAGACAAGGCGCACGGCCGAAGGCTTCGGAAACCAAAAACTAGTCTCAAAAAGGGAAAAGTGGTCTACAGACCTCTCCCTCCCTCCAGGCAAGGTCAACAAGGCTTGGTCCACAAACTAAGCCAGAACACAAAGAGTTCAGAGGCCCGGAGGCAAGGCACTCATCCGAAAATTTTGAAAACTCGAAACGATCACAAACATGCGCGATCATCGAGCGCTCAATCAATGACGTCTGAGTCTTAAGGTCGGTCAAAAATGGGGTGTCTACAGTTGGCTACAAAAAGTGGCTGTCGGCCACCTTAACTGGCTGGTCGGCTAGTATAAGTGGCCGGTCGGCCACCCCTTTTTTTTGGCTTCTGGTTTTGATGCAGCAGAGAATAACAGAGGCACCACAATGTATTTTTCAAGGAATGTGTGTACTGCTATCCCCCTTATTATGTCTTAAGCTCAAAGGAGTGTGGGACTTGGCTCTCAAGCCACCAATCAAGCATTTTCAATGCATAATGGCCAAAGAGTCAATCTTGTACAAGCTTAATGAATGCACAGATAAGACTCAACGGGCCGCCACTCTATCATGTATGATCAAGGATGACGACGACCAAGAAATGTGACATGTTTCATCACTTTGAGTATGAAACGTCCCACATTTCTTGTGTTTGGATTAATTTCCGATCCAAACACATGCAATGCAACACAACATGCTTATCTTGGTCATGTTTTACTTTGCTCATTTTGTTTACATATTTTACATTACCAAGCCATTTTTTAACCGGTTAAGTCCAAAGTGATTGTCCTCTAATGACAGAGGGGTCAACCAAAGGATGGTTTAAGACATGAGAGAGATCATGCCTTTGGCTAGGAGGAACCCTCATAAGAGGGTTCAAGCCATTGACCACAAGCTCTATCTCAAGCTTAAATACAATTATAAGGTTAACCAACCCTCAAAACAAATGGAAAAATAAAGAAATGAGGGAGGTTGCAGACTTTTCAGTGCTAAAATGGCATGAAAAATAAAGCTAAAACATGCAAGCAACACATGCACAACATGTTAAAAGCCAAAAACATTAAAGCTAGTGAAGAGCACTACACTAGAGGCATGCCATAGCAAACTCAAATGACTAAACTAGCTTTAGATAGAGCTTAAACATGCCAAAACAGTAGCCAAAACATGTTGAGATGGTAGTACAAAGGGCAAGAAAAACATGCTCATTTGTTAGGCTACAAACAAGGCTCAAGGCATAACTCTCAAAAGCAATGAAAGAGTGATATAAGTGAGAGTGTGACAGAGCTATACACACTAAAATCACATGTTAAATGATGCTACAACATGCAATGATCTCATGCAAAACATGTTAGAGGCCTTGAAACACAAAGTTAGTGAAGCCATGTACACAACAACCATGCAAGACAAGACTCATATGACCAAGAAGGTTCAAAACAGAGCTAAAGCATGCTAAATAAGTAACAAAAACATGCTGAGATCAAGTCTCAAAAGGGTAGAAAAACATGCTCACATGCTAGGACATCTACACTTGCAAACAAGACACAAGGAGGGGAGGCCACCCCCTTCTATTTTGGACCTCAAAACCAAGTTTTTACCACTGAAATTTTCCTGGAATTCAGTGGTCAAAAGGCAAAAAAAAAATTTGTTTCAAAAGGCTTGAAAGAAGGCATAACACTTAGGTACTGTTTGGTAACACTTACATTTTCAGTTTTCTGTTTATATTTACAAAAATTTTAAAAACTCAAATAAAAACTTGTTTGGTAAATTTTTGATTTATAAATTAGTGGTCTCAGTTTATAAATTTGGCCAAAAAATGTAAACTCAAAAAATGTGTTTCCGTTTTGAGTTTTGAGTTTTGAGTTTTTTGTTTTTTTTACCACCTAACACTAGCCACCACCTGCCACCATTTTCCACCACCGTCTTCCGCCACCACTAACCACCACCCACCACTAACCACCAACCACCACCCACCCCCCACCACCATTTGCAACCACCAGTCACCACCCACCTGCCACCACCAGTCACCACCCACCTGTCACCACCAGTCACCAGCCGCTGTTACCACCACCCACCTGCCACCCACCAGCCACAACCCACCTGCTACCCACTCACCACCACTACCCATCCCTCGCCGCCGCCACCACCACCACCCACCTGTCATCCACCACCCACCACCAACCACTCGCCACTACCATCCGCCGTCCACCACCTACCCGCCATTACCACTCACCACCCACCTGCCATCACCAGCCACTTGCCACTCACCCGCCACCACCACCCACCACCCACCACCATCACCCACACCCACCCGCCACCACCACCTACCTGCCACCACCCACCACCACCTCCCACCCGCCACCACCCACTCGCTACCACCCACCACCCGCCACCCGCTACCACCACCACCACCACCACCACTACCCACTCGCTACCACCCACCACCCACCACTTGCCACCGTCACCCACCCACCCATCCACCACCCACCGTCACCACTTTCCACAACCGTCTTCCGCTACCACTTGTCATTTCTCACTCTTTTTTATATTTTTAAATTTTTTAAAACATTTTGTCAATTACCAAACGTGTTTGTAGTTTATGTTTTTCTAAAAATAAACAAAACATAAACAAAAACCAATTTATAAAATTTTTATAAATATAAACTGAAAACGTAAACGTTACCAAATAGACCCTTAGCAAACAAGCTACAAAAGAGGGTGGACCACCCCTAACTGCAAAAGGCCTTAAACCACCATTTTTAAACCTTAAAAACAAAGGTTTTTGTAGTTGAAAACTAAGCCAAAAACAGCATGCAAAGGTGGCCAAACAAGTAACTAAAATAAAGCTTAAAAGAGATGAGCCTTATACCTTTGAAGCACAGCCACAAACAGTAACAATTCTGAGCTAAAACCAGCTTTGAGAGCTTAAACAAGACCTCCAAGAACCTCAGCTCCAAGGTGAAGGTGTTTGGCTAAGGGTCCTAGAACAAAAGTGTAGAGAATTCCCACTTTCAAGAACAAAATAAGAAGAGAGAGAATTCTAGAGAGAGAGAGAGAGGAAAATTTTGCTCACAAAATTGTGTAACCCCTCAAAAAGGGAAGAGACCTCCCTTATATAGAAATGCAAGCCAAAAGCTTGCTTTCATCCCTCCATACACGTGTATGGAGATGACAATCAGTGATCAACAGCTGGCACATAAAATATTTGAAAAATGAGAAAACTGGCCGTCGGCCACCTCTCCTAGCCAACCGACCACTTCAAGTGGCCGACAAGGAGGAAAAGTGGCCGACAAGGCCTTTCCCCCCTCCAGGCAAGAGGCACCAAGGCTTGGTCCAAAAACAAGCACAAAACAAAGATGGTTTAGAGACTCAAAGACAAGGTGTTCCATCGAGAACTTTGGGCTGTCAAAACGAGCATAAACATGCACAATCATCGTGTGCACAAATGATGACGTCTAAGTCTTGAGGTTGATCAAAAATGGGGTGTCTACACCGGTCATTGTCTCGCTTAGGTTGTGTAGGTTGTCGAGGGAGTATGTCGACAATGGTCCCCTAGTGGGTCAATCCTTTGCCTCTGTGGGGGACGGGTTGCCATGAATCGACTGAGATGCCCCTGCCGTATTAGATTCTCCACTTGGTATTTAAGGTTGACACATTCCTCAGTGTTGTGGCTGTGGTCTTGATGGAAACGGGAGTACCTGGATTGATCTCGCTGGTTGGAGAGAGATCGTGATGGTGGAGGCCATTTCAGGTGGTAGTCTCATTGGATTTGGTTCAAGACGTGCTCATGGGTGAATTGAGAGGGGTGTATCGTTCGAATAGGCCGGGTGGTCGAGTAGGTGTTGGTCGGTCTGCGTGGGTAGGTCGGTCAGTATACTGAGGGGGTTGATGTGGATATTGGGAGGATCTAGGTTCAAATTCTTTTCTTTTGTCCTTAGGGGGTGGGTTTTTGGAAGTGGAGTCTTGGCGGGCTGCCAAAGAGTCTTCGGCATTCAGATATTTTTGGGCTTTGGAAAGGAGGGTGGCCATGGCAGTCAGGGGGTTTTTGGAAAGAGAGAAAAGGAAATTTGATGGGCGTAAACTGGCCATGAAGGCCGTGAGGATGACCCTGTCGTCGTTTTCCTCCACCTGTAGAGCTTTGGTATTGAAACGGGTGATGAAACTGTGCGGGGACTCTCCTTCCGTTTGCTGGATATTGAGCAGTTGAGTTGCCGGACGTCTCTGGTGCTGAGCACCGATGAAGTGGCTCAGGAAGGAGTCACTTAGCTATTGGAAATTAGTGATAAAATCTGGCGGAAGCTGACTGAACCATAGTCGCGCTGACCCCTTGAGTGTCACGAGGAAAGCTCGACACATGATTTCGTTAGGGAAAGCATGACAGATCATGAGGCTCTTGTAAGCCTCCAAATGGTCAAAAGGGTCGGTTGTGCCATCGAAGGTGTTGATCAATGGCATTTTGAACTTGGAGGGTAGGGGTTTGTCTCTAATGGAGGCAAAAAATGAAGAGTTGGCTGTCGTGGAAGGTTTACTCCGTATGTTCTGCATGACTCCTTAGAGCTGGAGTTTTATGGCTCGTAGTTTCGTATCCCAAATAGGAACGTTGTCCCCTCCAGAGTGTAGCGGGGGCTGAACACTACTGGCCTCTCATTCAGGGACAGGTGCGTGATTCGATGGATGCAAGCCCTGAGGTGGCGGGTGTAGGTCTTGAGGTGGAGCCCGTAGACCCTCTGGGTTAGAAAGGTGGGCTTGTTGGAAAGGATGGCTCGGGGTCTGTTCTCGATTGGGAGGGATGTCTTGTGGTGGTAGAGGAGGGATAGGGAGATTTTGCTGGAGTAAAGCGTTGATCAAGGCCTGGTTTTGCTTGGTCAAGCGGTTGATGCTGTTGGCGAACTCCATGAAATACTGTGGTGGGTTGTTTGGGTTAGAAGGCTCTGCTTGGGGGTCGACGACATTGTGTTGGGAAGTCATGGATCTCGTTGTAATCATCCACCTCAATGGAAGGGAAGGAGAAGTAACTAGGAATGGGTCTCCGGCAATAATAAGCACAACTGTCAACCGTAGTTGTGGTTCCCAAAGACAGCGCCAACTGATGATACTGTAAACTTGGAGGATGGATAGGCCAGATTGATCCACACCTCAAATAGGTCTGTTGGGCTTATAGTTCGCAAAACGCACCTGCAAAAACGGTCCAATGAAGGGAGGTCCCCCCAGCGGACACTCCGACGAAAAGTTAGTTCAAGGTAAGGAGGTTTTTCTAAAGAGATAATGTACGAGGGGCGTGAGAGAAAACTTAACCTATATCGTTCTTTTGAAGCATTTTATCTTCTTCATTCATCATTTCCTTGTCCTTTCCCAACTGTCTAGTCGGCCGTAAGTCTAATGTTTAGCTGACCTCGTTCATGGTAAGCATGTTTTCTCCGACGTGAAAGAACTGCCGCATTTAATGCTACCAGGGTCTCATTAATGGCGGATGTATGGGTGCAATAACTTTGCAGATCTTTGTCTACTTACGTGGCTGGTTCCTTACTTGACAAGTATTTAGATGCCATTGGTCCCTAGTTCAACATTGGGTTCTCCACGGTGTTGGGTTTTAGTACTTAACTTGTGAATTGGGCTCTAAGTCGTGGGCCAAAACCTTTTGTGGGCCTACCGATGTCACATACTTTAGTAACCATATGTGTATTTGAATATTTTCATTTTGTTATGACTTCATGTAAAATTTTAAAAATACTCTGAATTTCGTTATTAATTTTAAATGATGCTAATGTCAAACCAAACGCATATTTTAAAGACGATTATATATATATATATATATATATCTATATGAAATGAATTTAAACAACCTTCTTCATATGGTCAAATGTGAAAACATTTCCACAAGGACTCCCCGGGTTAATGACGACCATGGCAACAGTGTTATCATCTGCAAGAGCTTCGACATCATCAAGATCAACCTCCCAACCCTTTTCTGGTAGTAGGTTGAAATGTCGGATTTCAAGATTGGTAAATGCAGCAAAAGCCGCATACTATGGATACCCAGGTCTAGGAAGTAATACATTGGCTCCAAGAAGACGCCCAAGCACCGTTTTTAGGACTTCAATTGCATGAATGGCACCAGCAGTTTGATACACATCACTTGGTGATAATTTGTATGGTAGCTAGTCCACAAGAGAGATGCTCTGCAATTGTGCTTTTAACCAAAAAAGATTGTGTCAGAATTTAATAGGGTGGATTAATGTTTCTCATAAATTGGGCCATCAACGAGCTCATTGTATTTATTTATTTATTTTTTATTTTTTGAGAAAATTACATGTTCTTATATTTTGTCATTTGTATCATTTTAATTTTTGCAGTTTTAATTGACTCAATTTTAATTTTTAATTTTATATTTTGTATCAATTTTATTCAATTGATAATGTTGTTAAAATTTTTAATAGAAAATTTTTACTGAATTAATTAAGGTTAAGTCACATAATTGATCAAATTTTTACTTTTACTCTTAAAAAGCATGACACGTAATGTTGGTGTATATGTCATAAAAAAAAATGTCAGCGATTAGAATCAACTAAACCAATTTGATGTAAAAAAATGAAATACGGAGTCAAAATTAATCCCACTAAAATTATAAGAATCAAAATCACACAAGAGATAAAGTAGCCGTTACCTTCTGGCGGGTTCAATTCCAGCAGCAGGAGCGTCACCATTGAAGTTAGCAGAACAGAGAGAATCAACAATGGCGGCCTCGGCTACCAGAGTGGTCCGAAAAAAAGCCGATGGATCGCCTTCTCCGAAGGGAATGAACGTCCTTGTGTCTGATTTATTCAGATTTGCCGTAATCTTTGCCTGAACTGTTCTAACGGTAATGGGCGACGCCATTTTGCCATCTTCTTCGTTGCCTTGGATATCCCGTTCTTCTTCTTCGACGACGACCACCCTTTCTCCATGTCTTTGACTGGTTGGTTTGGCAATTGGGTTTACGGTGTTTCTATGTTTTCAAGCGGAGAGAGAGACACGCACACAATTACACTTGATATGGGTAAGACCATCTCAAGTGACGTCTTATCACCTCTTTTTTCAAATTTAAATTTGTTGAAAAACACATCCAAACTGTTCTACATTTCCTTCATTAAATTATATCAAATGAAGAAAGAACCAATTTTTTTTTTTTATCAAAAATGAGATTATATCCTTTTATCAAATTTTATCGGTTGCGGTTGGTGGACAATTGACCAAACAACCTGCTTGTTAACTGAATTTTGGAATGAATCATGAATTTTGTAAAAAGATTTAACGAAAATTTACTCTAAGTCAGATGATTGGCCGGACGGCGGATCAAATTTGATAAAATTATTGGAGTACATCACATCACATCAAACTTTTCGTTAAATTTTTATTCAAATTTGATGAAGCGTTGAAGATGCTCTAATTATATGCATATTTGTGAGGATTGATTATAACAAATGTCACAATTTAATCATATGAAAACGTTAAAAAAAGAAAAAAGAAAAAAAAAAGGATTAATCCAACATTATTTGAGGTATAATTAATTTTTTTTTGAATTATAACTAAAATAATATCATAATTAACGTCACAATGGATCATAACTAACATTATAGAATATATAATTACATTATAACCAAATCATAACTAACATCATTTCTTTACTTGAGATATAGACAACCGGCCGATTCTGAAATTTTTTAGGATTCAAAGTGGACTCCACAAAATTAGTAAAAATAGATAGAAAAGTTTACAAATTTAATTATTAATATTTATAAAATTTATCACAAATTTGTAATTAATTTTAGAAAAATTTACCCATGAATCCTATATGGGAGAATGTTGATCCATTTAATCCTAAGAATTTTTTTTATAAATCAATTAGTCTTTATATTTTGAAAGGTTGTATTTATTTGTTTTGGTGCCATTTGAGTCTAGGTGAATGCCATTTTTTGCACCAAGGATCCTCTAGAGTGAAATTTCTCTAAAGTTTCCTAAAGTGCTATATTGTGTGGTTGAGATTTACTGGCAAGTCACTTCAGAAAAATTGATGTGACTTGCCAGTAAATCTCAACCACACAATGTAGCACTCTAGGAAACTTTAGAAAAAAATCACTTTAGAGGATCCTTGCTCCATTTTTTGATTCATTTTTCAAATTTTCAAATTTATTTTTGGGATGAGAATGGAAAGGTGAGTGTAGAAGATTCTTTTTTAGGAAATTGGTGGCTAAAGTGTTAGTTGTCGAGCGTGAAAATCTACATTAATGTTAGTATGATTTTCTAGTATTACATTATAGTGTTACATTAAAGTGTTATGTTTGGAAAAAAATATATTAAGGAGCTTTTGTGTGTTACATTAATTAGAGTGTTACATTTGGAGGAAAAAAAATACACTAAGGAGTTTTTTTGAAAAAAGAGTTTTTTGAAATATTTCGTCGTTACGTTTGAGAAAGTACACTAAAGAGTTTTTTAATGTGTTATATTGAAGTGTTATATTTAGAAAAAATACATTAAAAAGTTTTTGTGGGGTACATTAATTAGAGTGTCACGTTTAGGAAAAATACATTAAGAATTTTTTGTGTATTACATTTATTAGAATGTTACGTTTGACAAAAGTATATTAAAGAATTTTTTAGTGTGTTATATTAGCGTTAAGTTTAGTGATTTTAACATTATGAGAAAATTCACATTTGTCTCTTAACTTATGCTTGGCCATTTATATAATTCACATTAGAAAGAGACATTTGGATTCATAAGAAAAAAAAATAGAGGACCAAATAGTTTATAATATCATTATTTGAATTTATTGGTGTTTTACCCTTAATTTTATAAATATACAATTTCCCTATAAATATATAAGAAAGTTTACGCTAAAAGAAAATAATCAAATAAATCGAGCTTAAGTACTAAATAGAAAGTGAACAAATTGTAACAAAATATCACATGAATTTTATCATTTATTTATTTATTTATTTTAACTACAAAATTGCATGTTAATCAAAGTTGCCTAATCTAACTTATCAATTAAATCATTTTCAATAGATAAAATTGATAATTCTTTCAATAAAACTTGTGAATAGAATGTAATATACAATCAACTTTAAATTTGAATAATTTATTTTCTTATAAATAACTGCAATTGGTATAATTAATTATATTATATACATAATCCATATATTTGAGAAATAATCTTTCATCAATTTTACATAACTCATAATATCAATGGGTTTTTTTGATTTTTTTTTTTGGGTAAAAATAATTATTCATTAATTTTAAATAATTCATCATATTCATAATCTATTAGTTTTGAATTTTTACCAAATTTTATTGAGCCCTTTCAAATTCCAATGATTTTTATTTTTATTTTTATAGAATAGTGTAATAGCTAAAATAAATTTTAGAGTTTTTTTTTTTTAATTCATTTTTCAGAGTCACTGCTGTGAACCCTTTCCTGTTGTGTCTACTGTGTAGATAAAGGCCACACAGTTTTTGTTGGTAAATAATGGTTTTTCGGCAACTTTAATTCGAAATTAAAGTGAGACACAATCGCTGGTTGAGGTGGGTCTGAGAAGTTTTGTATTATCTCAAGTGAGAAGATTGTAATACAAAAATAATGAGCCGAAACTATTAAATTGTAAATGAGAATTGTCTCATAAAGTGGGTATCAATAAAGTTGGGTTTAGATTTGGACTTAGTCTTGGTTTGGACTGGGCCTAGACTTGTACTTGTACATGTGCTGGGTTTGGTCTTAGACTTGGGCTTGGACCTAGTCTTGAGCTTTGGGCTTAATTGTATTGAGCTTAGTTTGTGCATATGTTTAAGATTGGGCTTGGATCGGGTTGTAACCCAACGCCCGTATCTATTTTGCAACCCATCTAATTTAATTATCAAAACTTATACATTATATACACATTATGATTTATATAATGATTTTGGAGTTTTGAACCTTTGTAACTCTAGCCCTAATGGCTATAGTTGATGGCATTTGATAACCTCATTGATGTTAGCTTTCATGGTTAATGCTCCCCCTACTAGTATAAATAGAGGTATTTCTCCTCCAACTTAGTATGTTGTTTTTAGAAAGGTTTTGTGATGGAAAATGAGATGGTGTTTTGAGATAAAAAGTTAGAGATGGTTTTTTTACACCAAAGAAAATTTTTCCTATCTTCTTTTGTTAGCCTTTTCTTTGGTTTTTATTAGAGAGAGTGCAGCCATTATAAAGTTCGTTGAAACTATTCAGAAGGTGCTTCTGCATTAGCTGGTTTTGACCATCGTATCCTAGGAGGCAAACGCGGGTACACCTCCAGCACCCATCGAGAGGCAGTGAATCTGTTTTAAGGAAACTGTGATATCACACAAGCTTCGGTTTGTTTCTTTTCTTATTATTTGTTCTTTAATTTTTCAGAATTTAGTTTATCTCGACAAGTTCGTTATCCATGTTAATAATTTGTTCTTTTAATAATGTAATCTAATTTATTTCTGTATTTAGTTGTGCCGTTTATTCTGTATTTCATCCTTTAATAAAAAAAATTGTTTTGTTTTGTTATTTCTATTTAATTTATTTTATATATTTTTCTTGTAATGTGGAAAAATACCAACAATCTTAAAACATATTTTTATAAGTAGTTTTTGAAAAAACAATTTAGCTTTTATTTTAAATTATTCTAGTAACTCTTGGAATTAAAATTAATTTAACTGTCTAGAGTTATTGGATTGTTTTGAGTTGTTTATTTCTAATAATTTATTCATGCAATTTATTTTATGTTAATTAGTTGGTATTGCTTGAGTTATTTGATTATTAGTGTTTAAGTTGGTAGGAGTTTATAAAAACAAAAAATTCATTATGTAAGATTCTTACTATTTTATTTAATTGGTTTGATTTTGTTGTTGCTGTTGTTGTTGTTGTTGTTGTTGTTGTGGTTGTTTGTGTAGCTAACTTTCTTTACAAGTTTACTTAAGCAAGAAAGGATGATATCTAATATCTTATGATTATGTTGTATTATAAGGTGGATGGATCCTAAGAGAAAATTAGTGCATTTGGATAATTTTACATTATAATTCTATTAATTAATTGTTGTTTCGGTTGTGAGTTTTTCCATGTATTGATGTGTATAATCAAGTGATTTACTCCAAACATTATTGTGTATTGTTGGAGTTTAACTCTATTGTTTATAAGATTATTTGCTCATAGTTAGATAGTTGGAATGCCAATGTTATGATCATAATATTCCTATATCTATAATTGATTTATAGCCATGCAACTCATGACATTCTTGTAACTGTAATACATCTATAGCCTTTGAATTACACATTACGAGTTATAGTTGAAATTACTGTTGGAAATGGTAGAAAAATTCTAGGTAAAACCAGAATTTTTTCTCAAGTTTAGTCTATTTTTTAGGTGGGCCCCGAGTATCGATTTACTCGGGTCAAAGTGGTAACGCGTTCTATGCCGCGTTGTGATTCACGTGGTATATTTGGTTGCTCAAAACCATTACCGAGTGAATGGGAAATTGAAGCCAAAGTGAGCTCCATGGAAATGGAGTTATGGTGGAAATTCCTTAACGTTGTAAATTGGCTTGTCCCACATTGATTTGGTGGGAAGTTTTGAAAGGGTTTATAAGGCTTAGGGTGAGATACTTGGGGTGTGCCCCAAGGGGTACCCAAGTGTTTTAGAGGGAGAGGTTATGGGCAAAATGGGCTAGACCCATTGGACCCAAAAATCACCACGCGCGCCGCCGTCCATCCGGTCGGGCGAGCTGGGCTGGGCCTGGGCTTGTGCGTGGTGTGTGGTTGGGCTTCTAATCTTTTTGGGCCAAAAACATTTGAATTTAATTTTATTTTCAAATTAAACTGATTTGAATTTTCTGTACATCCAAACAGGGCCCTTCCCGTTTTCAAACAGAATTAAACTGGTTTGGATTTATTGCTCATCCAAACAGAGCCCTTCCCGTTTTTTATCTGTTTGATTTATTAACCCAACAGATTCAAATCTGTTTAAATTTGAAACTAACAGGTTTCATACCTGTTCAATTCAAAACCAAGAGTCACTTTTACATCTATAAATAGACTAGCTTTCCATTTGGATTTCACTCCAATTTTCGTAATCCATCGTCTGCTTTAAATCTCTGCATTTTGCTGCATTTTATTTCTGAAAGAAAGAGTGTAAACACTTAGTGTGTTCGTAAGGCAAACAATTTGTAGTGCTGCTATTGTTTGTGGTAAGATCATTTCATCCTGGGAGATAGACGTCCAAATTCTGAAAGCACAGTGGAGAGGACGAATCTGTCTTAAGGACACAATGTTAAACACTGGACTTGATCAGAAAAGTTATTCAAATAAATTAACCAAGTAAGTTGTTTAATTTTATTCTGTTTTTATTTGTTTATTTAATTAGTTTTTATTTTGTTTTTGTAACAAAATAAAATCTGTGGTTTTATTTATTTATTTTTATTTCGAGTTTGATTTTTGTAATCAAACAAATTCTCTCATTTTCTTTATTTCTTTATATTCTTGTTGTTGTTTTGTACACAACAGAATTTAATCTTTTTAAATACAGTGAAGATTGTCCAACAATCTTAAGACAGACTCCTTTTTTGGTATCTTCATTGTATTTAATTTTCTGTGTTTTCAAAGTAATATTCTGGTTGGAAAAACAAATAGTGATTTATGCTATTTGACAGATAGTAGTAATATACTGTCTCTTTTCTTTGACAACAACTAGTAGTACGATACTGGTGTCATTAACAATTCAGAATATTATTTGGTATTACAGAAAATTCTTGTGATATTTTATTTTTCTAGTTTTAGTAACAAGGAAAATAAAATTATTTTGTTGTTATAATTTATTTTCTGGTTTTAGTAACTAGAAAATTAATTTGTGTTTTATTTTTTTTTTCTGATTTTTGTAATCAGAGATTATGGCTACTACAACTGAAACTGCATTTGGCAGTGGTATTCCTATTGTTACACCTACATCGGTCCCTATCCAGAACCATGTTCATGTACCAATCAATCATGGAGAAAAATCGGAAAAATTTAACGGTACCGAGTTTAAGAGATGGGAGCAGAAGATGCTGTTCTATCCTACGACTCTTAATTTGGCCCGGTTTCTCCATGAAGAGGCTCCAGCACTTAAAGAGGGTGAAAGTGATCGGCAAGTTGTTGCCGCTGTAGATGCTTGGAAACATTCATATTTCCTATGCAGAAACTACATCCTAAATGGCCTTGACAATATGCTGTATAATGTATACAGTCCTCTGAAAACAGCAAAAGAATTGTGGGATTCTTTGGAGAAGAAATACAAGACAGAAAATACCGGCACGAAGAAATTTGTCGTCGGTAAATTTCTGGACTTTGTTATGGTAGACTCCCAAACGGTAATATCTCAAGTTCAAAGTTTTCAAATAATTTTGCATGATATTCATTCAGAAGGTATGTCTCTTAGCGAGTCATTCCAAGTCGCTGCTTTAGTGGAAAAGTTACCACCGGCTTGGAAAGATTTCAAAAATTATTTAAAACATAAACGCAAAGAGATGACTATGGATGACTATGGATGAATTGATTGTAAGATTAAGAATTGAAGAAGATAACTGAAAGGCTGAAAAGAGGAATGAGAAAAATCCCATTGAGTCCAAGACTAATGTGGTAGAACAAGTTCATAAATCACATAACAAAAAGAGAAAGTTTACTGGAGATGGTCCTAAACAAGGCGATAGTAGTAAGAAGTTCAAAGGAAAATGCTATAACTGTGGCAAAACTGGACATCGAGCTTTTGACTGCCGCCGTCCTAAGAAGGATCATGGAAGTACAAGTAAGAAGACCACCAATCAGGCCAATGTAACAGAATTGGATTACATCTCTGACGGAGTGAATGACATCAACCTCTCTGCTGTGGTGTCTGAGGCTAACTTGGTTAGAAATCCCAAAGAGTGGTGGGTTGACACTGGAGCAACTCGTCACATTTGTGCGGACAAGAAGATGTTCACTACCTACAATGAGGCTGCAAATGGTGAACAACTTTTCATGGGAAATTCTTCTACTTCTACTGTGGCTAGACAAGGGAAAGTGATCTTGAAGATGACATCAGGGAAAGAACTAACCCTCAACAACGTACTGCATGTACCTGACATCCGGAAGAATTTAGTTTCTGGTTCTTTGTTAAGTAAAAATGGTTTTAGGCTTGTTTTTGAGTCTGATAAATTTGTATTAACAAAGAGTGGTATGTATGTTGGTAAGGGATACATGAGTGATGGTCTCTTTAAGTTGAATGTAATGACAGTTGTACCGAAAGTTGTTATGAATAAGAATAACACATCTTTTGTTTATATTCTTGAGTCAAATTTATGGCATGGTAGATTAGGACATGTGAATTTTGATGCTTTGCGTAGATTAATTGGTTTAGATCATATACCAAAGTTTGAAATTAACCCTAATCATAAATGTGAAATTTGTGTAGAAGCGAAACTAACTAAGGCCCCATTTAAATCGGTTGAAAGAAAAACCGAACCTCTAGAATTAATTCATACTGATGTATGTGATTTAAAATTTATTCAAACTAGAGGAGGCAAAAAGTATTTCATAACATTTATCGATGATTGCACAAGATATTGTTATGTTTATTTACTTAGAAGTAAAGATGAAGCCTTAGAAATGTTTAAACTCTACAAAACAGAAGTTGAAAATCAACTTGGTAAAACCATTAAAATGGTTAGAAGTGATAGGGGTGGTGAATATGATGCACCATTAAATGAATTTTGTGCACAACATGGCATTATTCACCAAACTACAGCCCCTTATTCTCCACAGCAAAATGGAATTGCTGAAAGGAAGAATAGAACCCTAAAAGAAATGATGAATGCCATGTTACTAAGTTCAGGCTTACCACAGAACTTGTGGGGGGAAGCAATATTGTCTGCTAATTATGTTCTTAATAGAATACTCCACAAGAAAACCAACAGCACTCCTTATGAATTGTGGAAAGGTCGATCGCCTTCCTACAAATACTTAAAAGTGTGGGGGTGTTTGACAAAAGTTGAAGTTCCTGTTCCTAAAAAGACTAAGATTGGACCAAAAACAATAGACTGTGTGTTTATTGGTTATGCTCAGAATAGTAGTGCATATCGGTTTCTGACTTATAAATCAGAAATACCTGATATAAATGTGAACACTATTATAGAGTCAAGGAATGCTGTGTTTTTTGAACATGTCTTTCCTTACAAGAAAGGATAGGAATTAAGTTCACAGAAAAGAACTTATGATTGTACACAAAGTTAAGAGACTAATGATAATCAAACAAAAGAGACTAGTAATAGTCTCGACCAACAAGATTTAACTAATGATGAACCAAGACGAAGTAAAAGAGCGAGAACATCAAAATCCTTTGGTCCAGATTTTCTGACATACTTGTTAGAAAATGAACCTCAAAGCTTTAAGGCAGCAATGACAGGTCCTGAAGCACCTTTGTGGAAAGAGGCTGTTAATAATGAAATTGAATCCATTATGCAAAATCATACTTGGGAATTGGTGGATCTTCCACCAGGTTCTAAAACTCTTGGATATAAATGGATATTCAAGAGAAAAATGAAAGCAGATGGTTCAATTGACAAGTATAAAGCAAGACTTGTTATTAAAGGTTACAGACAAAAGGAAGGTCTGGACTATTTTGACACATATTTCCCTGTGACAAGAATAACATCCATTCGCATGCTTATTTCTATAGCAGCGTTGATTAATTTAGAAATACATCAAATGGATGTTAAGACAACTTTCTTAAACGGTGATCTAAATGAAGAGATCTATATGGAACAACCCGAAGGGTTTGTAGTATCAGGGCAAGAAAAGAAAGTTTGTCAACTTGTAAAATCCCTTTATGGATTAAAACAAGCACCTAAGCAATGGCATGAAAAATTTGATCATGCAATGCTTACTAATGGGTTTAAGATAAACGAATGTGACAAATGCGTCTATGTTAAAAACACTGACCAAGGATATGTCATAGTTTGTCTTTATGTGGATGACATGCCTATCATTGGAAGCAGTCAAAACATGATCAAATCAACTAAGCAAATGCTTAACAAAAGATTTGATATGAAATATATGGGGGTCGCAGATGTTATATTAGGAATGAAAATTATTAAAATATCTGACGGATATGCATTATCTCAATCTCATTATATTGAGAAAATTTTTGATAAATTTATCAAGGATGATTTGAATTTAGCTAGAACACCTGTAGACATCAGTCTTTATTTATCGAAAAATAAAGGTGATGCAGTGTCTCAGTTAAAATACTCCCAAATCATTTGAAGCCTAATGTACCTAATGAATTGTACTTGTCCTTATATAGCTTATGCTATCAGTAAATTGAGTAGGTACACTAGTAACCCCGGAGAAGACCATTGGAAAGCGATCATTCGGGTTCTTAGATATCTAAGATTCACCCGTGATTATGGTTTGAACTTTACTCGATATCCAGCAGTACTTGAAGGTTATTGTGATGCAAATTGGATATCGGATACTAAAGATTCAAAATTCACAAGTGGATATGTCTTTACTTTAGGAGGCGCTGCTGTTTCTTGGAAATCCACCAAACAAACATGCATCGCACGATCCACAATGGAATCCGAGTTCATTGCTTTGGACAAAGCAGGAGAAGAAGCAGAATGGCTTCGCCACTTCTTAGAAGACATTCCAATGTGGCCAAAACCTGTGCCAGCTATTTGCATTCATTGTGATAGTCAATCTACAATAGGCAGGGCACAGAATCACATGTATAACGGTAAGTCACGACATATTCGTCGTCGACATAATACCGTAAGGCAATTATTGTCAAATGGAATAATCTCAATAGATTATATAAAATCTAAAGAGAATATTGCGGATCCGTTAACAAAAGGTTTGACAAAAGAGCTAGTATATAGTTCATCGAAGGGGATGGGATTAAAGCCTATTACATAAGAGTCGTCATAATGGTAACCCTACTTATATGACTGGAGATCCCAAGAACTAAGTTCAAAGGGACAACTAAGTTATGTATGGCTCACCAGAAATCACCAAGGGATTAAAACTTCCCTACCCATTCCTATGGTGAGAGTGATATCTGCAACATATGTTGTATGCAGGGATATAAGGATAAGCTTTGCTTTTAATGATTACTTATATCTTGATTAAGGTATAAAATCAAGACGAGTATAAGGAGATACTCACAATAAGAATCACCTATATGAGTGTTGAACTGGGGCCGGTTCTATGAGAATGAAAAGGCTAAATTCTCTAGAAACACTTACGAAAACCAGGCGCGTTCAAGGCCAAAATGAACACAACAGTGAGAACCACGATGTGTTAGAAGATATTTTGTGTGAAATCTATTGTCTTGGCTTACACAAACGGCTGAACAATTCAAGGCATCGCGTCCATTGGTTAGCCAGTAAGTCTGATAGGTTATCACTAGGGAAGGTTCAAGGCCGAAAACTACCTATCTTGATGCAAGATATTTTCGACTTATACTCTTTCGTTAAAGTCTGCATATTGTTGCATTTCCGTTGTCATCAAATTCCATTCATGTGGGGGATTGTTGGAAATGGTAGAAAAATTCTGGGTAAAACCAGAATTTTTTCTCAAGTTTAGTCTATTTTTTAGGTGGGCCCCGAGCATCGATTTACTCGGGTCAAAGTGGTAACGCGTTCTATGTCGCGTTGTGATTCACGTGGTATATTTGGTTGCTCAAAACCATTACTGAGTGAATGGGAAATTGAAGCCAAAGTGAGCTCCATAGAAATGGAGTTATGGTGGAAATTCCTTAAGGTTGTAAATTGGCTTGTCCCACATTGATTTGGTGGGAAGTTTTGAAAGGGTTTATAAGGCTTAGGGTGAGATACTTGGGGTGTGCCCCAAGGGGTACCCAAGTGTTTTAGAGGGAGAGGTTATGGGCAAAATGGGCTAGACCCATTGGACCCAAAAATCACCACGCGCGCCGCCGCCGCCGTCTGTCCGGGCTGGGCTTGGGCGCGGGCGCGGGTGCGTGTGCGTGGTGTGTGGTTGGGTTGGGCTTCTAATCTTTTTGGGCAAAAAACATTTGAATTTAATTTTATTTTTTGGTAAAATAAAATCCAGAATTCAAATTAAACTGATTTGGATTTTCTGTACATCCAAACAGGGCCCTTCCCGTTTTCAAACAGAATTAAACTGGTTTGGATTTATTGCTCATCCAAACAGAGCCCTTCCCGTTTTTTATCTGTTTGATTTATTAACCCAACAGATTCAAATCTGTTTAAATTTGAAACTAACAGGTTTCATACCTGTTCAATTCAAAACCAAGAGTCACCTTTACATCTATAAATAGACTAGCCTCCCATTTGGATTTCACTCCAATTTTCGTATTCCATCCTCTGCTTTAAATCTCTGCATTTTGCTGCATTTTACTTCTGAAAGAAAGAGTGTAAACACTTAGTGTGTTCGTAAGGCAAACAATTTGTAGTGATGCTATTGTTTGTGGTAAGATCATTTCATCCTGGGAGATAGACGTCCAAATTCTGAAAGCACAGTGGAGAGGACGAATCTGTCTTAAGGACACAGTGTTAAACACTGGACTTGATCAGAAAAGTTATTCAAATAAATTAACCAAGTAAGTTGTTTAATTTTGTTCTGTTTTTATTTGTTTATTTAATCAGTTTTTATTTTGTTTTTGTAACAAAATAAAATCTGTGGTTTTATTTATTTATTTTTATTTCAAGTTTGATTTTTGTAATCAAACAAATTCTCTCATTTTCTTTATTTCTTTATATTCTTGTTATTGTTTTGTACACAACAGAATTTAATCTTTTTAAATACAGTGAAGATTGTCCAACAATTACTTGTGTAATATTCACTTTATTGGTTCATTAACTTATCTTGTATCCAAGTGTGTATATGAACAGTGAACATGGAGATTTAGCGGCAACGAGGGTAGAGTTTTGTAATGTGCTTTATACAAAGATAAGCATTACAAGTGGAGAAGTGTGTTCTTGGCTAAATAGACGATTCCAGATGCAACCACAAACTTCGTTTTGTAGATTTAGACAATTTGTAATTATAACAGTTGTAGTTGCATTGTAGTGGTTTCAATTTCTAATTTGTAATAGTTTCACTATAGTGAAAGGGGGAAGGAAAGAAATTATAAACCTTCAGATTTAGAGAAAGTCTTTGGGATTAATTTTATTATTCCCAAAGTGTTTGATTTTCTGTAATAGAAACCAAAGTTTTGCCTTAGCTAAAGAGTATTTCTGATTTGTTCAAAAATGGCAACTAGATGGATTTGGTTTCAAACCTTTTGTAGTTAGAGGAAGTCTTTGGGTTTCATCTTTTTATTCCCAAAGTGGTAGGAAACCAAGTTTTGAGAAAGTCTTTGGTTATAATTTGATTATTTCCAAAGTGTTTTGTTTTGGGGAAAAAAAACCAAATTTTAGTATTAGCTAAAATATTTCTGATTTTTATTTAAAAATAATAGGCTCAGTTTCGGTAGTACCGGTTAACTTTTATGAGTGGCGTAATTCTGATAGCAAATTTTTATTGTTTATATGTTTTGTAAATTTGGTTTGTTTTAACCTACTCTACTAGAAAAATGACTTTTTGTTACCATATAATTCGCAACCACCTAATTATCAGTCGCAAATAGCCAATTTATTATATATTTTCTTTTATATATTTTCCCTTAATCCTTATATTTGCCCTAGTCCCTTCACAAACTCATTGTTCTCTCTCTCTCTCTCTCTCTCTCAATGTGAATTTCTCTGGCCTCTCTCTCTCTCTCTCTTAATCTCGTGCTCTCTCTCCTTGATGTTCTTCTCAGATCAACACCTCCACTATGTCGATATCCTTCATCCTCCTCGGGTAAACACACCTGTATATCTACCTTTATATATTATGTATTTGTGAATTTCAATATTTGAAATTGAATTTATTTGTTGAGGTCCGAGCAAGAATCGAAGTCGCCGTCCTCAACTTTCTCAAGATCTTGAACTCTTCAACTCTGGTTTGCAATTTTGCTTCAAATCTCTACTCTCGAAATGTGTATATATGTGTTTGTTAAGCATTGAGTCACTATTGATTGTAAGTAAATGAATTTGCGAATTTTTGAGTGTGTTACAAATCGATAGAAGATGGAGTAATAGCAGAGTGTGTAATGCCCCAAAATAAATATGATAAACCCATTTCATAAGCGGAAATAAAGTTAGAGCAAATTACTTTCATTCATCAGAGTTGATATACAAAAGATGACATATGCGATACTGTAACTTGCTTTTTGTGCTCCTTTCAGATATGACTAGCCCTACAGTTTGGACTCCCGTGGTTCTGAATCTAATTTCACAAGTGCAATGTGAAATAGTGAAAACACAAAAAAGAGTCAAAATCTGGAAATTCTTTTTGGAAAATCAATGTTTGAATCAAATGCCAAAAATGACCTGCTTTGTCAGATTACAGAGTCGCCATCTAAATATTTTTGAAAAATTTAGAAAACTCGAGACTCATGCCAAAGGCCATTAGTCCGTCATCACCAAAGTGTCTCGGCTCAAGAACTTAGGTACGAGAGAGGAAGGTCATTAATTGAGCACCTCACTCGCCCGATCAAAGATCAGCCTCTACTAATCATGATGTGTTTTTTATTTACATTATATGCTCTTGTTCTGGTTTATTAGACTAACATTACTGTGTGACGAACATAAGTATAGACTAATTTGTGAAAGTTGGAACGCTTTGATTTCACATTTGTTTGAAAATTGTTTTTTTTTACTCGTCACTTGAAAAGGTGAGTTTGTACATTAATCAATTTGTCCCAATTTAAGCAATTAGCCTTCACCCATTGACATTCAAACAAGTATGTCATTTAAGCACTTAGCCTCATGGAATAATGCTTTGATATGGCAACACAAACACGCAATGCATCATGCTAAAACTCAAAATCGCTCAACTAGTACAAGCAAAGCAAAATGATTAGAAAACATGCATACTTCTAACTAATGCAATATGACTAATACGACACATACAAGTATGCAATTAATAGGATCGGCTATGAGCATGGTATATGATTGCAATCCAAGACATGCGATAAAGCACGTATTCAAGTAATGAATTCGAATTTTGACATTGGGTTAGTATGATGAGCCGAACCCTAATGCGTGTGAGGCGATGGATGTGAATCATAAGAATGCTTTAAAAAATGACGTTCTATGCTAACCATCGTAAGCAGGTAAATAAAAGGAAGAAAGACGCAGGGTTGGAAGACATACGCATTGTTATATATTGTCCCTCGTGCAAGAGGGTGCGAATCAATGTCCGAGAGTCAGAATTAAACTAATTATTACAAAACCAAATTAATGAATAAGTAACTAACTAGCTAAGCTATAATTAACTAACTAGCTAATTTATTACAAAAAATAAACTAACTATCTAACGAATCATTGCCACAATAATATGAATTACGATGATAATAATTATAACAATATTAATTTACAATTTACAATGAAAGCACAAGGATGGCATGCTCGTAGCGGTTTCAGAAGTAACTCTGTCTGCCTTCCTTGGAATCTGTCCTGTTTCACCTTCAGTCACTGACCCCTTCTTCTGCAAACACACTGCCTTACCAAACATTGATGGCTGGTCAGCCCCTAATGAAGCCCGGCCGAGCCTAAATAAGGTTGGTCGTGCCTTAATTTTATGCAAAATCCTATTTTTGTGCTCTGAAGTGAAAACAGTACAGACAGAGTTAGTCTGAACTCTGTTTGTCCCTTCTACTATTCTCCCTCATGGTAAGCGTCAAGAGAATAACGAAGTCATTTCGAAAACCATCAATGAGGAAATTGATTGCTTGATGAGTTGGGCATGATTTTGGACAAAATTAATGAATGCAATGAATCAATAACCACCCCTCCTTCCCATTATGGAGTAAGCTCAAAGAGGGAGGTAGGAACGCTTCAAGGCTCATCAAAACATCATGAATTGATGTAAGACGACCCTTGACATAATAGACTCGGCATAACGTCCGGCCGAATCCAAGCAATATAACTCATTTTCTTTATATGGGTTGGTTCATTTTAGCAATTTTTTAGACCTTTCCATTCTTTAGTCCATTTGTCCAAGATAACAATTAAGTCCTCTAAAGATTACGTCCACCAAATGAGAAGCATGTCAAACGAGAAGTGATTCTTAACATGAAAGAGAGACTATGCCATTGGCGATGAACGTTCGTAGAGATTAAGCCATTAAGCGTAGATCTCTAGCTTATGTTTTGAACAACCATCAATCGGTCGAAACAACTCTCAAATAAAAGAAATGAATGGTAAGTTGATTATTAAAATGAGGCCCTTAAACATGGAAATTAAACAAAGAAAGACCAAGAACAACATACAACAAGCTATATATGTGAACTTATGAGACGACAAGCAAACTAATCAAAGCATGAACTAATTAAATAACCTAGGATAGTCCTAAAATAACCCATAATAGGTGAAAAACAGTGGCTCAAAGTGCATGAAAAGAGCCCAAAAAGCTAAACAACAAGTAAAGAAAATAAGGCTATTAAGTAAGAACAAGGAAGGGGGGCTAACCCCTCCATTTTTGAAACCTCAAAGCATGATTTTTAGCCTATTTTAAACTCTGAAAATCAATTTAGAAAGCAAAGAAAAGAGTGGAAAAACAAGGGTTTGAGCTATAGGTGAAGGTGTAAGAAAAAGTGTTAACTCTCTCTACCTTTTGGTAGCTATCCAAACCCAAGCTAAGACACTTTAAATAGATTCAAGAAAACACAAAAACACAAGAAATAGATAGCAAGAGATAGCAAAGAGAACAAGAGAAGAGATAGTGAGCTTATACCTCTCAAGAAGGTAAGCTCTTTGTTGTGAATCAAACTAGGTCCAAACGCACTCTCAAGCTTGAACTGTGATGCTTAAGGCTCAACCAAGGTTCCAAGGCTAGGGTGTGAAGGTGTATATGGTATATGGTGTATGGATATAGGTTAAAGGTAGTGAGCTTGCTCAAAGTTTGCTTGCACAAGAAGAAGGAGATTTCAAGAAGGTGTATAAGCTTTGTTGAAATTCTTCAACCCTCAAAATAGAGATATAACTTCATTTTTATAGAATTTGAGCAAAATAGGTCATAAATATCTTCAAATATAGATAGCTGGTGGGCTCTTGCCCATAATAGTGTTTCTCGCTACTAAAGGGTGGCCGACCATAAATGGCTAGGGCCGGGCCTCAATGTGATCCGCTGTCTCTCTGCTTCAGACTCAGCATAGGGTGGCACAATGTGTAAAAATCAATTTCTGAGGTAAAAATAGTTTGAATATGGAAGGTTTGGGATTGTTTCGGAGCTTAAACATAGCCCCTTCATTGAGACCTCGAACCTCGCACAACACCACTTTCATCATCAAGTGTACTGGGCAAAGCGCTCGAGCCTTGTGGGCGGTCAAAAATGGGGTGTCTACAATTGCCCCTCTTTGACAGAACTCGAAGTCATAAGGTGACGTGAGTGAATGTTAAAGCCCAGAGACGACCCATTTGACTGGACCACAAGGCTTGGGCAAGAAATCAAGACATAAATATAAAGATTGAACTCAAGGGCAAAATGCAAAATGATATGCAGAAAACAAATTATGATCATACAATGAAACACCAATAAAACATTCGAATGTAAATGAAGCAATGAAACAATGCTACAATCTAAACAAGAACGCAACGTTTGAATGAAAATGTAAATCAGAGCAAAATAAACGTCGCCATGTCTCACACGGAAAGAAGTGAATAAACAGACACGTCTTACGTGGAAAGGACAAAGAAAGCACAAACCAAACTACATCTTAGGTATAAAGGATGTAAGAAAATGCAAACCTAACTACACCTCGCGTAGGAAAGGTGAATGGCGACGTAACCATCGAGTACACCCGAGGTTTTCAACCGAGATTCTAACGCGTCTCATGCAAGAAGAGGAAGGGTGGTGTGAACAAATAGGTGCACTTGATGTTTTTAATTGAAGCAAACAATCCTAACGCGTCTCACGCGAGAGGAGGATGATGGTGTGAACACTGGGCACACCTGATGTTTTTAACCGATTTGGATAATCCTAACGCGTCACACATGAGAGGAGGAGGACGATGTGAAAAACAAGCGCATCTATTGTTTTTACCTGAGATGAACAATCATCACGCGTCACAAATGAGAGAAGGAAAGGTGGTGTGAATAAACAGGCGCACCTGTTGTTTTTAACCGAGGTAAACAATCCTCACGCGTCGCATGCGAGAGGAGGAAATATGGTGTGAACACCGGGACACGCCCGCTGTTTTTAACCGAGGTGAACAATCCTTATACGTCGCACGCGAGAGGAGGAAAGGTGGTGTGAACAAACAAGTTCACCTGTTGTTTTTAACTGAGGTAAACAATCCTCATGCGTTGCACGTGAGAGGAGGAGATAAGAATAATGCATAAGCAGCCAAATTCAGAAGCAGGCAAACTCTGAAGCGAAATTATCTCATTCCTAGGAAGGCCTCAGAAATGAAACCATATGGCCCACGGAGATAACTCAAGTCAAGACACAATGCATAAACGTGAATTAGAAGTAAATACGGATTCTACACAGAGACATGTAAAATCAAAACAATCAAAGCAATGTTGTAAAATGGATGATGATTTTACTGTGGCACGAATGAACCGTACATACAACAATCGTTTATTTATGGAATAACAGAACATATTACGATTCAGGCAAAACAATTTATAAACTACCGGACCAGTTTAAACAAATTAAAAGTTTTAAACAAAATGAATCAAATTATGATTTTAAACTATGATTTAAACAAAATGAATTAAGAGTCAAATAAATCAAATTATGCATTCGCATAATAAAACAAAACAGAATGAACAAAATTCCTCTCTTGTCCTTTCTTTCTTCTTTTTATGTTTTTTCGCTCGCTTTTTTCTTTGATTCTTCATTGTTTTTCTATTTGCTTTTGTTTATTTTTTCAGATTAAAAATTCATAATACAAGAAATAAAGTAAAATAAAAAAAAACTAACTAAATTCACACTGAGAGCCGGCCAGGCCTCGATAGCGTCAGGGGCAGTTTCGAGAATTCTGCGAGCCATGATTGTTTTAAACCAACTCAACCCTTATTTTCTCACACACTCCCATCCGAAACTCCTTCTCATTTCTCTCTAACTTCCATCTCTCTCTAGATTTCCCCTTTCCTTGAGTTACCCAACAACCCTTGCAATTTTTTCTTTGAAACCCCTTTCTCTCCTCTATATTTTGAACCGAACAAATCTTGATTTAGTGGAGTTTGAGTTTTTCCTTTGATTTCTCTCACATTTGCCCACACCTTTCTTGTTTTCCCCTTTGATTTTCCACCTCCTATTTACTTTCTCTCTCATAGGGTTTGGATTTTGGGGTTTTCACCCATTTTCACTCATCCCTTCACTTTTTCTTCACTTTTTTCACTTTCTTTCTATGGCTAGTGATGAGGTTCCCATCCTGGACCCTGCCATTGGTATTGGGGCCGTCTTAGCTGTGGATATAGAAGTCGAGGATGTTTTCGCATTGCCTCCCCTCGTCGATAGGCCATTTGATGCGGTCACCTACCGGCCACGTACGCATGCTCCACCCCTAGGCGGTAGATGAGGACATCGTGATGCGAGAGCCCGCGGAGCACTTGTCCACTGATGCCTCCACGATAAGCAACTTTTCCTTTGTTTTGTGCATATATTGAATCTCATAAGCAGACCACTCATTAATGCTACACACACTCCCCATTTACAGGTGCTATCCAGGAGGATTGACGGCTATGGATCCATATTTGGCCCCGACGCTAGTATGAGAGGCTTTCCACAGAGGTCCACACACTGGTTGATGCTGCCGGCTTTGGGCCTTTTTGTTCAGGGCTCATACAGATGAGAGCTGAGTCGCTGCTATACGGGGCCCTAGTAGAGAGATGGTGGGACACTACAGCCTCGTTCTGTTTCTGATTGATCGGGGAGCTGACTCTGACCTCGTACGATTTCGCGATGCTCACTGGTCTATGGGTCGAGATTAATGGCCTGATCCCATTCGATCCTGATATGACGTAGTGGAGAGCCGCACAACGTCAGCTCCTCGGGGCGATCCCAGACACCACCAGTCATGGGATGGTGAGCTTTAGTTGGTTCCTTGATCACTTCTCTGATTTTCAACCCGTTACTCCAAATGAGGTCGCCTAGTACACCTGCGGCTTCCTTATGTATCTCCTCGGTACTACCCTGTTTGCGAACAGGAAAAATACCGTGGGTTTATATCTTCTGGGGGCATTAGTGCACCTACCACAAGTGACAGAGTATGACTGGGGTGGCGCCGGCCTGGCCATCTTGTACTACTATATGAGCTCCACATCCCGCCGCAAGGAAGATTCACTTGGCAGCAACTGGAGGGTTTGGGAGGTACACCTCATACTTACTTTTTCTATATAGCTTTACATTCTGTTCAATTTTGCATTTGCATTTTCTGCTCATTATTGCTTTGTATTTCTTGTCTGTTTCTACTCATTTATTTCATATATCTTTTTTTGCTTGTAGTTATGGGTTTACACATATTTCACATCTTTGGCTCCGGTTTCGGTGAGGTCGATTGAGTTGTCAGTACCCCGCTCTCGGTATTATAACTCTCAATTTGAGTGACGCCGTTGCATAGACCGAGACTTCCCCTACTTTCGCCGTTTCTTTGACACCATCACTGCGGATTAGTAACAAAATATTAACCCTTAATTTTTACATATTGCATGCATAATATGCCGTTTTCATACTATACTGTTTCCATACTGCACTGTTTCCATACCACATTGTTTCCATTCTATATTTTCCATATTGCACTGCCATACTGCTTAGATCTTTGACATCTGACGTCTGCTTCCGCGGGTTGACTGACACCCCTGGACGGGTATCCCTCAGACAGCGAGGACGACCTATGTTACTGCATGGCACGCCTCCACCATGCGGATTCTGTTCGAGGGTCCCTTTGGTAGGGCATATTACTTGGGAGAGCGGTTCATCTGCTAGACACGAGGGATAGCGGATCCAGACATTCCACATCCTCCTCCTCTCGGTATGAGGGTAGTGGATGATCTTCGCGACAGACCTCAAGTTGACTTTTTTATGTTGGGAGAGGATGGTGATCGGCATCACGACCCTAGCGACTTCACCACCTTCTTCCAGACTCAGGTGATGGTGCCTCTTACCCATGGTGTGGCCCGTGCTATTCCAAAGGTTACTGTTGCTATTGCTAGAGGCGCTCCCGCTGCTGCTCTCGCTTCTGGGTTTCTTGTGATTCCGACTGAGGTCGTATACATGCGGCCAGATGGGGTGATCGAGTAGATCCCCCTTGAGCATATTGAGGAGAGGGGTTGCGGGTTGGTGTTTGCTCCTGCCATTGAACAGGTCCACACTTCTTTATACTTCTACCCACCACGCTTTACTTTTTCTGTCCTCTGTTATTTCTATTCACTATTCTCAAATGCTCTTCCTTTTGTAGGTCCCAGGGCATATGCTGACGACCTCCTTCGAACGATTGACCGCCTGCTTCTGATGGTACGGAGGAGGTAGATTGCTCTGGCCACTCATGGGATTGAGGTATGCTTTTTCCCATAGCTTACAGTTTTTACAAACTCGCTCACAACTTTGTTGATTTCTTATGATATCTGTAATTTCTCTTTTTTCTTTCTTCTTTCAGCTTGAGCCAACAACAGTTGCACTTGTAAGAGCTGCTTCAGCTAGGAGACAGAGACGAGGCTCAGTGAGGGACAGGGTAGGAGCTGATTAGGGGAGAGGCAGAGTGAGGCAGCACTCACCTCTCAAGGAGTCCATTGAGGAGTACACGACTTCTGAGGAGGAGAGAGAGGCGGTTGGCATGTAGTCTAGCAGCCCCAGTGACGACAGCGATGCACCTCCTCCGCAGCCGAGGAGGAAGAGAGTGAGGATAGGTTGCTGCTGCTGATGATGATTTCTTGTTTTTGTTTTTGTTTTTGTTTTTCTTTGTGTAGACACCCCATTTTTGGCCGTCCTTAAGACTTGAGCGCCACTGATTGATCACTCGATGATGAAAGTTACGTTGTTCGCTCGCTCAATTTCTTCAGCAAGAAGAGTTTCTAAATCCCAACCTTACTCCCTATTTTGGAGCAAAACTATTTTTGACCAAAACTATTTTAGACCTTAAAACCCTCTCTTTCCAAATATTTTTCTAAATGTTTCTACGATGTTCTAAAGCTCGCATTTCGTAAAATATTGCACTTTTTGGTAAACCGAGTAAGGAAAAAATGGAAATAAATGGAAATGAGATGAACTCTTTGAATTTTTTTTAAACCTCTTATTTATAGGTTTGGAGTTGAAGAAAATTGAAAAAGAGGGAAGAAAACTAGTTGGGGAGAAGTTGGGCTTGAAACCGTTGTGAGAGAACTGAGCAGCCTACACTAAATCAGGCCTATCTCTTTGTACACTCAGACTTTAGTTGTGAGGACACCACCATTGGAAAGTGGACTTTTGGGACTTCAATTTACACTCAATAATCTCCTAAAGCCGAGTCTGGATGAGGGAGATATGGCTGTTTGAAGTTAGGCATCAATCCTATTAAGATAGAAATGAGCAACCTTCACTAAAATAGAAATATCTCTTTGCACACTTAGAATTTAGATGTGAGGCTTCCACCATTGGAAATTAGACTTCCGGGGCTTCAATTTAGACTCAAGAATGACCTAAAATCGAGTCCGGATGAGGAAGATATGCTTATTTGAAGTCGGACCTAGAAGCAGATTTTTTGTGGCCAGCAGGTGGCCGGCCGGACACCGTTGATGGCCGGTAATTCATACTTTTGGCCGGCCGGCCACTAGTGTAAAACCCAGATATTTTTGCTAGCTATTTCCACAAAGCTCCAGCTGTCCCTTTGTAGACACCCCATTTTTGACCGTCCTCAAGACTTGGACGTCACCGTTTGAACACTCGGTGATTATCCATGTTTGTGTTCGTTTGGAGTTCCCGGAGGTTTCGGCTGCGCGCCTTGCCTCAGGATCTCCGAACTTGACCGTTCAGTGTCTGGTTTCACACCAAACACTTGTGTTTTGCCTTGAAAGGGGAGGGAATGCCTTGTGAGACATCCCCACATACCACCGGCAGTGGCTAGATGCCACCGGCTGGTTTTTGCTTCCATCGGCAATCTTTTTTTGCCGGTCAGCAAATTTTGTTGCCGGTCGGCACTAAATTTTGTCAAAATGACATTTTTGGGCAGCCGACCACTGTTCATCTACTTTATGGAGATATTTTGTGCCAGCTGTGATAGCTGGCACCAACTCTGCCTCCCTCCATACACGTGTATGGAGGGATCTCCCTCTAAGCAAGCTTGTTGTATAAGCTTTGCAAGAGGGAGTCCTATAAGAGGAAGGCTCTCCTTTTTGATCTAGGTTAGAGACTTGGAAGCAAAAACCAGAGCTTAGAGATATAGATACACCCTATCTCTATACCTCCCTCCCTCTCCTCCTTTGTGTGTGTTTCTTGGCCTAAAAGTGTGTTTTTACCTTACTTTTGCACCAATACACACACTATTACACCTAGCTCCGAGATTGAGGGACTTGGGGGGTTGATTCTTGAGTTTTTGGACTGATTTTGATCAAAAGAAGAGGGCTAGACCATTTGTTCTTCAAAGGTTCTTCAAGGGTGAGCATCTTGCTTTATTTTCCCCAAACTTGCAATAGTTTTTTACCTATCTTGCTTGCTGATTTAGCTTTTTTGTATAACATGAAAAAGGCTTATATTTTCATGCTTTAAAACTTTCATTAAGGTTGTCTTGTAGTTTGAGCGCAAACTCACCTTGTTAGGCCTTATTTGGCCCCTTTCGTTGCCTCTTTGGTAAGGCTTTGTTTACTTCAGTGTTTTGATCTCCTCACCACTGAAAACCAGTGTATTTTCAGTGGTAAGGAAGGTGGTTTGAAGTCTTGCATAGGGGAGGGACACCCCTCTCCCTTCATTGTCTTGTTTCCTTGCTTTTTGGCTTAAAAGGATAGCATGTATGCTTGATCATTTTTGGCCTCATTTCAGAAGTTTTTTGGGTGTTTTAGGTCATGTGTGACCTCTGTTTTTGGCCGGATTTATGTCTCTTTGCATGCTTAAAGTACTTGCTTTGTATTGCTCCATTTGGCCTAGAAATGCCCCTTGTGCTTAGGCCATGATTCTTGCATATATTGGCATGGTTGCATGAAGGTTTTGGCATTATTTTATCATGTTTGAGGTCTGTTGGTCTTCTATTTCAGCCATGTTTGCCTTGTTTGATGTCATCTCTTTGTGTTTTGGCTTGTAAGCTTTGAGTATGTTGACCTCTAGCATGCATAGTTTGGACCATCCTCATGTTTTGGCATCATTTAGGACCATATTTCAGTCCATAAATCATGCTCATATGTGTGCATTTGTGACCTCTTTTGTGCCTTGAAGGTGTGCCCTCTTGTGCCTACACATGAACCTTAGTGCATACACCTCTTTGGAGCCATCTTAGCTGCCATATTAGGAGGGTTTGGAGCCCTATTTTGCCTGTAAAAATTCTGTTTCTTACTTGTCTAAATCTTGCTATGATTGGTCATGTTATGGGAGTGAGGTACCTCCTTTCTTATGCCTTAGTTTTGAGACCATTGACTTGCATGTTGGCATGAGAGTTTGTCCACCATTTCAGGCACTTTTGGCCACTGTTTTAAGATGGTTTGAGGTCTGCCCCTTTATATTTTATGGTCACCCTTGCATGCTTATCTCATGTTTGTTGCATAATTGCTTCATTAAGTGTTGTAACATGTCGATCCCATTGCCTAAACGGCCCATGTTTGCTCTACATTTGCATCTCGTATGCCTAACATTGCATGCTTGCCATACTAGTTGCACCACACTTGGCATGCCTTGCATCTTGGTATCATGTTGCATTTTGAGCCATGTTTGCATAACATGCATTGCATTATTTGGTTTGGGGTGTCAAGCCAAATGTGGGGATCAAGGGACATTCATACTTCAAGTGATGTAATGTGCCTTGATTCTCGGTCACTGAGGCCTTTGACTCCGACTTGATAAGGCTTTGGTTCTCATTTTGTTTGTTGCATGCATCTTTACATCAAGTGGCAAATTTGATCCCTTGGGCTATCATGCACCATTGATGGCTCGAGGATCGAGGGCCATGCTTCCTTGAGTTTAAAGCATGATAGGAAGCATGACCATGCTTACATATGCCTGAAATTCCATGCCATACTGTCTGTCCTCTGTTTGCTGTCAAAACTGTCTTCTGCAGGTGGGAATTGTGCACGGCAATCTTTTTACAGCCGATAGATCCAAAAACGGCCGGTGGGAATTGTGCACTGCCGGTGGTAATTTCCCCTAGCCGGTGGTACTCTGCGGCACGCAAGGAACCTGTTCTGGGACTTTGGGAATTTTCAGAGAAGCAGGGCAGTACAAACAGAGGTGGCAGTGATATGGTACGAGTTTTCCAGGCGAGCCGGGTTTCGAGCATGCATCATTCGCGCATCCCGAGGCAGGGGCTGCAGCCACCCCTTTTCTTCCTCTTTGCATTCTTTTTATTAATTAATAAAAAATTCTGTAATAATTTTATTTGCTTATCATTCGGACTGTAATATTTATTCGGTCCCTCCGAGCGAGGGCAATGATGTAATAAGTGTGCGTGAGTGTGTGTATGTCTTCCAACCTCACGTCTTTCTTCCCTTTTATTTACCTGCTTATGATGGTAGACTAGGGCATTTTTTTTAGCATACCTTATGCTGTGCATGCGTGCATTCATGCATTTGTATTGCATGCATTAGGCTCGGTACATCACGTTAACTGCATTTGTACTTCAATTCACAAATTGAATATGTGATAGTTGATCGCATTTCACGTGCCATGTTTAGGTTAGCCGAGCCTGTCTAGATTGCATTTTTGCATGCGATGCATTACCCATTTTTAACATGAACTAGGACATGCATGTTTGCTAACTAGTTTATTGTTTTGGCACGGAGTACGATGTAAGTATTCACGCTTTAGCATCCCGCATGCGTGTGAGTGTTGCCATGACAGTATGCTTGCCATGCGACTAAATGTTTATGTGATGAACTGTTTTAATGCCTGTGGATGAAGGTTAGATTGTTTGAATTGGAAAAACTCATTAAAATCCGTGTTTTAGCCTACTTGCGAGTAGCAAATTCTAAAACGCTTTTCAAAACAAACGGATATGCAATGCTTATTTCCAAATTAGGCAATCTAGTCTATACTTGTTTGCTGTGCGCATAACATAGTAATTCTAGGCTAATAACCGGAATAAGAACACATAAAGTTTTCAAAAACGGATATCATGTTTAGTAGAGGCCGGTCTTCGGACCGGGCGAGAGGGGGTGCTCATAGCTGACCTTCCCCAATCGTACCCTAGCTCCCGAGCCGAGACAACTCCGGTGATGACGGACATGTGGCCTTCGGCACTGAGTCAGGGTTTCCTAAATTTCCCCATTTTAAAATATTTAGGTGGCGACTCTATATCTGGCAAAGTAGTCCATGTTTGTCACTTCTCTTTTCAAAAAAATCTGTTTCTCAAAACGATTTGCCAGATTTGGACTCTTTGGTTCAGACTCAGAACCACGTGACACAAATCGAGTCCGAACTGTAGTAGCGAAGGGCCCCTCGCGGGACGCGTCTACACCCTTTTCTGATATTTTCGACCTAAGGCTCATGTTTTCTATATATAGATGACCTCATTCTCATATTTCAAGATTAGAAACATTTAGGAGTGAGGAAATAATTTTGAGAAATATCCTCTCTCTATACAATTCTCTCTCTCTTTCTATTCGCATAGCCTTTGCCTAACTACTCTAAACCAAACCTAGAGAGCTTCTTGCTGAGGTGATTTGAGCTTGAATTTGAGCTCTTGAAACACTTGAGAGTGTGAAATTTGTGGTCTATAACTTAGAGAAGCATTCATCTTCAAGAGGTATACCTTCTCTTGCTTTTGTACCATCTCTACACCACTTGTTTTTCATCTTTTCTTGCTGTTTTTAAGCTCTTTAAAACCTGTATTTTTGGGCTGAAACTTGTGGTTTAAGGCCATTAAAGGTAGAGGGGTTGATAGTCCTTCTTTACACTTTACTTCTAAGGCCTTTGCCCTTGTGTTTCCCTTTTGTTGTCAACTCTTTTTGAGCTTTTTAATATTGAATTTTAGAGTTATTTTAGTGGCTAAAATCATGTTTTGAAGTCCAAAAATGGAGGGGGTAGCCTCCCCTCCTTATGCTTTGTTTAGTAGCTTAGCATGCTCCATGTTTTAGCTTATTTTTCTAGCTATTGTTAGCTCGATTCTAGCATATTTTAGGACTATTTTAGACCTATTTTAGGATTGTTCTTAGCTGTTTGTTGCATTTGAGCATTGTATTGCATGCTTGTAGTGTAATTCTCCTCATAGGTTTTATGGTTTAGGCCTTAGCCACCATCCTATTTGAGTTGATAGCATTTATTTCATTCTTTCCTTACTTGTGATCACCCTTTAATCATCTCTGCAACATCCTTCCTTTCTTGGCTTTTGTTTTGCTTTGAAAGTGGTTTCAACCTACTTGTTTGTTTAAGCATGAGATTGAGATGTCATGCTTAATGGTTTAATCCCTTTGGGGGTTCATTACCAATGGTATGATGTCTCTTTCATGCCCAAAACAACTCTTGGTTTGAGCCCTCTTTCCATTAGAGGACTTAAATTCACTATTGGACTCAATGAATTAAATGATGGTTGGTAATTAAAATAGAGTAATGAAAATGGGGCTAAAATGGTGCAAGATAATAATTGGTTTTGTGTTTAATCGGATGTTAATTGAACACATGGAAGCTTAAGGCATTTCATACTCGTTAGTGATGAAATGATTCAAGTTTCCAAGGTCACCATTTCCCTTGATCAATTCATAAAAGGGGGGAGCTTTGAGTCTTGTTTTGTTGCATTTATTGAAATTGCAAACTTTGGTTCATAAGCCATCATGCAATGAAATTGCTTGAGTTGGTGGTTTGTGAACCAAGCTTTCTACTCCTTTGATTTGTTCATGAAAAGGAGGGGTGAGTTGTGCAGACAACCCTTGAGAATACTCTGTGTGTGCTCTGTTTGTTCTCTGTTGTAGCAAGATGAACTGGGCAACAATGGCTGGTAGGCCACCTGTGATGGCTGGTCGGCTATCACTGGTGGCCGGCAGGCCCTCGCTCCTGGCCGGCCAGCCACTAATGCAAAATCTAGCAGTGTGTTTTTTGAGCAGAGCAAAGCTATTCTAGAAATGGACAAAAGTGTAATGTTCTACTGTGAAATAGAGACCTTCTGGAAGCAAAACATTGGCCTTTTCGGGTGGAAACCGAGCACGTGCATGAGCATTCCTCGCATACCAAGCATGTTTAAGTTTAAATACTTAGCTTAGCTATTTGTTGTAATTAATTAGTTGCAGCTAGTTAATTTTCTAAAGTATTGTAATTAATTAATTAGTTAACTAGTTGTTCGATTTCGCTTGTAATTGTTTTAGTTAACTAGAATAGTTAATTCATTTGTTGTAATAATTAGTTAAGTAATTTAGCTATTTATTCATTTGTTTTGTAATAATTAGCTTAGCTTTAATTACTTAGTTAATTAGCTAGTTAGTTCATTCATACTCTCCGACGTGAGAGCGCAATTGTAATAATGTGTATGTCTTCCAACCCCACATCTTTCTCCCTTTTATTTACTAGTTTATGATGGTTAGTTTTAGGGCATCATGTGTTGTTTAGCATTTCTTATGCTTGCATCCACTTGTATTGCATGCACCAAGGCTCGATTCATCATTCTAATTGACATTGTTAGCGTAATGCTTTTTTGAATACGTGCTTAGACCGTATGCTATCAAAATTGCTTCACATATCATGTTAAATAGCCGAGCCTAAGTAATTTCATATTGTGTGTGTTGCATTAGTTATGTTGCATAGTTAGGAATCATGCATTTTTCTAACTCATTTCTCTTTTTGGTTTGGAGTACTAGGTGAGTCTTTACTCGCTTTAGCATATCGCATGTGCGTGATTGTTGCCATGTCTAGCATGTTTGCCATGAGGCTAATTGCTTAAGTGCTATAACTACTTGAATGCCTGTGATTGAAGGTTAATAGCTTGAATTAGAATAATTTGAGTAATGTATTATATGCAATCATTTTTTCAAGTGGTACATATTCGAAACAATTTTCAAAAAACAAACATGAATCAAGTGTTCCAATTCTTGCAAAGTTAGTCTATACTTGTGTGTGCGCACATCACATAGTAATGCTAGCCTAATAAACCGGAACAAGAGCATATAATGTACATAAGATTCCTATCATGATCAGTAGAGGCCGATCTTTGATCGGGCGAGCAGGGGTGCTCAATTCATGACCTTCCCCTATTGTACCTAAATTCCTAAGCCGAGACAATCTTGGTGATGACGGACACGTGGCTTTTGGAATGAGTCAAGGGTTTCCTAGATTTCCAAAAATATTTAGATGGCGACTCTGTATTTGGTAAAGCAGTCAATTTTTGGTATTTTTGATTCAAAATCGATTTTTCAAAAGATTTGCCAGATTTGGACTCTTTGGTGTTTCTCTATTTCACATTGCACTTGTGGAATCAAATTCAAAATCGCGGGAGTCCGATACTGTAGGACTTATTTCGACTTTCGAAAGGGGGCGTGAAAAAGTTGAGCTACACTTTGTAGTGAAAGACTAGCTTCAGATAGACCCTTTTGTTTGAAGGATTTTCTTTTGTTTTGCTACTTTGTAAAACAATGATCAAGGTTGGACCCGCTAGTTTATAAAAGACAAGTTTTTGAATGATCTCTTTACATATGTGAAGAATGGTGTAACCTTTGTATGGTAACTTCATACAAGAAATAAAACAATGAATATCTGCTCTTGCATTCATTCTTGAATCGCATAGCAACCCACAACCGGACAAAATGTAAAATACGACTCAAAAACTAGAAGACAAAATGAAAACAACTCGAAAATACTAAAAAACATTTGGTACAAACAAAACAAAACTTAAAACACAACCGTGATACACCAGGACGAAGGCTAGCCTTTTCTGAAATTGCACTGATCTGGGTCCTCATTTAGACCCGGTTGGGCCCAAATAGCACGGGCGGGCCTAAACATGAGGTCGGTCAGTGCTGTCTAGCTGTTATGCACTGCTCCTTCTCAATCTCTATAAATGGTGCTCTTATGCTATTTTTCTGGCAGAATAGCAAGTCTTTGGTATTTTGCTCTCAAGATGGAGACACTGTTCAACAATAGGCTCCGAGACTGGATAGCCACTTTGGACGGCTTAGAAAAGGTGAACTTTCGCGGTTTCGGCCTAAACGCCCTTTTTCCTTCGAGTCACACTTCTCTTTTCTTTCCATTCCTCCATGCCGTAATTCGATGTTGGAATCCAGTCACATGTATTTCAATTTGGATCATAAGAGGTGTGTCTGACACTCAAGGAATTTCAAGCTTTGATGAAGTCTCGGCGCGACGAAGAAATCATGCCGCAGCCCCGTTTCGGCCATGCCCAAGCTTTGGGATGGATGTGTGGGCTAACATTATACGAGGCTCGGTCTTTGGCACATGATGGGGAGCTAAACATCCCCGGTTTAGTTCATCGATTTTCTGCTATTGGAGATAGGAGTGACTTTTTTTGGTGATGCCACAGGCAACATGCTCTCTGTTTATGCCTACTTGCACAATTCCTCCTTGCCCCTAGTTTCGGCGGAGTTAGCATCCGGTTGATTGAAGTGGCGTAATGTTTGAAAGAGGGTAAGAGTTGTATGGGTTTGGCACTGGCTGAAACCTTGATGGGTTTGGATGCCTTTCATTGGCGAGAAACTACCCGCTTTGCAAGGATTCCGCTACTTTTTCAGGTATTGCCTCCCACCCTGCTAATTTATAATTCTCACATCACTCAACACTCAATCTCTGTTTTTCTCTCAAAGCCTCTTCCTTACTTTTCCCTCATCGTAGACCTCTCTACACTTTAATCTCTCTTATTTTTCATCTCTCCCCAGGTATGGCTTATGGATAAATTGCAAGTAGTGGACCCTTGCCCCGAGTACTCGGCTAGAGCTTACTTTTTTCACCAACGGCTGGTCGATTTCCCTTCAGAAGGGTTGTGGTATGACTGGATGTGCAACAAATCTATAGCTGGCATAACTTGGCGTTGCCCCTGGCTTAATTTGGCTAAGATGAGCTACAGCATGTCCCGAAAGCCAGGTATGTAGTTGATTGGACTTACACACTACGTGTTTTATTTCCCCTTTCGGTTCAAACGCTAGTTTGGGCATGAGCAAACACGTCCAGATGAAGAGGTGGAATACTCGGTTTCATTTCCCATTCATGGTTCACACTTGCCTCGATACCTTATTGCCTAGAGGGTAAGGGAGCTTCTGTCCCCTGCCCCTAGCTTCAGTTACGCCCTTTCTGATGAGTGTTTAGCTTAGCTTGAAGACGAAGAACAAGTTGGGCCATCTTTAGCTACAGAAACTTTCGCAAGTGCAAGCAGAAGACATAAAGCTACCTGACTTAGCTGTGCCCCCAGTTTTACTGCTTTGATCTTGTTTTTCAAGTTTTATGGTGTAAAAATAGGTTTGATTTAAATCAAAGAGTTGGAGAATGTACTTGTGTTGAAATCAATAAAATTAAAATTACGAGTATTGAAAATTTTCTTTTCGGTCCCAAAATGGTCCAACTTGTAAAAGGGTAAAATTTTGAGAAAAATTAGCTTCCATTAAAACTTTTCAAAATAATTTTTGGGAATGATCACCACCTAACACACGTGGAATCAACCCTCAATACGTACAACCCCGAATCAAAAGATCATAACTACCCCCTGATTGCATACCATTACTGCTCTACATTGTAACTAGCTTTTCTTCCCAAAATGAAGATCACAACCAAACTAATAGATGATGAACAAAGATGACCTGATCAGGAAAACGAATAGGACAGTTGAGTTGGAGATAGTTGCGACCGAACTTTAGGATGAAGTTGCCTACGTATCCCAAAGATGGGAATCAGGCTTTACGTAGTTTGGTTCAGGTTCACTCAAGTATTAGCTCTCTCCTTTTACGCTATAACTTTTGCCGAAGTTTCCCTTTAGGCTTTTCAACCTTGCGAGCTCAGTTTTTCTTTATTTATAATTTTTCATGCTTTAACTTTTGCCTAGGTCGCCCTTTCGGGTTTTCGGCCTGGCGAGCCTCTTAAGGATAATATTTCTTCAACTTGTCCATATTGATTGGCTGTGAGAACTCCAGGCCATCTAAGTGCATGAGAATAACTACCCTTCCTGACTAGATTGATTTGATGATGTAAGGACCAGTCCAATTGGGTCTAAACTTGCCCCTAGGGTCATGGATGGGAGCCTGGTTGTCTTTCAATACCATGTCTCCTTTCTGGAGGTTTTTGGACTTAACTTTCTTGTTAAAAGCCTTAGCAATTCGGCGTTGGTAACCCTAGACATGATAAAAAGCCTTTAGCCTTCTCTTATCAAACAACGCTAACTCCTCAAACCTGCTCTGCTACTAGTCTGCCTCCGCTATCTGACACTCGGCCATAACTCGTAGCAACGACACTTCAATTTCGATTGGTAAAAATGCCTCCATCCCATAGACAAGAGAATGAGGGGTTGCCCCTATAGATGTCCAAATCGACGTTCTATAGCCCTAAAGTGCAAATGGCAGTTTCTCCGGCCAGTCCTTGTAAGTCCTTACCATCTTCTATAGAATTCTCTTGATATTTTTGTTCATAGCCTCAACGGCTCCATTGGTCTGTGGCCTGTAGGTTGATGATTTATGGAAAGTCACGTTATATTTCTTAAGCAGATCCAACACCACCACTTTTTTAAAATGCGACCCATTATCGGAGATAATCTCATTTGGAACCCCATACCTACAGATGATGTTGTTCTTGATGAACTTAGCCACATGTGACGTCTTTAGCACAGAGTAGGACTGGGCCTCCACTCATTTGGTGAAGTAGTCGATCACTACCAAGATGAATTCATGCCTGTTTGACCCCTTTGGCGTAACTGTGCCGATAATATCTATCCCTCAAATAGAAAATGGCCATGGTGAAGTTATGTTGTAGAGCTTCGATGGTGGAACATTCTTGCGATTGGCATGGATTTGACACTTGTGGCATCGCTACACAAAATTAATGCATTCCTCCTTCATGGTTGACCAGTAGTAGCCTTGTCTAAGGATTTTTCGGGCGAGCATCACACCATTTATGTGGGCCTTGTACTCTCCTCCGTGAATGGCCTCCATAAGACGCTTCGATTCTTCTTCCTCCATGCACAGCTTGTGCATTCCCAAATGGCCTCTTTTGTATAACTTGCCTCCGCAGATGATAAATTGGATGGCCAGATGCCGTATTCCCTTTTTGTCCTTCGCATTTGCTCCTGGTGGATACACCTCTTTCGCCAGGAAATTCCAAATGTCGTGGTATCAGGGGTCCTTGTCTGAAGCCTCATCTAAAGCCGCAATGGTCTCATAGGTCGATGTGTACTTATGTTCAATAATGATAAGACACATCCTGACTCCCAACGGAATGTCTACCATAGAAGATAGAGTTGCTAGTGCATCAGGAAACCAATTGTTCTTCCCTAGTAGGTGGGTAAACGTTAGCTTTTCAAACCTCAGAATTAACATATCCAATGCTTGGTGGTAAACCTTCATTTTCTCTTCTTTCACCCGCCAATCTCTATTGGCTTGAGAAGCAACCAAATTCGAATCTCCGATAATATCCAACCTTATTGCCCCTAGTTCTAGAGCAGCTTCCAAACCAGCAATACATGCCTTATACTCTGCTTTATTGTTGGATACATTAAACCAGAGTTTGAAGGCTAAGGGTATATGGGAGTCATCAGGTGCTATCAGCAACACACTGATCCCATAATCATATGGATTGGCTGTTCCGTCAAAATACATCGTCCACGTTTTCTCCTCTATTTGCAGAATATCTTCATCTAGAAAAAAGTACTCCATTGCTTCATCCCCCTCTACTGGGTGATTTGCCAGGAATTCCGCTACAGCTCTCCCTTTAACCGACTTGCGTGTAACATATTTGAGATCAAATTCGGAGAGGAAGAGCAACCAACAGGCTAGCTTACCCATAAGCACTGGTTTCTCAAAGAGATATTTGATGGGATCTAATCTTGAAACCAGAATTACCGAGAGAGCTAACAGGTAATGTCTCAACTTCCAGGTAGCCCACACCAAGGCAGGTAAGCTTTCTCGAGGGGAGTGTAACGGGTCTTATAGTCCAACATTTTCTTGCTCAAGTAGTAAATGACTTTCTCTACCTTGGCCTCCAACTCCTAAGCTAACATACACCCCATGGTTGAGTTCGTCACTGATAGATACAAAATCAGCAGTTTTCCTGGTTCTGGCGGTAACAACGTAGGCGAATTCTGCTGGTACTGCTTGACTTGTTCAAAAGTAAACTGACAGTGATCATGCCACTGAAACTTCTTCCCTTTCTTTAGGAGACCAAATAGGGGTTCACAAGTCAAGGTTAATTTGGAAATAAACCATCTTATGAATTGCACTTTGCCCAGAAAGTCGAGCATCTCCTTTTCAATCCTTGGTGGTGGGATTTCTAAGATGGCCTTGATTTTGGAAGGATCTACTTTAATTCCTCTTTGCGTGATTAGGAAGCCTAGCATTTTCCATGCTATTACGCCGAAGGTGCATTTTTGCGGGTTTAACCTCAATCTATATTCCTTGATCCATTGAAAGAATTTCTCCAAGGCGGTGTAGTGGCCTTCTCGCTCTTTGGGCTTGACGATCATTTCGTCCACGTACACCTCAACCTCTTTGTAGATCATAATGTGCAGAATGGTGGTTGCAGCCTTTTGATAAGTGCCCCTGCATTCTTCAACCCAAATGGCATGACTCGGTAGCAGTAGGTGCCCTACGCAGTAATGAATACTGTCTTCTCTATATCCTCGAGTGCCATCAGAATCTGGTTATACCCGGAAAACCCATCTATGAATGATAACAGCTCGTGGCCGGCGGTGAAGTCTACCAACTCGTCAATATATGGCAAGGGGAAATCGTCCTTCGGATTGTCTTCATTAAAATCCTTGAAGTCGACACAGACTTTGATTCTGCCATCTTTCTTTGGAATCGGTACAATATTGGCTAACCATGTCGGATACTCAGATACAAGCAAGAACCCTGCCTTGATTTGTTTGGTGACCTTTTCTTTAATCTTCAAAGCCCAATCTGAGTGGACTCTGCGCAGTTTTTGTTTCATTGGTCAGGCCTTAGGGTCAAGAGGGATCTGGTGCTGTACAATCTTAGGGTCGATTCCAAGTATGTCTTCGTAGGATTACGCGAAAACATCTTTGAAATTTTTTAATAAAGTGATTAAATGCTTGCGTTCCTCCGAAGAAAACGTGGACTCGATCTGGACCAAGCGCGAGTCATCCTCAGTACCCACGTTAATTGATACAATTTCATCTGTATAGGGCTTAACACGTCCCTTCTCTTCATGATCAACCAAATTTTTCAAAACCCGAGAAATTTCTTCCTCTTCGTTTAAGTCAAAATTTTGAAAATCAAGATCATTACAACAAACCAAAGGCATAGAAAAGTAGGCAATGTTCACAATATTCCCGTTCAAAAAGTCCAGATCTTCAGTTACAGTAAACTCGAAAGAAAATCTAATAGACGACCTGGACAAGACTTTGGTATCCGGGTTACCGTTCCTAGAAGTACCGGACTCAGAAGAACTCATATCTGACTCTGACACCTCAGACTTAGTGGAATTAGATCTGGACTCACTATCCGATCCAGAACTACCAATGATGCCCTGTTCAAACTTCCAGACGAGGTGTGGAGCCTCAAATGCATCCACGATAAGATTGGAGAAATCCGTTATTGGGTTATCCCCGATCATTGAGATAGTAATACTATCCCTCAAGTTGACGTACTCAGCTTTAGCAGTAGAACTTACCAGTAGGTCAGCCAGTGCTTTTCTCAACAGCTCTTCCTCTTCATTGTCCAGGCTTGCAGTCCTACCTTGATCTGTGTTAGGGCTCAGGTTTGCTTGTTCATCCTCCTCTTCTGGTAACTGGTGTCTGAAGAAGATCTCAAACCCCGGATACCTTTTTTTTGTTTCCCAGTCATACCAAGGTTTTGGAAATCCACAGAAAGGGAAATCTTCTCCTTGGCGGACAAAACGTCTGTTCAAGGTTCCCTGTATTGGTTTGTGGACTAACTCGTATTGCTTTTTAGCCCTCTTTGCTTTCATACTTCCTTGCAACTTCTTTCCCTTTCTTTTCCAATCTCCATCGGTAGGTTTATATCCCAGCCTGAAAGCGTAGGGGTTGTGACTCATCTCCTTAGAAACAGTACGTCCCTGTCTACCACTTCTGCCCAATCTTGATCCAAGAATATGCCCCTATTTGTTCATTATGTAGATGGACTGAGCATTCACGTAATTCCCATCGTCCTCCGCCATGATGGTTTGGACCAGCCGAGCCTCTGCCAGAGAGAAGCCAGAAAGGATCATGTTCTCCTCCCTATGTATGATTTCCAATAATGGCTCAGTAGTTCCTTGGGGAGGATGGATCGCAAAATTGCCGTACACAGTAACAATCCCATCTTTGAAGGTGTACTTTACCAACTGATGGACCGTTGACGACACCGCTTTCATCTAATGTAGCCAGGGCTTTCCCGGTAATAGATTGAATGTGGTTGGTACATCCATTACATGGAATTCCACCTCGTGTGAGGACGGGCCGATTAAGATATGGCTCTTGAACATTCCCATAACATCCCGACTCATATTGTCATAAGCCTGGAAGGCCTGGGTCGTGGGCATAAAATCAGCCGACACCAAACTGATGGCGTAGGCAATCCTCACTGGACATACATTGATCGCCGATAATAACACCATCAGAATCCACTTTTTTGACTTTCTAGGGTTACATATAAGGGTCGGTTGTGGTTGGCACCTCAGGTGGTAACTCCTTATCTATAAAAGATATCACCAGCGTAACGTCCCCAGATGTAACCAACGACACCAATTGGTCAGTAGTGGTGTCAATAGGCAGTTTAGTTCGATTCATTGCCTCTAACAGTGCTTACCTATGCTCTCGAGAAGCAATTATCAGGCCCCAGATTGATATGTCCGCATGAATCTTCTTAAGTTATTTCAAGACCAGGTTTTCTTCAGTATCCTTTTCTTTTGATCTCTCAACCTCTTTGTTGGAAGACTCTGGCTGATCTAAGGCCGTGAGTTTGAAGTACAGACCAATTCGGGTTATGTGGTTAATCTCGTTAGTATACCGCGTGTCATCTAGGGTATCAGCTTTCTACCCTTCGTCAGTGTACACATGACTTAGGTCGCTGTCTTTCCACCACTTTCCTGCAATCATGGCCGGGCTAGCATCAGGTTCTATCTGGAGCATGTTAACATCATGCGCCCCATCATCATACTATTCTTCCTCTACCACAGTCTTGGTTTCTAAATCCTAATATTTTCTGAGCTTCTTTAACATCATTTTCCGGTCAGTGGGCTCCCATTTGACATTTTTGATAGTTTGGACATCACCCACCGTTGTCTTGAGTTCTTCTTTCTCTTTTCCTTTTCCCTACTCCAGAGCTATCTTCGTTTGGATCTCTTCAATCCTTTTCCTTTGAAATTGTTTTAGTGCCTGTTCTTTCTTAGTCAGAGGTGTAGCCTTAGCCTTGCCACTAGCACCAATTTCCTCTTCCTTCCTAGTTTCTCCCATCTATTCTTCCACGTCTGACTCTTTCTCACTCAACCATCCATTGCTTGTTTTCGGCTAGCTCAGATCCCACCATCCCAGTTGTAAACTGCTTATATCTCTAGATCCTCTTCCAGCTCTACCAGGTCTTCTTCTAAGTCAGCCAAGTCATTTCGGCCTTGTTCAGGCCAATCATTCTAATGTTGCCCTAACTGGCCTTCCCCGATAGCATTAATGCTGAGAAAGTTCAGCAATATGACTACTAGCTTTAGCTGATTGATGGCCACAATGTATAAATTGAGATCGTACTCCTCTGCAAGCGAGACCCCTTTCTTTATGACAAGGGTATCAGAGGACCCTGTCTTCAGTGCATTCTCCTCTTTCTCCATTTTTACTACTACAGGCCTGGATTGGGTTTATGGTGTTAGATCCATCATGCACATGTCTGTGCCTTCTGGAATAACCTCCTCCCATTTTGGTAGGTAGGATGAGGTAATGTATATGCTAGGGTTGAAGGTGGGCGGTAGTGTATGGATGCAGTTAATATTTCTGGGCGGGAGAATTTGGTTATGTGCAGGAAGTGGGTTGGTTGTTACATTTGGTTTAGCGGGTGGGGCGATGACTTTGTCGTCGATGAGATCTTGGATCTCATGACGTAAACGGTGACATAGGTCCGTGGGATGGCTATGTTGTTGGTGAAAGAGACAGTACTGGGTAGGGTCATGTTTGGATAGCAATGGATCTGGAAGTGGACGAGGATCGAGAGACTTGAGATGTCCCTTTTCCACTAATAATTTGAGGGCACGGGCTGGGCTTATATGGAGGGCAATAAAACGTCTTCGATTTCGGGGTGGGCCGGTTTTTTGTGAAGGTTACGAGGTTGTGACAATAGCAAAGGGATCAGTAATCTTGGTCGTTGAAACAACAATACTGACATCTACAGGCCGCGGAATAGTGCTACTACTAGCATTAGTACTCTGGGAGAATGGCCTTCTGACAGGTTCACATGTTCTGTGGATGATACCCTTCTTGAATGCACTCTCAATCTAGACCTCCAACTCATGTAAGGAAGCAAAGGTGGATAATGGTGCCACTATCATCCTTTGCAGCATATCTGGTTCAAGATTTTGGACCAACAGTCGGACTTGTTCTCTTTCAACAGGTCTATTTGTCATTCGGGCTTCCTTGGCTCTCCACCGGGCGACAAAATCAATGAATGATTCTTTAGGGTTCTGGGTGGTAGCCTCCAGCTCACTAATGGTTACCTCTATCTGGGTGTTATATGAATGCTGGTTGTCAAATGCCTCAGATACCTCCTTTCAATTCTGCTTGTTGAGTCTTCTAATTTAACATACTAGATGGTTGCCACATCAGAGCATCTCCAATTGTGTGCCGTTGGAGTTGCTATTGCCAAATTATGGCAGCAGTGGATACAAAAGCAGCTCCAATGGCAACTTATAGCAACTGCTATCTTTGGCAAATGCCAAAGCTTGTGTCAAATATGGCACAAGGTTTGGCAGCTGCCAAAGCTGCTGAGTCATCAGCTTCAACCAACCTCCTCTTTCCCTCCCTCTCATTTTCATCATCATTTCCAAACACAATTTCCAAATTAAACACAACAATTTGAAGCAATTTCCAAATTCACACAGAAAATTAATTAAAATCAACTTCATCAATTTCACCAATCAAAACCAATTTCATCAATTTCACCAATCAATTTCACAGAAAATTCAAAAAAAAAATTAGATGACAGTGAGGAAAAAAAATTACCTGACAGAGAGGGATGATCAATTAATTAGTGAGTGAGAGAAACAGAGGGTTTCAATCTTCTTGATCGCTGATTGAAGAAAGAGTGTAACGACCCAAACCCGCCCCCTAAAAGTTTGGTCCATGACTGGCCTGAACATAGGCCTCAAAATAGAATTTTAAAATAATACTTAACCATATACGGGCCTTAGGCGGAAGCAATATAAATAAAAGACAACATCCATTGAGCCTGTGCATACAAGATGGTTTAATTGGATTTAAGCATTTAATACATTCCCAGAGTTATATTTATAATCACAAAAGTCATATAGATGTCACACACTCTTACATAAGACTTAATAATTTATATGACTCCCAACACAAATTAAGGCCTCCACACGGAGACATACCCCAGGTGACTTGGCAGACAGTCGAACCTTAGTACAACTCTAGTGTCAATCTCCGACGGCTCACCTACAGAAATATTCATAAAAATGGAGTGAACAAGGCTCAGTGAATAATAACAATGTAAGGAGGTTAATTAATTAAGCATAGACTTAGAGAATGTAAATATGCATATCAAACCATACACAGATCTTATTCATAAGTGTATTTGAAAACGGCTTCAGATCCACATGTAACACAGAATGGCCTCAGGCCCATATATAATACAGAGCGGCTGTAAGCCCAGATATGATACAGGATGGCTGTAAGCCCAGAGATAATACAAAACGACTGTAAGCCCAGATATAATACAGATTGGCTGTAACCCAGATATAATACAGATCGACTGTAAGCCCAGATATAATACAGATCGACTGTAAGTCCAGATATGAACGGCTGTAAGCCCAGATATAATACAGAATGACTGTAAGCCCATATATAATACAGAACGGCTGTAAGCCTAGACATGATACAGAATGGCTGTAAGCCCAGATATCATACAGATCGGCTGTAAGCCCAGATATAATACAGAGCGGCCTTAGGCCCAACATATTATGCAGAGCGGCCTCAGGCCTAGATATCAACAGATTAGCCTAGGGCCCATTATTAACAAAACAAAATGATTCCAGATACATAGGGATATCATTGTTCCATACTACACATATGTTCCATTTGTTCATCATGAATTCAGATAATTAACTTGCAGATAACAGAACGTCAGTATTAACTATTAACAGTAAGAAAAACGTACTACTAAAGTACTATTACTCGATAGTGCACAAAGATTTTCCCATGGTTTATTACAAGTTGACATAGTTGTCTTGCGGATAACAGAACATTAATAATAACTTTTAACGGAAGGCAAATGTATCACTGCATTAATAGGGATAGAACAATTCATATCATAACGGTCTCAGGCCTACTTCTATTAATAGGGAAAGAACGGCTTTAGGTCCATATCAATGCCATTATTCAATCATATCCATTAATTTAATCAAGCACATTATCAATGGAATAGGCCATTCACAATGACAATACATAAATCATAATCACAGGAAGTAAGTGAAGCATATCGTTACGCTACTATTACTCACAGTGATCGGCTCCCGGTAGTAATGGGACGATGTCCTCGTCTCGACCTACAGGCACAACGCACAACACATAATATGAGATTATATTCGATCCTTTACTTATTCTCTTGATCATTAAATCAATTATCCATGGTGGTACCAAGCTCATTATTCTTTAATAAGTTATAATCCATGTCTCAGAAAACAGGAGGAATTGATGGGAAATGGTTTAGGTGAAGAAATGGTACAAAACTAGTTGACAGAAAGTGAATAGTCGTCACTAATCTGGGCATAACTATTTCTGTATTTAGAATTTAGGAGTGAGACTACCACCGTTGGAAACTAGACTTCTGGGGCTTGATTTTAGGCTCAAGAATCACTCAAAACGAAGTCCGGAGGCAAAAGATATGCTTATTCAAAGTTGGCTGAACAGAGTTGTCTCCTGCACGTGCGGGAAACAGAGCCGCACGTGCGGCTCTGGGCAGTTTGCTGTCCGAAAATGGCTCTTTTTGCTCCAACACTTGGTTTTTCCATTTTTAAGCTTGGTTCTTAACATAAATCACTCAAAAACATGTAAAATTATCTCATAACATGATAAACTAACATCAATCAAGTGTAATTCCATTTTAAACAAGTCAATCCTTGCCTCAAAAAAATAGAAATTCAAGTCTCATCTTCTATATAATCAAACTTCTATAATATATACCCCAAAATCATACAAATACATCTTACACATGGTTGATCTTCACACCAAAACTTGGTATTCCATGAATCATTCTTAAGATTGAACCCAATTCAAGCAAATTTAAGGAAATCAAGGTTCAATTCCTTGAGTTTAACTCATTTCATTCATAACCCAACACACTTGTTCATTTACATATTAATTTTCCAAGTCCATCCTTGATTTCATGTAGTAGATGCATTATTTACAAAGATAATAGTTGAAGCTACATACCTTAACTTAATTCCTTGTTTTTCCCTTTAATCTTTTCAATTTTCCAAGCTTCCATGGATGATCCTCTTTCCCTCTCCATCTCTCTTTCACGGTTCTCTCTCTCTCTCTCTCTCTCTCTCTCTCTCTCTCTCTCCCTTAGATATTTTGTTTGACTTCAAAATGATAAACTCCCAACCCACTTGGCCTATCCATATATGTATATATCACACACTTAAGCTTTTCACAATAAGGAGGGCCAAACACGCCCTTACGAATCGCGCAAAATCAAATTTCAATTAAACTTTCCAAAAAATTATGCTGATCATAAATATGTCATCTGTTCCGGTTTCTGAAGCCTCAAAGGCCTTCAATTTGCAGTGTAAAGTTAACCACCCAAACATGCATTAACGAATCAAACGAATTAAATTTCCAATTAATTTTTCCAAGCAGCTCTAAAAAATTCCCATTAACATATCCAAATACTCAATTTTAATTTTTGAACCCGTAAAGGTCGATAATTTCAATTTTAAAGCCGTGACTCAACAGATAATTCCTCAATTTGAACAGATATCATTAAATTAAAATGCATTAACCGACAAGGACTTAAAAGTAATTTACGGATTTTGGGGTCGTTACATTCTCCTCACCTTAAGAAGTTTGGTCCTCCAAACTTGATTCACCCTGCCATAAGTCAAGTTCGTTTTGGATATACAACATTTCTCAATTATTTAGCCATTCATAGTCCTATACAATCAATTTCAATGGAGTTTGCTCCCAGAATCACAAATAATTCATCTTTACTGGCTAATTGGTAACCCAATTGATAATAGTACTCAATAACGTCAAAGCATCATCTCATTATTCACAACCCTCGTACATTTCAATTTATTGATCCACAAGTCATACCTTATAAATAATATAACAACTTAAGGGTATTCAGAAATGAATTTGCTTCAAGTATTCGCTTACATGTGACTCATAAGCTATCAAACATAATTCAAACTCTTTGGGTTTGCAAACAACCCCAATAATCATAATTCCTCAAAGGGTAAGAAAACGTTCACCACTTAATCGTGTTTCAAAGGCACGTGGATGCTACAACAATTAAACCCAGAATAGACAAATAAGTTCTACATTAACGGCCTTATGGCTCTTGCTCACTAGTAAGTTAAGTATTCAGATCAATGGTTTGATAATTTGAAGTATCCTCAAGCGATTTACTTCCATAACAGATGGGATAATTGAAGTCCAAATTTTGAATAATCAAATTCAGGCTCAAATCCTCAACTTCAATGAAGGCTCAGATAATCATAATTAAACTCATCAATTCGAATCAGATTCCTAACAAATTTCAAATAGTAACCCAAATCCCATATCAAGGAATTACATGTTCAGAGTAAATTATTAGTAAAATTAAATACGGATCAAACCTTAATGGTCATAATTTCCAAATTACAGTAAGGTACTAATCATTTAAAATTCATGTTTACTTGGAGGATCTTAAAGTCAATATCATGACATCAAACATCAAATGCATTATTCGGATTCCAAATCAGAAACAGATTCATATACATATTCATAATCATTTTCATATTCAGATTTTACATAGAATCATGCATGGTACATCCATTAGCACTAACAAATCCAATGACCCATAAAGGGACGGCCTCGAAGGCATTCTGATGACCCATAAAGGGACCTGATGACCCCTAAAGGGACACATATCATAGGATGCTATGGATGCCACGAATGCATTTCAAAATTCTAGACAAACATTCACTCATGGTAAGCCACAACTAACCTGCTGAGGCATGTTAACAATCATACATCCTCATACTCCATACGAGAACATTAAATCAGGCCCATAAAACCCTTTATACATAATCTCGGCCTAAGAAGGATTAATTCCTTATAGACTTAACGATTCAAACGAATAGATAGAGCCCAAGGTAATCATACTAATCACAATGTACCACTTTCGTCTATTACATTCCTTAGATATTGTACTAAATTAATCACATATCACCTAGTACTTCATGCATATCATAAACAATATCCCTGATATCAATAGGTGTTAATACAACCTTAATAACAAGGTCAGTCTCAGTCTACCAATTTCTTTGTAATAGTTATCCAAACATTCATGTATGAGCCATAAATCGTCAATAACAGACTCGCAGATTGGTATCTACGCCAATAGTTCCATACAAAGAGCACAGAATTCTGTGGGTCATAAACAACTCGCTTAGGCATGTGGTCAATTTACCCATCAAATGCAAGATCACATATTATTCATCTATGCCAGAAGTACCGAATTTAATTGATGGTATATCATCTCTAAGTAACATAGATCACATAGGTTTTGCCCGAATAATAATTCTCACACAGTTTATATACCTCACTGATCATTAAGGCACCAAATCAAATCCTTATAACTTTGAGTAACACAGAAACTCTTAACATAGGCTATTTGCTCGTTGATCCACTCGTTCTATAGTCAAATGATTCAAATAAACAAATGAGGTCCAACTAACATTTTGCTCAAAATTAACTCAAACACATAAAACAGTCATCAGAGTAAGTTTTGTTTCGCCCCTTAAAAGGATCATGCACTCTCCAGTAGCCCGTCAAACATACATAACACTTTCTACCACATTCTTTGATTCCTTTATTGACTTCACATGCAGACTGTTAACACATCAAGTATCATTCATTAATTACTCCATGACACATAGTTTCACATACCTAGTCATAACACACATAAGCATACAAGGATATGAGTGAAACAGTTCCTTTATTTCCACTTCTTATATCAAACCATTTTCAAGTTCCATACTCATTATTAATCATTGCATTTCTCAATTGCCATAATTCCATACACTTCATTGATTCACAACAATCCCAGTTTCCCCGAAATTTCTCAGGGTTAATTCCACATGTAGTCCATATAGAAGCTAAGTTTAGTCTCTAGTCACATCACACTTCCACAATCATGCTCACACTTTTCAATTTTAACTAAGAACACCAATATTCCACATCTTTCATAACTTGAGCCTCAATATCATACTCATTGCTCAAACCCATTCTCATTTCATAACAATTATCGAATCCTCCTTAATCACAAACTCAATCTATGAAACAATAAATATGGATCTCCATTTTGTACTCCAAAGTCCATAAGAGATCAAATTCTCAGGCTCAATACTTAACTGATTGTATAAGCTCATATACTTCTTTCAAAATACACATCATCTCATCTCATTACTAGGTACATGCAACTTAAATGCATTCTGGACACTCTAATGCTCAATGGACACGTGTGTGAGATCTTAACTCGTGCTTTGATACCACCTGTCATGACCCAAACCCGCCCCTAAAAGTTTGGTCCATGACCGGCCTGAACATAGGCCTCGAAACAGAATTTTAAAATAATATTTAACCATATACGGGGCCTTAGGCGGAAGCAATATCAATAAAAGACAACATCCATTGAGCCTGTGCATACATGATGGTTTAATTGGATTTAACCATTTAAATACATTTCCAAAGTTATATTTATAATCACAGAATTCATATAGATCTCACACACTCTTACATAAGACTTAATAATTTATATGACTCCCAACACAAATTAAGGCCTCCACACGGAGACATACCCCAGGTGACTTGGCAGACAGGCGAACCTTAGTACAACTCTAGTGTCAATCTCCGACGGCTCACCTATAGAAATATTCGTAAAAACGAAGTGAGCAAGGCCCAGTGAATAATAGCAATGTAAGGAGATTAATTAATTAAGAATAGACTTAGAGAATGTAAATATGTATATCAAACCATACACAGATCTTATTCATAATCGTATTTGAAAACGGCCTAAGATCCACATGTAACACAGAACGGCCTCAAGCCCATATATAATACAGAGCGGATGTAAGCCCAGATATGATACAGGACGACTGTAAGCCCAGAGATAATACAGAACAACTGTAAGCCCAGATATAATACAGATCGACTGTAAGCCCAGATATAATACAGAACGACTGTAAGCCCAGACATAATACAGAACGACTGTAAGCCCAGACATGATACAGAACGACTGTAAGCCCAGATATAATACAGATCGGCTGTAAGCCCAGATATAATACAGAACGGCCTTAGGCCCAACATATTATGCAGAGCGGCCTTAGGCCTAGATATCAACAGATTGGCCTCGGGCCCATTATTGGCAAAACAGAATGATTCCAAATACATAAGGATATCATTGTTCCATAATACACATATGTTCCATTTGTTCATCATGAATTCAGATAATTAACTTGCAGAGAACAGAATGTCAGTATTAACTATTAACAGTAAGAAAAATATACTGCTACAATACTATTACTCGATAGTGCACAAAGATTTTCCCATGGTTTATTACAAGGTGACATAGTTGTCTTGCGGATAACAGAACATTAATAATAACTTTTAACGGAAGGCAAATGTATCACTACATTAATAGGGATAGAACAATTCACATCATAACGGCCTCAGGCCTACTTCTATTAATAGGGACAGAACGGCTTTAGGTCCATATCAATGCCATTATTCAATCATATCCATTAATTTAATCAAGCACATTATCAATGAAATAGGCCATTCACAATGACAATACATAAATCATAATCACAGGAAGTAAGTGAAGCATATCGTTACACTACTATTACTCACAGTGATCGGCTCTCGGTAGTAATGGGACGATGTCCTCGTCTCGACCTACAGGCACAACCCACAACACATAATATGAGATTATATTCGATCCTTTACTTATTCTCTTGATCATTCAATCAATTATCCATGGTGGTACCAAGCTCATTATTCCTTAATAAGTTATAATCCATGTCTCAGAAAGCATGAGGAATTGATGGGAAATGGTTTAGGTGAAGAAATGGTACAAAACTAGTTGACAAAAAGTGAACAGTCGTCACTAATCTGGCCATAACTATTTCTGTATTTAGAATTTGGGAGTGAGACCATAACCATTGGAAACTAGACTTCCGGGGCTTGATTTTAGGCTAAAGAATCACTCAAAACGGAGTCCGGAGGCAAAAGATATGCTTATTCAAAGTTGGCTGAACAGAGCTGTCTTCCGCGCGTGCGGGAAACAGAGCCGCACGTGCGGCTCTGGGCAGTTTGCTGTCCGAAAATGGCTCTTTTTTCGCCAACACTTGGTTTTTCCATTTTTAACCTTGGTTCTTAACATAAATCACTCAAAAACATGTAAAATTATCTCATAACATGATAAACTAACATCAATCAAGTGTAATTCCATTTTAAACAAATCAATCATTGTCTCAAAAAAATAGAAATTCAAGTCTCATCTTCTATATAATCAAACTTCTATAATATATACCCCAAAATCATACAAATACATCTTACACATGGTTGATCTTCACACCAAAACTTGGTATTCCATGAATCATTCTTAAGATTGAACCCAATTCAAGCAAATTTAAGGAAATCAAGGTTCAATTCCTTGAGTTTAACTCATTTCATTCATAACCCAACACACTTGTTCATTTACATATTAAGTTTCCAAGTTCATCCTTGATTTCATGTAGTAGATGCATTATTTACAAAGATAATAGTTGAAGCTACATACCTTAACTTAATTCCTTGTTTTTCCCTTTAATCTCTTCAATTTTCCAAGCTTCCATGGATGATCCTCTTTCCCTCTCCATCTCTCTTTCACGGTTCTCTCTCTCTCTCTCCCTTAGATATTTTGTTTGACTTCAAAATGATAAACTCCCAACCTACATGGCCTATCCATATATGTATATATCACACACTTAAGCTTTTCACAATAAGGAGGGCCAAACACGCCCTTCCGAATCGCGCAAAATCAAATTTCAATTAAACTTTCCAAAAAATTATGCTGATCATAAGTATGTCCTCTATTCCGGTTTCTGAAGCCTCGAAAGCCTTCAATTTGCAGTACAAAGTTGACCACCCAAACATGCATTAACGAATCAAACGAATTAATTTTTCAATTAATTTTTCCAGGCAGCTCTAAAAAATTCCCATTAACATATCCAAATACACAATTTTAGTTTCTGAACCCGTAAAGGTTGATAATTTCAGTTTTAAAGCCGTGACTCAGCAGATAATTCCTCAATTTGAACAGATATCATTAAATTAAAATGCATTAACCCACAAGGACTTAAAATTAATTTCGGATACGGATTTTAGGGTCGTTACAAAGAGAGAAGAGAGTGAGAGTGACAGTGAGAGTGAGACTAAGAGTGAAAGGGATCGATACCATTGCGAGAGATGAAAGAGATGGGTGGTCTTCGATGGGTGGTCTTCCATGTCCATGGGAGATAGAGGTGGGTTTGTGAGATTTGGGGACATGGATGATGAAGGAGATGGGTTTGTGAGATTGGAGGTGGGATTGTGAGATTTGGAGGCATGGATGATCGATTGAGGTGGGTTTGTGAGGTTCGGAGGTAGGTTTGTGATTTGGAGACATAGATGATCGATTAAGGTGGGTTTGTGAGATTTGGAGGCATGGATGATCGATTGAGGTGGGTTTGTGAGGTTCGGAGGTAGGTTTGTGATTTGGAGACATGGATGATCGATTAAGGTGGGTTTGTGAGATTTGGAGACATGGATGATCGATTGAGAGGGTGATTGGCAGGCGGCGGGGTTGAGAGGGTGATCAATCGAAGATCTGGGTTGTACGAGTGAGAGAGGGTGAGAGAGAGAGATGGGTGAGATCAAGAGAGCGGTGGGGGATAGAAGTGAGAGTGAGAGGGAGAGGGAGACACAGTCGAAGTGAGATGGAGAGGGTTGGATCATTCTGGATGATAAAGAGAGGAATATGATTATACAGAGAAGTGAGAATGAGAGGGAGAGGGAGACAGAGGCAAAGTGAGATGGAGAGGGTTGTATTATTCAGGATATGGATCTCATCCGTTGGAAATTTTTTACGTGGACGGTGGTGATTTATCTTGGGAAGGCAAAAGAGCCGTTGTGCTCTTTTGGCCTAGAAAAAAATTCAAAAAAAAAAAATCAATTATAAATTAACAGTAATGTTTTTTTTTTCCAAACGGTCATATTTTACATTTCTATAAATAGAAACCTCAATCTCAATTTTATTCATAGCACATATTTCTTTTCTTCTCTCTTTATTTCAATTGTATTTGAGAACGAACTTTCAAAATTACTTTCGAAAATATTTTGTTTTTAGTTTTTTCGACCAATCACTATGGAAGGTTCATCAAAAACAAAAAGAGGAAAATCATTCACTACTGAAGAAGATGTGGCAATTTGTAGAGTTTGGTGTCACATTACTGAAGATCCAATTGTTGGAAATTCACAATTGCATGCTCATTTTTGGGGAAGAATTTTTGAAAATTATTGCTCGCTGCAGAATGATCACTCAAGAACACAAGTGTCTATCTCATCTCAATGGGGTGTAATCATGAAATGTTGCAACAAATTCGTGGGTGTCTAGCGCAAGTCGAAAATCTACATCCAAGTAGGGCGTCACAAGTTGATATAGTAAGATTTCATTTTCATTTATTATGTTAGTTTTTTTTAATTTTGTCTTACATAAAAATTAACTAATTAATTAATTAAATATTTGATTGATATAGATGCTTTAAGCAAAACAGTTATACCATCAAGATGAAAACAAATATTTTCTTTTTGAACATTGTTGGTCAATCTTGCAAAACAATATCAGGTGGCAAGATGTAACTCCTACGAACACGGTGAAGTCAAAAATACATACACCGTTTTCCCCTAATTCAATCCCCGATTCCCCTATGGATAAACTACATTTCTCTTGAAGATGACACCAGTCCAAGTGTTGGTAACAATCTAACTGTTGGTGAGGGCAGTGTCTCTGCAAAAGGTAAAAGGCCTATGGGTAGGAAAGGTGCAAAAGAATTATTTTAGAAAAATCAAGTCATTCAAGTTGAAGTTCAAAAAATGAGCACACAATTGGACACATTTAACCAATACCTTGCTAAGAAGGAAAAGAAAAAAAAAATGAAAGAGAAGAAAAAAGGATTCAAGCACTGTAGGAGATGAAAGAACTTGAGATGAAAAAACATGACTTTGAGATCAGAAGACAAGAACATGAGATGAAAAAGGGAGAACATATGATAATGACTACAGACATTTCTCATTTGGACCCTCAGACGAAAGCGTATTACACAATGCGAAAAAATGAGATTTTCGCCAAGTGATCCTCAAATGTTAGCAGCCCAAATTACTACTTCCCCTATCTCCTGATGAATAATTACGGGATAATGTAATGAAATTTTATCCAAGTGGTCCTCATATTTTTATTTTGTAATGAAATTTCATATTTGTTTTTATTTTTGAGTATTTTCTACAAAAGAATGTAATATTATTTTTGCAATGTATAATGTAGCAAAATAGTTTAGTATAATTTAATTTTTTCAATAAAGTATAATGAGAAAATAAATATATTTTTTCAAATGAAGGCAATAAAAAGATAAAATATATTTATTTATTTATTTATTTATTTATTTATTTTTCCAATTTTTTAATTTTTTATATTTGTCTAGTCTGGAATAATATAAATATATAAATTTTTTTTTTACAAACAGTTAAAAGAAAGTCACAAAAGACAAAAAAAAAAAATTACAAAAAAACCTATATCCAAACAACACCTACAAATTTGAAGGCAAAGTTGGTTGGCATTTGTCAAAATAGTAAATGATCATTGGAGCACCATTACTATAATTTGGCAAAATAGCACTATTCATTGCCAAATTATAGCAATAGCAATGACAATTTAGCAACACCCATTGAAGATGCTCTCTGATAGGGTTCTTCTAAATAATGAGAGCTTCTGCACTCGAGACAAACCCATGGGCCTCAATATGTCTAAAAACAACCGGACATGCACAATCGAATCCCACTTCCATTGAATCTGTCGATGTGGGGCATCTTAAATTTGTCCAGTAATCTGATCGAAGCCTCAGTGTACCTGTCTTCGATATCCGGAATGGAGTTGAAGTCTTGGGATTTCTTCAATGCTTTCTTCAATCTAGCAATCTTGACCAAGGCTGGATCAATTTCATTGCTATCAAAAGGAAAGATTCCTGCAAGGGGTTGAACAGAAGGCTTATAAATCGGAGCCGGGAGAAACATTTCCTGAAGATCTAGGATTTGGGAATTTTCTACTGGTAGGGGTTGTAGCTCGACTTTTTTGCGTTTCCTTTCGGAAACTCGAAATAAGCCCTACAGTTCGGACTCCCACGGTTCTAAATCTAATCTCAAAACTGCAATGTGAAATTGATAAACACCAAAGAGTCCAAATCTGACAAATCTTTTGGAAAATCAATTTTTAATCAAAAATGCCAAAATTGGACTGCTTTTCCAGATACAGAGTTGCCACCTAAATATTTTTGGGAAATCTAGGAAACCCATGAGTCGTGCCAAAGGCCACGTGTTCGTCATCACCAAAGTTGCCTCAGCTCTGGAACTTAGGAACGAGAGGAGAAGGTCATAAATTGAGCACCCCCACTCATCCGATCAAATATCAGCCTCCAATAATCATGATATGATTTTTATCAACATTATATGCTTTTGTTCCTGTTATTAGGCTAGCATTATGTAGACCCGACCTTCTTCGCGCGCCCCCTTTTCGTAGAGGCTCGAATTGGTCTCCTACAGTTCGGACTCTTGTCACGGTTCTGAATCTAATCTCACAAAGTGCAATGTGAGACTGATAAACACCAAAGAGTCCAATCCGGAAAATCATTTTGGAAAATCAGATTTTGAATCAAATAATGCCAAAATGGACTGCTTTGCCAGATTACAGAGTCGCCACCTAAATATTTTATTTTAAAAAAATTTAGGAAACCCTGACTCGTGCCAAAGGTCACGTATCCGTCATCACCAAAGTTGCCTCAGCTCAGGAACTTTGGTATGAGAGGGGAAGGTCCTGAAATGAGCACCCTCGCTCGCCCGATCAAAGGATCGGCCTCTACTACCATGATATGTTGTTTTATAAACCTCATGTGTTCTTATCCAATTATTAGCTAACTTTACTAGGTGGCGCACACATACAAGTATAGACTAAATTGAAAGAATTGGAACAAAGCAACTCATGTTTGTTTTTGAAAATGGTTTGAAATTGCCACTCGCAAGTGGGCTAAAGTGCGGATTTGCCACCAAACATGATGGGCTTAAAACATGATTTTGCCATTTCGCAAAGTAGGCTTAAAACTCACAATCATCGAATTTTCCCAATTCAGGCAATAAAGCTTTCACCCACAGGCATTCAAGTAGTTAAGCACTTAAGCAAATAGCCTCATGGCAAGCATGCTATCATGGCAACACTTACACTTATGCAAGTATGCTAAAGCGTAATGACTTACAGTGTACTCCAAGCCAAAACAAAAACTAGTTAGAAATATGCATGATCCCTACCTATACAGAATGCCTAATGCAATACATGCAATATGTAATTAATAGGCTCGACTATCTAAGATGGCATATGAATGCGACAATTTGATACACGTATTCAAATAAGTATTAAAATACGATGCAGTTTGAATGATGCGCCGAGCCCGGTGCATGCAATACAAATGAATGATGCAAACATGCAAAGCATAAGGTATGCTAATCAAATCGTGCCCTAAACTAACCATCGAAAGCGGTTAAGTAAAAGGGAGAAAGAAGTGGGGTTGGAAGACATGCATACACACACGCATGCTTATTACAACATTGTGCCCTCTCGAAGGAGGTTCCGAATAGCTAAACTAAGCTACATTAAGCTAAGCTAATTATTACAAAACAACTAATTAACTATTCTAACTAATTAATTATTACAACACAATTGAATAACTAGCTACGCAAACTAATTAAGATATTACAACACTTGAATCAAATAATTAGCTACAATTAACTATTAAAACGATAAAGTGGCCTTACGAGCGAGAGAGATATGCATGCTCGGTTGGCGTCTGCTCGAAAATCCATTGCTTTGCCGTCAATTGCCTCTGTTTGCACTCGCCTTGGTTTCTGAACAGTGAACCAACCTCCTCACTGTTTCTGCTCCAAAACAGGTTCATTTCTGCACAAAAATAGACTGGTGGCCGGTCGGCCACCTGCTTTTCCTGGCTTTTGGTTTTGCTACAACAGAGAACAACAGAGGCACAACAATGCATTTGCAAGGAAATGTATGCACTGCCACCTTCTTCATCATTTCTCAAGCTCAAAGGAGTGTGGCACTTGACTCTCAAGCCACCAATCAAGCATTTTCGATGCATGATGGCCAAAGAGTCAAGCTTGTACAAGCTTAGTGAATGCACAAATAGACTCAAAGGGTCATCACCCTATCATGCATGATCAAGGATGATGACGACCAAGAAATACGACACGTTTCATCACTTTTAGTATGAAATGTCTCACATTTCTTGGGTTTGGATTAACGTCCGATCCAAACATAAGCAATGTAACACAAATGCTTATCTTGTTCAAGGTTTACTTGATTCATTTTTATTTGCACATTTTACATTACCGATTAATTCTTTAGCCGATTAAGTCCAATGTGAAAGTCCTCTAATGCGAGAGGGGTCCACCAAAGGAGGATTTAAGACATGAGTGAGATCATGCCTTTGACTACTAGAAATCCTCAAAGAGAGTTAAAGCCATTGAGCACAAGCTCTATCTCAAGCTTAAACATAACCTTAAGGCCAACCAACCCTCAAAGCAAATAGAAAAATGAAGAAATAATGGAGGTTGCAGACCTTTAGCGCTAAAATGGCATGCTAAAGACACTAAACCATGCGAGCAACACATGCACAACATGTTAAGAGCCTAAAACATTAAAGCTAGTGAAGAGTTAGAGGCATGCAATATCAATCTTAACTGACCAAACCAACTCTAGACAGAGCTTAAATATGCCAAAGCAGTGGCCAAATCATGCTGGATTTGAAGCATAAAAAGCAAGAAAATCATGCTCACATATTGGCTCGCAAGCAAGACACAAAGCACAACTCTCTAAATCAATGAAAGAGTGATAGAAGTGAGAGTGTGACAGAGGTGTGTGCACTGAAATCACATGTTAAATGATGCTATATCATGCAATCATCTCATGCAAAGCATGTTGGAGGCCTTGAAACACAAGGCTAGTGAGGCCATTTTGCACTACAACCATACAAGGCTAAGCTCATATGACCAAGACCACTCAAAACAGAGTTAAAGCATGTCAAAACATTAACAAAAATGTGCTGGAGTCAAGCTAACACCAGCTAGAATGATAGGCTAACGCATTAGGCATGCTAGGCTAGTAAGAATTATTGCACTACAAGTACAAAAAACAAGCAAGAGGTGTTGCAACCAACCAAAAACAGAGTTGAAGCATGTCAAAACAAAGCCAAAAACATGCTTGAACTAAGCCACAACAAGGTAGAAAAGCATGCTCACATCTTAGGCCATCTACACATGCAAACAAGAGACAAGGAAGTGAGGCCACCCCCTTTTATTTTGGACCTCAAAACCAACTTTTTACCACTGATATTCCCCTGGAATTCAGTGGTTAAAAGGCCAAGAAAAGGTTGTTTTGAAAGCTTTGAAACATGACACAACACTTAACAAACAAGCCATAAAAGAGGGTGGACCACCCCTAACTCCAAAATATATTTCAAACCACTATTTTAACCATAAAAATAGAGTTTTTTGGAAGTTAAAACCAGCCTAAAAGTAGCATGAAAATGTGGCCAAACAAGCAACTAAAACAAAGCTTTAAAGAAGTAAGCTTAATACCCTTGAAGCACAGCAACAAACAGCACAATCTCTGAGCTCAAACCACTTTGAGAAGCTCAAACAAAGCCTCCAAGAACCTCAGCTCCAAGGTGAAAGTGTTTGGCTAAGGAGTTGTATGCAAATATGTGAAGAAAACTCACTTTCAAGCACAAAACAGGGAGAGAGAGAGAGAGAGAGAGAGAGAGAGAGAGAGAGAGAGGAGTCTAGAGAGACAGAGGGGAAAATTTGCTCACAAATTTTGTAACCCCCAAAATGGGGGAGGGACCTCCCCTTATATAGAAAAACAAGCAAAAAGCTTGTTTCTATCCCTCCATACACGTGTGTGGGGAAGTGGTTTGGAAATACTCTTTTGATCCACTGGGACACTCGAGATCCTTAGTTAACAACCTGAAAAGGAATAAACACTTCGGTCGAGGGTGTCGGAATTAGCACTCCGACAGTTAAGTTAGTGTATGCTCTCTTAGTTACTTGTATCTTAAGTTAAGCTTAATAATTCTCACATACCTCTCTCTGGATGATGTTCTTCTATTTATATATTTTCTTTCTTGGGCTTCAGGGCTGGGCCCACCTTCAATTCGTCATATAACTATTTACTTGGCTCCTTTTGTTGCAACCTGCTCTTCACTCGGCTCCTTACTCAACTAGTTATTTGGCCGAATAAGGTACCTCTGGATTTGTATGTGTAAGACGGGGCCGAATGCGATATATGAATTTTGACTCTCCAAGTCCAACTACTCGGCCTCTTTACGTCTCCCGATATTCGGCCCCCACAATTGCCCCCCAAACACTCCACTAACGACAGTTAGCTGGTGTGTTTGGTTTCGAACTCCAAAAGTCAGAGCCAAAATTTGGCGGCTAACCTCAGTTAAACGTAGATGTCAGAGCACACGCCTTTCGATCATCATTTCAACTTCCCGCCCCCTCGTACGCTTCCATTTATTGTGATTTAAAATTTTGTCGTCTTTTCGAATACATACACATTTTTGGATGCTTGAAGTTTTTGGACTGCCTTCCGACTCACCTTTGCAACTTCCTTTTATCCTTCATTGTCCTCTTCATCTCTTGTAAGTTCTCTTCCTCTACGCTTTGAATCCCTTTTCTTGGTTTGTTTTTAGTTTAGCATACTCCTATAGGTTGACGAAAATGGCAAAGCATTTGAAAGACCTCCTCTCCGCGGATCAAGTCTCTGGCTTTCGACGCCATTTTTCTATCCCTGATGACGTTCGTCTGTCACTTGTGATAGACGGAACCCTTGATATGGAGAGGGCTGATGAAAGCACAATCGTCTTCCCTCTCTTATCAATTGTAGAGGGCGGAGTCCATTTCCCGCGTCACCCATTCCTCAGGGCTGTCCTTTGCCATTGGGGTCTAATCCCTTCCCAACCCAATGTCAACTTTTTTAGAATCGTAATGGGGATTATAGAGTTAAACCGTCGCCTTAGGATAACCTCGGCATACCTGCTATTCGGGATTGTTATGCCTTGGCCAAGTCTTCTGGCCGGCATGGACGCTATTTCCTTAGGGCCAAGGACACCGACTATCAATTAGTGACTATGCTTTCTAGCTCTGGCAAGTGAGTCGATGATGTCATGGTCGTTGTCCGAGGTAACTAGGAATTCGGAGAAGGCGAGGACCGCCTAGATCCTATTCCTAGACGGAGGGGCGAACTAAGTTGCCATATAGCTCCTTGCATTTATTTTTCTTATATTTACAAGGCTTTATTTTTGCGGTCTCATGGTTTTGCTTGAGCAGGAAACGATTTGAAGAAAGTTTTGATTTCAACCGACGACGCTGTTCTTACGGAAATTAAAGTCGCGCTAAAATTCTTCGGCCGTCCAAGCCTTCAGAAACAAGGGAGGATGGCCCACATTCTTCTTCGATACGAGCCGACGTATACGACGTTTTTGATGGTAGAAAACATCTCAATTTCGAGGGGTGAAGAGTTTCTTACGGCACTTGTTTTAACCAACTTCAAAAACTTGTGGCAAGTTAGTTTCGACGGATCCGACTCGGAGCGGGTGGAAGTAGCTGAGGAGGTCGCTGAAGAGTCAGACCAGTCCGAAGCTGAAGTAGACGAGGCTTTGAAGTTGGCCTTTGAGGAAGCCAACCTCAATTTAGCCAACCCTCTGTCCACTTCGGGCCGAGGGGACCTTCCCTTCGACGACATTTTTACTGGTTTAGAAGACCTTCCCAGCACGTACCCTGAAGACATGGCTAGGTTGTCACTCACACAACCCGCCATTCGATCTGAAGTGCCACCTACTGCCGAAGTTGAGCCCTTCTTGCCTGTTATCGAGGAGAATACGGCTCAAACTCGAAATGCCAAGTCGGAGACGGTTGTGCAGGCGAATCAAGAGGCTGAGTGAAGGGCGTAGAAATATCCTGCCGAGGTCGAGGCCAGCTATGAAGAAAACCCCGCTGACAAACGGCCGTACTTAGAGGAGTCGGATGTGGTTGTGCCTTTTGTCGTTCAACCAAAGATAAAAAAACATGTCGATCTCCTCTGACGCGTCGGCTATGAAAGACCCAGCCGTGGCGTTGAGCATGGCTTCGTCAGTCTCATTGCCGACTGACAAGGCGGCTTTTCGGGCAGAGTCGAATCTGTTGGCAATAGCATTAGCCGCTCAATCGGCTTTTTTGGTTTATACATTGATCTTGTCTTTCCCTTTTATGCATATATTATTTTGGTTTTAATTTCCTGTTTTGCAGACGGTCGGAAGGATAACCGAGATAGGCTGTCGCCAGCATGACGCCATCGAATGAATTGACCGTTTACAATCGAAAGTTGAGGGCCAGAGGAGCAGAGCCGAGTTCGAAGCAGCGAGGGCGAAGATGGAAGGTGCAAGGGCCGAGGCCGAGATGAAAAGGGCGAGAAATTCAGACCAGCTTAGATTGGCCGCCAAGGAAAGGGAAAACGCGAGCGAAGATGCACTCAAGTTAGCCCAAGAGGCGATTGCCAAACTGGAGGCTGACTTGGAAGAATCGAAGAAGACGAAGGAAGTAGCCAACTCCGAGGCTTCCAAGGTGTACGAGGTTGGGCAAAGTGCTACCCTTGCAAATTATGTGAAAGAAGTCCCCAAATTTAAAAATCGGGGATTCAAACATGGCTGGCTCAAAGCCCTTGCTGCTGCAATTGTGACATTGGCTATGTCGATTCCATACGAGTAAGTGGACGTTGAGCCGCTGGAGTCTGACTCCGAGGATTGATTAGGGCAACACTTTAGTTGTTTTTGTTTAAGGATTTTGAATATATTGTTACAGTTTTTCGTTTAGTAGTTTTTATGTGTAAATTGACTACAATTTTTAAGTTTTTGCTAGGCATTTCCATGCAAACTTGTAGCTTTTTGTTTAGTAGTTTTCATATGTAAAATGGCTACAGTCTGTGCCCAATTTACTAATGAAAATTTCCTTTGTACTTTGCTATTATTTGTGCTTAATTTTGCTATTGATGAATGGTATTGTTTTTTGCTACTTTGGATAACATTCGTGTACCCTTGCCGATTAGATAACTAGGCAATTTAGTAATTTATCCTCGTCGAATAGCTGATCAGATTAATAAATCTACCCTTGCCCCAACCAATGTATGAACTTCGAAAGCCGAATATCATTAGTTCATGGAGTGGTTGCGGCACAGATCGATCGGCATAGAGCTTAGATATTTGGCCGACCAGATTAATAAATCTGCCCTTGCCCCAGCCAATGTATGAACTTCGAAAGCCGAATATCATTAGTTCATTGAGTGGCTGCAGCACAAATCGATCGGCATCGAGCTTAGATTTGGCCGATCAGATTAATAAATCTGCCCTTGCCCCAGCCAATGTATGAACTCTGAAAGCCGAATATCATTAGTTCATGGAATGGCTGCGGCACAGATCGATCGGCATCAGGCTTAGATATTTGGCCGATCAGATTAATAAATCTGCCCTTGCCCCCAATGTATGAACTCCGAAAGCCGAATATCATTAGTTCATGGAGTGGCTATGGCACAGATCGATCGGCATCGAGATTAGATATTTGGCCGATCAAATTAATAAATCTGCCCTTACCCCAGCCAATGTATGAACTCCGAAAGCCGAATATCATTAGTTCGTGGCGTGGCTGCGGCGCATGTCGATCGGCATCGGGCTTTTGGAGTTTAGCATTAATGAAATCACCTCGGGAGTGCTGCATGTGTTAGGAATAAATAGGGTGGGTTCTTCGTGCCCGTAATTCCACTTATTATGTTCAGACTCAATTTAAACCTGTTTGTTGTGGAAGGTTAGATAAGTGCGAATGTCAAATAGACTGTTCTTCAACAGCAGAGGAGAAAGGCGGACATTAGCTGAGATTGACACTGAAATGAATCGCAGCAACGAGCCCACACGCACAGGGAACGGGAAAAACGTCAGTCCCCCAAGTCATCGAAGTAGATCACCCCGAAGAGAAAAACAGCAATGGGGCAGCTCCCCTTGATCGCGACTGAGAAATGAGTCTGATACGACGTCGCGACCGTTGAGTTTTACGATTTTTGTGGGAAATAAATCAATGACGGAGGCAGATTCTATTGTTAACGACCCAGGTGTAGCAGTCGAGTTTGCTCGACATATTTTTTCACCGGAAGTCCAGCAGTCGATGGTTGGTCGGCAGGATTTCAAAGTGTTTTGAGAGGGCATCCATGGAGTAGTGAGAGGGTTGTATACCGCCTACGAAGTCGGCATGCGTTTGCGCACCGCGAGGCGGGAGATAGAGAAGAAGGATGAACAAATTCGAAACTTGGAGGCTCGTGCGGAGAAGGCCGAGCGTGAGCTAAGGAAGGCCCAAACTACTGCGTGCGGCCAGGCAATCTAACTCGGTCATGGAGGAAAGAGTGACCCAATGGCTGATAAGTCATGCGATTGCCGATCGAGATACGGCAAGCATGTTTGCAGTAGAGACTGCAAGGTCCATAGGTTATGAAAAAGGCTTCCACGACGGCCGGAAAGTCAGGATAGACAAGACCAAAGAGAAACTCGCAGAGGAGGTATGCCGATGCGAGAATCGGGGCTTTAGGCATGGGTGGATTAAGGCTCTCCAAGCCACAGAGGCTCTCCAAGAAGCAGGAGTTGAATCGGCGTCGCCATTATACCAACGTCATCACTTTTCTTTTGGCGCTTTTGAAATTGAGAAGAGCGATGACGAGGGTGACGCCGAATAGAATTGAACATACTGTAAATGCTCCAACACAGATTGGGCGTCAGCTATGTATTTATTGGTTAATTTAATAAAATTCTCTGCTTTAAATATTTACGTGCTTCAACTTGTTTATACGGCTTGTGCCGGCTCAACCTAATTACGCATTTCATTTTGAATGTTTGCATGCTTTAATTTGTATATACGATTTTTGCCAGCTCAACTTAATGAAGCATTTCATTTTGAATGTTTGTATGCTTTAATTTTCGCCGTGAAGGACGCTCCGAATTCGGAGTCTTATTCAACCCAAGCGTGACCTGTACAGATGGGGCTTCGAATTGGGAGGCTTTCTTACTTGGCCAATCGTGATATCCATGAAAGGCGTTCCCATTACGGAGTCTTATTCAGCCTAAACGTGACCTGCACAGATGCGGCTCCGAATTCGGAGGCTTTTTATCATGGCCAATCGTGATGTCCACGAAGGGCGCTTCAAATTCGAAGTCTTATTCGGCCCAAACTTGACCTGCACGGATGGGGCTCCGAATTCGGAGGCTTTTTGTCTTGGCCAATCGTGATATCCACGAAGGGCGCTTCAAATCCGGAGTCTTATTTGGCCCAAACGTGACCTGCATGGATGGGGCTCCGAATTCGGAGGCTTTTTTTTTGCCAATCGTGATACACGAAGGGCGCTCCGAATCTAGAGTCTTATTCAGTCCAAACGTGACCTGCACGGATGAGGCTCCGAATTCAGAGACTTGGCCAATCGTGACACGAAGGGCGCTCCGAATCCGGAGGCTTAATCGGCCCAAAAGTGTCATGCACCAATGGGGCTCCTAATCCAGAGACTTTTCTTGGCCAATCGTGATACACGAAGGGGCTCCAAATCCAGAGTCTTATTCGGTCCAAACGTGACTTGCACAAATGGGGCTCTGAATTCAAAGGCTTTTTGTCTTAGCCAATCGTGATATCTATGAAGGGCGCTCCGAATCCAGAATCTTATTCGGCCCAAACGTGGCCTGCACGAATGGGGCTCTGAATTTAGAGGCTTTTTTTTTTGGCCAATCGTGATACACGAAGGGCGCGCCAAATCCGGCGTCTTATTCGGCCCAAACGTGATCTGCACAGATGGGGCTTCGAATTCGGAGACTTGGCCAATCGTGACACGAAAGGCGCTCCGAATCTGGAGGCTTAATCGGCCCAAAAGTGTCATGCACCAATGGGGCTTCGAATCCGGAGACTTTTCTTGGCCAATCGTGATACACGAAGGGCGCTCTGAATCCAGAGGCTTAATCAGCCCAAAAGTGTCATGCACCAATGGGGCTCCGAATTTGAAGAATTTTCTTGGCCAATCGTGATACACGAAGGGCACTCCGAATCCGGAGGCTTAATCAGCCCAAAAGTGTCATGCACCAATGGGGCTCCGAATCCGGAGACTTTTCTTGGCCAATCGTGATACACGAAGGGCGCTCCGAATCCGGAGGCTTAATCGGCCCAAAAGTGTCATGCACTAATGGGGCTCCGAATCCGAAGACTTTTGAACTGAATTGCGTAATGAGAAAAAAGGAAAATTTGCATTGCAAAAGTGAAATATGTACATGGTGAACCATTCAAAACAAGTATCATGACCCACAAGTCAGGTCAATGATGGAATTTACGCAAATGCATGGAATTCTAAGGTCGTGGCAGACTTCTCCCAGACATGTCTTTGAGTCAATATGCCCCTACTCCCGCGACTGAGTCGATCTAATAAGGGCCGTCCCAGTTAGGACCCAATTTTTCATCGGTCGGATTCTTGGCAGCTGGAAGCACTTTCTTCAAGACCAACTCTCCTGGTGTGTAGCTACGCAGTTGAACACGCTGATTATATGACTTACCAAGCTGCTGCTGGTACCGTGCCATGGATGCAAGGGAATGGTCTCTCTGTTCTTCAATCAGAATCAAATCCAAGGCCAACATCATGTCGTTTCAGCCCAAATCAAAAACTGTTGATTTCAAGGTTAGGAGGCCGATCTCTAAGGGGATGATTGCCTGCGTTCCAAAGCACAAAGCGAACGGCGTCTTCCCAGTGGACCGCCTCGGAGTATTGCGATGAGCCCATAATACACTTGGAAACTTTTCGACCCATCTTCCTTTAGCTTTCTCTAGCCTCTTCTTGACGCCGTCTAAAATAGATTTGTTGGAGGCTTCGGCTTGGCCATTACTCTGTGGATAAGCCGGGGAGGAATAATAGGGCCGAATACCATACTTACTACATAGTTTCCTGTAGACACCGCAATCAAACTAGGTGTCGTTGTCTGAAATAAGTGCTCTTGGAATGCCGAATCGTGTTATGATATTTCTCCATACAAAACACTTCACGTCGGTATCTCGGATGTGCGTTAGTGCCTCCGTTTCTACCCATTTTGTGAAATAATGTGTCACGACAATAAAAAATCGCTTGTTACTCGGGGCACGAGGCAGTGGTCCGACGATGTCAAGTCCCCATTGGGTGAACGACCAAGGACTGGTTATAGAGCTTAACTCTTCAGCAGACATGTGGGTCAAAGGGGAAAACTTCTGGCACTGTTCACACTTTTTCACGTAACATTCGGCATCAACTCTCATTGTCGACTAATAATACCCTTGTGTCACAGCTCGATGAACCAAAGAGCGCCCACCAGAATGGGTGCCACAACTGCCTTCATGTATTTCGGTCAGAAGTTCTTCGACTTTGTCCGGATGAACGCATTCTAGGTATGGACCAGAAATGTATTTTTTTATAAAGTTTTCCTTGCGGATCCAAGTAGTATCGTAGGGCTTTGTTTTGCAGCTTGTGCACTTCTTTCTTGTCCGTTGGAAGCTATTTAGAAGATAGGAATACAGTAATGGAGTCCATCCAACTCGGTCCTGACTCTATGACATTGACCTGGACTTCCTCAGAAGGGCCAATGCTCAAATCTGGGATGAAACCTACTTCAATGGTCCGTTTAATCTCTGAGTTAATGGCGGAGGCTAGGCAAGCCAGGGCATCTGCATGTGTGTTCCGGTCACGGGTTATTTGGTTCAATTTGTGATGGTCAAATTTTGCCAGCAAGGAATTTTCCGTTTTCATATAAGCTGCCATACGGTCGTTTTTGGCCGCGTACTCCCCCTTCAGCTGATTGATCACCAGTTTTGAATCGCAAAATACAAGCAAACGCTGGGCACCCAGAAGGTGTGCATTCCGCAAACCAGCTAGCAGGGCTTCGTATTCGGCCTCATTATTTAATACTTTGAAACCGAGTTTGACGGCCTGCTCAATTATTATGCCGTCGGGAGCCATGATTACTACTCCGGCTCCACTGCCCCGTTGGTTGGATGATCCGTCACAGTACAACTGCCAAATGTCCCCAACGTAAATTCTCCAATTCGGCTTAGGTTGAATTTGTTCAGACTTGAAGTCGGCAAGACCCCTCGTGAATTCGGCCATAAAATCAGTAAGTACTTGCCCCTTGATTGAGGTTCTACGTAGAAATTGAATATCGTACTGGCCGAGTTCGATAGCCCACTTTGAAACGCGCCATGATGCTTTTGCACTACGTAGTACTGACCGGAGGGAGTAATCTGTTAGTACCCCGATGCTATGCCCCTGGAAGTAATGCATCAGTTTTCTTGCTACCATGACGAGGGCTACGATCAGTTTTTCCAACGGAAGGTAACATGTTTCGGCGTCAACCATTGCCTTGCTTGCATAATACACTGGTCGCTGCTCCCCAAGCTCTTCCTTTAACAGTACGGCGTTGACGGCCCAGTCGGAGACGGCTAGATATAAAATAAGCGGGTCGCCTGCCGATGATGTTGTCAATAGTGGAACTGATCAGAGATAAGTCTTCAGACCGTTGAAAGCGACTTCGCACTCAGAGGTCCATTCAAAAGCTTTACCCTGCCGTAGAGTATGAAAGAATTGTTAGCAGCGGTCTGTGGAACAACTGATGTACCTATTGAGTGCGGCAACCATCCCCATCAACTTCTGAACTTCCTTGACCGATCGAGGGGAGCCGAGTTCCAGGATTGCTGTGATTTGCCTCGGGTTGGCTTCGGTTCCTTGGTGGTTGACAATGTAACCCAAGAATTTGCCTGAACCGATCCCAAACACACATTTGGAAGCGTTTAGCTTCATTCTGTATATGCATAAAATGCTGAATATCTCTTCCAGATTGGCTAGACGAGTTTGCTTTTCTTTGGACTTGACCACCATATCGTCAATGTACACTTCCATAGTGTGGCCGAGTTACTCCTTGAACATGGCAGTGACTAGTCTTTGGTAAGTTGCCCCTGCATTCTTCAGCCCAAAAGGCATAACCTTATAGCAATAGGTTCCTTTTGGGGTGAGGAATGTAGTTTTGTCATGGTCCTTCGGATGCATGGCAATTTGATGGTAGTCTCTGTAATTATCGAGGAAGCTCATACGCTGATGATGTGCCGTAGCATCTACAAGTTGGTCTATTCTGGGAAGAGGAAAACAATCCTTGGGGCAGGCTCTGTTTAGGTCCATGAAATCAACGCAGACTCGCCAAGTCCTAGTTTTTTTCTTCACAACCACAGTATTCAAGAGCTATGTAGGGTAGGTCACTTCCTTGATTGCCCTGGTGTCAAGCAACCGGTCAACCTCTTTAACAACGGCGGCAACGTGCCCTGCGGCTGACCGCTAACTTTTCTGAATAATCAGTTTGCATTTGGGGTCAACGTTTAAACAGTGCTGCTAAACAGACGGATCCACACCCGGCATCTCATATGGTGTCCATGCAAATACATCAAGTTACCGAGCAAGAAGGAAATTAGCTGCTGCCTGTCGGCTTTATTCAGGGAGGCGCCGACCATGAAGAACCTGTCTGGGTTTCCGTCAATTTCAACTAGATCCAGGGCTTCCGTGGCCTTTTCACTTGGGAGCCGCCCAACATCATCAAGGCTCTCTCGATCTAGCACCTTAATTGAATTCACTTCTAACTCTTTTGGTGTCTTTGCAGCAAGGAGATAACATGCTTGTGTCGATTTTTGGGAGCCACGGATTTGCTCAATGCCGCGTTCTGTCGGGAAGTCAAGCAATTGATGATAGGTGCTTGGTACGGCCTGCATGGTATGTAACCAAGTTTGCCCCATGATTATACGACGAAGGTAGGTTGACGACCAAGAATTCCACATCTACTGTTCAGGAGCCCGCTCGAACTGGTAGTGTGCTTTTGCTCAACGGGTATTTTGGATTAGCGTTGAAGCCGAATAATGGATAAGGAGCTGGAGAAAGATCCGATTCGGAGAAGCTAAGTTTGGTGAATGTCTTGTAATACATAACTTTCGATGTGCTCCCCGGATCAATGAGTACGCGCTCAATGGTGAATTGGTTTACGCGTAACTCGATTACCAAGGGATCGATGTGAGGAAGTGTCACTCTGGCCAAATCTGAATCATCAAAAGCAATGCACCCAGCTTCATGGGGCCGTTTAGCCGAAGTGAGTTGATTTTGAGGGTCGGGATTCAACTGAATCGTATGCACCGCGGATGTCATTAGCAGGCTGTATATCATGTGGATCACGCTGAGTGGAGGTAAATCCTGTCGTAAGGCTATTGCTTTGGTTGAGTTGCCTTTTCGGACATACTGTTGTAGCCAACCATCTTGTACCAATTTCTCCAGGTGATCCTTCAATGCATAACAACTCTCAGTATCATGGCCGTGGTCCTTGTGATACTCACACCGCCTATCCCGTCTTCTCGTGTCGGGAGGTCCCATCATTTTGGACGGCCATTTGAAGAACAGAAAGTGTTGGACTTTGGAAATAACCGCGCTAATCGACTCTGACAACTCCATACATTTCTTGTCTGCGTGTCTTGTGCGCCTGCTATCTACTTAAAGTTGTTCATTAGCTCGGTGGGAGCATTGGTCGTTTGATCAGCGAGAATCTCGTCTCTTGTCTCGTTTAGCTCGATGCCATGGTTCATGGCTCAGAGGTGGTACAAAATTTATCAGCTGAGTAATTTCACAAGGGGCCGTCTTGTTGGCCATGTTTCCGGCTGTAACCCGTAAGGCATCATCTTCCACTTTGCAGTATTCCTCGACTTTCTTCATCAACGACCAGACTGTTTTAGAGGGTCTTCTAGTCAAGGAATTGCGGAGAGCACTACGAGGATGCAAACCCATTTTAAAGGCGGTAATGGCCATGGAGTCGTTGCAAGCATCATCGACAAGATTAAAGCATTCCCAATAGCGCGCCGAATACGCTCGTAAGGTTTCTCCCAGCTAGATCTGCATTGCCCAGAGAGAGTCGGCTTGCTTCGGTTGGACCTCGTTGGTGATGAATCTTGCCCTGAAGGATTTCTGTAGTAGATGGAAACTCTTAATCGACGTCGGATCCAACTTATAATACCATCTGACGGCTAATGGCCCCAAACTGCTCGGAAATATTCTGCACATGAGAGCCTCGTCGTTAGCATGCAGCATCATGACTTGCTTATAATGACGGATATGATTAGTGGGGTCCGATTTCCCATTGTATTGGGTGAACGATGAGGCTTTGAACTTCTTGGGTAATACTGCATTTGCAATCCGTTGCACGAAGGAATCGTGCTGGTCTTCTTCGTCCGAACCATTTCGTTTTCGCTTATGCCTTACACGTGGACTCTCTTCAGAGGAACTGGTAGTTTCGAGTCGTCCCTTCTTTTTGGGCTTTGGGGATAATGAGTCAGAGTCGCTATCACTATATTGCCTTCGAACTCGAGGTCTTCGACCACTCGCTCTCAGAGGTCTTCCCGAATCTTGGCGTGGAGCTTGATTGGATTTTGCTACTTCCAAGGCCAAGTCCTGACGGAGGCGCTTGTTCTCAGCGATCATGTTTTCCAGCTTCTATTCGTTTTGCTTTGCCTATTCCATGATCGCTTGCATTGTCTAATGTGCTGAAGCTGAGGGCGAGTTCTGGGCAAGTGAGTCGAAGTTCAAGGCACGTCTTGCAGTGACGGTCTCCGATCCAAGCATGTTTGTTACAGTGAGGTCGTCTCTCTGTGTGGTTTCGTCAATGACTATCGGAGGGTCTTCTGTTACGCCCCCCATGGATGTAGTTGAGTATTCCCACAGACGGCATCAATTATGGAGAAGTGGTTTGGAAATACTCTTTTGATCCACTGGGACGCTCAAGATCCTCAGCTAACAACCTGAAAAGGAATAAACACTCCAGTCGGGGGTGTCAGAATTAGCACTCCAACGGTTAAGTCAGTGTATGCTCTCTTAGTTACTTGTATCTTAAGTTAAGTGTAATAATTCTCATGTACCTCTCTCTGGATGATGTTCTTCTATTTATATATTTTCTTTCTTGGGCTTCAGGGCTGGGCCCACCTTCAATTCGTCGTATAACTATTTACTCAGCTCCTTCTATTGCAAATCGCTCTTCACTCGGCCCCTTACTCAACTGGTTATTTGGCCGAATAGGGTACCTCTGGATTTGTATGTATAAGATGGGGTCGAATGCGATATATGAATTTTGACTCTCCAGGTCCATCTACTCAGCCTCTTTACGTCTCTCGATATTCGGCCCCCACAACATGTATGGAGAATGCATTCAGTGACCAACAGCTGGCACATAAAATATCTAAAAAATGAGAAAAATGGCCGCCGGCCATCAATGTGGCCGACCGGCCACCACTGATGGCCGATGGGAACAAACCTTGGCCAATGGGTTATAGGGTTGGCCGATAGGTCACCCTTTTCCCCAAAATCAAAGCTACAAGCTCTTGGTCCACAACCAAGCACAAAACAGACAAGTTTCAGGAGCTCAAAGGCAAGGCACACCGCCAAGAACTTCGGACGTTCAAAATGAACACAAGCATGGATGATCATCGAGTGTTCAAATAATGACGTCCAAGTCTTAAGGATGGTAAAAAATGGGGTGTCTACAGTTGCCCCTCTTTGACAGAACTCAGAATTCATGAAATGATGGGAGTGAATGTCAAAGCCCAGAGACAACCCATTTTTGACAAGGCCGAAGACGTAGACAAACAAGCAATCAAAACAAAGAACGGTTGCGCCCATAGGCTGCCTACGTATCCCTTTGCAAGGTATCAAACCAACGTAGTTCTGGGGCAAGATGCAAATGACATGCATGATGCAGAACATAACTTATGATCATGCAATGAGAGCTATAATGAAACATCCAGATGCAAGTGTAATGCAAAGAAATGCTACAGCAAACTCGTACATGAGCAAGTAAACACGAACCAAACCACATTTCATGCAGAAAGGATGTAAGAAAATTATGCAATCTCAATTGCGCCTCGCGCAAAAAAGGTAAAGAACAACAACCGTTGGGCACACTCGAGGCGGCAAACAAGATCCCAACGCATGGCACACGCGAGGAACAAGAAGCAATGATAACAAATGAAACACATCCAACTGTTATGCAACCAAAACAAAGAGCGGTATAGGCATCGGAATCCGTCCAGACGCATTTAACCAAAGCGTCCTAACACATCACACGCGAAAGGGAAAAGAGAGCAGTGTAAACACTGAAGAGTGGTATAAACATCGGGCGAACGGCCCAGTGTTTCTAGCCAAAACAAGGTATAAGCGTTGGGTACACAGTCCACACGTTTCTAACCAAAGCAAGGTATAAGCATTGGGCACACGGTCCAAACGCTTCTAACCAAAGCGAGGTAGGGTGGTATAAACATCGGGTACACGACCCAAATGCCTCTAACCAAAGGGGTGGTATAAGCGTTGGGTACACGATCCCAAACACTTTTAACCGGGAGGGTGGTATAAACATCAGGTAAACGACCCAACGCTTCTAACCAAAGGGGTAGTATAAACATCGGGCATACTTGAGTGTTTCTAACTAAGGGAGTATAGACATCGGGCACACGACCCGATGTCTGCAACCAACGAGGTGGTATAAGCATCGGACACACGGTTCAAACGCTTCTAACCAAGGGGGTGGTATAAACACCGGGCGTACCCAAGTGTTTCTAACCAAAGGGAAGGTATAAACACTAGGCATACCCGAGTGTTTCTAACTAAGGGAGTATAGACATCGGGCACATGACCCAATGTCTTTAACCAATGAGGTGGTATAAGCGTCAGACACACGATTCAAATGCTTCTAACCAAGGCAAGGAGGTATAAGCATCTGGCACACAGTCCAAATGCTTCTAACCAAGGCAAGGAGGTATAAGCATCGGGCATACGGTCCAAACGCTTCTAACCAAAGCAACAAGGTATAAGCATCGGGCACATGGTCCAAATGCTTCTAACCAAAGGGGTGGTATAAACACTGGGCGTACCCGAATGTGTCTAACCAACGAGGTGTGGTGTAAGCACCAGGCATACCCGAATGCTTCTAAGCAAAACAAGGTGTTCAAATGACAGGAATGATCTTACCTGGAATCCCTCTGAATGAACTGTACATACAATATGGTGCCTGCATAAGAAGGAAACTTAACAGGTACAATGCAATACAAGTGCGTATTCTATGCAAGATCAACAGCATGCTCTATGCTAAATACCAAATGCATGTTCCATGCGAATGCAAAAAGTGCATATTCTATGCAAGTGTGAGAAGTGCATATCTTATGCAAACGTGGCAAATGCATGCTCCATAGAACTCCAAGATGTATGATACAACGCTTAAAGAGACATGCTTCATGCACATTAGGCAAGAAGCAGAACAGAAGCATATTCTATGCAATGAAACATGGAGTATGTAACATGCAACACTGAATGCATGTTTAATGCAATAGGCACGGACAATTTCTATGCGAATGGAAGGGCATGTAAAATGCAATACAATGAAACATGCAAACATGAGAACATGTGCAGTGCAATGCAATCCTAGAATACATATTCTATGTACAATAACAATGTATAGTCGATGCCATATCAATAACATGTTCGATGCAAAACACTGCAATAAGAAATGTACGTCTTAACAAGACTGATTCGCATTGTAGAACTCCGATTCACCTCTTGAAGGAGTTGCAATGTATTCAAAAAGGATGCATCCCATATGCGCTGAGCACCACATACTGAAAACACAGTCCAGAGCTTCCGCAGAGGCCATTTGAGCTTGAAAGTGCAATTTCCTTGCACTTCTTCAAGGGAAGAAAACACAAACCAAAAGAAAAGCATCAAAGGAGAGTACTGAAGATTCATCGGCCACTCTGGGGAACCACCGGCCATCCATTGGCCACAAAATAGGGTCATCGGCCAAAAATGTGGCCGATCGGCCAATGCTGGTGGCCGGTTGGCCACCGATGACAGATTCGGGGCAAATTTGAGATTTTATTTCGGGTCTTTAAATATAGGGTTCCAAACCCTATTTGTTCACTTTCTCAAATCCGAAACCCTTCCCCTTGTGCTCTAGACCATTTTCCTTCCCCGATTCGAGCTTCAAATGCGTTTTCCAACGTTCTATAAACATCCGATTCGTAAAACCCTCGTAGTTCTCAACATTTTGAACTGATTGAAAAGTGATTTCGGTGCCTCCTTCTGGATTTCCACCTCTTGGGGTTTGTTTCCCCCGAGTTACCCTTGATTTCTGTGCCTTCTCCCGAGCCTTGACATTTTCTTCCATTTTTCACCTCTTGGAGTTTACTTTTTGTTGACTTTTGGCATTCCCGACCATTTTCCACATTTGCGATCATTCTTTCATACTTTCTTGAGATGGCAGACGACATCCCACACGACGGAGCTCCTCCGGGGATGGAGATGGATCCCGAGTTTGAGTCGTTGCCGCTTAGCACCCGACTATTCGACCCGGCGACGTACCAGCCCGAGGTACACGTGTTACCTCTTGATAGCATCCGCCAATTCAGGGTGTTTGCACGAGGTGCACCAGAGGACCTCTTGCTATGCGAGCCGGAGTCCCACCTATCCCACGGCGCCTCTGCGGTATACCATTTCTCTTTACTTTTCACAATGTACTTTGCATTTCTTGTATGGTTCTCACTGCTTTACACATGTTTATGCCAGACACATCTCCCACTATATTTCTTACGTTGTCTTGCATCTGCTTGTTGTAAACAACCCTTGCATTGTATTTCTGACACTGCCTTGCATCTGCTTGTTCTATTTACAGGGAGATTCACATGCCTTCTAAGGCTACGGGACCATCACTGCGAGGGATTGGTACATGGAGCTGCCCGACATAGTACGCCACATCATTGACGAGGCCGAATTCGGCACATTTAGCATGGGGCTTTCACGTCTCACTGCGAGCAAGCCTCTTCTAGGAACTTTAGTAGAGAGGTGGTGGGATACCACCGATTCCCTCCATTTCTCTACAATAGGGGAGATGATGATGATGACTCCCTTTGACTTCTCCATGCTTACTGGCATAGGAGTAGGGGGTCATCCGATCCCTTACGATACCGACATGGGTGAGTGGGCAGCCACTCAAGTCTACTTACTGGGGATTCACCCACCCCTCTCCCGACTAGGGATGGTACGATATTCATGGTTCGCCGACCATTTCAGAGGGACGATGCCGACTACCCACAAGGAGACCGAATACTATGCCTGGGGCTTTCTCATGTTTTTGTTTGGCATTACTTTGTTCGCCGACAAGGCGAACACCGTCGGACTCTACCCCTTGAGTGCATTAGTAGACCTGTCTCGCGTCCGACTATACGACTGGGGTGGTGCAGGCTTGGCCACACTATATGGATACATGAGCTTTTCTTTTCGCTGGAGCGGGCACCTGCTAAGAGGCTACTGGAGAGCCTGGGAGGTACACTCTACCCTTCTACTTTACATTTCTGCTTTACATTATTTGTATACCGCACACACCGCACAATACACACTGCAACGCACACCATCTGTTCTTTGCTTTATCTGTACACTGCTTTACATCTGATAGATATACTCACTGTTACCCTTCCACTTTCTGCAGCTATGGGTGTACGCTTACTTCCTAAGGCTTGTCCCAGAGCCAGAGGTATAGATACCTCCCATGGTGCCATACTCACACTGATACGATGGGAGATGCCAGCGGAGGCCTCGAGAGTCATTCTCATTTTTTCGCCAATACTTCGATACTATGACCCCAGCAGGTTTATTTCAAACCTTACAATTATTTCAGCTTTACTTCACATTATATTATTCAATGGCATCTAACAATTTGTACATTCACTAATTGTAGATTACCTGGCAACCATGGACAGTGATACCTGATGGGGTCAGAGACCAGTTTGTGGGTGCTCGGGAGGCTTCCCGATTCCGGATCTTGCTCGAGGGCCCAATTTGTCGGGCGTGGTACTTAGGAGAGCGATTTCTGTGACAGAGCCTTGGCTTACCTGAGCCGATAGTTCCGATGCCGCCTCCTACATACATGAGGATCACAGAGAGATATACTATGCAGAAGATGATCGACTTCACCAGAGGTTGAGATGCCGACTTCTTCAGGCTTGAGGGCGATTCCACTACTTTCATTCAGACGTATCTCATGCCGCCTCTAACCGACACTCGCAGAGGTGAGAGAGACAGAGCTCCAGTCGCAGCAGAGAGAGCGGGAGGATCTAGGGCGACTCAGGCCCATGACAGGAGAGGCTCCCAGACGAGGCAGAGAGCAGGGTGGCTAGACCTATGACTTGCTAGGGACGTTCTGGAGAGACTTATCAGATTCCCATCGAGCCTGCACCAGCTAGTCACGAGCTTGTTGGAGTTCGAGGCCCGACCTCGGTATGTACCATACTTTACGTTTTGCACATTCAATTCACTTCAGCTATGCTTTGTAGATTACTAATCCTCTCAACACATTTGCAGGCTTCCATAGAGTACACTGGGCAGGCTTTCGAGCTATCGGCTTCTCTAATGGGAATGGTTCAGACCAGTCTGAACCTGCTCAGCCTTTACAGGATTCCGGTAAGTTTTCTCAGTTTGCACTTCACACCATGAAAAACAACACTGCACCTAATACTCTATTCCTATATACTGCTCACGACATTCATACAATACAATCGTTTACTATTCACGGTACATCAGCTTTTGATTCTGGTATACTGCATCTGATACACTGCATCTGACATACATCACAACTAATGTATTCTAACAAACTATCCTTTTCAGATTCCTTTCCAGATGCCAGGCCCATCGGGCACCCCAACAGGAGCTGCAGTAAGACCTTTAGTGCCTCCCCCAGCAGTAGGGAGAGAGAGACGAGGGACTCTGGCACATAGCCGAGGTAGGGCTAGGTGCACTCATACCAAGAGTAGTTCATCAAAGCCTATCCCAAAGGATGATGAGACTGACGAGGACGAGGAGTCAGCGAGCCCGCAATCAGAGTCGTCTCAGGGTAGTGATGATGCTAGAAATGGCTCTGGGTCAAATTCGGGCAGCGGTGCTGACGATGACAGTTCCGAGGCCATGCCCATGAAGAGGGAAAAGAGGGCCTCTTGTTATTGAGGTGGCTGGTGCCAATTCAGATGTTTTCCTTTTTCTTTTTTTTTTTTGTTTAGTTTTCTTTTTACTAGTAGTATTAGCACATTGTACAGCCTCAGGCAGTTTTATTTTTCTTTAAAAACTTGTTCTCGCTTGTAAAAAGGAAACCATGATTGGAATAAAAACAACCTTTTGTTTAAAAAGTGTTACATTCTGTATTCTAAGCATCGCATTGCATCGCACAACATGAAAATGAGATTGATATTTGAAAATTGCGCGTTCAAATTGCATTGTCTTAATCAAGTAGTGAACCAACTAACAACTGAAAGAACAAAACAACTCGATAAACAACACAAGGCCTTGACAGGCCAATCAATGTAATTACAACTTGATAAGCAAATTGCAACAACGCGATAAGAAAAACATCAACTCAATGAGCAAAACAAGTACAACTCAATAAGCAAATTACAACAACTTGGTAAACAAATTGAATTGAAACAACTCAACAAAACTACTAAACAAAAGAGTCGGACGCATCCAGGGTAGAATAGAATACAGGTTTTCAGCATCCTCATCACATAGGAAGACCAAAAACACTCTGATGGGGACAAAAAGAGGCTGTCGGCCACTTATAGCCACTGTCGGCCATTTGGTAGTGGGTGTCGGCCAGAAAAGGTGGCAAGTCGGCTACTATAACTGGTCGGTCAGCCAGTTATGGTGGGAGCCTCCAGATTACTGCCACCTGTATTCCACTCAATGCCTTATTTTCTACAAAAGCTCCAGCTTTGTGGTTTCTTCAGTCCTGCTCTATTTTTTCTCCAAATGGAACCATTCTTCGCCGAAAAACTTTCTGATTGGATTGCGAATTTAGATGGCTCGAAAAAGTTGAATTTCTGAGGTTTCGGGCTAAACGCACTATTCCCGCTAAGCCGCACTCCGCTGTGCTTTCCGTTCCTCCATGTCGCGGCTAGGTGTTGGGATCTGATTACACATGTTTTTAGCTTTGGGGGACAAGAGATATGCCCCACAATCGAAGAATTCCAAGCTTTAATGGAATCTCAGCGCGACGAGAAAATCTTGTCCTAGTCTCGTTTTGGCCACATCCAGGCTCTAGGAAGAATGTGCAGGTTCACTTTGCATGATGCCCAAGCTTTGGTTTACAACGGGGAGTTGGACATCCCCAATCTTATTTATCAATTTTCCGACGCCAGCAACCGTGGTGACCACTTTTGGCAGAGTTTTCGGCAACATGCCCTCTGCTTGTGTATGTTGACCCATTTTCTACTTGCCCCTGGCTTTAGAGGGTCTAGCATTTGCTTGATTGAAGTTGCCCAAGGCTTGAAAGAAGGCAAAAGTTGCATCGGGTTGACACTCGCCGAAACTTTGATGGGCTTGGATGCTTTCCATTGTCGGGAGACAACCAAGTTTGCAGGAAGTCCACTACTACTGCAGGTAATGTTTCCCACCCTTCTCACATGTGTTTCTTACATCACTCGACCCTCAGTCTCTGTTTTTCTCTCAAAACCCTTTTCTTACTTTTCTTTCTACGTACACCTCTCTATTCTTTAATCTCTTTTATTTTTCATCCCTCCCCAGGTATAGCTGATGGATAAGTTAAAAGTAGTGGACCCTTGCCCAGCATATTCTGCACGCGGCTATTTTTTTCACCCTCGGCTAGTTGACTTTCCGAATGAGGGATGGTGGTGCCACTGGATGTGCAACAGGTCTGCTGTTGACATCGCTTGGCGTTGCCCCTGGTTTGATCTACCTGGGATGAGCTACAGCATGTCCCGGCAGCCCGACATTCAGTTGGTTGGCTTAACACACTGTGTCTTCTACTTTCCATTTCGGTTCTGGCGTCAATTCGGCCACGACCAGACTTGCTTGGAAAAGGGGATAGAATACCCAACTTCATTTCTAATCCGAGGCCCACAGCTAGCTCGGTATTCCACTGTATGGAGGACGAGAGAACTTTTGGCCCCCGCTTCCACTTTCAGTTGTGCCCTTTCTGGCGAATGCATTGCTTGGCTTGAAGATGAGGCACAAACTAGGCCTACCTTGGTATCTGAAGCTTCCAGAAGCTCTGGGAGAGGACGCAGGAACACCTGACTATCCCCCAAGTTTATTACTTTAATCTGTACTTTCAAGTTTCCTTGTTGAATGTAATAAAAAGCAACTTCAATTTGTATCGAGAGTCGGAGAACTCTGTAGTAAAATCAATGAAATTGAAGGTTGTGGGTACTAAAAATTTTCCATTTTGGTCCAAAAATGGTCTAAGTTGTAAAAAGAATAATTTGAACAAAGTCAACTTTTATTAAAACTTTTCAAAATGATTTTCGATATGGATCACAACTGGACACACTCGAGATCTATCGTTGGGATGTACAACCCCAAATCCAACAACTAGAAAGTTGCCCCTTGTTTGAATAGCACTGCACTGAAGATCACAACCGAACTCTTGGATGCAGAAAAGTTAAAGATGACCAAAATGATCACATGGACACAGTTGATTTGGAAGTGTTTATGGCTGGACTTCAGAATGAAGTTGCCTACATATCCCAAAGATGGGAATCAAGCCTTACGTAGTTCAGTTCTGGTCCACTCGTGTTTTCACACTCTCCTTTTGCGCTCTAACTTTTCCCAAGGCCGCCCTTTTTGAGTTTTCAACCTTGCAAGCTCAGTTTTTCTTATTTCAAATTTTTTGTGCTCTAACTTTTGCCTAGGTTGCCCTTTCGGGTTTTCGGCCTAGCGAACCACTCAGGGGTAGTATTTCTTCAACTTGTCCATGTTGATAGGTTGGGAGAACTCGAGGCCATCTAAATCCATAAGAATGACAGCTCCACCCGACCAGATAGATTTGATGATGTAAGGACCAGTCCAATTGGGTCTGAACTTGCCCCTAGGGTCATGGATGGGAGCTCTGTTGTTTTTGAGCACCAAATCCCCTTTTTTCAGATTCATGGACTTAACTTTCTTGTTGAAATCCCTGGCAATCCTGCATTGATAACCTTGAACGTGGTACAGTGTTTTCAGCCTTCTTTCGTCGAACAACATAAGTTCCTCGAACCTGCTCTGCTGCCAATCTACTTCTGCTATTTGGCACTCAGCCATTACTCGCAGCAATGGAACTTCAACTTCAATCGGCAGAACAGCCTCCATCCCATAAACCAAAGAATATGGAGATACCCCAGTAGAAGTCCGAATTGATGTTTTGTAGCCCCAAAGAGCAAATGGCAGCTTATCTAGCCAGTCTCTATAGGTTTCCACCATCTTCTGTAGAATGTGCTTGATGTTCTTGTTGGCGGCCTCAACTGCTCCGTTGGTTTGCGGCCAATATGTGGATGACTTATGAAAAGCCACGTTGTATTTCTCCAACAAGTTGATCATTTCCTTCTTGAAGTAAGAACCATTATTCGAGATGATCTCATTCGGGACCCCATACCTGCAGATAATGTTATTCCTGATGAACTTAGCTACATGCGACGCTTTCAGCACTACATAGGATTGGGCCTCGACCCACTTTGTAAAGTAATCTATCGCCACCAGGATGTACTCATGCCCGTTCGACCCCTTCAGAGTAACTGTCCCAATAACATCAATCCCTTAGACTGAAAATGGCCATGGTGAAGTCATGCTGTAAAGCTTCAATGATGGGATGTTCATGCGATTCGCATGGATCTGGCATTTGTGGCATCACCGAACAAAACAAATACAATCATCCTCCATGGTTGACCAGTAGTAACCATGTCTGAGGATCTTTCGAGCTAGCATCACTCCGCTCATGTGCGATCCGCACTCTCCTCTGTGGATGGCCTCCATCAGGCGCTTTGACTCTTCAGCATCAACATACAGTTTATGCATTCCTAGATGGCCCCGTTTGTACAATATACCCCCGCAGATGATAAACTGAGCAGCCATGCGCCGAATTTCCCTCTTGTCTTTGGCATTTGCTGCTGGTGGACAAACCACATTTTCTAAGAAGTTCTAGATGTCATAATACCAGGGGTTCTGATCTTGTACTTCATCTATTGCAGCAATAAGCTCGTAGGCTGGCACATATCTCTGTTTAATAATGATTGGACACATCCGGACTCCCAAAGAGATGTCTATCATGAAATATAGAGTTGATAAAGCGTCTGTGAACCTGTTGCTCTCTCTTAATAGATGCGTGAAGGTTAGCTTCTCAAACCTGGAGATTAGAACGTCCAGGGTTTGGTGATAGATTTTTAACCTTTCTTCTTTAACCTTCCAGTCTCCTTTCGCTTGAGACACAATCAGGTTCGAGTCCCTAATGACGTCCAATCATTTTGCCCCTAGTTCTAGGGCAGCTTCTAAGCTAGCGATACATGCCTCGTACTCTGCTTTGTTATTTGATACCTTGAACCGGAGTTTAAAGGCTAAGGGTATGTGGGAATTGTCGGGTGCTATCAGTAACAGCCCTATCCCATACCCGTACTGGTTTGACGCTCCGTCAAAGTACATAGTCCAAATCTCTTCTTTGACCTGCAGAATGGCTTCATCTGGGAACAGATACTCTACTGCTTCGTCTCCCTCCACTGGGTGATTGGCTAGGAACTCCGCTACCGCTCTCCCTTTCACAAACTTGCACGTCATGTACTTCAAATCAAATTCGGAGAGAAGAAGTAACCAACGAGCTAGCCTACCCGTAAGTGCTGGTTTCAAGAAGAGATTTGATAGGATCTAATCTCAAAACCAGTATTACAAAGTGAGCTAACAGGTAGTGCCTCAACTTCCTGGTAGCCCATACCAAGGCCAAACAAGCCTTCTCAAGCGGAGTGTAACGGGTCTCATATTCTAGCATCTTCTTGCTCAAGTAATAGATAGCCTTCTGTAGACACCCCATTTTTGACCGTCCTCAAGACTTGGATGTCCTTGTAGGTACATCCAGCGACAAGTTTCATGGCTCGCCAAGCACTCGAATTTCGCAGCGGAACGTCACAGGTTTAAGCTTTCCAAACCCTGCATCCTTTCTGTCATATTTCTGGACCATGCTTTGGTCCCTCTAGAATGCTTCTCTTGGTGCATTGCTGGCCATGCACTTTGGTCTGCCGACCATCAATGAGCCACTGCCGGCCATCAGTGATGGCCGGCCGGCCACCAATATTTCAACAGATATTTTTCTGATATTTTTGAACCAGCTGTTTGCAGGATGGACCACCTACACCCACGTGGATGGCTAGATCTCTTCAAGAGGATTTTGCATCCTCTATATATAGAAGTCCCCTCTTGTATGGAGGAGGTTACAAAAACTTGTGAGCAAATTTTTTTTCTCTCTCTCTCTCTCTAGAATTCTCTCTCTCTTTAAATATATTGCCTTAAAGCTTGAATTCTCCACACTTTTGCTTGGGTGTTCTTGATCAAACTTGATCATCTTGGTGTGGAGGTTTCTTGAGATCTTGTTTGAGTGCTAGAATAAGGTTTTAGCTTGGTTTTGGCTTGTCTTTGTTGTTGATTTGCTACTGTGCTTCAAGGGTGAGGAGTTACCCCTTTTAAGCTTGTTTTTGTACATTGGTTTGGCCACCCTTGCATGCTGTTTTTGGCCAAGTTGTCAACTGCAAAAACCTCTATTTTTAAGTGTTCAAAATGGTAGTTTGAGGCCCTTTTGGGGTTAGGAGTGTTCCCCCCTCTTTTGAGGCTTATTTGCTAAGCTTTGTGCCACCTTTTAAAGCCTTTAAAACAACCCTTTATTTGGCCTTTCTACCACTGAAACTAAGAGGTTTTTCAGTGGTAAAAAGTTGGTTTTAAGGACCAAAATAGGAGGGGGTGGTCGCCCCTCCTCATATCTTGTTTGCATGAGTTGATGACTTAATAGTTGAGCATGTTTTTCTATCATCTCATGGCTTGATCTCAGCATGTTTTTGTAACTTTTATGACCTACTTGAGCTCTGTTTTTGGCTGGTTGAGTCACTCCTTGCTTGCTTCTTACACTTGTAGTGTAATCATGCTTACTAGTTTAACATACTTAATGTTTTAACCTATTATTCTAGCATGTTTTGGCTCCACTCCATCATGTTTTTTGCCTTGCTTTGACATGATTAAACTCTGTTTTGAATGGTCTTGATCATATGAGGCTTGCTTTGTATAGCTATAGTGTAAATGCCCTTGCCTAGCTTTGAGTTTCAAGGTCTTTAAGCATGCTTTGCTTGGGTTATTTGCTTGTCATAGCATCATTTCACACATGATTTCAGTGCATGTAGCCTTTTCACACTCTCAAATATTCCACTCTTTCATCACTTTTGAGAGGTGTGCTTTGTGCCTTGTTTATGAGCCAATACATGAGCATGATTTTCTTGCTTTTCATGCTACCATATCAGCACAATTTAGCCACTATTTTGGCATGTTTGAGGTATGTCCATAGTTGGTTTGGCCATTTGGGATTGATGTTGCATGGTTCTAGTGTAAAGCTCTTCACTAGCTTTAATGCTTAAGTCTCCTAACATGTTGTACATGAGTTGTTTGCATGTTAGAGTCTTGTTTTTCATGCCATATCAGCACTGAAATTTCTGCCACCTCCCTCATTTCTTCATTCTTCTATTTGTTTTGAGGGTTGGTTGGTCTTAAAGTTGTACTTTAGCTTGGGATTGAGGCTTATGCTTAAATGGCTTTAACCCTCTTTTAAGGGTTCCTCCTAGTGAAAGGCATGGTCTCTCTCATGTCTTAAGTCATCTTTGGATTGACCTCTTTCTCATTAGAGGACTTTCACATTGGATAAATCGGTTAATGAATGGCTTGGTAACTTAAAATGTGTAAACAAGAATTGAATCAAGTAAAACATGCCAAGATAAGCATGTTATGTGTGCATTGCATTGTGTTCAATCTGACATTATATTGAACACAAGGTGGATTGGTCCATTTCATACTCAAAGTGATGAAAATAAGCCAATTCCCTTTGTCTCCATTGCCTTTGATCATCCATGATAAGGTAGTGGTCCTCGAGTCTTGTTTGTTTTGCATTTATTGAATGTGTACAAGTTGGATCTTTGGCCATCATGCATTCAAAATGCTTGATTGGTGGTCTTGGATTCAATGGTGCCTCTCCCTTGATGTTTTGAGATGATAAGGAGTGGCACAGTATATACATACCCTTGGGAGACCCTCTCTTTTCCTCTAGTTTGTGCTCTGTTGCAGAATGGTGATGCAGTACACCAGTCGCCGGCAGTGCTCCACTGATGACCGACACTGCTTCATCTTTGGCTGGCAGTACACATCCTTGGCCAGCAGATGGCCGGCAAGCCACTGGTGCATTCCTCAGCTGTGAGTTAGTAAGGCAGAGCAGGAAGTTCTTGGAGACACCCTGCAAACAGAGCCTCTCAAGAGCAAACCGGAAGGCATTTCGGGGCGAAGACCTAGTGCATGCATTCTTCATTACTCAAGGCAAAGTTGAGGTAGCCTAGCTTACATGTTTTGCAAGCTTAGTTGGTTTTGTAATTTAATTAATTTGTTAATTAGTTAAACGGTTGTAATAATTAGTAAGTAGTTTACTAGTTATTCAATTGGTTTGTAATAATTAGTCTAATTAGTTTAATTATATTAGTTGATTAGCTTAGCTTAGCTTAGATTAGCTTAGCTTACTTATTCGAACCCTCCTTCGCGAGAGCACAGTGTTGTAATAAGCGTGCGTGTGTGTGTGCATGTCTTCCAACCCAACTTCTTTCTCCATTTTACTTAACCACTTTCGATGGTTAGTTTTAGGGCATTTTCCAATTAGCATACCTTATGCTTGCATGTTTGCATCATTCATTTGTCTTACATGCACCGGGCCCGGCGCATCATACAAACTACATTGTATTTCAATACACGTCTTTGAATACGTGTTTATCACATGTTGTTCAAAATGAATCATATGCCATCTTAGATAGCCGAACCTATTTAGTTGCATTTTGCATGTGTTGCATTAGGCATTTAGCATAGTTAGGATCATGCATTATTTCTAACTAGTTTTCTGTTTTGGTTCGGAGTACACTGTAAGTGTTTACGCTTTAGCATACTTGCATGAATGTGAGTGTTGCCATGATAACATGCTTGCCATGAGGCTATTTGCTTAAGTGCTTAACTGCTTGAATGCCTGTGGGTGAAGGCTTTATTGCCTGAATTGGAACAACTCGGTGATTGTGAGTTTTAAGCCCACTTTGCGAAGTGGCAAAATCATATTTTTTTAAGCCCACTTGAGGGTGGCAAATATGCGCTTTAGCTTACTTGCGAGTAGCACTTTCAAATCATTTTCGAAAACAAACATGAGTTGTTTTGTTCCAATTCTCGTGATTGGGTCTATACTTGTATGCCGTGCGCATCACATAGTAAAGTTAGATTAATAACCGGATAAGAACACATAAGGTTTTTAAAACAACATATCATGCTTAGTAGAGGCCGATCCTTTGATCAGGCGAGCGGGGGTGCTCATTGCATGACCTTTCCCTATCGTACCCAAGTTCCCGAGCCGAGGCAACTTTGGTGATGACGAACACGCGACCTTTGACACGAGTCAGGATTTCCTACATTTTCCAAAAATAAAATATTTAGGTGGCAACTCTGTAATTTGGCAAAGCAGTTCAAAATTGATTTTTCAAAACCAATTGTCAAATTTGGACTCTTTGGTGTTTATCAGTCTTACATTGCACTTTATGAGATTAGATTCACAACCGTGACAGGAGTCGGAACTGTAGTAAGACCAATTCGCGCCCTCTCCGAAAGGGGGGGCGCGCGAAGAAAGTCAGGTCTACAGTTTCTGGTGACTCTGCTGGGGATTTAGAGAACTCGACTCGAAACTCATGATATGTTGTTTTATCTACATTTATGTGTTTATTTGCATTACATATGCATAGGTGCACCTAAGTCACAGTGTTTGTCGTCTGCTATTCCTGAACGGTTTGCCGGAGGCTTGCTTGGAAAAGCATGCCACAAAGCTGACCGGTTACGGGCTCTGCCACGATGGGAACACAAACCTCGGATTTGGATTACTGTTGTATCGTTTGATCCTCCTTTCACTTCTCGGTGTTTGGAGTGAGAGGTATATTAGGTGGTCTTGCCGAGGCATCCTTTTTGACCATTTGACCTAGTTGCACATCAGAAGCCATAGAGACTATTCCAAACTAGGACATGTTGCTCACCTGAATGCAGGATTGTATGAAATAGCATGCGTGCGTAGTGAAACCCTAGTCCCTGACAAAATAGGACAGGGAAACCCTACCCCACCATAGGGGTGTTTTTGGCTTTCACTTGCTTGATATGTGCTGTTAGGGTGTGTCTCTACAGGAATATAAGTATCAATTGCAAGTCTGGGTATCAGTTTGAGGACATCAGTGTTTGAGGGTATCAGTATTGTGGAAAAAAATTTGGGGGCAGAAATCAGTGGTTGAGTGCAGTTTGTCCAGCTTTTGATATCACTCTGTGTTGTCTTTATCTAAGCCGCGGTGCTGTGCGTTTTTTTTATTTTTGTTTTTTTTTTGCTTTGTTTTCTATTTTGTAGGGTAGTATTTTCATCATTGCTTTCGACGAGGCAGTTACCCTCCAAGCACTCTGGACCCGAGTAAGGAGGCTTTATCGATCTGGGGATCTTGTGAGACGACAACCTGTGTTTGCTTCGCTTTCCCCGATTACAAGACGAAGGAGGGTTCGACCTAATTCACCAGTTCGTCAATCACCTGTGCTCAGTGAGAACCAGTTTTCTACTTCTACTTCAAAGGGTACACAAAGTTTGATAGATCAGTAGTTTTCAGTCAATATGGAAGAAATGATGCGTCAACACCAACAAACTATCTAGGTCATGCAACAGGATGCTGCTCGCCAAGCAGAGGTCACCGCTCGACAAACAGAGGTTGTAGCCCAGCAAGTTGAGCTGATTTCCAGGCTTCAACTACAGCAGCAACCATAATAAGCCAGAGCTTCTGCTTCGCATCCGCTCCCACCTAGGGTTCCAACACCCGGGCAGACAGCTAATGTTTAAGAGAATATAGACATTCCTACAAGGCCAGCCCCACCACCAGCCCTACTATAGACTTCAAAAGCACCGGCCTACCCAGTGGACACACCGTTCGAATTTGAGGTCGATCCAACTGCTCTGAAAGTGAGCAAGCTTGAGAAGTTGTTCAAGCGAGCTCAGGGAGTTAACTCGATCCCAGACATAGAGGACGGTTACACAGATTCGGCGGTGACATTGCCGAACAGATTTAAAATGCCTCACATAGACCGCTTCGACTGCTCGGGCAATCCTATGGTCCATTTGAGGCTGTTTTCAGATATTCTGCACCCGATGGCCTTGACTAGAATGCAGAAGTTATCCCTTTTTGGTCGGACCCTGTCGGGTATTGCGGCCATTTAGTATGCCAAGTTGGAGGATTTAGTGAAAAAGAGCTAGGAGGAGATGGTCGAGGCCTTCATTGCCCAATATTCATACAACACTCAAATCGAGGTCACAACTTGTGATCTCGAGGCAACCAGACAAGAGTCGAAGAAGGGCTTCTCTGACTTTGTTACTCGATGGAGGGCCAAGGCCTGCATGATGACAACTCGGCCACTCGAAAAAGATCAGATAAGAATGGTTGTTCGCAACCTGCAACCCAAACTGATGCAAAAGATGATTGTCTTACCCCTCCCCACCTTTGTTGACTTGCATGAGATCAGGGTATAGTTAGAAGACGCTATGTGTAGACACCCTATTTTTGACCGTTCTCAAGACTTAGACGTCACCGTTTGAACACTCAATGATCATCCATGCTCGTGTTCGTTTTGAGCGCCTGAAGTTCTTGGCGAAGTGCCTTGCCTTTAGACCTCTCAACTTGTCTATTTTGTGCTTGGTTGTGGACCAAGGGTTTCTAGCTTTGCTTCTAGGGTAGAGGCTGACCCATTGGCCATGGCTTGTGTCCATCGGCCATCAGTGGTGGCTGTCGGCTACATTGATGGCTAGTTGGCCACCAATAATGGCCGGTAACCTTTTTTTTGCTTTTTCAGGTATTTTGTGTGCCGGCTATGCTAGCTGTTGGTCACTGAAGCCATCCTCCATACACGTGCATGGAGGGATTGTTTTCCTATATAAGGGGAGGTCTCTCCGCCTTTTAGAGGGTTCTAAAATTTTGGAAGCAAAATTTACTCTCTTTCTAGAATTCTCTCTCTCTCTCTCTCTCTATATATATATATATATATATATATTGTGCTTGAAAGTGAGCTTTCTTTGCATTTTTACACACAATCTCCTAGCCAAACACCACCACCTTGGAGCTGAGGTTCTTGAAGGTTTTGTTTGGGCTCAAAAAGCTGGTTTTAGCTCAAAGTTGTAGTCCTTTGCTACTGTGCTTCAAGGGTAAGACACTTGCCCCTTTTAAGCTTATTTTTGTACATTGGTTTGGCCACCCTTCGTGCATGACACGTTTGGGCTGAGTAAGCCTCCGAATTCAGAACGCCTTTTGTGAATCACGCCTGGGCCAATCTAATTAACCCTCCGAATTTAGAGCGCCCTTCGCGAATCACGGTTGGGCAAATATAATTAAGCCTCTGAATTTGGAGAGCCCTTCGTGCATGACACGTTTGGGCCGATTAAGCCTCCGAATTTAGAGTGCCCTTTGTGAATCACGCTTGGGCCAATATAATTAACCCTCCGAATTTAGAGCACCCTTCGTCAATGACACGTTGCGGCCAATACAAATAAGTCTCCGAATTTTTAGTGCCCTTCGTGCACAACACGATTCGGCCGACTCAGTCTCTAATTTTTAAGCGCCCTTCGTGAATCACGGTTGGGCCAATACAATTAAGCCTCCGAATTTGGACCGCCCTTCATGCGTGACACATTTGGGCCGATTAAGCCTCCGAATTTGGAGTGCCCTTTGTGAATCACGCTTGGGCCAATATAATTAACCCTCCGAATTTAGAGCGCCCTTCGTGAATGACACATTGTAGCCAATACAAATAAGTCTCCGAATTTGGAGCGCCTTTTCGTGCACGACACGTTTGGGCCGATTTAGCCTCCGAATTCGGAGCGCCCTTCGTGAATCACGATTGGACCAATACAATTAAGCCTGCGAATTTGGAGCGCCTTTCATGCATGACACGTTTGGGCCGATTAAGCCTCCGAATTCGGAGCGCCCTTCGTGAATCACGCTTGGGCCAATATAATTAACCCTCCGTATTTGGAGCGACCTTCGCGCATGACACGTTTGGGCCGATTAAGCATCCGAATTAAGACTCCGAATTTAGAGCCACCTTTGTGCAACACACGTTTGGGCCGATTAAGCCTCCGAATTCAGAGCGCCCTTCATGAATCATGGTTGGGCCAATACAATTAAGCCTCCGAATTTGGAGCGTCATTCGTGCACGACACGTTTGGGCCGATTAAGCCTCCGAATTCGGAGAGCCTTTCGTGAATCACGCTTGGGCCAATACAATTAACTCTGCGATTTCGCAGTGCCCTTCATGCATGACACGTTCGGGCCGATTATGCCTCCGAATTCAGAGTGCCCTTCGTGGATCATGGTTGGGCCAATACAATAAAGCCTCCAAAATGAGAGCGCCCTTCGTGAATCACGCTTAGGCCATTATAATTAGCCCTCCGAATTTGGAGCGTCCTTCGTGAATGACACGTTGGGGCCAGTACAAATAAGTCTCCGAATCTGGAGCGCCCTTCGTGCACGACATGTTTGGGCCGATTCAGCCTCCAAATTCGGAGCGCCCTTCGTGAATCACGGTTGGGCCAACATAATTAAGCCTCCGAATTTGGAGCGCCCTTCGTGCATGACACGTTTGGGCCGATTAAGCCTCCGAATTTGAAGCGCCCTTCGTGAATCACGCTCGGGCCATTATAATTAACCCTCTGAATTTGGTGAGCCCATCGTGAATGACACGTTGGGGCCAATAAAAATACGTCTCCGAATTTATAGTGACCTTCGTGCACGACACGTTTGGGCCGATTCACCCTCGGAATTCATAGCACCCTTCGTGAATCACGGTTGGGCCAATACAATTAAGCCTCCGAATTTGGAGCGCTCTTTGTGCATGACACTTTTGGGCTGATTAAGTCTCCGAATTCGGAGCACCCTTTGTGAATCACGCTTGGGCCAATATAATTAACCCTTCGAATTTAGAGCGCCCTTCGTGAATGATGCGTTGGGGCCAATACAAATAAGTCTCCAAATTTTGAGCGCCTTTCGTGCACGACACGTTTGGGCCGATTCAGATTCCGAATTCAGAGCGCCCTTCGTGAATCACAGTTGGGCCAATATAATTAATCCTCTGAATTTGGAACGCCCTTCTTGCATGACACGTTTAGGCCGATTAAGCCTCCGAATTCGGAGCGCCCTTCGTGAAACAAGCTTGGGCCAATATAATTAACCCTTTGAATTTGGAGCGACCTTCGTGCATGTCACGTGTGGGCCGATTACGCGTCCGAATTAAGCCTCCTAATTTGGAGCGCACTTTGTGCAGGACACATTTGAGCCGATTAAGCCTCCGAATTCGGAGCGCCCTCCGTGAATCACGGTTTGGCCAATACAATTAAGCCACTGAATTTGGAGCGCAATTCTTGCACGACACGTTTGGGCCGATTAAGCCTCCAAATTCAGAGAGCCCTACGTGAATCACGCTTGGGCCAATACAATTAAGTCGCCAATTTTGGAGCGCCCTTCTTGCACGACACGTTTGGGCCGATTAAGCCTCCAAATTTAGAGCGCCCTTCGTGAATCACGGTTGGGCTAATACAATTAAGCCACTGAATTTAGGGCGCCCTTCATGTATGACACGTTTGCGTCAATTAAGCTTCCGAATTCAGAGCGCCCTTCGTGAATCACGCTTGGGCCAATATAATTAACCCTCTGAATTTGGAGCACCTTTCGTGAATGACACGTTGGGGCCAATGCAAATAAGTCTCCAAATTTGGAGCGCCCTTTGTGAATCACGGCTGGGCCAATTCAATTAAGACTCCGAATTTGGAGCGCATTTTGTGTATGACACATTTGGGCCGATTAAGCCTCCCAATTCAGAGCGCCCTTCGTGAATCACGCTTGGGCCAATATGATTAACCCTCCGAATTTGGAACGCCCTTCGGGAATGACACGTTGGGGCCAATACAAATAAGTCTCCAAATCTGGAGCGCCCTTCGTGCACGACACGTTTGGGCCGATTTAGCCTCTGAATTCGGAGCGCCCTTCGTGAACCATGTTTGGGCCAATACACTTAAGCCTCCGAATTTGGAGGGCCCTTCGTGCGTCACATGTTTGGGCCGATTAATCCTCCAAATTCGGAGCGCCCTATGTGAATCACGCTTGGGCCAATATAATTAACCCTCCGAATTTAAAGCGCCCATCGTAAATGACACATTAGGGCCAATACAAATAACTCTCCGAATTTGCAGCGCCCTTCGGGCACGACACGTTTGGGCCGATTCAGCCTCCGAATTCAGAGCGCCCTTCGTGAATCACGGTTGGGCTAATACAATTAACCCTCCGAATTTGGACGGCCCTTCGTACATGACACGTTTGGGCCTATTAACCCTCCGAATTTGGAGCGCCCATTGCGAATCACGCTTGGGCCAATATAATTAAACCTCCGAATTTAGAGCGCACTTCGTGAATGACACGTAGGGCCAATACAAATAAGTCACCGAATTTGGAGCGCCCTTCGTGCACGACATGTTTGGACAGATTCAGCCTCCGAATTCGAAGCGCCCTTCGTGAATCATGGTTGGGACAATACAATTAAGCCTCCAAATTTGGACCGCCCTTCTTGCATGGCACGTTTGGGCCAATTAAGGCTCTGAATTCGAAGCGCCCTTCGTGAATCACGCTTGGGCCAACATAATTAACCCACCGACTTCGGAGCAACCTTCGTGCATGACACGTTTGGGCCGATTAAACGTCCAAATTAAGCTTCTGAATTTAGAGCGCCCTTTGTGTAGGACACGTTTGGGCTGATTAAGCCTCCGAATTCGGAGCGCCCTTCGTGAATCACGGTTAGGCCAACACAATTAAGCCTCTGAATTTGGAGCACCAACCGTGCACGACACGTTTAGGCCGATTAAGCCTTCGAATTCGGAGAGCCCTTCGTGAATCATGCTTGGGCCAATACAATTAAGTCTCCGAATTCGGAGCGCCATTCGTGCACGATATGTTCGGGCCGATTAAGCCTCCAAATTCAAAGCGCCCTTCATGAATCTCGGTTGGGCCAATACAATTAAGCCTCCGAATTTAGAGCGCCCTTCATGCATGACACGTTTGGGCCGATTAAGCCTCCGAATTCAGAACGCCCTTTGTGAATCACGCTTGGGCCAATATAATTAACCCTCCGAATTTAGAACGCCCATCGTGAATGACACGCTAGGGCCAATATAAATAAGTCTCCGAATTTGGAGCGCCCTTCGTGCACGACACGTTTGGGCTGACTCAGCCTCCGAATTTGGAGCGCCCTTCATGAATCACGATTGGGCCAATACAATTAAGCCTCCGAATTTGGAGCACCCTTCGTGCATGACACATTTGGTCCGATTAGGCCTTCAAATTTAGAGTGCCCTTCAAGAATGACACGTTGGGGCCAATACAAATAAGTCTCCGAATTTGGAGCGTGTTTCATGCATGACACGTTTGGGCCAATTCAGCCTGCGAATTTGGAGCGCCTTCGTGAATCACGGTTGGACCAATACAATTAAGCCTCTGAATTTGGAGCGCCCTTCTTGCATGACACGTTTGGGTCGATTAAGCCTCCGAATTCGGAGCGCCCGTCGTGAATCACGCTTGGGCCAATATAATTTACCCTTCAAATTTGGAGCGACCTTCGCGCATGACACGTTTTGGCCAATTAAGTGTCCGAATTAAGCCTCTGAATTTAGATCGCCCATTGTGCAGCACACGTTTGGGCCGATTAAGCCTCCGAATTCGGAGCACCCTTCATGTATCACAGTTGGGCCAATACAATTAAGCCTCCAAATTTGGAGCGTCATTCGTTCATGACACGTTTGGGCCGATTAAGCCTCCGAATTTAGAGAGCCCTTCGTGAATCACGCTTGGGCCAATGCAATTATGTCTCCGAATTTGGAGCGCCCTTCATGCACGACACGTTTGGGCCGATTAAGCCTCTGAATTCAAAGCGCCCTTCGTGAATCACGATTAGGCCAATACAATTAAACCTCTGAAATTAGAGCGCCCTTCGTGCCTGACACATTTGGGCCAATTAAGCCTCTGAATTTGGAGCGCCCTTCGCCAATCACGCTTTGGCCAATATAATTAACCCTTCGAATTTTGAGCACCCTTTGTGAATAACACGTTGGGGCCAATACAAATAAGTCTCCAAATTCGGAGCGCCCTTCGTAAACGACACGTCTAGGCTGATTTAGCCTCTGAATTCGGAGCGCCCTTCGTGAATCACAGTTGGGCCAATGCAATTAAGCCTCTGAATTTGGAGAGCCCGTCGTGCATGACATGTTTGGGCCGATTAAGCCTCTGAATTCGAAGCGCCCATCGTGAATCACGCTTGGGCCATTATAATTAACCCTCCGAATTTGGAGTGCCCATCGTGAATGACACATTGGAGCCAATACAAATACGTCTTCGAATTTAGGGCGACGTTCGTGCACGACCCGTTTTGGCTGATTCACCCTCCGAATTCAGAGCGCCTTTCATGAATCACAGTTGGGCCAATACAATTAAGCCTCTGAATTTGGAGCGCCCTTTGTGCATGACACGTTTGGGCCGATTAAGCCGCCGAATTCGGAGCGCCCATTGTGAATCATGCTTGGGCGAGTATAATTAGCACTCCGAATTTAGAGCGCCCTTCGTGAATGACACATTGGGCCCAATACAAATAAGTCTCTGAATTTGGAGCGCCTTTCGTGCACGGCACGTTTAGGCCGATTCAACCTCCGAATTCATAATGCCCTTCATGAATCTTGGTTGGGCCAATATAATTAATCCTCTGAATTTGGAGCGCCCTTCTTGCATGACACGTTTGGGTCGATTAAGCCTCCAAATTTAGAGCGCCCTTCGTGAAACACGCTTAGGCCAATATAATTAACCCTCTGAATTTGGAGCGACCTTTGTGCATAACAGGTGTGGGTCGATTAAGCATCTGAATTATACCTCCTAATTTGGACACGTTTGGGCCGATTAAGCCTCCGAATTCGGAGCACCCTTTGTGAATCACGGTTGAGCCAATACAATTAAGCCTTCGAATTTGGAGCGTCATTCTTACACGACACGTTTGGGCCGATTAAGCCACCAAATTCGGAGAGCCCTTCATGAATCACGCTTAGGTCAATACAATTAAGTCTCCAAATTTGGAGCGCCCTTCGTGCACGACACGTTTGGGCCGATTAAGCTCTGAATTCAGAGGGCCCTTTGTGAATCACGGTTGGGCCAATTCAATTAAGCCACGGAATTTAGGGCGCCCTTCATGCATGACATGTTTGGGCCGATTAAGCCTCCGAATTCAGGGCGCCCTTCGTGAATCGTGCTTGGGCCAATATAATTAACCCTCCGAATTTGGAGCGGCCTTCGTGAATGACACGTTGGGGCCAATACAAATAAGTCTCCGAATTTAGAGCGCCCTTCGTGCTCGACACATTTGGGCCGATTCAGCATCCGAATTCGGAGCGCCCTTCGTGAATCACGGTTGGGCCAATTCAATTAAGCCTCAGAATTTGGAGCGCCTTTTGTGTATGACACGTTTGGGCCGATTAAGCCTCCGAATTCGGAGTGCCCTTTGTGAATCACGTTTGGGCCAATGTAATTAACCCTCCGAATTTGGAACGCCCTTCGTGAATGACACGTTGGGGCCAATACAAATATGTCTCCGAATTTGGAGCGCCCTTCGTGCACGACACGTTTGGGCCGATTCAACCTTCGAATTCGAAGTGCCCTTTGAGAATCATGGTTGGGCCAATACAATTAAGCCTCCGAATTTGGAGCGCCCTTCTTGCATGACATGTTTTAGCCGATTAAGCCTCCGAATTTGGAGCGCCCTTCGTGAATCACGCTTAAGCCAATATAGTTAACCCACCGAATTTGGAGCGACCTTCGTGCATGGCACGTTTGGGCCGATTAAGCGTCCGAATTAAGCCTGCGAATTTAGAGCATTGTTTGTGCAGGACACATTTGGGCCGACTAAGCCTCCGAATTCGGAGCACCCTTCTTGAATCACGGTTGGGCCAGTACCATTAAGCCTCCAAATTTGGAACGACAATCGTACACGACACATTTGGGCCGATTAAGCCTCCGAATTTGGAGAGCCCTTCGTGAATCACGCTTGGGCCAATAAAATTAAGTCTCCGAATTTGGAGCGTCATTCGTGCACGACACGTTCGGGCCAATTAAGCCTCCGAATTAAGAGCGCCCTTCGTGAATCACGATTGGGCCAATACAATTAAGCCTCCAAATTTAGAGCGCCCTTCGTGCATGACACATTTGGGCCGATTAAGCCTCCGCATTCAGAGTGCCCTTTGTGAATCACGCTTGGGCCAATATAATTAACCCTCCGAATTTAGAGCGCCCATCATGAATGACACGTTGGGGCCAATACAAATAAGTCTCTAAATTTGGAATGCCCTTCGTGCACGACACGTTTGGGCTAACTCAGCCTTCGAATTTGGAGTGCCCTTCGTGAATCACGGTTGGGCCAATAAAATTAAGCCTCCGAATTTGAAGCGCCCTTCGTGCACGACACGTTCGGGCCGATTAATCCTCCGAATTCAAAGCGCCCTTCGTGAATCACGCTTGGGCCAATATAATTAACCCTCCGAATTTAGAGCGCCTTTCGTGAATGACACGTTGGGGCCAATACAAATAAGTCTCCGAATTTGGAGCACCCTTTCGTGCACGACATGTTTGGGCCGATTCAGCCTCCGAATTTGGAGTGTCATTCGTGAATCACGGTTGGACCAGTACAATTAAGCCTTTGATTTTGGAGCGCCCTTCTTGCATGACACGTTTGGGTCGATTAAGCCTCCGAATTCGGAGTGCCCGTCGTGAATCACGCTTGGGCCAATATAATTAACCCTCCATATTTGGAGCGACCTTCGCGCATGACAAGTTTGGGCCGATTAAGCTTCTGAATTAAGCCTTCGAATTTAGATCACCCTTTGTGTAGCACACGTTTGGGCCGATTAAGCCTCCGAATTTGGAGCGCCCTTCGTGAATCACGGTTGGGCCAATACAATTAAGCCTCCAAATTTGGCGCGTCATTCGTGCACGACACGTTTGGTCCAATTAAGCCTCCGAATGTAGAGAGCCCATCGTGAACCACGCGTGGGCCAATACAATTAAGTCTCCGAATTTGGAGTGCCCTTCGTGAATCACGATTGGGCCAATACAATTAAGCCTCTGAAATTAGAGTGCCCTTCGTGCCTGACACATTTGGGCCGATTAAGCCTCTGAATTCAGAGTGCCCTTCGTGAATCACACTTGGGCCAATATAATTAACCCTTCGAATTTAGAGCGCCCTTCGTGAATGACACGTTGGGGCCAATACAAATAAGTCTCCGCATTTGGAGCGCCCTTCGTGCACGACATGTTTGGGCTGATTCAGCCTCCGAATTCGAAGGGCCCTTCGTGAATCATGGTTGGGCCAATACAATTAAGCCTCCGAATTTGGAGCGCCCTTCGTGCATGACACGTTTGGGCCGATTAAGCCTCCGAATTCGAAACGCCCTATGTTAATCACGCTTGGGCCAATAATTAACCCTTCGAATTTGGAGTGCCATCGTGAATGACACGTTGGGGCCAATACAAATACGTCTCCGAATTTGGAGCGACCTTCGTGCACGACATATTTGGGCTAATTCACTCTCCGAATTCGGAGCGCCCTTCGTAAATCACGGTTAGGCCAATACAATTAAGCCTCTGTATTTGGAGCGCCCTTTGTGCATGACACGTTTGGGCTAATTAAGCCTCCGAATTCGGAGCGCCCTTTGTGAAACACGCTTGGGCCAATATAATTAACCCTCTGAATTTAGAGGGCCCTTCGTGAATGACACGTTGGGGCCAATACAAATAAGTCTCCGAATTTGGAGCGTGTTTCGTCCACGACACATTTAGGTCGATTCAGCCTCCGAATTCAAAGCGCCCTTCGTGAATCATGGTTGGACCAATATAATTAAGCCTCCGAATTTTGAGCGCCCTTCTTGCATGACATGTTTGGGTCGATTAAGCCTCCGAATTCGAAGCGCCCTTCATGAATCACGCTTGGGCCAATATAATTAACCCTCTGAATTTTGAGCGACCTTCATGCATGACACGTGTGGGCCGATTAAGCGTCCAAATTAAGCCTCCCAATTTGGAGCGCCCTTTGTGCAGGACACGTTTGGGCCGATTAAGCCTCCGAATTCAGAGCGCCCTTTGTGAATCACAGTTGGGCCAATACAATTAAGCCTCCGAATTTGGAGCGTTGTTCGAGCACAACACGTTTGGGTCGATTAAGCCTCCAAATTCGGAGATCCTTTCGTGAATCACGCTTGGGCCAATACAATTAAGTCTTCAAATTTGGAGCATCCTTCGTGCACGACACATTTGGGCCGATTAAGCCTCCGAATTCAGAGCGCCCTTCGTGAATCACGGTTGGGCCAATACAATTAAGCCACTGAATTTAGGGTGCCCTTCATGCATGACACGTTTGGGCCGATTAAGCCTCCGAATTCGGAGCGCCCTTTGTGAATCATACTTGGGCCAATATAGTTAACCCTCCGAATTTGGAGCGCCCTTTGTGAATGACATGTTGGGGCCAATATAAATAAGTCTTCGAATTTGGAGCGCCCTTCGTGCACGACACATTTGGGCCGATTCAGCCTCCAAATTCAAAGCGCCCTTCGTGAATCACGGTTGGGCCAATTCAATTAAGCCTCTGAATTTGGAGCGCCTTTTGTGTATGACATGTTTGGGCCGATTAAGCCTCCGAATTCGGAGCGCCCTTCGTGAATCATGCTTGGGCCATTATGATTAACCCTCCGAATTTGGAACGCCCTTCGTAAATGACACGTTGGGGCCAATACAAATAAGTCTCCAAATTTGGAGCGCCCTTCGTGCACGAGACGTTTGGGCCAATTTGGCCTCCGAATTCAAAGCGCCCTTCGTGAATCACGATTGGGCCAATACAATTAAGCCTTTGAATTTAGAGCACCCTTCGTGCATGACACGTTTGGGCCGATTATGCCTCTGAATTCGGAGCGCCCTTCGTGAATCACGCTTGGGCCAATATAATTAACCCTCTGAATTTGGAGCGCCCTTCATGAATGTCACGTTGGGGCCAATACAAATAAGCCTCTGAATTTGGGGCGCCTTTCGTGCATGTCATGCTTCGGCCAATTAAGCCTCCGAATTTAGAGCGCCCTTCGTAACGCTTGGGCTAATACAAATAATCCTCCAGATTCAAAGCACCCTCAATGACGTTTGGGCCGATTAAGCCTTCGAATTCGGAGCTTCTTTCAGGGATATTACGATCGACGTAAAGTATTAGACAACTAGATTGGCAAGGAAGATTGATTACTTTCTACAAACATCAGATAAACTAGTATTTATTTTCAGTAAAGAAATTACACTCATGGAGACATTCAGAATAATATGTTTTATTCAATAAGTACATAACTTTACAACAAAACAAAAAAATACATCAAAATTATTCAGCTCTGCCCTCGTCATCAGTCTTCTCAGCTTTTAAAGCCTCGAACGAAAAAGTATAACTCTGATATAAGGGTGATGTCGGATCAACGCCCGCGGCCTGAAGAGCCTTAGTCCATCCATGCTTAAATTTGCGATTTTCGTATTGACAGACCTCCTCGGCTAGTTTCTCCTTTGTCTTCTCTATTCCAATTTTACGGCCCTCATGGAAGCCTTTCTTGTAGGACCTGGCCTTGGTAGATTCTATTGCGAACATACTGGCCGTCTCTCGGTCGGCAATCGCGTGATCTAGAATTCGGCGATTTACTCGATCCACGACAATCGGATTCACTTAACTCGCCGAATGAGTCTCAGAGAGGGTAGCTTTCTTCAGCTCATTTTTAGCCCTCTCCACACGGGCTTGCAAGCTCTGAATGCAAGCATCCCTTTGCTCTATCTCTCTTCGCGTGGCACGCAGGCGCATGCTAATTTCATAGGAGGTATACAAACCCTTTACTGCTCTATGAACACCCTCCCGAAAAATTTCATAATCAGCCCGGCCGACCATGGACTGCTGAACTTTTAGCGAAAAAATTTGTCGAGCAAACTTGACTACTATATTTGGGTCACGAATAATGGAATCTGCCTCCGTCATCGGTTTGTTCCAAACAAAAATCGAGAAACTCAACGGGCGCGGTGTCGCACTGGCTTCACCTTTCGAACGAGGGGAGTTACCTCATTGTTGTCTTTCCTTTCTGGGTGACCTACTTTGGTGACATGGGGATTGGTGTTTCTCACGCTCCCTCGACACCTTACTCCCTATGCGCGTAGGCTCGCCACCTCAGTTCATCTCTGCGTCCAGCTCCGCGATTGTCATACCTTCCCCTCTGCTATTAAAGAATGGTCTCCTTGCCATCCACGGTCGTCCACACTTCTTTTTTCCTCTCCCGATTTGTTGGATTCAAACGCAACAATGGAGCCTCCGCACACGCAGCCCCCGCCCCATTTATTGATTATAGGGGCAGCACTCCCGAGGCAATCTCATCAATGCTCACATTCAAGGCCTTGCGCCGAAAGGTTCATATACCCCAGCCATTATTTGGCGTTCTAGTTCATTCCTTAACTGGGGCAAGGGCAGATTCGTTAATCTAATCAGCTAAGTTTCAAGGCCTTACGCTAATAGGTTCATATGCCCCAGCCATTCCATGAACCACCGATATTCGGCGTTTCACTTCATTCCTTAACTGGGGCAAGGGCAGATTCGTTAATCTAATCGGCTAAATTTCAAGGCCTTACGTCGATAGGTTCATATGCCCCATCCATTCCATGAACCACCGATATTCGGCACTCCAGTTCATTCCTTAACTGGGGCAAGGGAAGATTCATTAATCTTATCGGCTAAATTTCATGGCCTTGCGCCGATAGGTTCATATACCCCAGTCATTCCATGAACCACCGATATCCGGCATTCCGGTTCATTCCTTAACTGGGGCAAGGACAGATTCGTTAATCTAATTAGCTAAATTTCAAGGCCTTATGCCGATAGGTTCATATGCCCCAACCATTCCATGAACCACCGATATTCGGCGTTCCAGTTCATTCCTTAACTGGGGCAAGGATAGATTCATTAATCTAATCAGCTAATTTTCAAGGCCTTGCGCCGATAGGTTCATGTGCCCCAGCCATTCCATGAACCACCGATATTCGGCGTTCCAGTTCATTCCTTAACTGGGGCAAGGGCAGATTCGTTAATCTTAATGGCTAATGATTTTCTAAATTTAAAGGCCTTGCGCCGATTGGTTCATGTGCCCCAGCCACTCCATGAACCACCGATATTCGGCATTCAAGTTCATTCATTGGCTAGGGCAAGGGCATATTCATTAATTCATTCAGCTAAATTGAAAGATACACAGTTATCTAATCGGTAGATATTTAATCGGATGTTTAATTTACTCATGATCTTACATCCTATTAGATTAATAGCTAGCACACACAACAGACAGTAGTGAAAAGCAAAAGAAATTTTCATTAATAAATTGAGTACAGATAGTAGTCATTTTACACATGAAAATTACCCTAAAACTCTTTGCCTTCTCTGCCTCGACATCAGCTCTTGCGCTCTCCTCCGTCACTCTCGCCGACTCAGATTCGGCACTTTGAGAGGCCTCCACGGCCTTGTTCTTCTCATTTTTTATTTTGACTTTCAACAAGCAGATCTGTTCAATAGCATCATGTTAACGGCGGCCGATCTTGGCTAACCTGTCTGCTGTCTGCAAAGCAAGGAATTAGAGTTAAGTCATAATAAAAAATAAAAATATATATATAGGCGGAAGACTACAGATAAGGTTAAGTCACATACCAATATGGCCAATTGAGCGGCTAAGGCAATTGACAGCAAATCTGGCTCTGCCCGAAAAGTCGCTCTGTCAACCGGCAGGGAAATTAAGGAAGCCATGCTCAGGGCCACAGCCGGATCTTTCAGAGCCGACACATTGGATGCAATCGGCACATTCTTTATCCTTGGTTGGACGATGAATGGCACGATCGAGTCTGAGTCCGACTCCGACTCCTCCAAGCGCGGCCATTTATCGGTAAGTGCTTCCTCAGGGTTGGCTTTGCACTCAGCGGGACATTTTTCTCCCCTCTGCTCGGCCTCCTGATCCAACTATTCAATAATTTGTTCTATCTCGACCGTTTCAACCTGGGTCGTCTCAACTTGCTCCATTTCGGTATCCGGTAGAGAAGACTCAGCCACGGTAATAGGGGGAAGATCGGATCGGGTAGTCTCAGCCCTTATCCGGGTGGCCATTCGTTTGGTATTTTTCCTCCTAGCCATCTACGTTAGCGACTCCCCAACCATGTTGTCAGGGTACACGCCGAGAAAGTCCCCTAAGTCAGTAAAACTGTCTTCAAAGAGGCTTCCCCTCGGCCAAAAGTAGATGGAGGGTTGGATTGATCAAGGTCGGCTTCTTCAAAAGCCAAGTTCAGAGCCTCGTCAACTTCGACTTCCGAAGTGGACTAATTAGGTTGTTCGGCTACTTCCTCGGCTACTGGTTCTTCTGCCTGCTCTGAGTTAGAAACTTCCAAACCAATCTGCCTGAGGTTTTTGAAGTTGGGAAAGATAAGAGCTGTGAGCTGTTGTTCGCCCCTTGGAATCGGAATATTTTCTGCGGCCGAAAATGTTGCGTAAGTTGGCTCGTATCTGAGAAGTATATGAGCCGCCCTCCCTTGTTTCTAGAGGTTTGGACGGCCAAAAAACTGGAGTGCGGTTTTGATTTCCACAAGCACAGCATCGTCGGCCGAAACGAGAACTTTCTTCAAATCGTTTCCTGCATAAATAAAACGGTAAGTACACTATGGGAAAGTCGATTAAAGATATATCAAATACATGTAAGAAGCTTTACGGCCACTTGGTTCACCTTTTCATCTAGGCACAGGATCTAGGCGATCTTCGCCCTCGCCGAATTCTCAGTTGCTTGGACAACGACCATAACATCATCAACTCACTTGCTAGAGCTGGCAAGCATAGTCACCAAATGATGGTCGGTGTCCTTAGCCCTGAGAAAGTAGTGCCCTTGCCGGCCAGAAGATTTGGCCAAGGCATAGCAATGCCGAATAGCACGAATACCAAGATTGATCCTAAGGCATCGGTTCAACTCTACAATTCCCATTACGATTCGGTAAAAATTTACATTAGGTTGGGAAGCGATTAAACCCCAGTGGCGAAGGACGGTCCTTAGAAATGGATGAAGGGGGGAACGGACTCTGCCCTCAGCAATTGATAAGAAAGGAAAGATGATTGTACTCTCATCAGTCATCTCCATATCAAGTGTGCTCTCTGCCACAAGTGACAGGTGGACGTCGTCAAGAATGGCAAAATGGCGTCGAAAACCAGTGACTCAATCCACAGAAAGAAGGGCTTTCAAATGTTTAGCCATCCTAACCAGTTTAGGGAGTATGCTAAACTAAAAACAAGCAAGGAAATCGGATTCAAAATAGGGGAAAAGGGAACTTACAAGAAGCAGAGAAGACAATGAGAAACGGAAGGAAGTTATAGAGGTCGCAAAATGAAGGTGTTATACTGAGAGGCGAATAGAAAACTTTGAGTATTCAAAAACATACATTCGAAGGGACAGAGTTTTAAATCACATTAAATGAAAGAAGCGTACGAAGGGATGGGAAATCGTAATGATGTTTAAAAAGCGTATGCATTCTGACACTTGCGTTGGAATAAGGTTAACTGCCGAATTTTAGTTGACTTTTCAAGTCTGAAACCAAACACGCAGACTAACTGGTGTTAGTGGGATGTTTGAGGGGCAATTGTGGGAGTGAAATAATGGTGACGGTGGAGATGCGGGGTACACTTGGAAAATCGGGATACATATATTATATTCGGCTCCGTACTGTACGATCCAAAAGCCGCATATCTAATCGGCCAAAGAACCAGTTGAACAAAAAGCCGAGTGAGAATTGGTATACAACAGAAGGGGCCGAATAAGCAATTACACGATGGATTAAGAGTGGGCCCGACCCTGGGGCCCAAAAAGGAATATAGATAGAGCAGCATCAACCGAAGAAAGGTATGTGAGAATAGATCCAAAAAACTTAAGCCTCAAGCAAACAATAGACTTACACTAACTTGTCCGTCAGAGTGCTAATTCTGGCACCCCTGACTGGAGTGTTAATCCCTTTTCCAAGTGACGATCAGAGGATCAAGGATGTGCTTCAGGATCCTAGAGTATTTCCAAACCTACCTCCCCACACCTGACAAGTTTCAGCTGAAAAACGATAGCTTTTGAAGTCAAGCGAGGCCCATTAGCTGCAAGATGTCTGAGAATAACCGCAAATGGACCATGGGATCCCCAAAGCCATCGAACAGATCTATGTGTGGCATTTTGCATCTATCTAGCGGAGTTACAGCGGAGTCAGTATATCCATTTTTGATGTCAGAGATTGAGTTCACACCCTATGCCCAATTGAGAAGCTTCTCCAGCTTGTTGACCTTTAGTACAGTCGGGTTAACTTCGAATTCAAACGGTGCATTAGTTTGGTACACTAGTGCCTTGGAGGCTTGAGGTGGGATGGGGTCTACCGAGTTGCCCTGATTCTCAGCCTGAGCATTAGCAGTGATTCCGAGTGCTGGGATACCCACTGGAGGTGCATGGGAAGCAAAAGCCAGTACTTGTTGTGGTTGCTGTTGCTGCAGTTTGTTTATCACTTCGGCTTGATAGGTTGTAACTTCAGCTTGGCGAACAGCATCTTGTTGTATGGTTTCCACTGTTTGTTGGAGATGACGGATCAAGTCCTCCATACTGGCTACAGGGTATTGAGTCATTTGAACAGGCGAGTGATCTCTTGCTGGCCTGGATATAGAAGATTGTCCCTGACTGAATGCACGTGTTTGTTGCACTGGTGAATTATGCCTAACCCTCCTCCGTCTAGTAATTGGTAGGAGCAACGCAAACATAGGTTGTCCCCTGACAAGATCCCCGGATCTGTAAAGTCTTCTAACAGGTACAGAGTGCTTGGGAGGTAACGGGACTGTCTAAAGCAATTGTGATAAACTACCTTGCAAAAATAAATAAAGCAAAAAGAAAACGAAAATCATAAATCGCACAGCACCTCAGCTCAGATGTGAACAAGACACAGTTGTAATCAAAAGCTGTAGCACTGTACTCAACACTAAATTCTGCCCCCAAATTTGATACCCAAACTTGCAACTGATATGCACATTCTTGTAGAGTTTCACTCTAAAAGCACATACCAGTTAAGTGAGAGCCAAAACACCCCTATGAGGGAGTAGGGTTTCCCTGTCCTAGTTTTGTCAAAAACTAGGGTTCGCTATTCAAGCAAAGTGGTTTCACACAATCCTGGATTTGGGTAAGCAACCTATCCTAGTTTGGAACAATCTCTATGGCTTTCAAAATACAACTAGGCCAAATGGTCAAAAAGGGTACCTCAGCAACACTACCTAATATACCTCTCATACTGTAGACACCCCATTTTGACCAGCCCTAAGACTGGGGCGCTTTCTTTTGATTACCCGATGATGACAATTAGAATGTGTTTCTCACAAAATCCTCAGTGAGAGAGATGGAATTTGAACTTTAATCCCATCCTTTACACATTTTTTTGGCCAAACTATTTTAGACCTTAAAACCCTCTTTTCAAAATATTTTTTATTTAAATGTTTTTACGATGTTCCGAGGCTCCCATTTCGATTAAAATATTACACTTTTCAGTAAACCGAGTAAGGACAAAGTGGAAATAAATGGAAGAGAGGTGAAATCTTTGAGAAATATTTAAAAACATCTTGTTTATAGGTTTGGATTTGAAGAAAATAGGAGGGGATGAAAGAAAACTAGTTTAGGAAAAGAATGAGCATCAAATCATAAAGAAGGAAATGAACAGCCCTCACTAAATTAGGCATATCTCTTTGTACACTAAGAATTTAAATGTGAAACCATCGCCATTGGAAGTTAGACTTCTAGGGGCTTCAATTTGGACCCAAGAATCACCTTAAACCGAGTCTGGATAAGGGAGATATGCCCGTTTGAAGTTGGGCTTACGATCAGATTTTGTTGACCTAAAATGAACAGGCTTCACTAAATTAGCCATATCTCTTTGTACACTTGGAATTTAAATGTGAGACCACCTCCATTGGAAATTAGACTTCCGAGGCTTGAATTTAGACCCAAGAATCACCTTAAACGGAGTCCAGATAAGAGAGATATGCCTTTTTGAAGTTGGGCTTAAGAGAAGATTTTATTGAACCAGCCCAAAATAGCATCAAACCCGTTTTTTTTTTTTTTTTTTTTTTTTTGGTTCGGTTGGGACACCTCATTAACTCATTTTCTGATATATTCACCACCAAATATATATACACTCAACCTCCATTACCTAAGGCTTGATCCATTAGAGATAATGCTCCACTTTTGTCTCCCATTAGCTCCATTAGTGCTCCATTAGCTTCAATATCTTCCTTTTGTCTTCCACCTTGTCTTCCACCATTTCTCTACTTGCTTAACCTTTCTTAGCCTATATATATACATCATATTGTTGAGAGAAGCAAGAGGATAGATTAAGGAGAAAATATTTGAGCTAGAGAAAAGAGGAAGAAAAGAGAGAAAAGTTGAGTTGTTTGAGCTAAACACACTTCTATCTTCCAAAACACTTCCAAGCTTTCATAGCTACTGAAATTCCTCATTTCCATACACCAAAACCATCCAAAAAATTCTGATATAGCCAAAGATCAATTGCCTTGATCATAAGAAAGAGTGTTTCGTGATTGAAAGTGAGAAAAAAATAGAGAGTTAGCCACTTTCCATAAACTCCATAATTTCAAATTGAAGATTTGAGAACACACTTCCTACACTTGAGGGTGATCAAGAGAGAGTTTGTGAACTAAGGAGTTTATCCTTTCCTTGGAAGGTGAATTTCACAAACCTTTCATTTTCTTGCATTTCTTACTTATTTTGATATATTGTATATTGTGGATATATTGTATATTGTTGTAATATGTTGTTTTTTTTTTTTTTTTTTTAGTTTTGATTTGTGGCTTTCCATACTTGTGATCACCTCTGCAACCTCCCTCATTTCTTGGCTTTTGCTTTGCTTTGAAAGTAAGTTCAAACTAGTTGCCTGTTTTAAGCTTGAGATTGAGGTCTTATGCTTAATGGTTTAATCCCTTTGGGGGTTCATTACCAACGGCATGAAACCTCTCTCATGCCTAAAACAACTCTTGGTTTGGTGCTTCTTTCCATTAGAGGACTTAAAGCTCACCTTTGGACTTAATGAATTAAAGAGTGGAAAGGTAATAAAAAGGGATAATAAAATTGGACTAAAAGAGGTACAAGATAATAAAATTGAGTTGGGTTCAATCAGACGTCATATTGAACCCATTGTCTTTTTTTTTATACTTATTTTGCTCTTTTGCTTTGATTTCTTGTTATATTGTATATTGTTGTATATTGTTATATTTTATACTTATGTTGAGACTCCCATAGATATTGTTTTTAGTTCTATTATTATTGTTGAAATCTAGGAAAACAAAATTTGGCCGAGCCTATCGAGCTACCTAGCCCATTAGGTGGCCGGGTAGCCACCTAAAAGTACATCATCGCTCCCGCAACCTTCATGACCGTGCCTGTAACCTCTAGGCAAAACCGGGCAACCTTTCGACGTTAAGAAGATCAACCTCCGCCACTTTCTTATGTTTATTTTATTTTGAGTGTTTGTGACGATTTTTATATTATGTTGTAATATTTATTCATCTCCTTCGAATTTGTAATATTTAAAATGTTGTAAGAATTCCTCGCCCCGCTTCTTTCTATCCCACTCTTTTACTTGCTTTCTTTATTTGTGACTATGCATCGTATTTTGTTTTTCATTATATCCATACTTTGCATCCATGTTTCATGCATCTTGATTCGACTAGGTTTGCATTTGTGAATTTAATCAATTCCTATGTGATTATGTGCGCTACCTCATTTTTTGAGATGATTAACGTGTCATATATTAGAAGCTGAATCTTTAGTTGCATCTCATGAGTGAATTGCATTAAGATTTTCTATATAAGATCATGCATATTTTACTAACTTTGTTTTGTAGTTGTTCGCCAGACGTCGGTAAATATGTGAGTTTTTATGCTTTAGCATCCTGCTTGTGTGTGTTTTTTTATTATGTTTAAGCATCCTACCATGTGGCTACTTGCTTACTTGATCTAACTATATGAATGCCAGTGGATGGAGGTTGTGTACTTAATTTGGAATGATGTTGATTTTTTTATGTTTGTAACTCAATTTATTTGGGTTGTACATCTTCAAAACTTTTTTCAAAATACATGAAATCAAATTATTCCAAAATGAATAGCATAGTCTATACTTGTATGATTCACATAGTAAATTTTAGGATTTATTAAATAAACTGGAACAAGGACATATAATGTAAATAAGAATCACATCATGATTAGTAGAGGCGGATCTTTGATCGGGCGAGTGGGGTGTTCAATTCATGGCCTTCCCCTCTCGTACCTAAGTTCCCGAGCCGAGACACTTTGGTGATGACAGACTAACGGCCTTTGGCATGAGTCACGGGTTTCCTAAATTTTCCAAAACAAAATATTCAGGTGGCGACTCTGTAAATCTGGCAAAGCAGTCCATTTTTGGCATTTGATTCAAAACATCTATTTTTCCAAAAGAATTGTCGGATTTGGACTCTTTTGTGTTTTTACTGTTTTACATTGCACTTGTGAAATAAGATTCAGAACCACGAGAGTTCGACATTGTAGGGCTTATTCGCCTTCCGAAAGGAGGTGCGAAAAAGTCGAGCTACAGTTTTTGGCGAGTCTGCTGGAGAAATTTAGAGAACTTGACTCGAACTTCATGATGTGAAATTTTATCTATCTATATATGTTCTTTGCATTGCATTTGCATTGGTGTACCTAAGTTACTGTGTTTGCTGCCTGCTATTCCTGAACGGTTTGCTGGAGGCTCGCCCAAAAGGCTTGCCAAAAGGCTAACCAGTTGCAGGCTCTGCCACGATGGGAACACAACCCTTGGATCTGGACTACCGTTGTACCGTTTGATCATCCTTTCACTTCTCGGTGTTAGGTGTGAGAGGTATATTAGGTAATCTTACTGAGGTACCCTTTTTGACCATTCGGCCTAGTTACATATAATGAAGCTATAGTGACTTTTCCAAACTAGGACAAGATGCTCACCCGAAATTCAGGATTGTATGAAACCGCTCTGTTTGAAATAGTGCAGCCTAGATCATGCCAAAAATCTAGGATAGGGTAACCCTATCCCCCTCATATTGGTGTTTTGGCTCTTTTACTTGATATATGCTTTTATAGTGAGACTAGACAGAATGGTTCATATTAGTATAAGTTTGAGAACAAAGTTTAGTGGGGATTTTAGTTTAGCTATGATTGTGGAGAATTGGGGCCGAAGTGCTGTCCGGTTTTTTATTATTGTTTTTCTTTTCTTTCTTTTTGCTAGGTAGTTTACCATCATAGCTTCAGAAAGACCCAATATTCCCCAAGTTGTGTGGACTCATTCTGTTAGGCTTTGCAAAATTCAAGACCTTGTTGGTGGTCAGCCAATGTTAGTCTCTCTCCCACCGGTCACTCGACGAAGAAAGAACAAACAGGCATCAGCACCAATACAAAGTACTCCACAAACACCTATTCATACCCGCAATTCACCAGTATCTCACCCACCTATAAAAATGGCATAGAACACAGAAGAAATTGTTGCCATGATGGCAACTTTGAGAACCATGGATCAAAGGTTGGCTGCACAAGATGAAATCATCGCCGATCTGCGATGCCCATCTGGGGCATCAGCATCTACAGTGCATCCAATCCCGGTTACTTAGCCGAATCCCAATCCCCTTCCACCAATGGAAAATCCCCAAGTCCCGGGTCCCCGGGAGATATTTCCGCAGGCTCCAACTTATAGACCCTCGGCACAGCCCCCATGGGAAACTTCTTCCCTTTGACATTAACGATATTCCAGCTATGATAAAAATTGCTAGGCTAGTGAAAGCGCTGAAAAAATCCCAAGGCTTCAATTCCATTCCGGATATTGAAGACGGGTACACAAGGCTTTGTTCAGATTACCAAAAAGGTTTAAGATGCCCCGCAACAATAGATTTGATGGAAATGGGGATCCAATTGTACATGTCTGCCTGTTTTGGATGTTCTGAGGCCTATGGGTCTTTCTCGTGTTCAAAAATTGTCATTGTTCGGGAGAACTTTGTCTGATGTAGCAGCCATTTGGTATGCTAAATTGGAAGACTCTACTAAGTGAAATTGGGAAGAGCTATCTGAAGGGTTCGTGAACCAATACTCTTATAACACTCAGATAGAGGTAACCATCAGTGAGTTAGAGGCCACTACCCAAAACCCCAAAGAATCTTTTATCGATTTTGTTGCCAGGTGGAGAGCCAAGGCAACCCAGATGACAAATAGGCCTTCCGAAAGAGAGCAAGTTCGGCTGGTAGTCTTGAATCTCGAGCCTGATCTGCTACAAAGAATGATATTGGCACCATTGTCTAAATTTGCTTCACTACATGAGTTGGGGGTCCAAATTGGAAGTGCATTCCAAAAGGAGATCATCCACAGAACTAGTGAACCTGCAAAAAGACCATTCACCAGGAATACCAATGCTGGTGATAGCACCATTCCACGGCCTGCAGATGTCAGTACCGTTATTACATCGGCCAAGATGGCCAATCCCTTCATTGCTGCCACAACCTCACAACCTTCATAAAGTACTGGTCCATCTTGCAATCGAAGAATGTTTACTCTCCTCCATATGACCCCGACCCACGCCCTCAAGCTGTTAATGACAAAGGGACATTTTAAACCTCTCGATCCTCGTCCACTTCCAGACCCATTGCCACCCAAACATGACCCCATTTAGTATTGTATCTTCCACTAACAACATGGCCATCCCACGGACATGTGCTACCGTCTACATCATGAGATCCAAGATCTCATTGACAACAAAATCATCACCCCACCTTCCCAACCAAACATAACAACCAACCCATTTCCTGCACATAATCAAGTCCCTCTGCCCAGAAATATTAACCATATCCATACACTACCACCCACCTTCAACCCTAGCACATATATTCTCTCATCCTACTTACCAAAACCAGAGGTGGTTATTCCAGAAAGCACAGACATGTGCATGTCTGTGGCAGTAAAAATGAAGAGAGAGGAGAATTCACTAGAGGCAGGGTCATCTGTTACCCATGTCATAGAAAAAGGGGCCTCACTTGCCGAGGAATATGGCCCTAGCTTATACATTGTGGCCATTAACCAACCAAAGCCAGTAGTCATACTACCGAATTTCCTCAGCATCAATGCTATCGGGAAGAATGAGCTAGGGTAACGTCAGAATGATTGGCCTGGACAGGGTTTGTATGACTTAGCGAACCTAGAAGTGGATCTAATAGAATTGGAAGAGGATCTGGAGGATCTCTACTCCTTCGAAGAAAAAGATACAAATTATGTGCAGATGGGATGGTGGGATCCAAGCTAGTCAGAAACAAACAATGGGTGGTTTAGCAATGAGGAGGCAAATAAGGTAGAACAAACAAGAGAGATCATGAAAAAAAAGGCTGAGGCAACACCCTTGACTATAAAAGAACAAGTGTTGAAGCAATTCCAACAGGAAAGGATAGAAGAGATCCAAGGGCATCTTGAAACAAGAAAAAGAAAAAGGGAAAGAAAAAGCTGAGTTAACCATAATCACTCAAAAGACTGAATGGAAGCCTAAACAATACTGGGATACAAAAGCCAAAACCATCGTGGAAAAGGAATGGTATGTTGAGAGGTGTGATGTGAACATGCTCCAGGTGAAACCGAACAAAAGTTTGGCCATGACTACAGGGGAGTGGTGGGAAGATAATGATTTGAGTTACGCATACACAGACGAAGGGTGGGACTCTACCCCCGATGATACGTGGTATACAGACGAGATTAATCACATGACCCGGAGTGGTCGGTACTTCAAACCCATAACTTTAGATCAGCCAGAATCCTCTAAAAAAGAGGTTGAGACATCAAAAGAGAAGGATAGTGAAAAAGACTTGGTCTTGAAATAGCTCAAGAAAATTCAAGCTGACATATCAATCTGGGGGATGATAATGGCATCTCGGGAGCATAGGCAGGCACTGTTAGAGGCAATGAACCGAACTAAACAACCTATCGATACCACTGCAGACCAATTGGTATCATTGGTTACATCTGGGGACGTTACGCCAATGATATCTTTTACAGATAAAGAATTACCACCTGAGGGCATTAACCATAACTGTCCTTTATATGTAACCTTGGAAAGTCGAAAGAAATGGATCCCGGTGGTGTTAGTAGATACCGGATCAGCAATTAATGTGTATCCAGTGAGGACTACCTATGTCATCGATTTGAGGCCGATTGACTTTACACCTACAAAAGTGCTGAGAGTTCATAAATCCCGCTCGAGCAAAGGACCAAAATTCTTGGCAGCAAAGGTTTGAAAACTAAGCAACCAACCTATTCCAAACACAACCACTACAATCCAATAACCAAATTTAAAGATGTACAAGGGAAGCAAGACATGAACAACAATACGAAACCATGAAACCCAAGTCCGAAATACGAAATGGGTTGTGTCACTGATCATGGGTACACCACGTCACCCAACAACTGGACCTATCAGCCTAGCCGGCCACTGACACCAACGGTACACCGTCACCTCATGGGCGGAGATTCTTGCTTCGGTGACACAGTCACAAGCGAGAGTTCCCATGTGTGATACGCTTGCACTCAAGTGACAAGTCAACTAGCTCTGATACCATATTGTAATGCCCCGTATTTTATTACTCGGATAACCTTACCAATATTCATTAATTAAGTCCATTTACAAATAACATTTCATCCTTCGATGAAATGATGAATAATTAAATATACATATTCCCTCTCGTTATACAACAATGACATTTATATACAAATAAAAAAAATGCCATGAGGCTTACAATAAAAGAGAGGACACTACTCTTTATAAAAAAAAAAAATAGCACTCAGCCAAATAACAAATGAAGTAGTACAATCCATCAGAAATGGTAAAAACCATTGTTTGATCTTCAAATCCGAAAAGCATTCCCTGTACACATGTACAAGCAGGGGGTGAGCAACCACTAGCTCACCAAACAATCTCATATTAAAACATTAGAAGATATTCTGGTACCAAAATACTCATCCATTTTATACAGTCTTATGAGATGAATGCATATGCCATGTCATGCTCAAAATATTTTTCCCATCTTTTGAAAATCTTAAACACAATGCCATTTTGAAAACACATTAATCCAACAATTTCAATAAAATTCTAAGATGGTAAATACGACTCAGGTAATCCCTAGGCTGGTGTCTACAAGTAGACTATACAAGTACTACCAATTTGTCATTTTTACCAGTATTAACTGGAAGGCTCAACACCTGTAATCTGTCATTTTTACCAGTATTAACTGGAAGGCTCGACACCTGTAATCCGTTATTTTTACCAGTATTAACTGAAAGACTCGACACCTATCATTTACACCACCTTTCAAGACTTACCACCGTATTTACCCCAAAATCATTTCATGAAAACTTCTTTCCCAACATTCCTTTCTCAATGCAAAGTTTTCAAATCAAATTTCAAAGCTCATCATTATCAAATGAATTGATATGCCAATGCAATGATTAATAATACAATGCAATATTTCTTCCACTTTTAATACTTCCACATAATATTCCCATTGTGATTAAAATTCTCATTTCTCATTTCAATATAATTTCTCAAGATGAATATAAATACTTTTATTCTAATTCATCCATGGCACAACAAAATTCTCACACTTAGAGTAATCTCCACAATTTAGTCACTTCAAGACTATATTAACATTTTGAACAACAATTTCCAAAACTTCAACAATTCTCATATTCCATGAAAACCATCATTTATATGTAAACAAATAAACAATTTTTCAAAAATCATTTATTTTGGCACACAAAATAAATATAACAACATCTTCAAAGATTGTCAACATCTTTCTTAAAACCCCCAATTTCTAGGTTTTCTCACCAAAATCACTCATCTTCATTTATTGAAAGAAAGTCACCAAAAAATCTCTCTTCAATCCTCATAGTTCAAAACCCTCAATTTCTATTTAAAAAGGAACAAGAAAGTAAACTCACTTTCAAAAAAAAAACCTCTCATCTTCTTGAATCAACAATCAATTTTCAAAATAAATCAAACGATGATTTCGAAAATCATCTAGATCTTGCAAAAACATATATATAACTCAAAGGAAATCCGTACTTATTAAATGTTACCATTTCTATCTTACTATATCAAAAGTTATGGTATAATCTTAATAACACACTTTTAACCATAACGGACATAACCTTTTAACCAAAACTAATTTAATCGACTAAATTAGTAAGTTTATTATATTAAAAAAATTTCAAATTAATAATACCAAACCTAACTTCACATGGCTCATCCCTCAAACATAACTATATTGCAACATAACCATTTTTCATGCCAAGCTATTTAAAGAGGTAATATTTTTACCAAATTCTCTACCAATAACAATTTCGCAACTTTTTCTAAAATTACTTAACCAACATGATATTTATATCAAAAATTATGAAATATGCCCAATAGTAACATTTTCAAGGTTATGAGTTTGAAAGTCCACATTTCACATTTTTATTTTCATAAGAATGAACACAACTTAATTATCAACATATCATCTTTTATAAAATATCATGAATATAACACTCTTAGAATTTTTAATCCCAAAACAACTCTATAATCTCAACTTAAGCATTTACTCAATATTCATCAACATAAATTTATTTTTCTCAAAAATAAATTCCAAATCAAAGATAAAAAATATTTTAACTTAATATTTCTCAAAATAAATCATCTAATCATAATATGATGTAAATACAATCCATACAACTATTAAAATTAAATTTTCATAGCAACAAAATTTCAACACAAGGTGGTCTTCCTAAATCAACCTCAAAATACCACTTTTCTTAACATTCCAACATAATTATTCTTCCAAAAATTACCTAACAAAAATCTGAAAATATATATATATATATATATATGCAATACCTCTAATAATGATATAGTTTCTCAAAATAACCCTATGTTAGTAATGGACGCCCATGTGGCATGACCATTTGAATTTGAATTTGGAATCCTATCCAAATAGGTTTTGAAATTGAATTCAAACCTATTTAGGATAGCCACTCAAGATATAGATATTATTAGTTTTAACTGATATGGATAGATATAATAATCTATTATATATCTGATATATGGTTATGGGTAATCAAAAGAGAAACAACGTATGATCTGTTTCTAACCATATACTGACTCTCTCCCAAAGACAACGATCAAGCCATTTTGCACTGTGGTTTGTGTGGGTGATATTCAATATTGTAATATCACTTCACTGCTGGGTTGATTGACTAGATTCAGGAAGCACGTGATTTATCCACGAGGTTCTATCATCAAAAAAAGGTATGATCTAAACATTTTATTCCGCTGCATGTTTTTTGTGTTTTTGATTTACATTGGTATCAGAGCCATTGATGGATATTTTCGTGTTTCTATTTTTACATGTGTATATATACATGTATATGCATGAATATTAATGGAGGAGGAAGATGAAGTGCACGGTTTTATTTTTTGCATTTTAACTCCATTTAGATTGAGAGAGTGATATACCTCAATTTTATGTTGCTTAAATGTTATTTTTTATGCCATAAATGTTTTTATTGTGAAAAATGGAGTCCGACAGTACAAAAATCGGACCGGAAAACACCCGGGAAGGCGGCGCGTGTGATTCACGCGCTGTATGAGGCCGAGCAGCAGCGCCACGCGCCACCACGCGCTGCCACACGCCCCCCACGCGCCACACGCGCGATCTGTCCCCTCCCTTCCACACGCGCGCGTTAGCCGCGCCGCTTCCAGCCGCGCCACGTGTGCAGACACACGCGCGCCATGCGTCGCGCCGCGTTGACTCGCGCCGAGTTGCGTTGAGCGGCGCCGAGCCGAGCCGAGCCGTTTTTCCGCACTGGCTCGGCTCTAAGGCTCTGTTTGTTTGTTTTTAATTCTGAATTGCGTTAATTGGTCATAATTAATTCATTACATATTTGTTTTATGCGTGGCTTATACTGTTAGACTCAGAATTAATTTTTCTACATTCTGTAAAATTTTGAAAATTTTCAGAAAATATAAATTATTTTTCCTGTGTTAATAATTCATGTTTTATGCTTTAAACTGCTTCTGGTATTGCATAAATAATTTTCTGGGGCTGAAATATTTATTGTAGGCTTCTGAAAGGTTTTATTATTTACTGGTAATATTGTCTCATTTTATCAGTTTCTGAATTTTTTATTTCTAATTTTATGTGTATTTATTAGTCATTTAAAATTCCAGAATATTTCAGAAAAATTTCAGAATATTTCAGAACAATGTACATTTTAATTATGGCATAATCTGAATATTGTTTCTGTTTACTAGTTTCTGGATTTTTTATTTCTAATTTTATGTGTGTTTAATTAGTTATTTAAAATTCCAGAAAATACCAGAAAATTCCAGAAAATTTCAGGATAATGTACTTTCTGTTATGGCATAATTTAACACAGCATATTTTTTTTAGAATTTGTAATATGTTGTAATTAGAGGAGCATGATTATTTATTTATTTATTTATTAGAATTCCATTATTAAATGAATATAGCATGAGTTATTTGTAAATTTACATTAAGATGCTATTGTATGGAATTTATCATTCGGTTGAGAGAAATCTTTGTAGATTAACTCCCGAAAACTAATATTTTGCGCATAAATTAAATTAAATTTTGGATAATTGTCACCTGTGGCGCAAGAGATGATTACGAGCATAGCGGATTTTCGATCTTGCGACTTGTGTAATATTGTCACTATTTAATTTAGATTTTTGTGGCAAAATTATATTATGCTAATCAAATTAATCCCAATGCGAATTTCTCTCTAAATTGATTTAGCTTATGGAAGTTAATTTGGTTGACCTAAACTTAGTAGAGATGTTCAAATGTGAACAAACTAATCCCATTCTTTAGATGAGCAAAAGTCTTGGAGACTTTAGGTCAAACCTTAATTGTGCCAAAGTAAGGAAACATGATTCAAAGTCGCCGTGGTTTTGTTGCCTTGTTTGGCGCAATAAAAACTAATGTGTGCACTATGGTTAGCGGCATACTACGTAGTTTTGGTTGGCGAGTTTTGGAGTTATGAAATTAGTAAGCCCTCAATAGATCAGTATATGATCTTGACTAATGAGCTGCACGGATTGACTTTGTAATTTGATTTGTAAATAATGTTACATCATTGGATGAAGTAACATTCAAGAGTCACGTCATCCTAGTAATGCGAGCTTAAATAAATTAGTCATTAAGTGTAAGACGAGTAGCCAGTATGAGCAGTGTTTTGCTCTCTACCCAATTATTAGGAGTTGGATGGAGCAAAATTTCATGCACTATAAGAGTGTGCGTTGAAATATCACGTGAAGTTAAAAGATTAGCGCTTAGAAGCTGCAAAATCTATTAACACTAAGTGAAAAGATTAGCGCTTAGTGGCTGCAAAATCTATAAGCATTGCCAACTTGTCTAAGTCTGGACACTTACTGTTTCCACACTTGAGTGTGAGACATGAGGAGGGGCTTCTTTGTATAATTCCTTAGCTAGGCTAACGTTTTTTTTAATAACGTTTAACACTAAGCGCAAACGTTGCGGCATAGTGATGAAAAGGTCAAGGCCGACAAGGTTGTTATGACTCTAAGAATTTTGACGCATCACTTATGAGAGCATTGTGTTGAATTAGACTCTTTAGCCTAATTCGCGCTTAAGTTACTTTGGAGCTGTCATAAGTTGATAGCTTATTCTCTCCTTCTTGTGGATAGTAGAATTAATTGCAAGTAACTATGAAGCGAGAAATAGATATGGCAAGAGGAGTATCGTCATCTTTTAACTAGATGTATTAAAGTGTATGGAGAATAAAATTGACTTGAAGATGCAGGGGATTAGCACTTACTAGTTAAATTTGCGACTTAGGCGCAGTTGATATCTCCATGACATTTTTTTATGATCTAATGAATATGACTTAGTCGTGAGTCATTACCTAGTTGGGCCTAAACCTTTAAAACTTGTCTTTGAGAACTCACACATTAAGATGATTGGAATTAGTTTATGACATTGGTCATGAACCAGTGGCTTATTATACTTAATCACATTAATGAGCTAATGACACGATGGTTTGAGTAGGCCTTCTCGAGCCCACTCGCTTATGACATCCTGCTCTCATATGAATGTGTAACTTTGTTCGCAATAGGTGCGCACAAGTAAGTAGGAAAGCCGTAGAAGGTCATTTGTATTGGCGCATTTTGTCCACTATGATATTTGTGACTAGATATGTGTGAGGGTATGATAGCTAAGCCTCAATCTCGACACATTTATAGATTACGATACGCATCTGAGTTAAGACTATTTGATCTCCCATAAGTCAAAAGTTTTGAGATGATTTTTGACATTGCACATATGAGGTTGAGATCAATTAGATAACAGCTTTCATGCTTTTTAGTTTTGACCAAGGTGGCGAGTATCTATTTGAGTTATTTTTTAGAAAACTCTGTGAAGAGAGATGGATGCTTAGAAAATTGATTATTCCTAGTACTCAACAACACAATGGTGTAGTAGAGATAAGGAATTAAATATTGTTAATGTTAGGTGGATAATGGCGCAAAATGTTTTCCAATTGGGAATTGCACTAGTTTGTTGCCTATATCCCTAACTAAGTGCCCTCCATATCAGATTTTACACTCCATTTTGAGTAATGGGTTAGCAGAGAGCCATCTATGGGCGATCTGTAACCATTAAGCAGCTTATCTTTATTCTACTTCTCATAAGATTGCGAAGTTAAGACCTAGGGTTCTACAGCGCATTATTGTATGCTGTCTTGTAAACACAAAGGATCGTGTGGCGCATTATTGTATGCTGTCATGTAAACCCTCCGGGTCATGTGCATATAGGTAAGCAGCTTTATGGTAGTATAACAAAGTCACATAAAGTTTTCTTAGTGAAGGTGACGTGAATAGAGTTTTTGGAACTCTATAAGATGGAGAATTCCAAGCATAGCGCTCTATGTAGCCTAGTTGAGAATGGAAAGAAATTTCCAATATCCTAGGGACAGTGGGAGCGATGTGCCTACTAATGGATTACTCCATTAGAGAAAAATACTCTACATTCTTAGTTGCGTGGTAGCGAATGTGAAAATTTTCCACGTCATCACTGGGTGATTGAGAGGGAAACATTCATGATTGCTCCGCAAGATAATAAAAGAGCCTAGGATAATGCCAAAGGCTCTAGTCCCCTGTTTTTTAGAAAGTGGATCAATGTTGCGCAGTTTAAGACAAAGTCTTTGAGGATTAACCATTTCTATAATTTGGTTGACTTTCCATTATGACGCAAAACTGTTATAAAGTTATGCGTAATTTGGATAGTCATTGTTGAGGCATAAGGCTCGCTAGATACCGAATGGTCGCACCACTGAGGAAAGTGTAGACCATGAGAAGACTTCCTCCGGGGGAGTGAGGTTATTTTGACTTAGGCTATGATTGACATAAGTTCGGAACATTGATTTGTGGACATTGTGACCCGATTTCTCATCAGAGAATTGGATAAGTAGATCCGTAGGGATTTACCTTCTGCTTTTATGGTGAAAAGTTAGGAGCGCAAAAAGGTTGCTAGTTCCAATAAATCTTTTACAGCCTAAAGCAGTTATCCAAACAGTGGCTCTTAGATTTCGTCAAGCCATGATAGGCCAACGATGATCGATGAAGACCACTGAGGCATGATCAATGGTCCAAAAGAAGTTTTTTCCTTACTTAGTCATTATGAGCCAGGAATTTATAAGGTTGTCGCCACCTAGGGTGGGCAGTCCTCCATTTTAGATATGATGGACATGGGTGATGTAATTCATATGCTCGGATGTACGATCCTTAGGGATTGTTTTAGGAAAATTCTCGGTTTGTCTTCGATGACTTACATAAGGAATATCCTAGAATGATTCTAGATGCAAAATTGCAAACCCATTGACTTACCTATCGGTAAAAGCCAGAGCCTTAGCTATTGAGTGAATCCTCAGATTGTCTTTGGGAGAAACAGATGACCTATATTCCTTGATCTTTTCTTTGTTGTGGGAGCCTAAAGTACGTTATGTGGGCGTATTCGGCATGATAAGTTTTATCTTTGATAAATGGTTAACTGAGTTGTTTAGACATTGACCTTGCTCATTAGACTGTGGATAAAATGCTTTATTAGAAGCATATTAATTTGCTCCTTGTAAAATTCAATGCGCTAGTTGGGCGCATCTGCGCTAGTTGGGCGCATTAAGAATGAACGCAAATTGGTCACCAAAAAAATATCTTTAGAGAGGTTATTGCGCAAGAGGTAGTGATCTTAAATCATTTCATGTGAGGCGCACATGGTGGATTCCGTTGTATATACTTATCGCAAGAGGTGCTGATAAGGCTTATGTTTGGAATCTATAATTGCGCAAGCTATGGTCAATTTTTTTTTAAATCGATCACTTATTTTGAGATGATGGGATGTTGACACTATTATGGTTTGTGTCATAATGATTAGCAGATGATGATGTCAGCAGGCAAGATTGGCTCACTCACACGAGCAATCGCCCTTGGCGCTTGGGAGCGAGCAAGGATGAGACTGGTGGTTTATTTTTTTTTTGGAGCCAAGAGAGGCTTAAATCATCCACTATGTATGTCGCCTTGGTTATAACCAAGATGAGGTCGTGTTAAGGACCAAACATGGATGTTAGTACCCACTTTCCATGTTGTGCCTGTTATGATTAGCCAGATGCGAGATCTCATTTGGCGCCTAGAAGGCGAGCAAATAGAGAATTCGGGTTAGGCGCTAGAAAGCGACTAGACTAATATCTGTACGGTGTATCGAGTATGACGTCACTCTTTATGGAAGAGTTACTCCACCGTAGCATGTATTCATACTATATGTGCTTGGCGACCGAGTAATGAGGTGAGAGAATGGATCCCTGCTTCCTCACCGTGTGAGTCTTACGTGTCATTATTGATATGACTTTCATTTATGTACCCTTTTGTGACTTTTGACTATGTCATAAGGTAAGGGGTTGATGTTCTGCTACTTTGGTATGTTGCCTGCGGTCATGCATGATTCGGCCTTAAGGGACATCACTGGGAAAGCGGTCAATCCTAAACTAAATGGCATGAGTGCAAAGGGAAGATCATCTAGTATTACACCACTGTTGTATATTCACTGCCGGCAACTCATATCGCTCTGTATGAGAGGCGAATTGAGTGTGAATATATTGCAAGAATTGAGAGGGTCAAGCATGCTCCTTTTGAGGGATTAGAGATGTTTTTTGGACCGGTGCAATTAGATGGGTTTGGGGTATATGAGACACTATTTCTGTTCTTATTTGGTTGATGTCTCTATGCTGGCTCATTTTGAGTTTCTAGTATAGAGCTCCCACATGCAGGTGTTCTCAGCAGTCGCACGGTGCAGTGGCTAGTATGAGATTGTTTATTTTTGGGAGATTGAGATAGAGATGTGGCAGTGTCATGCCAACTCATGTGCGAGTGGGAGATGTTAGTAATGGGCGCCCATGTGGCATGACCATTTGAATTTGAATTTGGAATCCTATCCAAATAGGTTTTGAAATTGAATTCAAACCTATTTAGGATAACCACTCAAGATACAGATATTATCAGTTTTAACTGATATGGATAGATATAATAATCTATTATATATCTGATATATGGTTATGGGTAATCAAGAAAGAAACAACGTATGATCTGTTTCTAACCATATACTGACTCTCTCCCAAAGACAACGATCAAGCCATTTTGCACTGTGGTTTGTGTGGGTGATATTCAATATTGTAATATCACTTCACTGCTGGGTTGATTGACTAGATTCAGGAAGCACGTGATTTATCCACGAGGTTCTATCATCAAAAAAAGGTATGATCTAAACATTTTATTCCGCTGCATGTTTTTTGTGTTTTTTATTTACACCCTAACATAGCTTTAATGTAAAAAATATGAAGAAAGTCTCTATCTGAAATATGAAGAAAAGCTAATCCGAAAATGAAAACATCACCCGATCATGGATTCGAGATCGCCATTGCGAAGATCACGACGAGCTCTCCGACTTTCATGTACAATACTTTGGCAAAATCTCACTCTAAAGACTCTCATTTCAAGCTCAAAGATTGACCATCAATGAAGAGAGAGAGAGAGAGATTGAGAGAGAGGGAGAGAGATGAGCTCTTTGCCAATTCAAACAAAGCAAATGAAAAGAAAAGGTAGGGAAAAGAAAGATGGGACAATGGAGAAAGAGAGAGGTGGGGGACAACCCCAAGTGGGTTCGTTTCTCCAAAATTGGTTTCCCCAAAAGAAAAATATAATTTTTGTAATAATACCTCAAAATTTTATAATATAAGTAATAAAATGATATAATTTTTCTCACCACAAAATATTTTTGTACACCACAAAAGATAATATTTTGTTCACTACGAAATATACACATTTTCATTCCTTATAAAATATATAATTTTTCACCATATGGTACACACCATAAAATCAACTATCAAATATTTATTATAATCCTATATAATAAATAATAACAACTTCCAAGGTGGTTATTATCAATCACATAATTAAAAAGGACCAAACAGTTAAATATGAGTCATTAAACAAACTGAAATTAAATTAAATCTAAATCATGGGTCTCACCCATAAGTCAAACATGGTCCAATTATGTACCAAAATAGACCCAACAAATTTATCTCAAATCATGGTCCAAACACCCAAAACTCAAATTTCAAATTCTGCTATAAATTAAACTGTACACCAATCAGTCCGTGAATTTTCATAAAATAAATATTCATAATTTAATTCTTATATTTTTATCTAATGTGCTAGACCCATACAAGAACAACATATAAAAATTTCATAATTTTCTGAGATCGGGAACTATTTTTTAACAAATACAAAACTGAACTGTTTTCACACAAAATTTACACAGCAATCAAATTCGAAAATTTGCTCAATTAAATTATGCACTAGCTATTTTAAAATTAAAAAAAAAAATTGGGTCATTACAGGTTGGGTCTAAACCAAAGTCATTATAATCTTCTCCCCTTAGGGAATTTCGTCCTTGAAATTTCAAATCAAGTTTTAAAGTTATGTTTAAACCAAACACAATAACAATAATTAATCAATTCCAATACCATGACCAATTCTCTGAGTATCCATTCTCATCAACTCGATACACAAGTTCCAACATTGAAAATACCATTCACATTTTTCCCAAAACACTTACAATGTTTACATTAAATCCATGTTTCCAAAACATATACCACATATACAACGTTTCCATATTCTCAAAACATATACAATGCTTTCGTGTTTCATTAACATAATCAAAATTTCAATACATGCTCAAACATCAACAAATAAGTTCAGATACTTCTTACGGACTTCTAACTCACTTTCCAAGTTGCTTCCTCAACCCCGTGATGTTTCTACAATACTTTAACAAAAGGAATTGTCTTGCCTCGTAAGACTTGGTCCTGTGTATCCAAGACTCTCACCCGTCTCTCCTCATATGAGGCATCCTCATCTACCTCTAAATCGGTCCAATCCAACACATGTGATGAATCTAGCTCATACTTCCGAACATGCTAATATGAAACACATCATGAACCCCTAAAAGCTGTGACGGCAAGGCCAAATGATAAGCTACTTCTCCAATCTGCTCCAGGATCTCAAAAAGCCCAATGAATCGAGGGGACAACTTCCCACTCTTTCCAAACCTCATCAAACCTCTCTTAGGTGATATCTTCAAAAAGACATGATCTTCACCTCAAAAGACAAAGGTCTCCTCCTACGGTTAGCATAACTTTTATGGAGAATTTGGGCCGTAACCAACCTCTTTCGGATAAGTGCAACTTTCTCTGTCGTTTCCCTGACTAACTTCTGACCCAACATAGGTACATCACTCACCTCAGCCCAACACACAGGGGATCTACACAGTCAGCTATACAAGGCCTCAAACGGTGTCATGCCAATACTCGACTAGAAGTTATTATTATAGGCAAATTCCACTAAGGATAAGTGCATCTCCCACCAACCCTTAAAGTTAAGGACACAGCCCTGAAACATATCCTCTAAATTCTGAATGGTGTGTTCTGGCTGCCCATCAATTTGAAGATGATACGCAATGCTAAAGGTCAATCTCGTGCCCAAGGCACTCTGTATGCTCTGCCATAACTGAGCCGTGAAATACGGATCTCTATCCGATACAATCGTCATAGGGACTCCATGCAACCTCACTATGTCCCTAATTTAAAAGTCGGCAAGATAATCTGCCAAGTCACTCACATGCATAGGTATAAAGTACACCGACTTGGTCAACCAATCAACTATCACCCAAATCGTATCACTACCCTGTTGAGTCCTCAAAAGGCCCACAATAAAATCCATTGTGACATGCTCCCACTTCCACTCGGCTATAGGCAAGGGTTGCAACAAACCCGTTAGCCTTTGATGTTCGACCTTCACTTGTTAACAAGTAAGGCACTTTGACACAAACATGGCCACATCTTTCTTCATTCCCCTCCACCAAAATTGGCAACAAAGGTCGTGATATATCTTGTGCGTCACTGATGCACCGCAAGGCATGAATGATGAAACTCTCAGAGTATTTCCTATCGGCAAGACTTTGGCCCGAAGAGACGGTCAAGGTATCTAACACTCAAGTCAGAGTACACATTCAAGCCTCTTTCTACCTTCCCACTGGAAATCTTCTCCCGGAGGGATTCTACCTCAAGGTCACCCTTCTGTGCTTCTATCACTCGGTTCACAAGTGTAGGTTATACAACTACCGAAAACAAGGCTGCAGACTCAACAAACTCACCAAGATGCAAGTTAAACTCCCCAATAGCACCCGACATCTCCCATTCCTGAATGGCAATACAAGCTACACTTTTAATGGATTTCTTACTCGAGGCATTGGACACAACATTGGCCTTTCCCGGATGATAATGTAACTCAAAATCATAATCCTCTATAAATTACATCCACCTCATCTGCCTCAAATTCAATTCTATTTGTGTAAACAGATATTTCAGACTCTTGTAATCAGAAAACACTTCAAACTTCTCACCATACAAGTAATGCCTCCAAATCTTTAAGTCAAAGATCACCACCGCTAACTTTAGGTCATAAGTAGGGTAGTTCCTCTCTTGAGTTTTCAACTGCCGCAAGCCATAGGCCACCACATTCCCCTCTTGCATCAAAACACAACCCAAACCTTCCCATGAGGCATCACAATACACTGAATAGACCAAATCCCTCTTTGGAATAATCAAAACTGGATAGTGGTAATTCTAACCTTGAGCTTTTAAAAAGACTTCTCACAAGTCTCATTCCACACAAACTTAACTCCTTTCCTCATCAATCTAGTCAATGGTGAAGCTAATCTAAAGAAATCCTTCACAAACCAACGGTAATACCCGACCAATCCCAAGAAACTACGGATCTCAAAAGCATTCTTAGGTGGTTCCTAATCTTGCACTGCCTCTATCTTGGATGAGTCTACAGTCACTCATTCCCCGGATACCATGTGGCCAAAGAACTTAACTTCTCTCAGCCAGAATTCGCATTTTCCAAACTTAGCATACAATTTGTGGGCTCTAAGCAACTCAAGTATCACTCGCAAGTGTTCATCGTGCTCCTCCTCAAAGGGTGAGTAAATCAGGATGTCGTCCACAAAGACGACCACAAAACAATCTAGAAACTCACGGAAGATCCGGTTCATCAAATCCATAAACACAGTTGGTGCATTGGTTAGCCCAAAGGGCATCACTAGAAACTCATAATGGCCATACCGCATATGGAATGTTGTCTTCGGGATATCCTCCTCCCTTACTCTCAACTGGTGATAACCCAATCTCTAGTCTATCTTAAAGAAGCAACAAGACCCTTTCAACTAACAAACAAATCATCTATACGAGGCATTGGGTACTTGTTCTTAACAGTTACCCGGTTCAACTTCCGGTAATCTATACAAAGTCGTAACACACCATCTTTCTTTTTGGCAAAAAGAGCCAGTGCTCCCCCAAGGAGAAATACTAGGGCGGATAAAACCCTTATCTAACAATTCCTGGAGTTGAATCTTTAACTTACTTAACTCGACAGTTGCAAATCTATACGGTGCCATAGAAATCGGTGTCGTAGTAGGCACTAAGTCAATAGAGAAATCGATCTCTCGATGAGGTGGTAAACTGGTAAGATCCTCCGAAAAAACATCCGGGTATTCATAAACTACCATTGGCAACTTAACTCAAACTTCATCACACTCAGTACTCAAGAAGTTGGCAAGAAGGCGACTAAGCTCACTCTGCCCACACGGATCATACACCGGTGATAAGACTCTATCAACCCAGTCCCCCAAGAAGTAAAAAAAAAAACCACCACTCAAGGTACATACAATAACCCTCTGCCGGTAGCAATCTACAATAGCCCAATATGATGACAACCAGTTCATTCCCAAAATATCATCAAAACTAGACATGTCAAGCAACACAAATACAAAAGGAAGTTGGCGACTGACAACCTCTATCTCACAACTCTGACATCCCTACTTCAAAACAATCTCACCACCAATAGGTGATTCTACACAGATAGGAGATGCTAACTGAGCCAACTCTAACCCCAAAACTGATGCAGATGTAGAAAAAATAAATGATTGGGATACACCCTTATTAATCAACACATTAACAACTGAATTGCAAAACAAGAAAGTACCTCTCACTACTAAAGGCGCTGGTATTAGGTCTAGAGCGGTGTCAGCATACACATGCCCTGTAGGTCTCTGCTCAACCTGCTCACCCCTCGGAGTATAAGCCTGATGCACTGATTGAGCCGAAGAGGCTCCCTGATTGGCCCTCAAGGCATGTGCTGACTGTGCAGGCTGGTGGCTCTGTGTCTGCCTCGAACCAAACGCACTAGATGTGCCACCTAACTGTGGACAAAACCTCTTTATGTGCCCGCCTGCCTACACTGATAACAAGGGAGCGGCTGGCCTCTCCTCTGACTCTGGCCCTAAAAACAAGCCGAAGACGATGCAGACCGCTACCCTCCTCCTCTCTGCGGGCAAGGTGGAGACTTGGCCTAATTGACCACACTTGAAACAAGTGACATCTCCCTGACCACCTCTCCCAGAACCCAAACTCGGTACTGGAAAAGTGGACCTCGATTGAGTTCCTTGGGACTGGTGGGGGTTAGAACCCCTTTGCCTCTTACTATCCCCATGAATATCCTAACTCCTCCTGGAGCCTCTCATCCTCTCCTCCTCCATCTACATTACGGTCTCAAGATGAGCCACCGCCTTCACAAGGCGTCCATAATCCCTAATCATCAACCCGGCCACCTTAAACATTAGTTTGGTCCTTAATCTCTTCTTGAACTATAAACAACAGCAATCTTCGGTCGCCACAAGTTCTGGTGCAAACCTCGATAAGCTAGTAAATGTGGCCTCAAACTTGGCCACAAGAGTGTTCAACTGCACCAGTTTGGAAAATTGGTCTCTCAACTTCTCCCTAACCATGGAGGGTAGAAATCTATCTTGGAAGGCGCTGACAAAAGCCTCCCAAGTCACCCCAATGCACCTATGCGGATACTTCCACCACCGACCCGTATCTCCCTTCAACCGGAAAGATGCCAAGGTCACTCTCAACTGGTTGTCCTCAATGCCAAGCATCTCGAATGTTTTCACTATTTGCTCTAGCCACTCATCTACCTTCAGTGGCTCTTTGGGATCACCCACAAAGTCATCCGAATTCGACCGGAAAAACTCTCACTTCAAGAAAGATGGCCCTGCCTCAACTACTTGGGCATGGACTTGATTCTCAGCCCTGAGAATATCCATGGATTCCTGCAATGCTCCGTCCATTTCGCAGACTAAGGTGCCCATGGCCTGCTGACCCATTGGTTCGGCCACATTGGCCTAACCAACCCCTTCCTCTTATGCCGGAATGCCATCTAGTAAAGGCACCTCATGCCTCATAGGCCTACCACGCCTACCACCACCATATCCACGTCCTAACATCCTAATGAAGGTAACACAAGAGATTAGCACATTTACAAATGTGCCGAAACTAACTCATCCGCGTCCTAATACGGTGGACAATAGTAATTCACTACACATAAGAACATTGTCACATAAACACATACAAATTTCATTTCCGGATAATGACCGTCCCGATACGTTGCTAGAGTTCCAATTAGAAACAGTAGTGATCAAGTGCTCTTCTAATAGAACTTTTAGAAACCCATAGACTCAATCAATATTCTAGAAATTAAATCCCAAACCCATATAACCACATAAGCATGTTATCATATAACAACAATGATTGAGACCCCCTTTTTTTGGAGAGCCCCACAACCCCCTTTGGATCTCCACCATTGATGGTGTGGGCCCCACACATTAGGGGTGAGCAACGAATATACTGATTTGCCAAAACTGACCGAACCGAACCGATCCACCGCATTTTGGACGGATGCATGATGTTGAGCGGACGATTGCGGATTAATTTTCTCCAATCCTCCAATTTGGTGGACGGATGGCGGATTTGAGGTTTCTTTGGCCGCAACTGAACCGCCAAACCGCGAGTACCCTTAGTAATTTATAAGATTTTGTGTTTTCAATTTGTTTGAATATTTTGTTTGTGTTTTCAATTGAAAAAGAGTTCAAATATTCTGTTGAAAAAAAGTTTTTAACTTGAATATATTTTTTGAATTGAAAAAAATAAACATATTATTTATTTATATTTTTTGGTTTTTAAATCTAACTCTAAAAGTAATAAATAGAAAATATAATATATACTGGTTGGTTTTTGTTTTCAAAAACATATATAAATGTAACAATACATAGACATACAATCTCTACTATTGTTTTGTTCATGGTTTTGGTGGCTTGCATTGTTTTTATATTTTAAGAACCACATATTGTAATATTTTATGTGGATAAGGCATGCTATGATTGTAATATGTGGATGAGGCATGCAGTGATTGTGATATTCTAAAGTTTCGAACTTTCTTTCTTTGGATAATGCATGCACTAATTGTAATACTTTTTTAAATCATTAACTGTAATACTTTCTTTTCTTTTCTTTTTTCTTTTTTTTTTTTTTTTTTTTTTGAGGAAGTGCACAAGTTGAATTATGTTGAAAATTTATAAAATTTCAAACTGCCAAACTGATTCGCATCCATCCGCCAAACCGCCAATCTACTCAATCCACATCTGCCAGATTGGCGGACGAATGCGGATTGATTTTCTCCAATCCACCAATCTAGCGAACGAATGGCGGATTGGAGGTTTCGTGGCCATAACAGACCCGCGCCCACCCCTTCCACACATACATCAATGGGTCCTACACATACATCAATGGTAGAGATCCATAGGGGGTTGTGGGGGTCTCCAAAAAATGGGGGTCTCAAGCATTTTTCTATCATGTAAACACACTGTACAAACTAAAGTCTCTATCAAACGAGACAAACTCATTGCAGTACTAACCACTTCCCAGGAATCCAAAGTATTCAAACCCGGTACGCTCTGATACCAAGTTATAATGCTCCAAAATAAATATGATAAACCCATCTCATAAAGGAAAATAAAGTTAAAGCGAACTACTTTCATTCATCAGAGTTGATATACAAAAAGGTGACAAATGCGATATACATTCAAACTAGCTCAACCTGAATCTACAGCATGTGTTACAAATAGTAGAAAGTAATGAAAGGTAAACAGATGTTCATATGCACTAAAGGCTTACATCTTTCCAAGTTGCTGCTTAGTTACAACAAAAATGAGTCTAGCTCAATACAATCAAGCCCATGGCTATACAAGTAAATATAATAAAAAAGAAGCTCTTGCTCCAAATCTCTGCAAACTACTATCTCGGCGGAGACATATCTCTAACACCTGAAAATGATTTTTTCCAAATAAGGTGAGCCAAAGCCCAGTAGAAACAATCTAACACAATATATAAATCTTAACAAAGATATAAATATGAGATGCATATTCAATGTCCACGATAAAAATCATTTATAAGTCTTTTGTAAAACCATGCCATACCAAGCTTTATATCACAGTTCATGTTATCTCAATTCATTTTATCTTATTTCATGATTCATTCACCAATTCATTCAGACAACCACACTGAGGGTACAACTCGATGAGTTTCTAATCAACACAACCATTTTACGAACACTTCCATTTACCATTTTACGGATATTTCGTCCGCGGCAACCGGCGCCCATATATAGATACAATTTTCGAGACTTTCAACCTAGACACATAGGCCAACTTAATTCAATGGAGTCCATCTCCTTTCTTCTCCCAAACATGGAGTACATCCCCTTTCTCCTCCTACACAACATATATTTACAATGTATTAAAATGTAGTCATATTCAATGACAACGGATAAGAGATTAGTTTCAATTCACCTAATCCTCATGCAATTTCTACAACAATCATAGCTATCCTCCACTGATAGCCCAAACAGATATTTCTAAATAGACATAGAATCTTCATGACAAATAAATTATCTAAATTTCCATAAGTGAGAGGTATTACATACCCAACTCCACCATTCATATAAACAATCATCCAATTTCATATTCCCAATGCCAATTTCATGTATTTATACAAAATAACTATTTGAGACACTTAGGGAAAAACTCCTTTTTCTTTCGAAATCCACCCCGGTTATCAAAATCACTGAATTTATCACAACACAACTTCACATCTACTCCCATAACCAATTTTAATGCATACATTGGAAAGCCCTTCTTTTGAATATAAACCAAAAACCCTAGGTTTGTTCAAAATCACCCCAAGTTCTAATACTTCTTACACATCAACAAATAACTAAGTTAAAACTCATAGAAAAGTGTAGAAAATCTTTACCTCAAAGCTAGAAGTCGACCAAAGCAAGGAGGCAACTTCAAAGATGCTCAAATGCAACTCTATTTAGATCAAAACGTAGCCCTTGAGATGCTCTAACTTTTTGACAAAGGCACACGAGTAAAGAAATCACTAGATCTAGGTGAAAATGTAGAGATAAGGTAGGTTTTAGAGAGAAAGGCTCTAGATCTAGGGTTTTGAGAGAAAAAGATATGAAAAGTGATGTAAAAAGGTGCTACTGTGATCTGATATACGCACAGTCCGCTCGAGCGCAAAAAGTGACGCTTGAGCATCAGACACAATAAGTTGTTCCGATCAAGCGCAAGAAGTGATGCTGGAACGCAGAATGCACACTCCTAGTAGTTTTGTAGACAACAGACCAACACTCGAGCTCAAGAAAAGCCGCTTAAGCTGAGGCCGCTCGAGCATAAAAAGAACCGCTCGAGCGTAGAATACATTCTCTCAGTAGTTTTACAAACCTACAAAAGTACTGAGAGTTCTCAAATCCCGCTCGAGCGGAGGAGCAACGTTTTGGGGAACAAAGGTTTGAAAACTAAGCAACCAACCTGTTCCAAACACAGCCACTACAATCCAATAACCAAATTTAAGGATGTACAAGGGAAGTAAGACATGAACAACAATATGAAACCATGAAACCCAAGTCTGGAATTCAAAATGGGTCGGGTCTAAACCAGAATCGTTATAGAGTGAGTTAGGGTTTGTTCATTGATGTTTTGTGGAATTTTCTCTCTCACTCATTTTGCACGAGGTCTTTGATGAGAGTTAACACTGCTCAATCCTTCATCAGAGGTAAGGTCATCATCATCTCACTTTTTCATTTTCCTTCTTAATCTATTTTTTTTGTTTTTTAAATTTCCACACTCACTGATAGAGATACAGATACAAACAAAGGCTCCCATTGCTTCTCCCAAAAATGCGAATTTGTAATTTTTTACTCACTCTAATTTGCAATTTTCATTTAGTTTTGTGTTCAGTTAGTTCACTAATGCCTGTATCCTTCAATTTAATTTTGGCCATTCCATTTTTGTTTCTTTTCTTCAATTTAGTATGAATTAGGCCTCTGTGTGTGTTTGGTTATCTTGAATTAGTGCTTTGCTTTGTGTTTTGGAAATCTAATTAGGATCTTTTATTTGTGTTTTGATCATAGTTAAGGTTCTATTTTTAGTGTGATTTGATTGGCAGAGGAAAATGGGAACTCTTATACACCTGATCAAATTAGGGCTCATAAGATGTTTATCATGCTCTTTTTCATGTTGCAGATTATTTTTGGATTCCTTTTGATTGTTTTTTTTTAATTAATTATATATGAACAAATGATGATTTATATAATATGTTTGTGGCAATGCTCTGCTTTTCTTTTCTTTTTTTTTTCATTTCATATAACAAATATTGCCCCTTATTCACTTGTGAATAATAACAAATATTGACCTATAAAGTGGATTGCTTAATGTAGTGATGTTTGGCTCCTAGGAGTGTTTATGGGCCCAAATATGCTTAATACATATATATATATATATATATATATAATAATTTTTTTAAGTTCATGCTTGTGCACACATTCTTTTGAATAGGAAGTAACATATCTTATAAAACATATAAAAAAAATTAACTTCAAACCTTGACTTTGTTTCAAGGGTTTTAAATCACCCATAAAACTACTAATGTCTATATAAAGCTTAGTGAGACTTTCATATGCAGAGAATGCCTTTCTTCTAGGGTAGAACTTTTGTCTTGTTTGAACAATTGAACATGGCACCTATGTATAGTGGCATCCTATTCCTCCTAATAAGATTTCATTTCTGATTCTTCATTCCACTATCCTAATAGGGCTAATAGTTATGACAATCCTATCATCGAAATGAAATTTGTTTAATCGCCACTTCTCCATGCAGATGTATCAATTTGTATTAAATTTAATTGGTGGACATCTTATTTGACCATAAAATGAGACTATTATAGTGGATGTTATTGGACTTTTGTTGGCCACAGATTATTTTTATGTATTTTGTCAAATAATTAGAAATTAGAGCTGTAATACTGTTATCATCATTTTATACCATCATTGTCCAACTTGTTACTTCATTTCACTTCTTGAATGCTGTTAAGTTTCACCAAGTTTTGTGCTTATGTTGATTCTTTGTTTTTTCTCTTCTCTTTTTTACTAGAAAGGGAATGGAATAATGAAAGGGTGCGGTATTCTTTTCAAATAGGTTTATCTATTTTCTTTCATATACTTTGTTACAAACTCTCAACATCTAATGTGATTTTCAGGCTCAGTCAAACTCTTAACATTGCACTCTTTGTCTCACTCGCTTGTCGGTGTCTAAACAACACCGGTATGAATATCTCTCTCTCTCTCTCTCTCACACACACAACCCTAATCTTTCGTTCCAAGGGTTCCAATCAACATATTCAACACAGAGCCCTCAAACATCCATCTACGTAATCCATAGCTTGCCGATCATCGATCAGTTTGAAGATACGAATCTAGATTCGGCCTCAAATTCCAGGTTTCAGGTAATTCTCGAAAACTCGTCTCTTTTTACTTCAAAATATTTTTTGATAAATCTTAAGAACAATAATCGATTCAACTCCAAAAAAAATTAGATCTACGGATCTGAGTGAAGAAGCTCTTCAATTATGCTAATTTATGCAGCTTATTGAAATCATAGGTAGTTTTATAAATTAAATAAATAAATAAAAATTGAGCTAATTGACAAATTTTGGCTTCATAATTTTTATTATTGTATCATACTTAAGCTTTATAGGTGCTATAAAAATTTAAATATCAAGTTTAAGCTATTTATATTGTTCTTGTTCACGTGTTTGTTCCTTACCACATTTTTTAATGCAATAGCGGTATATGCAATTTTACTTGTTTAATAGTTGAAATTGGATTTTAGTATGGTTATATCTTCTAACTTATCATTACTTTCTATTTAGTATTGATGCAAATATGGATACATGCACTGAAAAGCAAGCATGGTACTACTTTAATATCACTATTTTAAGAAAAATATTTATTGTATTTATCCTAAAAATGCTAGAATTATGTTTAAAAAAAATTAATTATTACAATCTTAATTATATATCGTTTAGTTACATGACATAGAGTATTTGATACTTCTCAAAAGTAAATAAAATTAATTTCAAATTATGAATCAGTTTGGGAAGAATTGGATACGGATCTACGAGTATCCTAGGAGTGTCATTATTTGATGCAGATACGCTTTCCTTTCAGAAGTATGTATGTTTAGTATCCAAATTCGAATTGGTTCCTTGTTTTGGTAAGAGAAATCCAGTTTAGGCCAAATAACATAGGTTTTATCGAATTTACATATGTTTGGGGCAATGCTCTATGTTTTATTCTTTGTTTTTTGAATTATTCGAATGACAATGAAGAATCGAAGTCTGTTTAATCTGGCAAATTGCATTCTAAGGTCCATGATGAAGCTACACAAGAAGTGAGCTCTTAGGTATGACTTTACGGCTTTTTATCAATTCCCAATGAGGTATGTGTGTGAATATGTATTCTCAATTATAGCATGAAATCATCAAACTGTATTTCTTTCACTTGGAAAAACTAAACTAATGATTTAAATATATTAGCAATATAAATGATGAGAGACCCCCTATATGTATTTCTTCTCTCTTTCTTCTATTCCTATGTTTATATATGTTTTAAATATTGGAATGTTGCTATGGAAAAATGCAAAACATTATGTGGTTAGATGGCATTATAACATAAATCAGAATTTCTACTTGATTTGCTGCAGCTAAAAGTTTTTAGCTAGTTTTTTAACTTTATATGTTCCAACACTTAAAAAAAAAAAAAAGGGGGAAGTGAGAATTCCATCTCCTTTTTATTGTATTTTTTTTTTTCTTGTCGAGTTTGGTGGCATGGAATATGATTAGGAACTTTTATGGGTTGGTGGAATTTGGTGGATGATAAATTTTATAACATTTGTTTGATAAATGAGGTTTCTTGGAGCTGAGGCATCCTAAAATGTTGCTACCTCTTGCTTGGCTACCTAACTTCTAGTTTCTGAGGTTTTCATTTTAGTATTCCATGATTGTTCCATAAGATATAAGTGAAAATTATATAACGTAATGTTACTCCATTTAAGTGATATGAAATTAAATCTCAAAGAATCTAGTAGAATTTAAAAAGAAACCTAAGAATCATTTGTATCTTATCATGTTAAAGGATAACAATTGCCCACTCTTGTATGTATAATAATATGTAGCTATTATGTTGATCGATAACTAACAAAACATCTCTCTATTATGCAGTTGCATTATGAAAAATATCTTTTGCTTTAGGAAACCTAAATTTTTTGCTAAGTGGTTCAGGTAAAAGCAACTTAAAAAAGAATGAATTTCGATTAAAACTATGTTTTAGTTCTTGTATGGTTATAGCCATCATCTGTACAAGTTGAATCAATCCTCAAATGAAATGAAGTATTTTTTGATAGTTTTGGAAGCAGTCACTTCAAAATGAAGTGTTTCTTGGTAGTTTTTTCTTCTTATACTTTGAGTTGCTATTCCAGGCTGTTCTCTTATTCACTATGTGGAAAACATTGAATTTGCAGGATGTAGATTGGATAGACAGGATGGCTTTGCAACATGTTAATCTCTATGCAGGATGTGTAAATAATTTTACGGTGTTATGCATATAACAACCTTCATAATCCAAAATCGTGAACTATCATGGTTTTCACAAATAATAACATAATGCAAAAAATAAATAACATACCCGGATCAGTTATGCGAAACCTTCAAGTGATCCATGATTGATTGAACGTAAACCTAATATCAATATTAGTGGAAAAAGGTTTCTCTCTCTTGACCCTCTTTAGAATACATTGAATTTGTAATTATTTTGATGGGTAGTCTGAATGTCCTTTTATAGATAGAAAGAGGATCAGTTTCCTTATTCAACAATGATTCCACTTTCCCATCAAAGTAGGATACTTGGAAAACACTCTTCTTTATTTACCAATTAATTATAGCAAAAATATAGAATCATAATCCTGCTAAATCTCTAATTCATATTACCATATCATGTGGGTCAACATAATGACTAAATAATTAATTTAGTCTTACATTCTCTCACTTGGCCCATATGATAACTTACGTCAAGATTTAACAAGGTTAACATTAGGCGTGCAATAAACCATATTCAGTATTACCTTTAATTTGGTCATCATCATAATGCTATAATTAAATAGTTCACTAATATGAGTCATGGCGGTTCTATACCAATATTGCGATATAGTCCCTTCCATGTACTACAACACTAGCAACCAGTTTAACATAGCCCTTTAAGTGAAGAGTATAAAGAGGTCCAACGATAATGTCTTTTATGAAAGACTATTTCTGTTGTCATTCATTCATTCTCATATATGTACGTACTCATTGCATAACAGGAAATATATCAGAAACACAATTAATGAGATCTCAATGTGTCAAATAACACAATCAATCATAAACAACTATTATGGATTACATTCAGTACCCAATTGGCAAGTTTCTTAATTGTCTTTAAAAGTAATCCTTTCATCAATAGATTTGCACTTAAAAGTTATATACTTATGTGTTTTATTGACACTTTCTGTTTCTGAAATTCTTCTTCAACGACAAAGTATTTCAATTCTATGTGTTTAGCATCATTAGAATATTTGTCATTCTAAGAAAATAAAACAATTGCAAAATTATCACAATAAATTCTCAATGACTTGGCAACAAAAGTCGATAATCCCAAGTCCTAAGATAAAGTTTTGCAATAACAATTTATGAATTGTGGTCTCAAAGCACACCACAAATTCAACTTTCATAGAGGATACTTATGATAGTTCGTTTTACACTTTTCTTAATATTGCTCCTCCACATAATAGAAACAAAGAACCAAAAGTGAATTTTTTACTATCAATATATCATCTAAAGTCTGAATCTAAGTAACTAATCAATTCAAGATTATTAGGCTTCATAAATGTGAGCAAGTAATCTTTTATTCCTTATGATTACCTTATCACTTCCTTATTTGAGCATTAAGTTTCTTACAATAAATGTATAAAGAATCGTTTCCATTCCAATTGATTTTATAAAAAAAAAGTTTGCATAAAACTGGATTTATTTCCTTTCGGAACATAGATAACTTTATGTGAATATTCTCTCATTCTAAATCTCTATAGAACTTTTAATATATACCTTCTAAGACAATCTCAACAATTCATGTGATTCATTTAGAGATATTTCAATTTCTATCACATAGGTTGTCTTACTAATATATTTCATTTCAAAGTTCTTAAATAGAAATTTCTTAACTTGTGCAATAAATCACGTACATTATTGACAAGCAAAATATCATCAATATATAAAATCATAAATATAAACTTGCTGTTACTGATCTTTGGATATGTACACTAATCAAAAAATATTTTCTTTAAATCCAAAGGAAAAATAGTATCATAAAACTTGAGATACAATTTTTAGAAAGCTTATTTAAGTCCATAAATTGATTTCTTAAGTTTGCAAGTCATATTTTCATTTTCCTCAACAGAGAAATCTTTGAGTTGATCTACACAAAATTCTTCATCTAAACTCTCTTTCAGAAAATTAATTTTCACATATATTCAACTCAATATCATAATGAGTTACTAATGCCATAATGATTCTAAATCAACCCTTTAAGATACAAGTGAAAAAAGAATATCTCATTGTAATCAATGTTTACTTTATAAGTAAAATCTTTGGCCACATATCTAGCATTATATCATTTTATATTGCCCTTAGAACAATAAATATTTTTGTATCCTTAGGTAATTCAATGAAATCCCAAATTTCATTCTGGCCCATTGATTTCAACTCATCATTCATGACATCAATTCCTTTAGTAGAATCAATATTTTCTATGGCTTGTGGCAATAAAACCGAGTCTTTACTTATCCCAATATTATAATACGATTGTTATAGATATACCATATAATCATTTGAAATGATAAATCTCTTTACCTTATGAGATCTTCTTAATATTATTTCTAGTGATTCTTCTATAACTTTTAATTGGTGATAATTACATTATGGAGTAATTGATTATTCATTTGTTGTTCCAAGACATTAAGTTGTTTAACAACTATAGGAACAACAATTTCCTTCAAATTATGGATAATGGTACTTGTACCCAAACCTATTGAATAATCACATTTCATGATTTATTACTCCCACTGATTTCACTATTCTTATTAAATTTGATATTATCGGCTTCTGCAACTCTTATACTATGGCTAAGATAGTAAACTAATACCCTTTGAATTTTCAAGATAATCAACAAATTAACCACTAATATTCTAAAATCCAATTTCTTTTCATGTGGATCAATAATTCTAATTTTCGTAGACAACCCCAAACATGTAGGTGCCTTAAGTTCAGTTTCCTTTCTGTTCACTATCAGAATGAATGTTTGGAACTGCCTTACTAGGAACCCGATTTTATATGAAAACAATAGATCAACAACATACATCCACAATGTTATGGGTATTTAGAAGTTATTTAACATACTCTTAGTCATATTCATTAGAGCACAATAATATTTCTCAGCTACATCATTCTGTTGAGGCATTCACAAATATTATGTCTTTCATAGAGTTTAGCAAATAGACTTGTGCTTTACACTATTTTTATGATTTTCACATTTTTGTTTAATTGCCTTTCTTCCTTGATAATGTATACCTCAATGATATCAATTTACTAGAGATCTTTTATGCATAAATAAACAAAATCATGAAGTGAAAATTTATCTATAAAAATGATAAAATAATTTTATTTACCAAACATGAAGTGTCAAAAAGGTACATTAATGTCTATTGGGGGTAATATGAAGAAGCCATATATATCTTGTGGCACTTTACATAATGTGATTGAATTGCTTTTCTTTAATGCAACTCATACTCCCACTAAAAGCAATAAAATTTAAGTTCAAAACAATCTCGTCTTTATTAGTTTTTATAACTTTAAAAATAAATAAAAATAAATAGTACAATCTTTTATGCCTCAAGTTTAAGGAGTTTTCATTATGAAGCTATATTTAGGACCAACATAATGATGCAAGATAAATTAAATTTTCGATAAATCATTAAATTTTAATTTATACAAACCATCATAAATAATACCAAAATTAGCAAAAAAAGTATTATCATTAAATTTTAATTTATCAATACGAGTGATATAATGCCAATTTTTGTTGCTTACTTTTGTCCTTTCTTCCATTTTCTAAGAAAACAAACAGAATTGTTGAATGTTCTCTTTGAAGGGTTTTTCCTTTTGGGGGATATATTTTTATTTTTTAACTTTTTAGATGAAAAAAAAGGAAATTAAATATTTTGCTTGGTGTTTATTGGTAATATTCTGCTTTTCTCACATTTTTTCCTTTGATCTCTTACTAGTTCACTTCTGGGCCTTCTGTCCATATTACTTGCTGCCAAATCTTGCTGTACTTTTCTTGGCATTATTGTGAAAGGATGACTTGTGTTCTCCAATCCCCAAAGCATATGCATGAAAATAAGTAATCAATGCAATAAGAGTTTCCCAAGGGCTATCTTTAACAACACTAATACTTCAAGTCTTATACTTGTAGATTACCAAGTGAATTTGATATATTACTTTAGTGAATAAATTTCACGCATTGAAGATTGTGGAACATATATATATATATATATATATATTTTTCTAAAATTTGTTTTTTATCACTTCCACAGGTTAATTTTGAAGACACTTGCAAAGGTTTCCTAGAGGTTACAAAGGCATGTTGAGGGTTATATCTCGGGAGTATAATATGCTTCATGCTGTCTTTTTTTTTAATTTTTTTTTCTTACCTCTATATTCTGTAACCATCTAATTATGGGCCCCAGGTTATATTGTGGCTTCCCTGTCCATTATTTGGATAGACATGCTGTAACCTTTAATATTGTGGTTATATTAACAAAGTGATACTTTCACAACAGCAGATTGGAGTCTTGCCTAGCTCTGCCTCTTCATTGTGCGTATTTTGTAAATCACAGCAAGAATCTTTGGAGCATGTTCTCATGCTCTGCCCACTTGTTTGGAGAGTACGGTCAGGTCTTCTACAGTGGTGGGGTGTATCTTGGGTTATTCCTGCCTCTGTCATTGGTCTGCTGCAATGGTGGTCAGGAAACCCTTGCAGGAAAGCTGAGCTGCGGATTTGGCGTGCCTTACCTCTGGTAACACTATGGTCAATCTGGAAGCATAGGAATGATTGTTTCTTTAATGCATCTAATCCAAATCTGCAGGAGCTGCAAGAGCTGATTCTCATTAGGCTGGCTTTCTGGCTAAAGGCTGCCTCAAAGGAGCTTCATTTTTCAGTCTCAGATTTCCTCTACAATATCTCAGGAGTGAGGCAAGGTCTGTTATAGTTTGAACTGTTCTAGCTTAAAGGTTGTTTGATTTGAGTATGCAAGCTGCTGTGATCTGTTCCGATCTGTTTGATCTGTGTATGCAACCTGCTGTGATCTGTTCTGATCTGTTTTGGTCTGAGTATGCAAGTTTCTGATATGTTTTGATGGCTGCAAGTGTTCTACTCTAATGGCTGCAAGTGTTTTGCTGGTGTTTTTGTTCTATTTGCTACCGTTGTACTGATCTGAGTATGCTATTGCTGGTGTTCGATCTGTTTTGCTGGTTTCGTTGGTTCCTCACCAACTTACCACTCCTCTTTTACTCTTTATTGGTGTAATTGTTTGGTACTTTGTACTACTTTTTCATCAATGTAGTCCTTATCTTTGCCGTTCAAAAAAAAAATATTAACGAAGTGATACTTTCTTAATGAATGGGCATGAACTCAGATCTACCTTTGCCAAGTGATTTTTTTTCAAGATGCCAGATTTCTTTTTCTTGTCCTCATTTTTGGTATGCAACTGAACTTGTAAAGACTAAATCCCTATACTCATATCCATTCATCTGAAGGTTATTCACGAGTTCAACAGTTCCATACATGGAAAGAAGCCTGCAAAATGTAAACTAATCGTTTCTTCACATAACTATGAAAATACTCCATCTGTTGAGGATCTTGGCAACCTCGTGATAAAAATACAATCAACTGGAGCTGACATTATGAAGATTGCAACAACCGCCTTGGACATCACAAATGTAGCATTCATTCCCAAGTAAGAGGCGTAAGTAGTGTGTTCAATTCTTTGAACTCTCTAAGTTTTTCCCCCATATTTCAATTTCTTTAGTTTCCTTTTTATCTAGTTGGCAAAAATTTCACATGGGGATTCTTTTGCTTCTGCTGATTTTTATGATTATATGCTACCAATTGAAACACTATGCACAAATTAGTCTATAGATGAAAGTAATGCGATTGACTCTTGTGTAGTTGTACCATTCCTCACAAGGAGGCTGCACTTAAGTGCTGCAATGAGGTTAATCTCGTTACAAAGGTAATTGATGATCTCATAGTTTTAATATTGTAGTTATGGACCCAAGGTTTTATTTCTGTGTTTTTGATAGCTATTTTCCAATCCTCTACTGTTTCATGGTTCTTTAATGTATAGAGCCAGAGCAGTGAAATTTTTTTTTTTTTTTTAGTATTTTCAATTTTAGCAATTCATATTTTAGCATTTACTTCTAATTTGTTTGCTTCATTAATTTGATTGGACCCTAGACTACATTTAGCAGCATGGTCTGGACAGGCACAAGTGGTAAGCTATCTGTGTAAGAACAAGGCAGATGTTGGTGCCGCTGCTATGGATGACATGGGCGCTTCAAGAGAGTAAGCGTGAAATGACCAATGCGACCAAAGGTGGTAAGCTATATAAAATTGATGAATTTTACATTTTATCAAATTTATATATATACATATAGAAATTATTAATACATTATACTAACATATTGTAGGTGCCGGAGGCATCTAGTGGGCAATAAGCTTCAAAAGAAGATGAGGTTCTTCTCTAACTTTATTAGTTCATTTGATGAATAGAGATATTGTTACAATTGACTATGGGATTCGTCTCTAGATTAAGTCGGTCCGTATGCGAAGTTATCAAATATATATATAAATATATTTTACTTATTCTAGCATTGAATTTTTGTTTCGTGATTTGATTCGTTGTTTTTGTTTATGTGATGAAGTTCACCCAAAAAAAAAAAAAAAAAACCATATTGTTTTGTTTGGCTATGAATAAGGAAACTATTTGAAATATTGAAGTTTGAATTTCGAGCCTTAATTGTCTGGGGCCTTGCAAATCAGATTTACTCTGGTCTTTTATTTGAAATAAATTCTCAACCCTACAAATCTTAAGCTGGATATTTTGGTTTAGGTTAAGATGCGTTTTCTATTATGGAATTCAAAACAACAGATTGTTTCGCTTATTTTATTATCTAAGTGGTCTTCAAGTGTCATCTGACAGAATGTCTTATTTCCTAATTTTTTTTCTGTGATATTTCTATGAGATTATTAAATGATTAACTTTTTTCAAACTAGTATTGATTTTAGGAGCAATTCTGAACCTCTTTGTACCCTTGGAAAAGATTTTGGCATCCAAGTTAGTCAATTAATGTGCTCTTTGTATCTATTTTTATTTTGGCATCCAAGTTAGTCAACTAATATATTAATGTATATTTTTACAGGTAATGTTGAGGAAGTAATTGATATGATTGAGTGGGTGATATTGAGAGCTAAACTGAGATTTTTTGTCTTTTTTTCTTTTTTTTTTCTTTTTTGAGTACTTGAATCTATTAGTATTTTGTATAGATACTTTTAAGGATGGTTGATGGATATTTGTTTTGCATGTATAGAAGTTTATATTTCGTATGCACACTTCTTTTTTTTTTTTTTGAAGAAAGATAATTTTGTTAAGGGAAGTGATGGAAAATAATACATGAGTATTAAAATTTTTGCAACTATCAATTTACATTTATTGTATATAATAATTGACTATATATATATGGATATGAGAATATAGGTTCGCCATAGGTAGATTAGGTGGTCGCAAATAGTTTGCAACTACTGTTTTGCGGTCCCAAAAGTATTTTCCACCCCCACATTTGCGACCCCCATTTACCATCGCACATGCCATCGCAAAAGGTCTTTTGCAACTAATTTTTTATTATTTGCGACAATTTGTAGCTATCGCAAAAAGTAATTTTTTTAGTAGTGCTAGTATATCCCCTGAAAAACTTAATTCTAAATTTGTTTCTCATAGACTAGGAGTCAACATGCTCTAGAAAGTTTTGTCTAAGGTTAATTGGGTCTTAAGTGGGACCGGTGTGACCCCTTTTGTCTTCCTGGAAACTTTCCTGACCATGTTCGATTCTAGAGTAAGTGATAAGATCAATTTTGAATTAAATTTCAGACTGTGGGATTTTCTAGTATTAAGTTTAGTTTTTGGAAAAATAGAATAGTGAAATTATGTTATGATTTTTCAAAAATGGATTCAAGAGGTGACAACAGAAAATGTTGTTCCACCTGACAACCTTAAGCCTTGCGAGGTTCTAAAAAATCTAGAGAGATCACGTGTGATTAAAGGAAATCATAAGATTGCATGATAGTATCTCTGACTTAATCAGAGGTAATTAGTATGTTACACTTGTGTCAATTATAGCATGTATAATTGCTATGTGACTTTGCTTGAAAGCAAAGATGAGACATCCCATTAGGGTAGGTGAATATATTTTTGAATTTTTTAAATTCCAGATATATTCTTATATTGGTGGCTCCTAGTGAGTACAAAATCATTAATCACAGAGATAGAAAACTGGTAGTTCCTAGGAGGTGTTAGACCACTGGATGCGCAGTTATGAGATTGTGGTTCGTAGTAGTGAACAGATTACTGATCACATGTTAAAACATGATGGTTCCTAGTAATGGAGATGATATTGATCATATGTCAAGACATGATGATTCGTAGTAATATAACAGTCTATTAATATTATGTCAGGACGTTATGATTCCTAGTAGTAAAGTGACTACTGATCATAAGTCAAAACATTGTGATTCCTAGTAGTAGAAAGTCTACTAACCACATGCTAAGAAATTAGTGATTCCTAATGATAAGACTATTGGTTATGTTATGCAGTTTTGAATAGTAGACTATTGATCACTAGGTTTGTGATTCCAAGTAGTAAGGCTATTGACTTCAGAGTGACATGTTGGACCAAACTTGTTTTGGTACCTTGAATTCGAGAAAGACCTAATTCGCTTAATGACGGTCTGGAAATATGTTTTCTGTGATATGATTTTGAGAGTTTCATAATCATTGTGACACATGAAATTGTTTAAAGACCCTATATGAATTTTTGGAGAGGCCGGGAGCCTTCTTATAATTCTACAAATGTGGGGGTGTCATGCAAAAGGTGGCAATACCTAAACCCAATATGGTTAGGATAAGCCTTAAAATCCGTTGACTTTGTATTTAACGATTATGCACAATATAATAGTGCATATCAATTTTTTGTGTGGACAAATCTGATATTCAGATTTACACAAGATTATTATCATGAAATTGAGGATGCAATTTTCATGAGAAAATAGATGAGCCTAGATGTTAATATGCTAGGATTTTAAAGTTCTTCTATCTAATCTTCTTCAACCTATATGGTGGCTAGTGAGGCTAAAAGCTTCTTTGAAGCTATGATTTCTCTAGAAAATTTAGCTTTATCTTGCATAGGTAGTAAGCCTTGGGATGCAAGTGAATGAAAGCCGATGAGATAGGCTTGTTATCAAAGGATACTGACAAAGAGAAGGCTTGGATTACTTTGATACGAGATCACCAGTTATAGTGAGTGTGATCGCAATTGTGCGACATCTGGAATACATCAAGATGGATGTTCAAATAGCTTTCCTATATGAACATTTATTTGAATAAATCTTTAAGGTGTGAATAGTTGAGAAGATATTCAATACTACCAAGTGGATGTTGTATTCTAAGTTTTATATGAAAAATATGGGCCTTGTAGATGTGATTCTAGGTATTAAGATTACTAGAATATCTGGTAGTATTATACTTTCTCACTCGCATTATGTTGATAAGATACTTGAGAAATTTAGTAAATCAGATACAAGTGTGTCAAGGACACCGGTAGACTTGAGTCTACATTTGGCCGAGAATAATGGTGAGAGTGTATTTCAACTAGAATATTCTCGGGTCATTGGAAGTTTAAAGTATCTAATAAGACCATGTATAGCCTACTTAGTAAATAGGCTAAGTAAATACACGGGTAATCCCAATGCCTATCTTTAGAGGGCTTTTGTGCGGATACTAAGTTATTTACACTACACCCGAGATTATGGGTTGCATAACACTTGATATCTAGTTGTACTAGAAGGGTACAAAGGCGCCTACTGGATATCTGATACAAAGTCTATGAATCCATTAGTGGATATGTTTTATCTTATTGGAGCTGTAACCATGTCTTGGAGATCTTCCAAACAAATGTGTATCACGAGATCAATGATGAAATTAGAATTCAGTGCTTTAGATAAAGCCACTAAAGTAACCGAATGGCTTTGCCATTTTATTGAGGGTATTCCTTATTGATCAAAACTTGTGCTAGCAATTTTGTATATTTTGCGACAACCAATCAAGTGTTGGTAGGGCACAAATGGAAAGTCTAGACATTTTTGTCGAAGACATAGTTCCATACAACAACTACTCTCGTGTATTGTCACTATAGACTATATACAGTTTAAGGACAATATTACAGATCCGTTAACCAAAGGGTTAAATCGAGAGTTAGTAGGAAAGTTGTCGAGAGGAATGAGGTTAAGGCCTTTAATGAATGTTATCGAAATGGAAAACCCAACCTAGTTAACTAGAGATTCCAAGATTTAGGTTCAAAGGGACAACCTAATTGCGTGTAACGAGTGAGTCACTGTGGAGAAAAATCCTTCTACCCATTTCTTTATACAGTGATACCCTATGGGGTGGAAGGTTAATCTGATGTTTTTAATGACCTAAGTACTGTGAATAGTCAACCATGGTATAACGAGATACCTTATGTAGGTCACCTATGTAAGTGTGAAGTGGGGCCACTTCTTCAAGAATTGACAAGGCTGAATTCTTTAAAAACACTCACTGAACCAGGCTAGTGTTCCAGGGCCAAATCGAACACACCAATGAAAACAAGAACAATGGTTGGAGTAACTCTTGTGTGAGATCTATTGTCTTGGTTTATACAAATGGCAGAACAGTTCAAGACATTACGTTCACTGGTCAGCCAGTAAATTCGATAAGCTTTCACTATGAAAGGTTCAAGGCCAACAGCTACCTTTTCTGATGCAAGGTTATTCTGTGTGCTCTCTCTCTGAGTCTTTGTTGTTAAGCATTTTTCTTTTTTCTTTATTCGGCCAATTTTATTCCTGTGGGGGATTGTTGGAAAATAATGATTTTTTGACAACTTCAATTCGAAATTAAAGTGGGACCCAATTACCGGTTGAGGTGGGTCTGAGTGGTTTTGTATTATCTTAAGTAAGAAGATTGCAATACAAAAATAATGAGTCGAAACCATTGAGTTGTGAATGAAAATTGTCTCATAAAGTGGGCATCAATAAAGTTGGGTTTAGATTTGGACTTAGTCTTAGTTTGGACTGGACCTAAACTTGTACTTGTGCATTTACTGGTTTCAGTCTTAGACTTGGACTTGGACCTGGACCTAGTCTTGAGCTTTGGACGGAGCTATGATGGGCTTAATTTGTGCATGTGTTTAAGATTGAGCTTGGATCGGGTTGTGACCCAACACTCGTATACATTTTGTAACCCATCTAGTTTAATTCTCAAAACCTATACATTATATAAACATTATGATTTATATAATGGTTTTGGAGTTTTGAACCTTTGTAACTCTAGCCCTGATGGCTAGAGTTGATGGCATTTGATGACCCCATTAATGTTAGCCTTCATGGCGAAGGCTTTCCCCTACTAGTATAAATAAAGGCCTTTCTCCTCCAACTTAGTAGGTTGTTTTTAGATAGGTTTTGTGATGGAAAATGAGAAAGTGTTTTGAGATAAAAAGTTGGAGATGGATTTTTATACCAAAGAAAATTTTTCCTATCTTCTTTTGTTAGCCTCTTCTTTGGTTCTTTTTAGAGAGAGTATATCCATTGTTAAGTTCACCGAAGCTATTCAAAACATGTTTCTGCATTAGCTGGTTTCGACCGTCATATCCTGGGAGGCAGACGCCAGCATATCTCTAACATCCATCGAGAAGTGGTGAATCTATTTTAAGGAAACTGTAGCATCACACAGGCTTCGGTTTGCTTCTTTTCTTATTATTTGTTCTTTCATTTTTCAAAATTTAGTTTACCTCGACGAGTTCTAATCTTTAGTTATCCATGTTAATAATTTGTTCTTCTAGTAATGTAATCTAATTTATTTCTATATTTAATTGTGTCGTTTATTCTGTATTTCACCATTTAATAAAAACAATTGTTTTGTCATTTCTATTTAATTTATTTTATATATTTTTCTTGTATTATGGAAAAATACCAACAGTTTTCATGTGTTTTTTATTAAACAAGTATAATGGTTCAGTTTGTTCTCTGTGAATAGATTGTGAAAAACACAATTGTATGTTATAAAATTTTCTTTCTTTTTTTTTTTTTGCCAATTATTTATTGTTTATTATGTAATTTTTTTGTACATGTTATATATTTTTGTAGCAAATATTATATAATTTTTTGATAGTATTATAATAATTTGTGGTTCAAAAATAAAGTTATGCATAACTTAATTTTTAAATCTTAAATTGTCGTAATACATCAAAAAAATGACATAACACTTGGTCTACTGTGAACCATATATACCCTTATTATATATTTTTTTGACTATATATTTTGTATTTTTGTCACAAATGTTATATTATTTTTTTTGAGTTACGACCATTTATGATTCAAAATTTAAGTCAAGGTTATATTTTTTTATTCAAAAATTTTTAATCATAAATTACATAACATTACCACAAAATGTACAAACTTTATTTCAGAATTATAACGCCCCGAAATAATCCAACATAAATAATACACCAAGCCACATTCATTAATTAAATGTAACCATTCTCCAACCTTTACATCATAAGTCTCCCAAAGTTTTATACAAAAGTTTCACATGCGGATATACATTTAATGATAAGGAGGATACATGAATCTATAGCATGTGAAGTATCTGGTCTCAAAAAAAATAAAATGCCCTTATGGGCTTACATCTTCCAAGGCAATAATCCGGTTACACAAAATCGTCTCTTCGACCTATACACGTTTAGCCCTTGGCTCACAAAGATCAACAACAAAAATAAGAGAGCAATATACTCTTCACAAAATCAACCCACGCCCTCAACTCAGCGGGATCACCACATCTTTACCTGCACCAAAGTCCCATAAGGGTGAGCATGAAGCCCAGTAGAGAAACCTCAACAAAGTACATACATTTATGCAAGATATCCAATATTAAATGCAAGTGCAAATGCCTTGCAATGCCTTTTCAAAATAATCACATGCCATGCTTTCCTTGATAATCACCATGTTTTCAATGACATTTTGCAATCTCATCAATTTCCAAATTTCCAATTTTAAATCATAAGGGACAGTAAATATGACTCAGGTAATCCCTAAGTTAGTGTCTGCAAGTAGGCTCAACAAGCACTACCAAGAACCCCACTTTACCGGTTGCTAACCGAAAGAGAAGTGATACCTCCTCCGCGCATGTTTTTGGTCTTTCACTCTGGACACTCAAGCCAACTTATCAAATTCATCTACACCTCCTAACCAGACTTACCAACGTATTTACCCCATAATATTTCGATAATTTCAATCACCACATATCATTCTTAATGAAGATTTCAATTTTCAAAACAATTTTCATGCTATACAAGATGTTCGTAATGCCAATGCGATAATTAACCATGCTATTTCATATTTCTTTACGTTGATTATAATTACAATTAACCTTCCCTAGAGGTTCATAATTCCCATTTCTCCTTTCCATGTCATTCCATCAATAGCCAAAAGTTTACCATCAAATGCCCATGTGCAACAACAAAACCCCACTTTGTGCTTGTTCAACATTTTACCCATTTCAAGCCATAGCAATAAATAGAGATCACTTTCATGATCCAAAATCTTTCACAGGCCAAGAACTTCTTCAATCCATGTACGTATATATTTTTCATTTGCATACCATTACACATTTCTCATTCTCTTTGTCTATCATGGCACACACAATACATCTATAAACACGTATTTATATATCTACATATATATAATATCATATGAGTCCACCATCTATTTTATTCAAGAAAACCCCCAATTCCTAGGTTTTCACAAAATCTCAACATTTCCTCATCTTCATTTTAAAACCCCACTACATACCCCAATCTCAACCCATATGGCTCAACATTTCCCAAAATCTTTTTAAAAAGGTTTAGGATGAGTTTTCCTTCAACAAAATCAACAATTTCTTGAGCCAAAACCCCATTTTTTCGAAATACAAGGAGGAGCTCACAAAATCTACCAAAAACTTACATAAATATATATATAACTCAAAGGAAACGCTACCTCAATGTTCAATGAAGAGGAGAAGGTGAAACCCTAGATTCAAGGTGGAAGATTCTTCAATTTCTACTATACCAAAGGAGCCCTAGCTTTTGATCTCCAAAGCTTGAGAGGGAGAGATGAGAATGACGATGAATCTAGATCCAAGGGATTGCAAAATCAAAGAGTTTTGGTGTTTGAGGAGGTTTTTTAGAGAGAAGGAGGAGAAAAATAGGGTTTAGGGTGAGATAGAAAAGCCCCAAATGTGATATAAATTCGGCCAAAAAGGGGAAGAAAAATAGAGTTTTGGACTGCCCAGTTGGCCGCACGTGCGGTGCGGCTCTCCCGCACGTGCGGCCTTCACCCCCGCATGTGCGGTGCCCCCTTCCGCACCTCACTCCGCACGAACCTTTTAGATAGTGTGCAACCCCCTAGTGTTCAACCCTTACCGCACGTGCGACCCTAGGCCACCGCACGTGCGAACCTGGCCCAGCAGCCCAAAAATTCCTAGTTCGGTCCCCGGGCACTCCGGACTCGACCGCGCACCCACCGAAACAAAAGGAAGGCCGACTCGAGATAAACAAGGATGAGAGTTGAAGAAAGGACATCCGGACACAACAATCCCAAAGAAAACGAAAATAAAGAGACGTGTAACAAGATCAATCATCACAAGAATCACAAATTGTCAAATTTTATTAAAAAATTATATAATATTTGCTACAAAAATACATAATATATATTAAAAAATTACATAATAAATTTTAAAAAAAATTGGCAAAACAAAAAAATAAATTTATAATGTACAATTGTGTTTTTCCCAACCCATTCACAGAGAACAAACCAAAGAAAAATGCTTTCGACCCCCAGTTAGGATGACCCCCAATTAGGATGACCCCCACAAACCCCCAGCTGATGTGGCAAGTCACATGATATTCACGTGTATATCTGACCCACGCTTCACAATTCAAAATAATCTCCCCCTCAAACACATATCTCTTATCTCTATGGTTGCCTCTTCATCCTTCCCTTGACTCCCGACTGTCGAGCCGGCGACAGCTCCCACTCTTCACTCCGACACCCGACTCCCGACTCCCTCCTTTCGTTGACTCCGACGCCGGACTCCTGACTCTCTCTGTCTCTCTTCCTCTTTCATCCGACGAAGGACGATTAAGAGGTAAAACTCTCGACTCTGTCTGTGCTTTACCCCCAACTCTCCCTATGTCTCTTTCCCTCTCATCGTTAAGAGGTATATCTGTATATATATATATATATATATATCTGCGTATATATATATATTTGTATCTATGTCTATATCTGTGTATATATATTTGTGTATATTGTATATATGAAGGCTTGGGATAAACAATTGGATTGAATGTTTGGATTTAGGACTTTTGACAATTTGATAAACAAATTGAAAGTTGGAGTTTGGCCTTTTGATTTGGGACTTGAATTTAGCCTTTTGATTTGGGAATTGAGTTTGGCCTTTTGATTTGGAGTTTTACCTTGCAAAATTATGAAAATCTGCTTGATTATGAAATTATGAAAACCTACTTCATTATGAAATTCATCCATTCCTGATCTTGGTTCATGTGCTGGTTGAAAATCCTCTTCATTTGTAATGGACTGTTGTTCCATTTACTAACGTTTTTGGTTTGCTTGTCCTTTGTGTGTAAGTTTCCCATCTAATTAACAATTATGTAGGTTGTGGTATGATTGCATAACAAAGGGTAAAGTCTCTTCATGTTCTCATAAAAAACTATTGACAATTAAGTTGAACCGTTATCATAACGATCTAATTCTTGGTGATTGTATAACTGGTATAAAAAAAAAAAAAATCTCATAATGTTCTCCACTCAAGTGGTACCATTTTTTCTCTTACCTAGGCCGCATCAAAATTGCCAATGACTTAAAATTGAAAATTTTAGACAAGCAATCATTGACAATCACCCTTACATATCAAAATTGAACTTTAATTATTCCAGCACATTTATAAAAATAGAAATGTAACTACTTCTCTAAAGTTGAAGCATGAAGTAGTAAGACATTACTAGTGTTCTTTAATTATTTCAGCACATTTTTGTTAACGTATGAAAACCTGCTTCATTCTAGTGTTCTTAGGAATGTTAGACATTACCACAACTGTTCCAAAGGGAATGTTTAGGGAATGTTTAGGAATGTTTAGCAAAGTTAGACATTACCACAACTGTTCCACAACTGTTGCACCTATAATTCAATTACCACTCTTTCATCTGAACATTCTAGTTTTTCTTATTTTATTGACCTTTATAACTTGTTGGTTCTCCCTTTTTGCAGATTTCAAGTTCAAGTTCCAATAGTAGTAGCTCAAATTGGTTGACATACGTCAACAAAAATTGTCATAGATGTAATAAAAAGGCCACTATTCGAATTTCTAAGACCAATCGAAACAAAAACAAGTTATTCTACTCTTGTAATGATTGTAGTGGTTTTGTTGAATGGTGCTTGCCTATAATTGTGGAGTAAGAATTTTCTTATTCATTGCAAAATGACGTAAGTTGGTGGGAATCAAATCATGATTATAGTCAAGGTTAACTGTGGTTAGTTTATATCTCCCATCCTTTTGTACACTACCTCGTACCCTTGCTTTGCAACCAATTTTTATGGACAAAGATGGCTTCAGAGGGTTGACTTCTAATTTCTTTTTTCTCTCCCCCGCTCGAGAACATTCAATTGCAAAGTTATTTAATTGCACATCATCTCCAAAATGTTGTGCTCTATGAGCTATAGAAAATCCAACATGTTTAGCATATTTGCCATAAAATGTGTACACTTCTTCCCTTGAGCTAAAACACATACCCTTCTTAGGTTCTTCAATTTCTTCACCTTCATTTACTGAAGGATTGTCACCAACATTTGAATCAATCTCCATTCTTCCACTTTGCATAATGAAATAACAATAGAATGATTTTAGACTGATTATATAACACAATGCCCAAACACATCAAAAATCTATTCAAAAGCATCAAATATCTATTCAAAAGCATCAAAATTCCCAAATCATCATATATTCAAGTTTACTTATATATTGTAAAAAATAACATGGATGTATATAAAATGTACACAGAACACATTTAAAAAAATGCACATCTCTTATGTAAGTCTGATCAGTTAAAATTGTATGTAATGCACATCTCTTACTTAAAATTGTTTGTACATAATGGCTTACATTACTAAGCAATCCATAACTGATACGGATAGAGAGCTGGGGGAAAAGGTTTAGCTCATAAACTGTAGATCCAAAGTACATGTGAAACTGAGACTGAGACGGAAAGGAAGACACAGAGACACGACCAAAGATTGAAGACAGCGACAGACAAAGACACAGCCAAAGTACATCTAGCTCAGCGAGAGACAGAGGACAACCAAAGTTTCCAGAGAGCTATGGTCGTCGACAGTGAAGAGCTACGGTAGAGGAAAAGGACGGCGGAGAGCTATGGCGGTGACAGGGGAGGACAGACAAGGAAAGGTGGAAATATGGGATTTTGGTTTGGTCTCCTGCTATATCCATCTTTTATTTTTATTTTTCTTTTTTTCTCATAGCTGCGTGCGCGTGCATGTATATGCTCTTCTTCCACATCTGTTGCTAGCTCATTGGGGGTCCTGGGGATCATGTTTCACTGGGGGTTTGTAGTAGAATTGCAAACCAAATAATACAAGTTGAACCAAAAGCACATGAAACGACGCCACTTTTATCCGCACAACAGACACAACAGTGAGGGGCTAACAGCAGTGACCCCTCCACCCGAAGCTACACCATTGATGGTAATAAATGAATGATTTTGGCACCAACATCAATCAATGGGTAATCATTCAATAATCCCTGTAAATCAAAGTATAAAACATGCAGCGGAATAAAATGTTTAGATCATACCTTTTTTGATCTAAAACCTCGTGGATAAATCACGTGCTTCCTGAATCTAGTCAATCAACTCAGCAGTGAAGTGATATTACAATATTGAATATCACCCACACAAACCACAGTGCAAATGGCTTTGATCGTTATTTTGGGAGAGAGCCAGTATATGGGTAGAAACAGATCATACGTTGTTTCTCTCTTGATTACCCATAACCATATATCAGATATATAATATATTATTATATCTATCCATATCAGTTAAAACTGATAATATCTGTATCTTGAGTGGTTATCCTAAATAGGTTTGAATTCAATTTCAAAACCTATTTGGATAGGATTCCAAATTCAAATTCAAATGGTCATGCCACATGGGCGCCCATTACTAACAATCCCAAAGTATGGACACGTGGTATTCCATAGAAGGTGGATAGATGGAGTATTGTGTTGGGTGATTGGAGAACATGAGGGGACATATTAAATGATGATTAATTAAGAAGTATAGACACGTAGTACTCCGGGAATATTAATTAATTTCCCTCAATCAAGTTACAGTAATTATATATGGTGGATAATTTATTTAAAAAATTCATTAACGTGCATCTTTACAAAATATGTCAAAAAATTACATATTATTTATACATTTTTTACGCATAATGTACAAAATATTTGATTGATAAAAAAATTACATGTTATTTATTATACTTTTTTTTTGCATATGTAAAAAATATTTTATTGGTGTTAACCTCTTCTTAATAAAAATAATGGAAATTTACTAGAAAATTCTCTTTCAAGTATTTGTATCTTAATTAATTCATAATATATTTTTGTATTTTGATAAGTCTTATTATTTAGATATTTGATCGATCAAATTCTAATTATTATATTTAAAGTATTTTATAGACAATTTTACCCTTACAAATATTTTTTGAACCCTTAGCAATTTGGTAATGTGAACATTCATATTTGACAGTGTGAGTGTTCACATTGCCAGTGTAGATATTCACATTAACGTGTGAAATGTTCACATTGACAATGTGATTGTTCACATCACGGAACATTCACATTGTCAATGTAACCATTAATGCACGCTTCACCCTATTTATTATTAGGAGTATTTTAATAAGTATGTCACTTATAAAACTTATTGAAATATAAGAAAATAATTTGAATTAAGTGAAACATAAATAAGTGAAGAGGGATTTAAAAATATATGTTCCATTTTATTATTACTATTATTTTTTTATTATTATTGGCATTGGGTTAGCTATGGCTGGGGGGGGGGGGGGGGGCGACGTAAGTTACACTAACATCCTTGAGGTTTAAGAAAATATGATAAGTTTATAAGAGTGAGTTTATAAGTTTAATATAATTATACTATAATTATTTAAAAGTTTAAATTCATATAACATTTTGAGCTTGTATAATCAATCATAACGTTAATAATATAAATGAAAAATAATATTATATTATCTTTTATATTGAAATATATATTTTATTTTTAATTATGCATGTACTCATACATTGCTTTCATTAGTTTCCTTGTTTTACTATTATTAAAAAGAAGATTAATATAATTATGTCAAATTTTTTAGATTTATTGTAATTTTTTAAAAATAATATTGTATGGTATTAGTTTAAAGTGGGAGAATTTGGTTAAAACTCTCTCATAATAAAACTTGAATGCATTAAATACAAATACAAAATGTTTCCCTTCAAAAGTCCAGCATACACCATTATTACTAAAATATCCTTATTCTAAAAAAATTTATATCTCAAGAAAGATATGTACTATATGTCCATGGTTATGATTTATTGTAGTATTAGTAGTGACTTGGAAATTTATGATTTCTTATCATTTTTATTTTGATTGTGACGGAATAGGTCTTTGATTAAATCTTTTTTAAGTAATATTTAGTTATAACTCTTGGTTATAATTCATTATGATGTTAATTACAACTTATTGTGATTAATATTTTGGTTATTATTAAAAAAGTATTTGTTTATGTCTTAAGTGATATTTGATTATAATCCATTGTGTTTATTTTTTTAATTATAACTAAAAGTGATTTAGTTGTGGCATTTATAATATCATCACTATAAATGTCATAACTTGCATATAGTACACACCCCAAAAGAGATGTATATATTATCCCACATATTTGGATCCAAGTTTGCTGCTGTGACTTACAATCACTGTTGTGAGGCTCGTAGAAGGCTTCTTCCGAGTCTATTTTGATTATCCAAACCATTCATATTATAGAGTTTATTGAACATATCATCTATATAAAAAACAATGAGGTTAATATGACATTCGTAACCCGATGATCAGGTTCTAATTATTTTTAAAAATTCTTATTAAAATTGTGATACCCATTTATTTTTTTACCCAAAAAAAAAATGTGACCGTATTATAATATTACAAATATCCGTTATTATAGGGTTACAAATATCCGATAACTTTGATTTTTTTTTTATAAATAATTTATTCAATAAATCTTACAATATAAATAGTTTGAATCATCAAAATAAACTCGAAACGCCCTCTCATATATATAACCCCCTTCCCTACATATCCAGCGAACATATCGGTCAAATAGACACCGTCAAGACGCGACATTTAGGTCCCATTTAAAAATTAATTATTTTAATTTTTTATAAAAAAAATATTTTAAAATATGATGATTTTTAATATTTTTTTAACTATAAATCCAAGAGCATCTCCATTAAACCAATTAAAATTTTATTATTTTTGACTTAAAAGTTATTTTTTGTTATTATATTTTGGTTATACACCTTTTTAAATATATTCTCCAACAAACTTTCTATTCTTTTTCTATATTATTTAAATATTATTTCTATTCTTTTTTAATTTAGAATTATTTTTTATAAATTCAACACAATTAATTTCAAAATATGAAAAGTAATATTTTTTTAATGTTTGATTAAGTGAAATCACTATTTACATTTGTTGAAGCAAAATTACCAAAATTAAAATGACTAATTTTAATAACTAATTTAATAAAAATAAAATTTAATAATTCATTCACCATTTTAACTAAACAATAAAAATAAATTTTTTTTTTTTTAGATAGGAAACAATAAAAATAATTAATTTGATAAAAATGAGATAAGTGCCGAAACGGGGCGTTAATTTTGGTTCCATGCAATGGAAATGATGGACAAGTGGGGACCCACCAATGGTTCTTTGCACGATAAGGCATGCATGGAGAAGCAAATTTGAATTCCTATTTTATTTCTTTGAACTGAAAAATAGCTCGACAACTCACATCACCGATAATAATAAGAGTATGGCTTGTTTTTAATTGAAAATTCAACTGAATTAGAAAATTAAGATCTTTCATCTGTAAGAGTTAATGAATCATCTCTTATCAATAAAGATCTCAATTGTCTGATCTAACTATCATTTTATTAATTCTTTTTGATAAGAGACTTCTGTTTAGTAACTCTTATCAGTAAGAGATTTAAATTGTCTAATTTAATCAAAATTTCAACTCGAGACAAGTTATTCTCAATAATAAGTAGTTTGACATTAGAATTTGAATTCACCAAGTTTGGTTATTTCTATTTTTATGAAAATTAAATATTTGATTTTTTTGTGTTTTTTTATTTTTAGTAAATTTTTAAATATTTTATGTAAATTTTTTACTTTTAGATACACTTAAAATGTGTAATATTTGTGAAAATAAAAAATTATAAAAAATCATCAAATAAAAAATATAAAAATTTTATACATTTTCATATTTTATCGTATTCAATGAATTTTTTTAAGATTTTTGTATAAATTTTATATTTTTTAAATATATTAAGATTAAGTCGATCTAAAAGTTAAAAAAATATATTAAAATATTTTAAAAAATCACTAAAAATATAAAAAAAAAATGGTTTAAAAATTTAAAAATTATTTTTAACAACTCTAAAAAAAAAAAGATTACACTTTTCATTGATTTGTTCCTTTTGAAAGTAAAAGGTAGGACCATCTCACTCATTCACTAATGAAAGACTGTGAATTGTTTATTTTCGGTGAACAAATTATTTCTCCACTTCAACGCATTGAATCTGTGAATTCATAAAGGGTATTTGATTAAAAATTTTCCATAATAAAATTTTGATATATTAAGGATAAGGATAAATATTAAAAGTTTTTCTTCAAAAGTCCAACACATATTATTGAGAGGGTAATTTCTGTGGAAATTGGGCCGAGCTGGGTAATGAGTCATTCTGTGGGCCATAGTAAGAAGGGCTGAGTAAAAGGGGCCTTGTAGATAGCCCGGTCCGAAGGAGCTTGGTGGTTAGCTCGGTCACCACGGTCGGTGCGGTGATAGTTAGCTCGGTCATACTATGTTGGGCCGAAGTATGTTGAGCTTTCCTCAGAACTTTGCTATTGGTTAGCTCGGTCCAAGTTCGATGTGATCAGTCCGGTCTCAGACAACACAGTTGGAATATGTCAAACCGAGGTACACGCAGTGAAAGGAAGAACCGAGCTAGTGGAAACTTGGTCTAATCTGCGGTTTTAGCCTGACCATGTCATCTCGGTCGTATTGACATCCAACCGTGGTAGAACCATCTCACTTGGTTTAAGCAGTGAGGGGGGTGTTGAAGGATAAGCATTATCTTTCAGAAAGGTGGTTCCTAGGAGGACTCTACATGGAGTAGTAAGAGTTCTACTTGGATTGTACCACACGGAACTTATAAAAGCTCACAATATCACCTATTGAGAGCTAACACAACTTTGATTCACGAATACACAGAGCTTTTGTCTATTTGTTTATTTTGCTGACTTAGGCATCGGAGAGGTATCCGGCACACACCCGCCGGATAGCTCACGTTTGTGTTTTCAAGGAGTAAAGCGACGACGTTTGGAGGAGCGCGGACTTGATCAACAGGATTATACGAGAAGATTATTTCTTGCTCGTACAACTATTATTATCAAAATATTAAATTTTAAAATAATATAATTTTTTATCTAAAAGTTTGTTTTTAATAAAAATTGATAATTTTAGAATTTTCTTATTAAGATCTATCAGATTCTTTGTTGACCAAAAAAAATTTATGAACTTCGGAATTAATGTAAACAGTAACATGTTATTCTATTTGACAATAACATATTATTATGTCTCACTGTAACATCTTACTTTAGTTTACAATAACATATTACTCAGGCAATATTATCTAAGGGAAAAAAGAAAAAAAAAACAAATATTTTACTCTATCCTTACTTAATTATGCATTTTTTCGTTAAGGAGTTTATGAATCAACATAAATTAGATCGTCATTTTCACCAAATAAGGATCCAATAGAGAGATTTTGACTAAATTTTCCAATCCATAAATCCATCACATTTTATTCACACTTGGTTCTATATCTAAGACATGGTTTGTTCCAGGTTGGCGACTTCCTTGGACAGTGACAATTGATCCCAATGGCTTTCTTCAAAAATCCAAGGTCTCTCCCTCTCTTTTGTCATTCATTTTTTTCTTATTAAAGATAAAATTATATTTGTAATTTTTATATTTTATCTGTTGTATTGGTTCTTGAAGTCCTATGACTTTTTATTTTTTATTTATTCATGTCAGATTGTTGAGTCCTTACTTCTTTTATCAATGAAATTAGAGTGTGTGTGTGTATTTTTTTTTTTTTTTTTTTTGCTTTGACATACACATGTTTAATCACATATCCTTGGATTATCTTCCTTATAAAACAAAATATATAAATTGTAGTGAAAGCAAATAAATGATGATGATAATAATAATAATATCAACAACAATGTGGGTTTTTTTTTTTTTTTTTGCATCAGGGAGTTATAACTCAAATTATCGACAAAACAACCGATGATTTTTTTTTTTTTAAGACTAAAATTGCATTCAAAGAATCCGAAGCACAAAAAAGATCAAGAGCACCATCGTTCAAGCTGATGAAACCATGAATGAGCCCCTGTTGGTGGAAACCGAAACAGGGGTAGATAGCAGCAGTGCTAATCAACTGGAAGAAGGAAGCCCTAATGAAATCGAGGTAAGCACAACTAGAGCTCACATGGAAATTAGTGAGGGCAATAAAGAATCAGCAAAATCTTTCAAGCAAGCACTCCTCCGATCGCGGTTTAATGAGAATGGAAATGAGAAAAATTTCGCTGGCGATGTGGAAGATTTGTCATCTGATGAGGACGAAACCCATGACGAGGGGAAATTAGAAGAAGAAGAAGAGGCCATGGAGGAAGACAGAGAAGGAGTTCCCAAAGGCCATGGAGGAAGACAGAGAAGGAGAGGCCATGGAGAAAAATTTCCTAAATACATTTTTATTTTTTAAAATAATTAATGAAAGTTTATTTTGTAAGTACGAGATATTTTTTACAACATATCCTTTCAATATAATTTAAAAATTAAAAATAAAAAGAGTATCTTCTTTCAACATAATTTTTTATTTATATTAAAAACACGTGTTTTTTTTTTTTTTTTTTTTTTGTGTGTGTTGCATCTTATTACCATTATACACATATTTTTTTATAAATTACCAATAGGTCGTAATAGTTGAATTTAATTGTTATCAAGTTCTATTAAAAATAAATTCCAGTACAATCGTCATTAAAAATAATTTTTTATGATATTTTTTGTCTTTAAAAATTGACAATCAATGACTTTTTTGTCACGATTTTAATAAATGGTGAGAGGGAGATTTATGATCTGAGATTGGGCCGTGACGTTAGCCGAACAAGATTTGGGCCGAGGTATTGGGCTTCAAGATCAGGTCGTGATATTGCTCGGTAATGGCAAAGCCCACGTGGAACCGAGTTATATGATCTCGGTTCCGCGAAGGCCGGACAGGTGGAGGAACAGCCTAGATGAGGCTCCCCGGCTCACGCGTTGCAAGGTTGTAATGCACGCACCTTAACCCGGTAGGAAGGCCTGTGCTTGGAGCTTGGCCGAGAAGGTCTTTGGCTGACCGGCGTTACCAATCTCCAACTCAGCTTCGCCGAAATACAGTTGAGCACGGCTGGAATTAAGCCCGGTAGTAGGAAACTACGACATCAACTGCACTTGGGCATGTTCAGTATGGCCGTTGATAGCCGAGATAATGTTGCCCGGCTGCCGTGCTCCTAGCAGAGTGGGCTGGCAGTTGGGTTAGGTGACGTATAGCAAGATTTGTGCTGACAGATGGGATAACAGAGCCACGTGTCGAGAGACCAACGGGAGTAGATTTGGGGCGTAGAAGGGTATATAAGCATGTCTGCGGCCCCCATACGCGATACAGGAACACTTTGTAAGGAAATTCTTACACTCAAACACTCCCCTCTTTCTCTCTATCCTAAGGTGTGCGCTAACTTGATCGTCGGAGGGTTTTTCCGGGCACACACCGCCGGGTAGCTCACCGTTATTTGCTCGCAGGTGACCGGATAGAAGCGGGGCCTGGAAGAAAGGAGTGCGGGCTCGCCTGAATATTTGCTCCCCGTACAAATGGAATGATCATTCAAACTTATAATTTGTGACTTTTTCTGTAACGAATTTTTTAAACTGTTGCTGAAAGTTGAAAATTAGTGATTTTTTTGTCACAATTTTTTTAAACTGTCGTTAAAACTTATAATTAGTGATATTTTTGTGACAATTTTTAAATTATCGCTGAAATTTAATAATTAATGACTTTTTTTAATAGTGTATAATAAAATACGTCATTAATTATCATAAGACTTATTGAACAACAAGTCTACTTATGATGGGTTTGGTTGGGAGATTTGGGAAGGGATTTGGAAAGGAAAAGGGGGAAATGTGTGAAATTAGGTAAAATGTAAGTATATTTTATTCGTATTTCACCTACATTTTTTATTTCTTTTCTAAATCCCGTTCTAAATCCCCCAACCAAACCCAGCATTAGTAAAACCTACAAGAAAGTCTTTTTTTTTAAATCCCTGGCTGTCACTTGCGTGGTTTGTCTCTTTTTCAATATAATTTTTTTTAATATTAAAAACATGCTTTTAACTTAGTTTTTTTTAAGGGAAAATCGGTCTAGGGTCCCTCTCCCACTTTTTGTAATGGAAGAGATCCACAAAATTATTTTTTGATGTCTAAGGTCCCTAAACATATATCGGAGAAAATTGACTTTGTCTCTCATCTCTCTCTCTCTCTCTCTCTCTTCTCTGCTCAGACATCAATGGCTTCGACAGCTCTCTCTCACACTCTTTCTTCTCCTCTCAGCTCTCACCGAACCCACACCAACTTCTCTCTTTCTTTGCATCGATCGATTTCTGTCTCCTCCTCTCCAACCTCTTCTTCCATCTCCAAATCCCTCATTCTCCCGACTCGATCGAAGACCAATCGCACTTGTTTCGTATCTAATTGTTCTGCAGATGGGAAACAAAACTCCACCGAAGAAGTTCCCATCGAAGAACTTCGCCGTCACTCACCACCTCGGCCCCGTTCCAGTCGGCCCCCCACAGTTGCTCTGGATCAACCCAATTGAATTTCTCTGGGTTGAAGTGTCCAGAGAAATTTCAAAGACCAAAAACAGAATTTCTCTGGGTTGTTGTTGTTGTTGTTTTTTTTTTTTTTTTTTTGGTGATGCAGAAAATTTCTCTGGTTTTAAATCCAGAGAAATTCTCTGGTGTCCGTCGTCATCTTGTAAAACACAGGCATGAATCCATTCACTCGCAACTGAAGTTATCCAAACTTTCCTAGTTAGTTTTGATTAAATGTGCTTCTGAGTTTTGTGATTAAGATGTTATTAGTTTTTCTATCATTAAATTATTATTGTATGCTTGCTTGGCCTACCTGTGATCACCACTACAGTATCGATGATACAAAATCTTATAATTGTTTAGGTTTGCCTACAAGCTGCCTCAAATGTTGCGAAAATGGGGAAAGTTGTATTCTTAGACACAGGCAACTTCTTTTCACCTAAACGCATTGCCCAGTTTCTCATATTAGATCTGAGATTCGAGTGGCTGTGGAGATGGTAACAACAATAGCAACAATGGTGGAGGATCAAACCCACGGCAGAGAAATTTCTAGAGTCCATGAAAGGCTAAGGAAAATTTCTCTGGATCAATTTTCTCTGACTTGAATTTTCTCTGGATTGATGTTAAGGGACCTTAGACATCATGAAAATATTTGATGTCCTTTATATTGTAAAATCATAATATCAGGGACCTTAAAAAAAATACCCCATTTTTTAACGCTTTGCATTTGTAAAAAAATAGAATAAGTTTTTTTATATTGAAAACGTGTTTACAAAATACTTTTATCATTTCAACACAATTTAATTTTTTTTTTTAAATTATGATGAAAATGTATTTTGTAAATACATTTTCACAAATTATTATGGAAACGTATTTTATAAGAAAAAAAAACTTATGATTTCAGTTTTTTTTTTTTTTTGAAGTATTTAAAAAAAAGTTATGTTGAAAATGTATTTTGTAAATATGTTTTCTATTTACAAAATACGTTTTCTTAATGAAATTTTACTTTATTTTTCATCTACAAAATACGTTTTGAATGAAAAAGCGTATTTGTAAAATACGTATTTGAAAACATATTTACAAATCCGTTTTGACCATTTGGGAAATTAATTTAAAAAGCAATCTAATTTTTTTATTTTGATTTTTTTTTTTTTTTTTAAAAAAAACCAAACATTTTAATGATCCATCGTTAGAGCCCATTGAGGCACTAAACTCGGCCATTTGGGGCTATATTTTGAGACCAAAATACATGGATTGGGGTGACCGCATCCGCACAGCAGTCACTGTTGTGCATCTAAATAGATTTATTTTGGGATTTATTTAGATAATTTGAACTATTCACATTTTAGAATAGATCACGTAGAACATATCTGTAAAAAATCAAATTAATCGCATATCATTTACCCTTTCATCCACTAATGTTTGTATTCATTTTAATACTTTAAATCAAATTATTATTTACTTTTGTATATATAAATGTAAGGAAATGAAAGAGATGGCCATAGTTTTAGATCAACAGAGGGCAAGCCCAAACTCAAGATCAAGCAAGTTTCCAAACCCTACGCTCATCTGGTTGTTCTCAGCCTCCCTCGCCGCTTCCACTGCCACCGATAGGGCTGTAATTTTGGCTCGCAGCCCGTTGGTGGTCCGAAGTCCGCTCGCGGCCCGAGATAGGCCCTTTCCGTTAAGGCCCGTTTAGGCCCAAGCCCTACCCGAGGCTCGACCCGCCCGGTCCACCCGAGGCCCAGTGTTATTTTTAATGAAAAATAATAAAATTTTGGTAGAAAAAATTTTTAAAAATTGTTTAGGCCAGGCCTATTGGCCCGCCCATAGCCCGAATACCCCTGGGCCTGGGCCTGGGCCTAGGCTTGGGCCTAGGCCTAGTTTTTTGGCCCGTGGTATGCCCGGCCCACTGGCCCGCACATAGCTCGAATACCCCCGGACTTGGGCCTAGGCCTAGTTTTTTGGCCCGTAGGCCAGCTCGGCCCTGCCCAATTTTTTGGCAGGAGCCCGTAAGGCCCGACATGGGTCAGGCCGAGTTGGGCCAAAATTATACCCTTAGCCGCTGATTTGCTTGCTGCTGCTACTCCTACCTCTAGGGCTTTGTTTCTCACACTTTTTATTTTTATTTTTATTTCTAAACTATTAGTATATAAATTAAATCTATTTGTTTCTTAAATTATTAATTAAATCTATTAAAATTTTAAAATATTTAATTAAAATTTATTTAATTTAAAATATATAAATATATACAAATATATGTACACTAATTAATATTTTATTATAAAAAAATTTAAATTTTTATTTTATTTTTGAAAAGTATTTTATTTCATTCGGTGTTTAAATTAGTATTAGAGTTTGATTTCTCTATCTCACCAATAAAATTATGTGAGTATTAAATATACTACAAAAATAGAATTAGATAGTTTAAATAATAACACTTCACTGTAACTAATAATAGAACAAAACAATACATTAATTAAGTTATAAAAAAAGATTTAAAAAAAAAAACTTAAAAATAATCAATTAAAAACTATGAATAAAATATAGGGTGAATTACACTAAGGTCTCTATAGTTGGGGTCTTCTGCCACTTTGGTACTTCACTTTTCAATTGTAGCACATTTAACCTTGAATTTTGAATCTTGTTCCAAATAAAAACAATTAAATATACCATTACTCAATTTTAAGGGCAAAATCGTCTATTTGATAAAATATAAACTAATTTGATAAAAATAAATGTCCATAAAAAATTTTGAATTTTAAAAAATTATTTATAACCACTAAAGATAAAATAATAAAAAATTGATAAATTTTTTAAACATTTATTTATTTATTTTACCATTTTAATTTTTATTATGTGTTTGGATGATAATTTTGTAATGGGTGATTGTTTTTATTTCCATTAAATTAGTTTCTATTTTTTCAAAAGTTAAATATGGCGATAACTTTGATATCATTATTAAATCAATCTATTAAATTAAAAAATTTAAAACTAAAAATATTTCATACATTAAATATATCGATTACACATTAAAAGCCTAACAACCACCTATTACATGATCATCATCCAAACATATAATAAAAATTAATTTTGCAAAATAAATACATAAATAAATGTCTAAAAGATTTATCAATTTTACGTAATTTTATCATTGGTGGGTAGAAATTATTTTTAAAAATTCAAAAATATTTTTTTGACATTTATTTTTGTCAAATTAGTTTATATTTTACCAAATTGACGACTTTGTCATTGAAATTGAGTAATGATATCTTCAATTGTCCTTATTTGAAACAAGATTCAAAATTCGGGATCAAATGTGTCACAATTGAAAAGTAGTGGACCAAAATGACGCGAGCCCCAAACCATAAGGACTACTAGTGTAATTCATCCTAAAATATATATTAAATAAAGGCAATCACATAGCCATTGTAGAAGATAAATAATAAAATACTATAAATAATTATTCTTACCCTTATAAAATAATTTCACCATAAAAATTGATGTCCATTTTTTAAGGACATTATAAAAATTCAATTTTTTTTTAAAATAAAAATTTAACTATATAATGTCTTTTATTAATTTATAATACTTATAAAATCAAACCAAACCAAAACAAGCTTTAAATCCCATCAAACGAAATCAGTTATATGAATCCTTCTTCTTCACTCTACTCTATTCAAGGCTATTTCGTTAGTCGAATCTGCCCCTTCCCTTAACACTTCTATCTACTGTTACTGTATCGCATCTCTTCACTACTACGTTTGTTTGTCTCTATTGTATATGACCAAGCCATCTTAATATATTCTCTCTCAACTTATCTTCTATCAGTATTACTCTTACTCATTCTCAAATATATTAATTCCTAACTCTATATTTTCTACATCACAGTTTTTGAGATTTGCAAATAAATAAATAAAAATAAATAAATAAATAAACAAGTGAATTATAATAAACCTCCTCAGGTTTACTTAAAATACGATTTATTCTCTGTAGTTCTGAATATTACATCTCGCCCTTTGAAGTTTCTAATCTCATGACAAATGGCCCATTTTATTAATTAATCATTAAGTCAATTAACAGTTTTTAATAATGTTAAAAATTTATTTCAATTAATGATTCAAGTAATTTTGTCATTATATAGGATAACAGTTAAAAAAAAATTAGTTAATTTTGTTAAATAAAAAATTTCGGACAAGGGGCACTACAAGAAAAAGGAGTAAAAAACACAGAAGAATTAGCGACGGCGCGTCTCCCGTTGCAAAAAATGGTTTTTTGCCACGGCAGCTTAAACCGTCGCAAATAAAGGTTTTAGCGACAGCGTTGTCCCATCGGTAATAAAACTATGCGGATAGGGTAGTAAATGCGGAAGCATTAGCGACGGCGTTTTTTACCGTCGCCAAAAAAAATTGTTTTGAGACGGCATTTGTTTGCTGTCGCAAATAGTTTACAATTTGCGACGGCAAATGTCCGTCGCAAAAAAGGCTTATGAAAACGGCGTCGTTTTATGAACTAATTAGTTACCATTTGCGAGGGTGTAAAACGTACCGTCGCAAAAAGTAAAAAAAAAAAATTGGCCCCCTGCTCTTCCCTTTCATCTTGCCACTCAATCATTTGATCCAAATCCCTAAATGTTTGAAACAAATTTTTTTCCCCCAAAATCCTCAAACGAGCTACGAAGGCGAACGGCTCTCTCTGGACGAGCGACGAACGGCGAGCATGCTAGCGGTGGTGTGGTGGTGCGGCAGTGACGACAGGTAGCGGTGGTCGGGCGACGAGTCTCTCTCTCTCTCTCTCTCTCTCTCTCTCTCTCTGTATATATATATATATATATAGATGAATGTATATTGATAAATCTGTAGATCAAGTTAAATTCATAAATCTGTAGATGAAGTTATATTGATAAATCTGTAAATGAAGTTAAAATAAATCTGTAGATATATATATATATAGTCAAGTATTATGGACAATATATATTACGTATGTTTATAAACATGTGTCATACTGCGTAGCAAGATAAAACATGTGCCAGATTTGCATATATCGTAGAGATATGTAAACATGTTTAAATCTGTGTATGTTTATATATATTGCGTATGTTTATATATTGAAGATCATCTCCTTAAGGTTATCTCTCTCTGTGTATGTTCTTTTTTTTAATTTTCTTTTTAACATCTTCAATATATATATAAAGTAACACATGTTTTTTTTTTCTTTTTTTTTTTCCCATCTTCAATATATAAATCTATAGAAAATTTGTACATTTTTGATTTCAGAACTTTTCTTAAGTTTTTGAGTTATTTTTAAAAACATTTTTCATTTAATGTCAATACCAAACAATGCACTAAGATATTCTTTAGCATTTATGAGAAAACAAATTGATTATAATTAGAATGAACAATGCTATGATATAATTTAACTAATTGGTATATTAATTAATAATGCTAACTAATTACGAATTGCTATGTTAAAAAAGAACAATGCTATATTAACTAATTGGTATATTAATTAATATATTAATAGATGATATGATACAATTTTAGAAAATTTGAATATTTGTTATTTGTATAATCAATGAGATCATAATTTTAAAATACTAATTGCTATGCTAAAAAAGAACAATGTTATATTAAGTAATTGGTATATTAATTAATATATTAATAGATGATATGATATAATTTTAGAAATTTTGAATATTTGTTATTTGTATAATCAATGAGATCATAATTTTAAAATAATAATTGCTATGCTAAAAAAGAATAATGCTATATTAACTAATTGGTATATTAATTAATATATTAATAGATGATATGATATAATTTTAGAAATTTTGAATATTTGTTATTTGTATAATCAATGAGATCATAATTTTAAAATAATAATATCATAACATATGTTGGTGCACTAATTGATATATCAATTAATGCGTATAGCATCATAGGTTGAAAAATGATCATGTTTCTTGTCTTGAGGTAATCATTCAAAAACTTTAAACAAATTTTCAGATATAATAATTAATAATAGTTTATTGAGACAAAAATGTGATCATTTAATAATTTCGAAATATTACATAAGATTATGTATGTGGTGTTCAAAATTATAATATAGACAATAATGATCCATCTTTATTAAATAATTTTTGAGACAATATACTTGATTAGTGTGTTTTTGTATAACTCATCTATCAATTTTATAAATAATGCCGCATAGTATTATGGAATACTATTAATTTGGAGAATTCTACCATACACATCCATTTATCATATGCATCATTAGTTATGTCATTTTTTTTTTCTTTAGTTATGATGAATTATCTTCGTTAATTATGATATTATTTTAGTTAAGACTTATAAGATCTTTGGTTGTGCCTCATGTAGTGTTTGGTTATAATTTATTTATTTTTTTAGTTATGACTCAGAAAGTATGAAATTATATCATTTTTTTCTTCAATTAATTGATCTCACGTGTTGTTGTATAAGTATTTCATTTTTTATGTTCTCCTATCAAATCGGTAAATAACTAACTAGGATAAGACCACCTACCTATTTGAGAGAAATTGGACAAATAGGTATCATGGTACATGAATACGTAGGTATTATATTTAGAGTTACTTTGATGAGATATTTTTGTGGATGTACACAGATGATGGATAAGAGTTGGGTTGATTTGCCAAATAGGATGTCGAGCGAATACATTAATGGGATTGATGAATTTCTTGTGTTTGCCTACACCAACATGGTTGAAGGTTCGATGATCAGTTGTCCGTGTAGGAAGTGTGAGAATCGATACCATCTTGCACGAGAGGGTGTATGGGAGCATCTGATTTTGAATGGTTTTTTAAAAAAATACAAACATTGAATTAATCATAGGGAATCTTACGTATCTCTGCATGGTAATCGAGAGAATGAAACATTAGCTAATTTAGACATTGGGGATGATATGATTGGAATGATACAAGGGGCTATGGGAAATCCACATGCCGGTACAAGTGTTGAGGGTAATGAACCACAGGGGCCTGATCCCCATGCATCTGAACCCCAGCTCGGTCCAAATGTAGAGACTGCAAAGTATTTCAAACTTCTTCAAGATGCACAAAGTAAATTGTATCCGGGTTGTCAGAAGTTCACATCTTTGTCATTCATTTTTCGACTTCTACATTTGAAGGTGCTTAATCAGTGGACAGACAAGTCTGTTGGCATGTTGCTTGAGTTATTGAATGAGGCATTCCCGTTGAGTGTGAAACTCCCGGACTCATATTATAAAGCTCAAAAGGTTACAACAGATTTGGGCTTCACGTATAAGACGTGGGATGCATGTCCCAACAGTTACATGTTGTTTCAAAACGAGGATGCCAATCTTGATAAATGTGTTATATGCAACAGTTCTAGATGGAAATCAAATGGTGATGGTGGTTCAAATGGTCCTAACAAAGGTGGCAAACGAATAGCTGCAAAACAGATGAGGTATTTTCCTTTACAGCCAAGGTTGCAAAGATTGTTTATGTCATCCAAGACGGCCAAGTTAATGAGATGGCATGCAGAGAAACGAACTGATGATAGTGTCTTTAGGCATCCTGCTGACTCCCTTGCATGGAAAGATTTTGACCGTCGGAATATTAACTTTAGTAATAATTGCCGAAGTGTAAGGCTTGGCTCAGCATCTGATGGTTTTAACCCATTCAAGACGATGAACATAGTTCATAGCACTTGGCCTGTTGTGCTCATTCCATACAACTTGCCGCCATGGATGTGCATGAAGCAACCATTTCTAATTTTATCCGTGCTTATTGACGGCCCGAAAGGACCTGGTGACAAGATTGATGTGTATATGCAACCGTTGATTGAGGAGTTGAAAGAACTATGGAATGAAGGTGTGTCAACATTTGAGGCATCAACAAATGAAATGTTTCAAATGCATGCAGCTTTACTGTGGACAATTAGTGATTTTCCTGCATACACAAACTTGTCAGGATTGAGCACTAAAGGCGAATATGCATGTCCTTGTTGCAATAAGGAAACTACATCGTGTTGGTTGAAGCATAGTAGGAAACAATCATACTTGGGTCATCGCAGATTTTTACCTACTGGCCACAAATTCCGGAAGGATAAAGTATCATTTGATGGTAGTCGAGAAGTTAGACTCAAACCAAAATTGTTGTTTGGAACTAAGATGTTGCTACAATTAGAATCTGAGGGTATTTTAACCCAATACAAGTGGGATGACCTTAAGGAGAGGCATAGGAGACAGGTAGAGAAGGAGAAAGCTGGACATCGCACCCATAGCCGGAACAAAAAGAATATCTTTTATAAACTGCCATATTGGGTGCACAATCTAATAAGACACAACCTCGATGTGATGCATATAGAGAAGAATGTTTATGACAATGTGTTGTGGACAATATTAGGGGTAGCAGGATAATCGAAGGATGATGTTAATGCTCGGCATGATTTATAAGATATGGATATTAGAAAACCCCTACATTTGCAGTTAAAAGGGTCGAATAAAGCCTATTTACCACCAGCACAATTCACGATGACCAAGGATGAGAAAGATTTATTCTTGAAAGTGTTGAAGGAAGTAAGAGTTCCCGACAGATATTTATCCAGTATATCATGTCGTGTGCGCTCACATGATAGAAGTATTGGGGGTCTTAAGAGCCACGATAGTCATATTCTGATGCAACAACTTATTCCATTGGCTATTCGAAGATCGTTACCAAAGAATGTAATTAAACCCTTGATTGAATTGAGCAATTTCTTTAGACAACTGTGTTCCAAAGTGAATCGTGCGACGAATTTGCAATATATTCAAGATCGTATCGCTGTAACACTTTGTCATCTAGAGAAAATATTTCCTCCGAGTTTTTTTGATATAATGGAGCACTTGCCTATACATCTAGCTGATGAAACCTTATTGGGTGAAGCGATTCAGTTTCGATAGATGTATCCAATTGAGAGGTGTCTTCTTACTTTGAAGCAATACGTGCATAATAGAGCTCATCATGAAGGATCAATTGCTAAAGGATATCTTATAGAAGAACGCATGAATTTTTGTGCACAATATCTCAATGATGTGGAAACCAAATCTAGTCGACCCGTGAGGAACTATAGTGGTGCTGATAATCTAGGTCATGCTATTGGTGAAAACACAAGCTTTTATCTTCATAATACTTCTTGGGTACAAGCCCATCGGTACATCTTATTCAATACAAGCGCGGTTTAACCATTCATAAAGTAGGTTAAGTCACTCACTCAATATTTTATTATGTTTTATTGAATTTTGAACCAAATTTTTTGTATTGATAAAATTTCAATCTACACAGCAAACACCTTGAAGAACTTAAGCTCAAAATGCCTCGTGTCGACGATCATCAGCTTCGACGTGAACATTTTGAAACTTTTCACATTTGGTTCAAGGAATATGTATGTATTTAACTCTATAGATTCTAGTTACTTAAGTCGAACCACATTTTAAATTTTACATTTTCGTTTTAAATAGGTCCAAACTTTGCGACGGACTACTGATGTCATATTTTCTGAAGAAATTATTCTATTGGCAAATGGTCCTCATAACTTGGCAAGGAGGTTCAACGGGTATATATTGAATGGGTTTCAGTATCGAGTAAAGGCCATGGATGATCGTCGGGCCACACAAAATTGTGGTGTAGCTTTGAAGGCAGATACCATAAGTTATGCTAGTCGGAAAGACAAGAATCCTCGTGTGGGGTCTATGTACTATTATGGACAATTGACAGATATTGTTGAGATTCGATATTCCAATGAGCAGAAACATGTGTTGTTAAAGTGTGATTGGATTGACAACATTCACGGGAAACAAAGAAGATGGCTTCAATTTCACGTTGGTGAACTTCAATCATTTGTTGTACCGAGATGATCGAATTACCAATGAACCTTTCATCTTGGCATCCCAAGCAGAGCAAGTTTGGTAAGTTGCAGACCCGTTACAACCAGACTGGAAAGTGGTGGTGAAAATGTCTCAAAGAGGTTTATTTGATATGAGTTCGACTGATCCACAAATCGAGCCATACATAAGCCAACAATTGGAAGAAAATATAATGCTTCGTAATGAAGAAGTTGGTTGGGTGAGGGAAGAAGCAGAAGGGGAAATAGTTGATGTTCAAATAGGCTGATATTTAATCAATATCAGTAATTCAATAAAGGCCAAGGTTATAATTAATCATCAGTTTCTTAATTTACTTTGTCTTTGTAATTGTATTAGTTCAATTAATGTCATATTATAGTTGATGACAAACCATTGTCTATGTTTCTAATGTCAATTAATGTTATATTGCTTGCAAATTATTATGAAAAGGAAGAGGAAGCCTGATCATCCCCGGGGCATGATGTCTAATGTGCTACATAACAGGACATCAGTAGCACCACCATCAAAGGAGGCATCACATCGGCCACCATCGGAGGGGCCATTAATGTCACCACCATCTGACCAGCCATCGCAGCGACCACTATTACTGGCACCACCATTAGAGGAGGCATCCCAGCGACCACCATCAGAGAGGCCATTAGTACCACTGCATCGACCACCATCAGTGGCACCATGGCAGCTACCATGTACTCGGCCTCCACGCCTACCATCAGTGCATCCACCATCAGTGGCACCGCAGCAGCTATCATCCCGACTAGAGTCATCAGCTTTTGAGTCATCCACAGGTATATAAATTTGCTTTGATTTGTATGAAAATTATTTAAACATACATTTATTTATTCCCATTATATATAACTTGTTTATTCTCATTATATTTTACAGACCCTTTGACTTCTTCACAGCCCACCTCAGGTATAAGAATTCGATTTGTATTCACATTATTTAAATTTGCATTTGTTTATTATCATTGTATATTGTTTATTGTTATTGTATCTCGCAGGTCATGTTAGTTCTTCATCAACCTCGACTAGGCGTGGTAAAGGATGTGCCAAGGGCATTAGGGAGTGGGGTACTGGTACAAAGATGGACATACAATTTGATGAAAATTACTGCCTAATAGGGGATAACGTGGCTAAGTTAACTACTCAACTTGGCATTATTGTGCAGAATTGTAACATTGTTCCTCTTACTTTTCTTGACTGGAACAATGTGCCCGAGAATATTGTTGATGTTATCTGGAAGGATGTGAAGGTAAAAGTATATTTTTGTCCAAAAATTAGAATTCCAAAATTGTGTTATTATTATTTAACCTTTGAAATTGTGTTTTATTGGACAATTTGAATATATGTCCAGAGGAGTACAAGCCAATCTACATGAAAAACTGCAACAGCATATGGAAGGATCACAAGAACAAGATTAAGGCTAAGTATTTCAAGCCTAGAAGTTCTGATCCTAATCTGAAGGATGATGTTCCTTTGTACATTGTGCCAAACCAGTGGGAAGAACTTGTGGAGTATTGGCGTACTTTCGATATTGAGGTCTACAAATAAGTTATATGTATGATATGTAAACATACAAATCATATTTATATACTTACATTTGTTGAACCTGTTATAGAAAATTGCAACTAGGAACGCTAAAAATCGGCGAGCTCACGGCATAGCTCATACCACAGGGCGTACTACTTTCGCTCAGATACGGCATGAGGTTTACATTTTATTGTTTTATTTTTGTATATAAATAAACATTGTATATTTGCAAATTATTTGGATTCTAATTTTCATATTTCTAAAAAAATGTAGATGACCAATAAGGGGGAGTCTACTGATAAGATGAATGTTTGGCTTATGACATGTAGAGCAGATGACCCAGAGGTTATCCAAAACTTGGTAGTTTCCAAACACCTTTGATTGTATTTAAAGTTTATTTTTTATTTTTAGTGTGTCAACCATCTTAATTTGGCATATACTTGTGTATCTTATTCAATACAGGATGAGTTTAATCGTCAATTCTCTATGCTACCTGAGGATTGTCGGACTTTGGAGGCTAGGAATGCCATTTTCCATGAGTTAATAGGTCATGATGGACATGGATATTGTCGTACATACGGGAGAACTGTGCCTCGGAGAGCGGTGTATAAAGATGGTGCTGGGCCATCACAGTCAACACCCCAGCCATCGACTATTGATCAGATCACGCAGCAGGTTCGTGCAGAGCTAAGAGATGAGTTGAGAGAGGAGCTGCGAGCAGAGTTCTCTACACATTTACAGCAGATAAGAGCTGAGATGATGGCCCTTGTGTCACAGGGGGCGAGTGTGGATCCCAACAGACAGGTTCGATATAAATTAAATTGTTTGATAGATCAATTTTCACACAACATTATGTATAAAATTCGAATATGATTAACACATTATGCATTGACTATCATAGGTTCCTGATGCATCGAGTGGCCACCGGGCATTTAGGGAATCTATAGAAGACGAGAATCCATATACACCACCACCAGAAGATCAAGTATAAAATGTATCTTTGCATTCTTTACATTCTAAGTTAAGAAACTTGTGGGAGAAGACGGGACTCAAATCGGAGCACGAAACTTGACACACACGACCGCCTAGGCACAAGAGACTTGTGGGAGAAGACGGGACTCGAATCGGGTTCCCGGTTTGGGAGTTAGGGTCGGATTTCGGTCTAGGCAAACTAGTTCCTTAAGAAACTTGAATTCGAGGTATTAACGTCCCAAAATTACCAAACGGCATCGGTTTAGCACAAAACTTGGCACACACGACCGCCTAGGCACGAGAGATTTGTGGGAGAAGACAGGACTCGAATCGGGTTCCCGATTTTGGGAGTTAGAGTCGGATTTCGGTCTAGGCAAACTAGTTCCTTAAGAAATTTAAATTCGAGGTGTTAACGCCCCAAAATCACCAAACGGCGCCAGTTTAGCACGAAACTCGGCACACACGACCGCCTAGGCATGAGAGACTTGTGGGAGAAGACGGGATTCGAATTGGGTTCTCGGTTTGGGAGTTAGAGTCGGATTTCGGTCTAGGCAAACTAGTTCCTTAAGAAACTTGAATTCGAGGTGTTAGCGCCCCAAAATCACCAAACGGCGTCGGTTTAGCACGAAACTTGGCACACACGACCGCCTAGGCATGAGAGACTTGTGGGAGAAAACGGGACTGGAATCGGGTTCCCGATTTGGGAGTTAAAGTTGGATTTCGGTCTAGGCAAACTAGTTCCTTAAGAAATTTGAATTCGAGGTGTTGACGCCCCAAAATCACCAAACGGCATCGGTTTAGCACGAAACTCGGCACACACGACTGCCTAGGCATGAGAGACTTGTTGGAGAAGACAGAACTCCAATCGGGTTTCCGGTTTGGGAGTTAGGGCTGGATTTCTGTCTAGCCAAAATTATTTACTAAACTATCTTTGTAATTATATAGTAGTTAATTTTTTATGTTTTTCTATAATTAAAATATTAACACCATTATATTGTCATTAATTATTTTTATTTTGTTATTTTCAGATATTTCCTGAGTAGCAGTTTGCTTCTTGTGAAATGTGGGCGTGTACAAATTATGACCAACTTTTGTTTTTGTAACCCACGTAAGAATCAAGACGAAAACTTTTGGTTTTGATTTTGATTTACGTTATTTAAATTTGTGAACAACATTACGTATGTATCATGCGACATTATGTAGTGGGATAATTTTTATTGTTATGAATTTTTATTTATGTATTGTTATGAATGGAACAACATTATGAATTTTTATTGTGTGCCAACTTTTGTTTATGTATGTATTTATATTATTATGTAATTATCGATTTTTTTTAGTTATTTTTCGTTTAATACAGGTTATTTTTATATTTTTAATAATTTTAATACAATTTTTTTTTTTTTGAGACGGCAGCACACACCGTCTCAAAAAGTAAAGTGAATCAGGGTTTTTTGCGGCGGCATCTTTACTGTCGCAAAAGGTAGGAAATTGATTATAAAATAAGGCCTTTAGCGACGGTGTTACTGCCGTCACCAATACTCCTTTAGCGACGGCTCAGGTGCTGTCTCAAATACATTTTTAGCGACGATTTTTTTTGCCATCGCGAAAAGGGTTTTTTGCGACGGCAACATAGTGCCGTCTCAAAAAAAGTTAGATTTTCATCCGTTATTTGCGACAGTATTTTTTCGTGGCAAAAAATGCATTTTGCCGTCTCAAAAAAAAGGCGACGGCATAACGGCGTTATGCCGTCGCTAAAAACCTTTTGCAACCCCCTTTGTTGCGACACCCCCCTTGTCATCGCAAAAGCCACTTACCGTCGCAAAAAACCTTTTGAGACGGCATTTGGGGTATTTGCGACGGCGTTTTGCCGTCGCAAAAAATCAATTTTTTTGTTGTGGGGATACTTATTATTTTCCAAATCACAAGAGATAATTTGTATTTTAAACAAATCTATTTGTGATTTACCCAAAATATATAATAAGTTTCTATTTCTAACATAATTACATTGACTCTTTTCTTAGTAACGCTAAAATAATTGAATTTAATGAAGACGAAAGGTGGAAATTCAAATAAATAAAAATAAATATACATTTTAGTAAAAACAACATGACTATTAGTAATGAAATACTAAAAAAAGACCTAACTTTTTGTGAATTAAAATTTCAAAAGAAACCACTTTAATTATGTTAAAAGTGTAATGCGAAATGTATTTTTTTTTAGTTCAACAATTAGAAGTGTCCATGCAAGTATACACACATCTCGATTAATTTCCTTATCAACATCATCAAAGGCAGGCTAAACCAACTATATTGGAATTAGGAAATTTACAAGGAATTACTTTATCACGGTTTGGCCGCAAATATTGAATCTTGAACAATTATGTGGAGAGTACGATAAGTTATTTGCTAGTTTTAGGACACAATCACGTAGTGCCCCATGTGTGATGTGATTGGAGGAGAATGCATGACTCACGATTTTGTATTTGATGATTAACGAACAATAAGAAACAAGATGAATTGTGAATGATAAGAGAGATGGTTACGTGGTGCTCTGGCCCACGAAATAATCTCTTGGGAAGGACACCAACCAACCATTATTTTATTTTTTCCAAAAAAAAAAAAATCAAAATAGATGACTATAATTTTCCCAAAATATATTATAAATGTTAACTATAGTATATTCTATAGCATATTCTTTGTATAGATATGCCTTATCTGTGTAGTACAATATATTCTATAGCATATTCTCTATGTGAATATGCCTTATCTGTATAGTATAGTATATTCTCTATATATACTTATCTTCTCTCCTATATAAAGGAGTTGGTACTATTCATTGATTATTAAATTGAATACAAGAGTTTTCTCTTTTCTCTTCATTCATCTCTCTTTAATATCATATCATATCATATCACAGTTTCTGTTCATCACACGAATTCTTATCACAGTTTATGGTGTTCTTGTTTCTTTTTTTTACACTGTTTGATTTTTTAGGTACTGATTTGTCATTATCAGGCCACCCCGATCATTCATTTCTAACACCTATAGCACCATTTTGCTTGGAATTTTCTCCAGATTCAATTGCCACAAAATTCATCCTTAACCGAGCCCACACGCACCATTGCGCGCCACCTGAAGCTCTGCGTGTCATACCTTTCCGGCGCCACTCTCTTACGCGCCTATACGCGCGCCTCTTATGTTGCTGACGTTAGCCTCTCTGCGTTGACGTCAGCCCTAAGCTGCTCCCGTCAGCTGCTAACGTGCATCGCACCTTCTTTGCTACACTGTGCCGCGCCTCAGCCATGATAACGTGAGCTGTGATTCTGCTAACATTAGCTTCCCTCCTGTTGACATCAGCCCTACACCCTATTTGGCCAAAATTCAATTTTTGGCTTGTTTCGCCTATTTTTGCACATTTTCTGATCATTTTGGCCTGGTTTTCGATGTTCCGGATTCACTAGTACACTCTGTTTTATCCAGTTCTACTCCGCCATCACTAGTTCTCCTTTGTGATTCATTATTTAACCACCTCATGGCTCGTTCAGACAATTATCCTTAACACGGTCACTATTCTGGACCCTCCACAATATACAGCTAAGATCAGTCTTCAACACATTTTGCATCTACTACAGTTGCCTTTGGTTCATCATCCGTTGTTGCCCCGTCACCACCCTACACTCTTCAAGACATTGAAGTTATTGTCAAAAAGGTTATTTCAACCTCTAGTACACCATCTACTGTCCTCTCAGTTACTCTAGGTACCTCTTCTTGGTATTTTGATTCCACTTGTTGCAACCATATGACCTCTGACCCTATACTTTTCTCCTTTACTACATCTTCTTCTACGTTACTTGTTATTCACACTACTAGTAGCTCTCAAATGCATGTTAATCATATAGATCATATTTCCACCTCTACTGTTTCTCTACCCCACACTTATCTGATCCCTAATCTTACATTTAATCTTGTTTCAATTGGTCAACTCTGTGATCTTGGCCTCATTGTTCTCTTTTCTCCAACTAGTTGTGTTGTGCAGGATCCGAAGACGAGACCGACTCTTGGGATCGATCATAGACATGAACGTCTGTATGAGCTCATCCACCTTCGCATTTCCTCCTCCAGTCCTTCCACTATCCAAACTGCTGCTTCTACTACTCCTAGCTCTCCTTTTGTCTTATGGCATTCTCGGTTAGGTCATGTTTCTTTTCGTCGTTTACGATCTCTAGTTTCTAGCGGTCAGTTAGGTCCTGTTCCAAATGATAAAGTAGATTGTCTATCTTTTTAACTAACAAAACAATCTGCTTTACCATTTTCATCCAATACTTCTATGTCTCATGCACCTTTTGATCTCATACACTCTAATGTTTGGGAACCATCACCTAATACCACTATGGGGGGATCTAAATACTTTGTCATTTTTGTAGATGATTTCACTCATTTTACCTGGTTATTTCTTATGAAGTCTCGCTCTGAGTTATCATAAATATACTATGATTTCTTACAGATGGTCAAAACTCAGTTTTCTTTCACTATCAAAGTTTTTCATGCTGATAATGCCTAAGAAAAATAAACAAATTTTTTGAGATTCTTTCTTCAAAATGGCACAGAAAAATAAACAAATTTTTTGAGATTCTTTCTTCAAAATGGCACACTTTCTTATTATTCTTGTCTTGGTACCTCCTAACAAAATGGTCTTGTTGAGCGTAAACATCGCCATCTTTTAGATACTGTCTGTGCTCTTTTAATTTCCTCTTCTTGTCATGAGTGCTTCTGGGGGAAAGCCGCTCTCACTATTGCCTATACTATCAACCGTATTCCTTCTCCTACCATCAACAATCACACCCTATATGAGCGCTTATATGGCCAACCTCTTGTCTATTCTTGTCTTTGTGTGTTTGGATGTGCTTGTTTTGTCCTCCTTCAACCACATAAGCATTCCAAATTAGAACCTTGAGTCCGTCTGGGTTGTTTCTTGGGGTATAAGATTGAACATAAAGGTTATTGTTGTTGGAATCCTATTTCTCAACGTCTTCGTATCTCCCGTCATGTGGTATTTTGGGAAGATAAGATGTTCTCTTCTATATCTAAGTTTCATTTGTTCACTCCTCCTACTACACCATTCTTCACAAATCTCTCTCTTTTGTTTAATGAGCTTGATACAGATACTACTTCTACCATGCTGCCTTCGGCTCATCCTGAGGATCTTGCTCGGCCTCCTGGTCCTGCTAATGCTCCACTCCCTAATCCTACTCTTAGTCCTGCTCCTACTCTTGCCATGCTGCCTCCGGCCCATCCTAAGGATCCTGCTTTGCCTTCTAGTCCTGCTTCTGAGGTACCTCTTCGTCATTCTACTCAAGTAACACAACCTTCTGTCCTTCTTCATGATTTCATTGTTGGTTCTACTGCATTTTCTTCGTATGAACCTACTTCCTATCAAAAGGCATGTTCTAATCCTCTTTGGCAGCAAGCTATGACTGATGAACTACAGGCTTTTGCTAAAACTCATACTTGGGATGTGATTGATCTTCCTCCTAGTAAAAGTGTTGTTAGTTGTAAATGGGTTTACAAGCTCAAGACTCATTCTGATGGTTTTATTGAGCATTACAAAGCTCGTCTTGTTACCCGGGGGTCTACTCAAGAATATGAGATTGACTATAAAGAAACCTTTGCTCTTGTTGTCCGTCTGACTTCAGTTCGTAGCTTACTAGCCATTGCTGCTGCTCGCCACTGGAAAACTTTGTCAAATGGATGTAAAGAATGCATTTCTTAATGGAGATCTCACTAAGGAAGTTTATATGCAACCTCCTCCTGGTTCCTCTATTCTGCCCTCCAAAGTCTGCAAACTTTACCGTGCTTTGTATGGTTTGAAACAAGCTCCTCATGCCTGATTCGCCAAGTTTAGCTCCACCATTCATGATTTTGGATTCTCTTGCAATGCCTATGATTCTGCCCTTTTTATTTGCAAGACAGAGCGTTGTACTATTCTTCTTCTTCTCTATGTGGATGATTTGATTATCACTAGGAATGACACAGTAGGTATCTCTAGTCTCAAACAGTTTCTTAGTCGCCAGTTTGAGATGAAGGATTTGAGTCTTCTCAACTGTTTTCTCAGTTGGGAAATCTCTCATGATCCGTCTGGTTACTTTCTTTTCCAGGCCAAGTATACTTCTGATCTCTTGGCTCATGCTAGTCTTACCGATTACAAGACTGCTTCTACTCCTATTAATCCTCAGACTCGTTTTATATCTCTTAACAATCACCTGTCGCCTGATGCTACTTTATATCGTCAGCTAGTTGGCAGTCTTGTCCATCTCACTATTACTCATCCAGACATTGCTTATGTTGTTCACATTGTTAGTCAATTCATGGTTTCTCCTCGCTCTCCATACTATGATGATGTCGTTCGCATTTTACGCTATCTCAAAGGCACTATGTTTCATGGTCTTCACTACTCCACTCACTCTTCCTTATAGTTACATGCATTTTCTGATGCTAATTGGACAGGAGACCCTACTGATCGTCGCTCTACTACAGGATTCTGCATCTTCTTAGGTGACCCTCTCATTGCCTGACTGTGAAGACCCCAAAATGTTAATCGTAATTATAAATGATTAGTTATGCATTGAATTTTAATTATGACATGTGCCAAGTGATTAATTGTGAATTATCTAATTTGATTCATTGTAAATATTTGTTTAAATTGAGAAACTATCCGTTGTGAGGTCGGCTTTGAAACTGAAATTGATAACATAAATGGGTTCAGAAATCAAAATTGAGTACAAGGATATGCTAATTGAAATTTTTAGAGTTATTCGGGAAGTTTAATTAAAAATTGATTCTATTTGATTCGCTAATTTTAATAGGTTGGAATTAAATAATTAAATAGGAATTAGAGCTTAATACACATTAGTATAATTTAATTTAGTGTAATTAAGATTATAAGGATGAGGATTGAATTAATTTGAGTGAATTCAATTCCAATTAAATAATATAATTCCTAACTTTTTTTTTAATTAAACCCAAAATAGGTAGAATCAAAAGGATTAGTGCGTGGCCATAAATTGAATAGAAAAGAAAAAGAGAGGTTACTGGGTCTTGTTGGGTGTCGTACAAGTTATACACGTAGAGAGAGAAAGGGAGAGATTGTGCTTGAGAGTTCAGAGAGTAGAAGAGAGGAAAGAAAAGAACACCAAGAGGAGAAAAAGAAGAATAGTGCCTTGAGTTCTCATAATCCAACATGTAAGGTAAGCATTCTCTCTCTAATTTCTTGAAATTGAGATTTACACATGCAACAGCTTTAAAGATTAAGGCTGAAATTAAGAAGAATTGATGATCAAATGAAGGTTTTGCTCATATTGCTAAGGATTAAGACATGCATGTATATATATATATGGAAGAATTGAATGAATTAGCTCATAATCCTTACATGCATGACATATTTTCAAGAGAACAATGATTCTAAACTAATTTTCAAGCATGATTCATGGAGTTTAAGGAGAGATTAAGCATGAATTAGAGCTTGGTTTCAAGAAAATAGATGTTTCATGAAATTGAGTTTCAAAAATGGAAGAATTGGTTTAATTTGATATTTAGAGCTTTATAAGAATTCAATTAAAAATTTGATTTAGGTTCATAAAATTAGATGTAATCAAATTAAGCTTTAATTGAGAATTAATTAAATTCAATTAAAATTGAGTTAGGCTTAAAATTATGGAAGTAAATGTGAAGATTAATTATTTGGGCCTTGATTTGCTTGAAAAAGGAGTTGAAATTGCAAAATGTGCATATTTATGAGTTTTTGATTCAGTAATTTAAACATGACTGAATAATTGTAATTTAATGTGTATGAGCCTAATTTAGGCTTGATTGTGTAATTAGTGAACTTAATAAGGATTAGTTTATGATTAGATTATTTATATTTAATTAGTTTGGTTAATACACAGCTAAACATGTTTTAATTAGAGATTGAAGGAAATTAAAAATCTAAGTAATTCATAATTCTAGTCATCTATATTTAAAAGCTAAGTGAACTAAATATGTTTAAGATAATTGTGTATTGTGCTATGCATATTTGTGATTGTAGGTCACGAGTCAAGGACTGCTTGACCAACCGTTCTGGAAGCCCACTATGAGTAACATTTTTGTAAAGATATATTGATATGAACTATGTTTCCACTATTATGCGACAAGTTTTAATTTCTGAAATGTTATTTTGATTATGTGAACGAATGTCCTAATTGCGAATCTATTATGGCATCCACAGATAGTCTCAAGTCATGGAGGACGACATGTAAATGCGGGTCCATGACATATATGTAATACGAAATCTCGTTAGCCACTTCATTGTAGTGATATGTGTTTGATCGGTATTCGGAACCGATTACTCTAGTCGGAAGACGATATGTGATATGTTCTGTGCAATATACCATTATGTTATGTTCTGATATGAGACTAATATGAATAATTGTGTCATGATTTGTTTTACGGATATGATATATTTGAAATCCGTTCACTAATCCCTTTATTTTAATGTTATTCGCTGGGTTTTAACTCACTGTTTATATATATGCATAGGTGAGCATTCTGGAAGACAAGTCTAGAAGGAGTCTTTAGTCGAGCCACCATTTTGAAGCCTACCGCGTGGTTTTGAGTGCCTCAAAGTTGAGGCTAGGCCTAGAAGACCGTTGTCAAGCTTTTGATGGTGAAGTACACTTTTGTTATGTGCATATATTATGTATAAGATATTGAGTTATAAGTTATGTATTGAATGTGGGTAAATTAACGTTTTTGTATGTAAATATTTGTTTATATAGGCGCACAGCTCATTGGACCATTGGTGTTTTTGACTATTGCTTCCGCTGGCCTCGATTATTTATGATTGTACAAGAAGGCCTTTGGTAATCTTAGATTACTGGCCGGTTACGATACCAAACTTATAAGGGTTGGTTTGGGTTGTGGCATTGACATAGCAAGAAACAAACTCTTACTGCTCGTTCAGGTACTGAGGCTGAATATCATGCTCTCGCTGACACTACTCAAGAACTTGTGTGGCTTCGTTGGCTTCTTTCTAATATGAGAATTCCTCATCTTGCTGCCATTAACTTCTATTGTGACAATCATAATGCTATTCAGATTGCCCATAATGATGTCTTCCATGATCGCACTAAGCACATTGAGATTGATTGTCACTTCATACGACAACATGTTACTAGTGGCACTGTTCATCTTATCTTTGTTCCCTCTGCTGATCAGACAGCTAACATCTTCACCAAGGCCCATTCTTCAGGACGATTTTCTAATTGACTTTCTAAGCTCAACTTGATATCTACATTGTCACCTTGAGCTTAAAGGGTGTTAACTATAATATATTCTATAGCATATTCTCTACATAGATATGCCTTATCTGTGTAGTACAGTATATTCTATAGCATATTCTTTGTATAGATATGTCTTATCTGTATAATACAATATATTCTCTATATATACTTATCTTCTCTCTTATATAAAGGAGTTTGTACTATTCATTGATTATTGAATTGAATACAAGAGTTTTGTCTTCTCTCTTCATTCATCGCTCTTTAGTATCATATCATATCAAAATAAATAAAAAAATGAATTACAAGACTCAGATTATATTTATAAACAATTTTCAATTGTATGATGTTTGGCACAAAAATTTTATATCTTAACATTACTCATCTTGTTGCAAGTTGCAACACAAAAATCCAATCTATTTATTCACAAAAACTTTTTCCCCAAATCGGCAACCACCGATTGAAGCATTTCATTCTTGTTTCTAAGAATGGATTGGCTCTGTGCCTATATATGTTTTTGGCTTTCCTTATTGATGTTATCAACGCTTTCGTATCATCAAACTCGCGCTTCGGAGACTGGGTTAGGATCGGAGACTGAGTTGCTGACTCGGGAGCTTTTGGAATCGGCGAGGGAGCCCGAGTTCTTTGACTGGATGAGATGGGTTCGGAGGAGAATTCATCAGTACCCAGAACTGGCCTTTGAGGAACACAAGACGAGTCGACTCATAAGATCGGAGCTTGACTCTCTTGGAATCGGGTACACGTGGCCCTTTGCAGAGACTGGGTTGGTGGCTTCAATTGGGTCTGGGAAGCAGCCCTGTTTCTCTCTCAGAGCAGACATGGATGCCCTCCCTATTCAGGTCTCTCTGTCTCTCATGGTCAATTCTAGTCTGTTACTGTTGTGAAAAAAGCAACCCTTTGTCTATTACTGCAGGAAAATATTTGGTCGCCACAAATTCTATAGCTCAAATGGTCCTCAAATGGTCCGAATATCGTTTTGACATTTTGAGTTGTTTTGCATTCAAAACGACGTGGTTTTGACATTTTCGAACCATTTGAACCACAGAATTTATGGTCCTCAATCATTGCCCATTACTGAACCATTGTACTGTAACTTTTTCTAAGGCGTGTGAGACTCACGCTCATGTGAGATTCACACTCGTGTGAATGTTTGATAGATTTTTTTTTGATAAAATATTTGATATCTCTAATATTATTACTTTTTCTTCAAATAGAATATAGATTTGTTTAGAATAGAATAAACTATATTTATAGGGATGACAACATATTAAATTTTTTCAGATTTCATGCTCGAATTCTTATCCTTAAACTCAACTATTTTAATGACATGATTGGTACTTTATCCTAAACACAATAAAGATGAAACAAAAATAAAAAGCCTAAAATCGGTATGTCAAAAAGCCAGAGATTTAGGTATATCAAAAAGCAGGAGATTTAGATATGTGTTCATTATAGCGATTCCTTTTACCTTACCTTGTCAATACTTTCCTTAACTTTTTTTCATAAAAATTGGGTTAGATCAAATATAATCTCAGGTCAGGTAATTTTGCCATCCATACATATGTAGTAAGTTAGAAGTAAAAATGAGGGTGACGGTGATACCAAATCATCATTGATAAGTGGTATTATCTATCAACAATAAATTTAGAGAAAATTATAAAAATAAGTTCTAAGGTTTGACCTTTGATAAAATAAATTTATAATTTTGTCTATTTATTTCAATCTAAATCATTTGCCCATTTCTATCAAGTAAAATTAACGAAAAAATAGTATTTTAATCATTAAACTCAATGTAGATATACATAAAATATCTAAAATATATTTTTTGTTGAGTTAAATAACTAAAATACCATTTTTTATTGAGTTAAAATGTCTAAAATATATTTTTTCTGGACAAATAGTTTAAATTAAAAAACAAATCAAAAGATTATAATTTAAATTGAAATTTATTATTCTATCTATAGTTTTAAATTATTTTTTTTTCAATTTGCCCACACTTGATATATATATTGACTCCACCCTTGGTTCATAGCATGCTTTAGAACCAATAGATAGTTAACATAGAATAATTTTGTTTAGAAAAAATAGGTAGCTAGTGTTGTCAATGTCTTACAATTTATGATATGTATCTTACGATTTTTCTTCTAATTTTTTCATTCCATGTTTCTTAGGATTCTTTTTCCAGTTTATAATGCAAATTTGCATTAATACATCATGGTCTCAATTTCAAATTCTTCTAGCTTTTCTATTTTTTGCTCTTTCTTTTTTAGTTCAAGTGTTGTTTGTGAAATCTCTGTGCTAGAAAAATGTACATTCTTTGACAAGAAGTCTTTAACTTCTAAAACCGACAATTTCATCTGAAAGGAATTGGTAGAGTCAGAGTACAAGAGCAAGGTCGATGGTAAAATGCATGCTTGTGGCCACGACGTTCATGTAACAATGCTGCTCGGGGCTGCCAAATTACTTCATCATAGACGGGACACATTGAAGGTAAATAAATTTACAATCACATAATCACCAAAAATTAGCCGATAACAATACATTATGTTATTTATGCACGTTTTCATTAAAAAACCAAGTTTGCAAAATTTAATTTTTAGGGCACTGTCAAGCTTGTCTTCCAACCCGGAGAAGAGGGTCATGCCGGTGCCTACCATATGTTGAACGAAGGTGCTCTGGATGGAGTTCAAGCCATTTTTGGATTACATGTTTGGCCAAACTTGCCCACTGGTACCATTGGTTCCAAGCCTGGTCCCATAATGTCTGGCTCGGGCAGGTTTTTAGTGATAATTCAAGGGAAAGGTGGACACGCGGCAGCCCCACATATGACTAGAGACTCAATTCTTGCAGCCTCTTTGTCAATTCTTGCTCTCCAACAGATTGTTTCACGAGAGACAGATCCTCTCGAGGCCAGAGTAAGTTTCCTTAATTAAGAGCATTCTTTCACTTAATTGATTTTTTTCTTTTAAAAGTCTAATGACAATATTGTTTGCTTATTTGCAAATCTATAGGTAGTCTCAGTTGGGTTTATTGAAGGTGGTGCAGCAGGAAATGTAATCCCAGAGACAGTGAAATTTGGGGGAACTTACAGAAGTTTGACTTCTGAAGGAATTTCCTACCTTCAGCAAAGGATCAAAGAGGTAATGTTTGATTTATTTGGAAACAACTTCACCAAAGCTCTCTCTTAAATCATATATAAATGTAAGGAATTTCTTTTATGCTATGTTTGGTTAGGGGATTTGGGGAGGGATTTGAAAAGAAAAAAGAAAAAGGTGTGTGAAATTAGGTGAAATATATATATTTTTATTCACATTTTACCTACATTTTCTATTTCCCTTTTCAAATCCCTCCTCAAATCCCCCAACCAAACATAACATTAGTGGAGTTAGGAATTGCAGAACACCTAACCAAGATCAGTGAGTCAAAAAGCAGAGAAGAACATAAAAAGTAGAATTATAAATTCATCCCAAAACTAGGGTTACATTCACAGTTATTGTAGACTTAACTATGATTCGAAAGAGTTATAAACGAGATATATAGATAGCCACCCCCAACTCCATATATGAATTAAGGTTACATGTCACAAGTAGGAGCAAATGAAAATACTCTTTACTCCAAAAATTGAGTGGTTAATGTTTGGTACTTATTAAGATCTGCATTACCAAACAACTAGTCCTACAAAGGATAAGAGGGAGGTTGTTATTATGTTAAATTCCATGTATCATAAATTTGACATGGGTTCTTTTATTGCAGCATTAATGGACCCTTTTTTTTTTTTGTTGTTGTTTGGGGGGGGGGGGGGGGTGGGGGGTCTTACCACTTATATGGTAAAAATACCTTACATAAATTGAAAATATATATATATATATTTTTTATCCTGAATTATAGTTACCAGCTTATGACTAAATAAGCTGTAGCAAGCAGGCTTGTGGGCTTTAAAAAAGTCCTAATCAATAATTTTTGAAGATTTCTAACAAAACTTCATAGCATTTCTCATTTAGATGACTAGTTTACATCTGCTATACTTACAGGTCATAGAGACTCAAGCAGCTGTGCATCAGTGCACTGCTGTGGTGGACTTCATGGAGAAGAAACTCAGGCCGTATCCACCAACCATTAACGACGAAGCAATGTACGAGCATGCAAAAAGGATTGGAGAAACCTTGCTTGGGGAACCGAATGTGCACCTTATTCCAGTGAGCATGGCATCAGAGGACTTCAGCTTCTATGCACAAAAAATGGCAGCTACATATTTCATGATAGGGACAATGAATGAAACAATTAAGTCAAATAAAGGGTTGCACTCGCCGCATTTTGTTGCCGATGAGGAGGTTCTTCCCATTGGAGCAGCTCTCCACGCTGCAGTCGCAATCTCTTACTTGGATCGTCATGTTTAGAATCAATAGAAACTCAACAATCTCAATCTGGATTTGAAAATTGTAAAGGTGAGTGAGAAACGTTATATTTCCTAGTTAATAGAAGTTTTCATACACATTGTAACTGATATTAATGCTTTGGGACTTTTGTCTACATCGAAGTCTCCTAAGAGTTTCAAGTTTGTTGATTTGGAATTTGGTTGTATTTTTGGTTTGTCTAAACAATTAAGTGTTAGCATCCTACATCAGTTGCAGACGATATTCAGGATGGACTTATAAGACGACGCAGAACACTTTCATTATGAATGAAACCTTTTGGGTTGGAGCTTGAAAAACAAACCCGTGAAGCTAATTATTGAGCTGGTAGGTAATAGCAGACGATACTTTCAAGTAGAGGTTGGATTGTGCCTCTAACATCATGTCATAGTCATCATAAAAAAAAAATGTTACAGAAAAATGTGGGTGATCCAATCACTTTGTGTGGCCCTTTGGGCCACGCTAATCGGTTGGGCTACAGGTCTTATTCTCTATCTTTGACCTAAGTCCAGCCCATTTGTTCTAGAGCCGAACCAGGTGTGGGCCTTAAGACTTTTTGATGAGGCTTGCCAAATAGAGCAAAAAAAAGGGACAAAATTATCAATCAGCCCTATTGGTTGGAGTTATAACCCGGTATGGATATATTAATCTTGAAAATAATATTTTTTTGCATTTGAGAATCATTGGAAAAATGATGAGTTTATTGTGAAAATCATTGTGAGTTGAGAATTATAGATTTACGGATTGAGTTGTAAGGGTAAAATTGAAAACATGGGCCTATTAATTTGGAGCAAGACTTGTTGAGTATTAAGTCCTGTCAAAACCCCCTCAAAAATAAAAAATAAAAAAGTTCATTTTTGTTTGGTTTAGTTTTTTTTTTTTAAATTATTGAGTTTTTGTTTTTTGTTTTTTTTAAAATTATTTTGATTTTTTTTTTGTCTTTAATGATTTTTTTCATATTTTAATTTTAATTTTTTTTTTACTTTTTAGATGTACCTAAAAAATTAAATATTTATGAATAAATCTAAAAAAATAACTAAAAACAAAACAAAAAATTAAAAAATCATATTTTTTCCTTATTCTTATTTTTAATTTTTCACAAAAAATTAAAAAGAAAAAAGAAAAGAAAGATTTATGTACAAATATTTTTACTTTTTAAATATATATAAGTTAGATGCATCTAAAAATAAAAAATAAAAGTTAATTAAAATATGAGGATTTTGAGTTTAAAACGTATCATTACATTTTTATGTCTAAGAAAATTTCTTTTTCTAGAATGAAAATGACAGTAATAAAATTCCGAGACAAGTTATGTGTTTGTTGACAAAGAAAAAACTTATATGCAAGTAATTAACAAATGCAAACGCAATAGGATAATATAAGTAGCAAGATACTCCTTGAGTCGAAAAATTATTCCATACCTTATGTGGTATTGCCATAAATCAATTCAAGTCATTTATTTATGTGGGTCTCATGTGAGTTCTACGTAAATAAATGACTTAAATTGTTCTAGATGGTTGCTATTTGTCCCCAACTTTTTACTCTCCCCCCCCCCCTTCCACTTCTCTAAACCCCTACCTAGCAAAATGAAGCCCCTCCAATTTTTCTTTGAACCCCTACCTTAGTACCAACTATATCGTTAATCCCAAACCCAAACCCTAGCACCCACTCCCAAGCACCACCTCGGGCTGCTCACTCACCAAAGCCCTCACTACCAGCAGTCCTACCATTGTTATTGCCTTCCTCTTTCTTCTTTCCTTTTCCTTCTTCTTCACCCCACTGCCTCATCTTCTCTTCTTCTTCTCCTTCTTCACATCGCGACCCAAATCGTCGCTACCATTTCTGAAAACCCTGGGGCTAGGGTTAGGGTTTCGAGAGAAGGTGAGGAGTTCGCGACGATGAGACAATCACGAACCCAAAAAAAGAAGATGGTCGGACTCGACGGCTTGGCGGTAAGGAGTTCACAATGGTGGGACAACCACGAACCTAGAAGAAGAAGAAGAAGAGAGAGAGAGAGAGAGAAAGAGAGAGAGAAATAGAAGGAGATTGCGGTGGTGGGAGGGTGATCGGATCTGCTAAAGAAGAAAAAGAAAAAGAAGAGAGAGTGAGAGAGTGAGAGAGAGAGAGAGAGAGAGTGACTGAGAGAGGGAGAGAGAGAGAAGAGGAGGTTGCTGGCCAAAGTGGAGGTGGAGGTGGAGGTGGATGGTTAGGGTTAGGGTTAGGGTTAGAAGGTTAGAGATGGGTAAAAATAGAAATTGGTGTTAGGACAAAATTGTAATAAAAAAAAGGGGGGCAAACTTCACTTTACCCCCTATGGTTTAGGTCATGTGCGGATTACCCCCCTGACTTTCCAATATCACCACATAATTCCCCTATTGTTGATGGAGTAATGTGCACCATTAGCTTTTCTATGTATTCTAACCGGCTGTGCAATGCACGCGCGTGTGGTGCAAGTGGGCATGAACTGATGATGTTCCCTCACAATGAAAAGACCAAAATAACCCTAGGGTTAAACATAAAAGCTTACCCAAGAAGATTGCTTTTTATATTGCCTCATTGCTTTGTATGTTGAGTTGTAGGCTAGTCTACCTAGCAAAAATGTCATCTTCAAGCATTGGAGGTGGAGAAGGACAAATGTTGAGGTTTATGAGCAAGAAATGTCGTTGTGGGAGAAAAACAGCCATTAGAATCATGGAGTCCGAGAAGCCTTCAAAAGGTAGGTTGTATTATGTTTGTGAAAATGCGAGTTTGAGGGGTTGTGATTTCTGGGCTTGGTGCAACCCAGTTGGATATGCTCCCATCTATGGAAGAGATGAGATTGATGATGGGAAGCCAAGAGTTGAGGAAGGTGTGCAGTGTAATGGAAGACTGATGAAGATGGAGGCACTGACCATGATGATGATGACATCTATGGTGGTTTTGCTTGTGTGTTTCATTTCTACCCTGTTAATGTTCAATATGAAATGAATTTGTAAGAATTTGTAAGGTGTTTTATGTACTTGATATATGTTTGAAAGTAATGAAATTATGTTTATGAAATTTGTGATTTTTGTATGTTCTTTTTTACTGCAACATGAAAATGCATTGAAAATTATTCCAACACAAACCCTGCTGAGTTTAATTGGAAAAAAAAAAAATCAACAAATTCTTAATTTTTTTTTTTACTACATTCCAATGCAAAATATACAACCAACATTTCCAACACAAACAAACTGACTGTATACTTGAAGCAATAGTAACCCTACTGAGTTGATTTGCAATACAACAGGCCTAAATACCAATCCATTTACTGAAGTAATGGAACAAAAACCATAACTCTAAATACAAAAACTGAGATTGACAATGGAACAAAAATGGCAAAAAAAACTAAGATTGACAATGCTAATCAATACCAATCCATTTATAGAAGTATGCTGACAATGCTATTCAATACCAATCCATTTACAGAAGTATGTTGCATTTGAAAACCATTCTCAAAAACCATAACTCTAAATGTGTGTCTATCTTTCCTTAGCTTAAATACAAACACAATACATCCCAACACAATACATCCCACAGTATTGTTTCATTACAAAAACATAAACAATAACAGGTAATCTTATAGTCTACTTTGACCTAGTTGCCAGTTCTTTGTTCAGTCTTGTCACGACCCAAACACGCCCCTATGGGTTTAGGACCGTAACCGGCCAGTAATCCGAGATTACCAAAGGTCTGCTTAACAGTAATACAGTAATACAGAGTACAGGGGCTGGCGGAAGCCAAAACAGTAATTAAAAGATGTCCAATGAGCTATGACAGTCTGTATGCAAAAAGACTTTTCATATCATATACACATAAAGACTTTTCATATCATATACACATATACAATCAGTACCAAAACAGTATGTACAATATATACAATCATTCAGGATAGGGACTTAATCCCTATTTGAAACAGTGCAGTACCAGTCTATACAGTATTACAAAATCGGTATAGAGACAGATGGGGGAAAATTAAAACACCCCAAAAGCAGTAGCTTGACAGGCTCGGAACCTCGCAGTGAGGCACAGTGGTTGGCTTTGACAAAAGGGAGTCTAACCCACGCTCCTAGCTTCGGTCTGGTGCCTGAACACCTACATATATATATGAGCAGTGAGCTAAAACCCAGTGAATAACATAATGCGTAAAGAGGTTAAGAATGAATGTCCTTTCAGTATAGAAAATAGTCGATTGATTCAGTATATCAGTCATTTAGTCATAACAGTCATATGTGGTACATCCAATAGCAGAACAGTACAGTAAACAGTAGGTCTTAAACGACCGAACAGTCAATGATGGCTATCGTAACAGTAAACAGAAGTTCCAAGATAGGAACTGACAGAGATCTCTGTAACAGTAGCAGTAACAGTAACAGTAGTTACTAAGGATGCCACAATACAGCTCAGAACAGAGGACAAACATTCATTCAGTTAACAGTAAACAGTTCAGAAAACAGTTCAGTTGATCATTTAGAAAATATTCATTTTTGAACATATCTTTACAACATTATTACTCACAGAGTTCTGGGCTACAGATAAGGTAGTATGCGTCTCCGGATGCCAATCCTACACAGTTGCAGAATGAACACACACTAAGCTACACAGTTGGAAAAATAATAACTTAATCCCTAGTTTGCCTCAGTGTGGTTCTACATCAATATCCTCATTAAGATGCCTTAAACTAGGCCTAGGAATGCCTAGGATGGAATGAGGATGCAAGGATGCACTTTAAAACATTTTTCAGAATTTTCAGAAAACAAGGGTTACGCTCGAGCGTGTCTATATCCGCTCGAGCGGACATGCAGACAAGGGTCTCTGCTCGAGTGTAAATAAATCCGCTCGAGCGGACTGCAAGCTACAGTAAAAGTACTGGATGTGTGAAAATCACGCTCGATTGGGCGCTCGATACCTGCTCGAGCGTGTGACACAAGTCCTCACTCGAGCGTCCAATACCCCGCTCAAGCGGACTGTAAAATAGTGTAAAGTGCTAGATGCACGAATTTCACGCTCAAGTCCCAGTCACTCCGCTCGAGCGTGAGTCCAAAATTTGGAATTTCCATATTTGAGCCTCAAGCTCAAAAACAAGTTTCAATATACCAAATTCGATCCTTTTGGGCTAATTTTCTGGAAAACACTTCAAAACCCATAGTATAACATGTTTCAAAGATCAATTTGAGAAATCAAAGCCCAAAGGTAATTCAATTAAACTCAGTTTCAGACCAATTTCCAAGAACATAACTCAAACATGACATGCATGAGTTTAAACCAATTCAAAGCTTCAATCACATGCTCTAATGAGCTAATTCTTCCAAAAACATGGTAAAATCATGAACTATACTCAAAATATGAACATGCATGTGGCAAATTTGTGAAGAACAACTTCAAAATGCAAGAATATGCCCATGCATGCAAAGATTAAGCTTTGATTCAACAAATTAAGCTAATTCATGACCTTAATCTCTAGACTTCCATAAACCATGCAACATATAACTTGAATACATGAACAAGAAGGTATAATCTCTACCTTAAGTCTTCAATTCTAGGTGTAGGAGTCCAAACATGCAATCAACCTTCAATTTCCTCAAATCACCAAGCTAAAATTGTTGAACTCAAGTTTCCTCACTCTCTCTGTCTCTAGTCGGCTAAGGACTCAAGGAATGGCTGAGGAAATGATGCTAAACAATGTATAATTCAAGTCTCAACATATGGTATGAAGTGGGCCACTAAGTGGCAAAGTTGTAAATAATGCAACTTGTGTAATTTAACTTATTTTAATCTATTTAATCATACCAAATCACATTTCAAATAAATATGCCATAAAATCACATACATTATGATTAACACACATCATTAATCAATTTCAGATTCGACCGCCGATAAGGCCTTCAATTTGCAGTTTAAAACATAAAACATGAACAGATAGTTTAACAGTCGAACAGATAGAGATGCACTTAAAAGGATACAAACAATCAATCAGTTCCAGATTTCAGTCAGTCAGTTAATTAACATGTTTAGTCTCAGTTTAGCCATAATCAGTGGCTAATTAGTAAACAGTGGTGAGGGTTGCCACAAGTCTCCTTGCTTTGATTGTCTCTAGTACAGAAGTTATTGAAACAGCATGCCCTCTGACATTAGCATTCACTCCAGTTCTTCCAACATTAACTACAGATGCAGATGCATTAATTGGTCCTCTACCTGTCCTACTAACTGTGATTTTAGGTCCTTTGCCAAGACCACTTGATGCCTTTCCACCATGGGTTGGGTTGGTAGTTTTGTGGGCTGCAACAACATTTCAATCAACAAACTGAAAAGTTACAAAATAAAAAAGTTGGTTATATAAATAAGTGAGTTACTTGAGTGGATGACCTTACTCCTCCTCTTCAGTCCAATAGAAGCAGTACTTATTAGTGGCTGAGATGCTGCTTGGCCTCATTTTCTAATTTGGCTGTTACTGGACATCTAAGGCAAAAAAATTTCCAGTTAGGAACAAATTGGGCAAACTATTGTTAGTTTCCTACTTGAAGTTACAAGTCAACATTAAAAGTTAGTTACCTCATTTGATAGGATGTTTGTTGTTGGAGTAAGAGTAGGAGTTGATGCAGGTTGAGATGATTGCCCACTAGTACATCTCTGCCGCAACAAACAAATTAAGTATACAATAAATTAAGTATACAACAAACAAATAATGACATGTGTACAATAAATGAATGCATGAGTATACACTAACCTTTACCATTTTGGACTTAGGATGCAGTTTATTCTTGCATGACCTCTGATTATGCCCCTTCTGCAAACACTTAGCACATGTCACATTGATGTTCTTCCTTGATGCCTTGTGTGGATTTCTTGGCTCATCTGCTTGTCTGTTTCTTAACTTCTTTGGTCTGCTTGCTAATTTTTTTGCCTCTGATGGATTCAATTTCTGGCCACCTTCCTTATACTCATGCATGTCTGGAACTGAGTGTATCATGAATACATAAGTATCCAAGTACCTAGACTTGCTGTAATACTCATGCACATAGGCTTCTGACTGCTCATGATTGATTTGAACGACACTGATGGCATGACTACAAGGCAAACCAGACAAATCACATCTCTTGCAACTGCATGTCCTAGTACTTAGATCCACTATGTACTTCCTCTGAAAATGATCAACCTCAAATTCCAATTGTCCACACCAGGTTGCAAAGCAGTTCATTGATTCCACCTTCAACTTCTTAAGTTTGTCATGAATATTAGGATAAATCTTACCACTGTATTTTTCCATTCCAGCCTTTTTAACTTGAATCCTTTGCATCAATTTCCTTCTGATCCATTCAAACATGGAGATTATTGGTAGCTCTCTAGCTTCTAGGATGTAAGAATTGAATGACTCACTCAAATTGTTCACAAGGATGTCACACTTGCTCTTTGGAGAAAAATGTGACCTTACCCACAAAGCAGGGCCAGTCTCCTTCAACTACTCCACAGTTGTCTTCCTATTTCCAGTCTTAGGATCAGCTTCTTCAATCTTCTTCATCCAATAAGTGAATTCATGCACATTTCCAGTTGATGCAGCTTTCCAGAACAGGTCTTTCAACACACAACCACTGTATTTTGTCTTGAAGTTACTGTACATATGTCTCAGGCAGTATCTGTGATCTGCAGTAGGGTATAACTCTGCAAATGTTTCAACTAACCCCTTCTGTTTATCTGATATGAATATCCACCCCATCTCCTCAACACTCCCAATATCACTCATCGATTCCTCAAGAAACCTAGACCAAGAGGTTTTACATTTTATCTCAACCAAAGCCATTGCAATAGGATACCAGTTGTCATTTCCATCTCTTCCAATAGCACTAAGTAGCTGCCCTCCAAAAATCCCTTTCAAATAACAACCATCTAGTCCTATTATTGGTCTACACCTTGCTAGAAATACATCTTTCTGTACACCAAGTCTGAAATACATTCTTTCAAATGTAGGCTCTGTCTTTTCAGGATTAGTTGTTATTGAAATGTGTGAGGTTGGATTTTTCCTAATAACTGTAGCTGCATAATCCCTAATCCTGTGATATTGCTCTACCAAATCCCCTACAATTATCTCTCTTACCTTTCTCTTTGCCCTATATATTTAAAACCTACTTGCATCCACCATTATCTCTCTTCTAAGGTTGTGGTTCCCCCAAATGGAGAGGCATGTATCCTCCAAGTACACCCATGCCTACAAATAACAACGATCCTAGCACTCTCATTTCTGATGTACCTTATATCATAACCATGTACCGCATTAAACTCCCTCAAATACTCTCTGAAAACTTGGGGACTGGGAAATTTCATTCCAACTACAAGTTTGGGATCCTTCATTATCCCTTCTTTGTATTCTAGGTATCCAGCATCATCTGCCTCATCTGATAGCCCTTTCAGACTAATCAATTCATCATCATCATCAACATCTGAATACAAACCAACATCATCTGGTAGATTGACTTTAGGTGGTGGTCCTTCAATTCTTCTGTGTGAGGTTTCATCAAAAATGTCATCATTTGGACCCTCAAAGTCTTCATACAACCAACTTTGGTCATCATTTTCCTCTGCACTATCCTCAGAAGTTTTAGTATCACTATATTCTTCACTAACTAAATAGTCCAAGTCCTCAGAATCATCACTATCAGTTCTCTCTTCATCAGCCAAAAATTCAGTCTCACTCTGTGCATTGTCACTCTTATCAGCCTCATTACCTTCTACAGACTCAGTGTCAGTAGTATGCTGCAATCCCTCCTCATGTTATGTATCATTACCCTCACGCTCCCTTCCTATTTGACTCTCCCTAGCTTGATTCTGACTTGATTTCTCACTACCCTCACATTTCTTACCCACACCCTCATCATCAGCTACCTCTACACTATCATCTAAGTCATTCCCAATGTCATCAACTATGATGTCAATATCAGACAAGTTTATATGAATAATGTCTGTGTCACCACCACATATGGCATTACCACCCTATTCTATGTCACCACCGCCTATAGCATTACCACCATGTTCTGCACCATTGGGATTTGACAACAACTCACCATTGGATGACAAAACCATAATAGGATCTACACCCTTCTCTACATACACTATTACATAATCCAAACCCTTATAAGCCTCAAGCATTTTCATCACATCAGCATCACTGTAAATTGTTTTCAACCCAACATCCAAACTATAACTAGGCCATGTATAGTACATATCTATGTTTGCTCCTTTTTCCACCAACCAGGTCATAATAAAGTCTCTTAACTCAAACATGAACATTTTGTCAAGGTCACAGTTAATTATTTCATTCACCCCACCACCCTCATAAATAACATTTGGATGAAAGACAAAATGACCCCCATGGTGCATTTGAACAGTTATGAATTTGTCTGACATTTTCAGCATTCACTCCTAAAATAGAAAAGACTTTCATCTATACATTTTGGGACCACAACCCACAACCCTAAACCCTAAACAAAGATATAGTCATGCATGTAACCAACATATACTAAAATAAATAAATAATCCCTAATCCTCAAACAGATCACACAAAACAGAAACAGAATATAAAAGCAAAAAGTCATACAATACAAATGCCTACAGTATATGACAAGCATAAAGTAATAGAATTAAAAAACCTATTCTTCAGGCATAAAGTAAGTTAATTGAAGAAGGAAACAAATAAAGTAATACACTGAGGATTAAGGATAAACTTCACATTTTCGATGCATACTCCACACAAAACACAATGACAATAAACAAACAAAGTAATACACTGACATCATTCACTACAAATAAACAAACAGCCATAGGGGACCATAGTATATGAACAACTGCATATATACAAAACCACCATAGCAACAGGATATGAACAACTGCATTGAACACAGTGTCCAGGACAAAAAGTTAACCACTAATGGTACAAAAAAAGGAGGCACACAAACCCTAATATACAAAACATACGGGACCACAGTATATAGCAACAAAAAGTACATCGACTAACATTTTATATATATATATCAGCAAATCGAACCGAATGAAATACAAAATAAAAAGCAATGATCGAAAAAATACCTAACAACTTATTCTTCATGAACTTTTGGGCTTTGTTTGCTTTGTAAATCTGTAAATCAGTGACAATCGAACAATCGAAGCCCTACTTTCTCAAATCTATACACTATTTCGTTCGATTGAAACCCTAATTTGTTTAATCGAACAACCCTAATTTGTTGAATTATTCAATCGAACAAACCTAGTTCTCTCCACTTTCCTCTTCTCAGATGCACGACTGTTGGAAGTGAAAATGGTAAGCAAGCTTTGATATATATATATATATACACAAGGGGAAATTGGTCTTTTTGCGTCTGCCATTAACGATGTTAACAGTGCACATTACTCCATCAACCACAAGGGGGTTATGTGGTGATATTCGAAAGTCAGGGGGGTAATCCGCACATGGCCTAAACCATAGGGGGGTAAAGTGAAGTTTGCCCTAAAAAATATAAAGAAAATATGGAAGTCCAAAGGAAAAAGGTAGGTGCTAATAGCATCACTCTTGTTTTATGCCATTACCACGTCAATGCCTTTGGGACAATGAATAATTGCTCTATAAGTCTTTTTCAAGTAGGTGCATTGTCAATTTTTATATAGGTACTGGTATGGTTTGCATTTACACTCAATTTCATGTTGATCACTTCTTGGCTTCAATTGGTAAGTCCAATTAGGGAAGCATTTATCATGCTTGTCCAAATGACATTTAGTCCCAAATTCATAAATTCAAAAGAAAAAATTTAATTTACTTGTGATTCAGCCTATATGCATTTACTTAAAAGAAAGGCATTGCGAATTTGTGATCTAAAGGGGGCTAAGGAATGAAAGACATGATTAGGGTTTTGTATATCAATAAGGCAAGGTAAAAGAAAAAGTGAGAGCTTAAGAAGAGAGGGGTGTCATAGCTGGTGGCTAGAAAAGGGGGAGGATCGTAGTTGGTGGTGAGAAAGGAGTTAGAGAGAGATTGAGACATTGAGAAGAGAGTGGAGATTGGCAACGAGTGGAAGAGTTAGTGGCATCGGTGGTGGAGGAGGGTAGTAGTAGGTATCAAGTAGCTGGAAAAGGGTTGGGTGAGAAATTAAACTCTGAAAAATTAATGACGTAAAGAGAAAATGAAGTGTTGAAAAAAATAAAATAAAAAATTTTAAAATTTTAAAGGGTCAACGTCAAATGTATTTATAGAATAAGGCATCGGAAAACAACATGAAGGCCTATTTTGAGAAGCAACTTTTATTTATTTATTTATTAATTTATTATAAATATATATATATATAATAAAAAATATATATAATATAATTTAAATAAATCAATAAATTAAATTTTTTTGCCTTCCCAAAAAGGTCGAAGCAAGGGGAAATTCCAAAGCTCGGGCCATTTCCTCTTCTGTGAGTGTGGGTCTCGTCTTTGTTAACTTAATGGGTGATAAACGGTTTGGTAGAAGATTGGACAAATCATATTTAGCATTAAAAGTGTAGGATTGAATTGTTATTTGTGTGTGAATCCATAACTTACTGTTAGATGATTAAGTGATTACATTGTATAGCACCACTTAAGAGTGACCTCTGAAACTTTGGTTCGTTAGGGTTTAGCTTCAGGAATCATCCTTTTGTAATTAAGCAACTTAGGAAGTAAAAATGGTTTGAATAAATTAAAAAATATTGATTATTTAAAAATTAGGAAATATGTGCTTTTGAAAGGGAAAAAAAAGAGGATAATATAAATTAAAAATGATAAGATAGTTTGAGAGTATTATGTGGAGTTCTAGGTGACATTACTTACATCATGCTCCTAACAAATAACAAATCACAATTCACATTAAGTGAGTTGTCTCTTATCTTCTAACTATTCAATAAAAGTACAAGATTTTTCGCCGCATAAGCAATATCACATGTACTTGATAATTACTCACATTTTTCTTTTTATTTTTTTTTTCTTCTACAAATTTTTATACAAATCTATTATTCAAATGTAGGCTAAACGATTGTTAACTGTTAAACATAATTTAAAGAAACATTTTGATTGTATAAAATAGTAGTACTTACTATTTTTTTGGATGGAGTTATTATGCTACTGTGAATGTGGGATCTACATATTTACGCTAATCATATTTTGTATCATATGCACACACTAAAAACATGTGTCAACAAATTCATTTTCTAATTAAAATATTGTGTTAAAAGATGTAGGAGAGCACAATAATAATACTTTATAATAACAATAATGTAATAGTTAGCAAATTCTGATGGTCTTCAAAATTTTGTAGAATTATCTATGATGATACAGTTGTTAGGAAAAATAGATGATTTTTCACAAGTAAATCAATCAATGGGAATAAAAATTAATACGAAAAAATTAAATCAACAACGACACACGAATTTTTACGTGGTTACCTTAATGTGAGGTATATCCACGAGATCAAAATCCGATTCCACTATCAACCAAAACATTTCCAAACGATTACAAACGAGACACAAATGGTCTCACAAAACCACCCTTAGGTGAATTCCAAACAATCACAAATAATCAAGAGAAAAGACCTCACCAAATAGATGAACAAAAGTCTTCAAAACAGAGTTATAGAAAATCCAAAATAACGAACCAAATTAGCTTCAAGGTGAAACCGAAACAAAATCACAAAGCACTAGATTGACTAAACCAAGAACAAACAACAACACTATGTTTATTCACCAATTCCAAATCCACCGAACTGATATTCACGCCATCGGCCACTACTTCGAAAATAAACAATATCCCACATATTGTAGATTCTTAGTTTTTTTTTTTTTTTTTTTTTTTAACCCTAGCTGCTACCAAATTGATTTTAAAATACCCATTGGACCTCCAAAACTTAGGTATAATATATTAAAAATATATTATAACCAACGTCAAACCAAAATAAATATTTTAATATACCAACTGAGTCTTATACTTCAATAAGGAGATATGCCCAACAATTCTCTCCCTACCGACTTAGGCGGAGACATCAACCATACCTGCCAAAGTTCGACACTTCAAATGTTTGTCCCTCGACAAAGTCTTAGTCAACATATCCGAAATATTATCATCCGTGTGAAACTTTTCGAATTGCAATAATTTTGAATCTAACACATCACGAATCCAATGATATCTTATATCAATGTGTTTCGATCTCGAATGAAAAGTAGAATTTTTACTCAAGTGAATAGCACTTTGACTATCATAATAAAGTGCATACCTTTCTTGCTTCAAACCCAACTCTAGCAAAAATTTCTTTAACTATAACTCTTCGTTGCAAGCTTCCGTAATGGCAATAAATTCAGCTTCGGTAGTTGAGAGAGCAACACATTTTTGTAATTTAGATTGCCATGCGACAAATCCCCCTGCAAATGTCATCCTATACCCCAAAGTAGATTTCCTAGAATCAACATCACCGACCATGTCAGAATCCATGAACCCATCAAGCATCGACTTACCATCCCCAAAACAGAAACACACCTTCGAAGTTCCTCGAAGATACCTTAGAATCCATTTAACCGCTGCCCAATGTTCTTTACCCGAATTAGAGAGAAACTGACTCACCACACCAACGGCGTGAGCAATATCTGGCCTTGTACAAATCATGGCATACATCAAAGAACCAACTGCTGAAGCATAAGGAATTTTCAACATCTCTTTCTTGTCTTTTTCACTTGTAGGACATTGATTCAAACTAAACTTGAAGTGACTTGCAAGTGGACAACCAACCGACTTTGCTTTATCCAGATTGAACCTCCCAAGAACTTTTTCAATGTAACTTTCTTAAGACAACCAAATTAGCCGCTTTTTGCGATTACAAACAATTTTCATACTAAGTATTTGCTTTGCCAGCCCCAAATCTTTCATAGCAAATGACTTGCTCAACTCCAATTTCAACCTATTAATTATAGTGTAATCTTGACCCATAATTAACATGTCATCAACATAAAGCAAAAGAATAATAAATTTACCATCCAGAAAATTCTTCACAAGCACACAATGGTCCGAAGTAGTTTTAAAAAAATCATTATTCATCATAAAAGAGTCAAATTTTTTGTACCATTACCGTGGGGTTTACTTGAGGCCATACAAGCTTTTCTTCAATTTGCAAACAAATTTCTCTTTCCCTTTCTCCACAAAACCTTAGTGTTGCTCCATGTAAATTTCTTCTTCAAGGTCACCATGAAGAAACGCAGTCTTCACATCAAGTTGCTCAACTTCAAGATTCATACTTGGGGCCATGCCAAGTATAACCCGAATAGACGACATCTTCACAACCGGCGAGAAAATCTCATCAAAATCAATAACTTTCTTTTGCCCAAAGCCTTTCACAACAAGATGTACTTTGTACCTCAGATTCTTGCCATCATTCTTCAATTTGAAAACCCACTTATTTTTTAAAATTTTCTTCCCCTTAGGCAACTTCACTAAATCATAAGTATGATTTTCAAGTAAGGAATTCATCTCTTCTTCCATGGCCTTTTTCGAATCATCTTTGTTTTCATGCTCAATTGCTTCTTGGTAGCTTTTGGGCTCCCCTTGATCGGAAATCAACACAAATTCATTGGGAGGATACTTTCTCGAAAGTTGCCAGTCCCTTGTAAATTTTCTCAACTAAAGTTGTCGTGGCGGTTCTTAAGTTGAATGCTTTTCCTCAATTTCGGGCTCAACTTCATTTGGAGTAGCATCATCATCTGCATCTTCAAGGGGTGCTTGCACATCTCTCCCATTTTCATTATCCACCGAAGACAAAGGAAATTGATCAATGTCATTGAAATCACTAGTTTTTAGCTCCAATTGATCACCTTTGCCAAAGTCTTCAGTTGTTTGGTCTTCAAGAAATACAACATCACAGCTTCGAATAATTTTCTTGTCGACTGGATCCCATAATCTATAACCAAATTCATCACGCCCATAGCCAAGAAAAACACATTTTCTCGCGACTTACTATCAAGCTTAGACCTTTCATCCTTTGGAATGAGAACAAAAGTTCGGCAACCAAACACTCTCAAGTGCTCATAAGACACATTTTTACCGGTCCAAACTTTTTCTGAAACATCACTATTCAAAGGATAGGAATGAGACAAATTGATCACGTCAACTGCTGTCCTCATTGCCTCACCCTAAAAGGATCTTGGCAATTTAGCATATGAAAGTAGATACCTTGTTCTTTCCACAATGGTGAGGTTCATCCTCTTAGCAACGCCATTTTGTTGAGGAGTCTTCTTAACTGTATTTTGGTGCGAATACTTTGGCTGTGACAATACTCATCAAATGGCCCAATGTATTCACCACCATTGTCTGTTCGGATGCACTTCAATTTATGCCCTGTTTCTCTTTCAACCATGGCCTGAAAATGCTTAAATACATCTAGAACTTGATCTTTAGTTTTTAGTATAAAAGCCCAAACTTTCCTTGAATAATCATCAATGAAAATAACAAAATATAGTGCACCACTATGTGTTCTAACTTTTAAAGGACCACAAACATCCGAATGAATCAACTCCAAAACATTTTCTTTTCTAAAAGCAGCATTTTTATGAAAAGAAACTCTATGTTATTTACCTGCCAAACAATGAACACAAATTTTAAGATGTGTACCTTTTAAACCGGTTAGAAGCTCTTTCTTGAACAAAACTTGTAGCCCTATTTCACTCATGTGCCCAAGCCGCTTGTGCCACAATTCGGTAGAAGTATTATCTTCAAGTGTATTGACAACACTTTTACAAATTTTTCCTTACATCGAATAAAGTGTATGAGTCTTCTTGCACTTAGCCACCACCAAAAAACCCTTTGTGAGCTTTCATATTCTATCACCAAATTTTTTGTTGTGGCCTTTATCATCTAGCTTCTCGGTAGAGATCAAATTGAGACGAATGTCGGAATATGCCTCACATCTTTAAACAACAACTTGAAGCCCAAATTTGTTTCCAAGCAAACATCAACCATGCCAATAATCTTGGACAAACCTTCATTCCCATTCGAACACAACCATAATCTCCTTTGGTGTAAGTAGTGAAGAAATCAACTCGAGAAGTCACATGAAAAGAAGCACCGGAATCAATCACCCAATTGCTCTTTTGGCTCACAAAATTGATGCAATCATCTTCATAAACGACCATGAGATTATCGGTAATAACCGCCGTTGTGTCTTCTTACTTCTTATCCACACTTTTGTCACGCCTTTTCTCCTTCTTCTTAAGCTTTCGGCATTCCCGCTTCATGTGCCATTTCTCATGGCAATAATAGCACTCAATGTCTTTCTTTGAAAAAGAACCATCTCTTGATATGTCACGGCTTTGATCACGACTATGAGGAGTCTTACTACTCCCTCTTGTTTTGTTTTAGCCTCTTACAACAAATGCCTCCGAATGAGAAGAACCCGCTAATTTTCTTCTAATTTCTTCATTTAACAAACTACTAGTGACTTGGCTCATTGTGACAATTCTATTGAGTGTTGAATTACTAACTGTCACAACCAAAGTCTCCTAACTTTCGAGCAAAGAACTAAGTAGCATCAAAGCCTGCAACTCATCATCAAAAATAATTTTTATAGAAGCAAGTTGGTTAACAATACTTTTGATTTCATTCAAATGTTTCGGAATAGGGCTGCCATCTTTATATTTTAAATTAACCAACTTTCAAAACAGAAAAGCTTTATTTGTGGCTGATTTTTTATCATAAAGGTCTTCTAATTTTTTCCATAAATTATATGCTGAAGTTTCAGTAGCAACATGATGAAACACATTGTCATCAATCCATTGAAAGACAACACCAACGGCTTTTCGATTAAGCCTCTTCCATTCATCATCTTACATACCATCGGGTTTACCACTGTCACCCTTAGGTTTGCCACTGTCACCCTCAATAGGCCCATACAAATCTTTACTAAATAATAGGTCCTCCATTTTAGTTTTCCAAGTTACCCAATTGCTTCCATTGAAGCTAGAGATGCGACCCATATTTCCCTTCATTGATTTACACAAATAAATAAACCCAAATAAACTGTAAGCTCTAATACCAATTGTTAGGAAAAATAGATGATTTTTCACAAGTAAATCAATCAATGGAAATAAAAACTAATACGGAAAAATTAAATCAACAACTACACAAGAATTTTTACGTGGTTCCCTCAATGTGGGGTACGTCCATGGGATCGAAATTCGATTCTACTATCAGCCAAAAAATTTCCAAACGATTACAAACGAGACACGAATGGTCTCACAAAACCACCCTTACGTGAATTCTAAATAATCAAGAGGAAAGACCTCACCAAATAGATGAACAAAAGTCTTCAAAACAGAATTGTAGAAGATCCAAAATAACAAACTAAATCAGCTTCAAGGTAAAGCCGAAACAAAATCACAAAGCACTGGATTTGACTAGGGGTGTTCGCGGTTTAGATTTGGACGATTTGCGGATCGGCTTGGACCCACCCGCATCTATGCGGTTTGGGAAAAAGATAACCCGCAACCGCCCGCACTACGGTTTGCGGTTTATGCAGATAGGGTTTGTGAATGTGCGGACAGTTTGCGGATTGGACTTTTTTCTTCAAAAATTTATTTTTGAGTCTTATTTTTTTTTCCATTTTGTAAATATTTATTTTGGGTCATTTTCTCCCCATTTTCTAAAATGCTCCAACATTAATAATTTATGAATTAAAACTTATAAAATTAAAAACACAACAAAATCAATTCGTAACACAAACAAATCATTAAAAATGTTAAATCAAATCATAAACTAACACAAGCACATATTTTAAAATCTTAAACTAGAACTCCATATTCATTAAGGAATTTAAAATTCCAAATCACACTTTATCCAGGACAAGTTCAGTTATGTAACAATAATAATATAATCAGTATTTATTCAGTTTCCGTTGATGTAATATTATTAGCAAATGTAATGCTAGAGTAAGTTCAAAGAATAAAGGGTGTTTTGCTTTGGGCAAAAATATCTAGGTGGGATATAGGAATGAAATCAACGGTTAAGATAAAAAATAAATAAATAAATAAATTTTTTTAAAAAAAAAGTGCGAGCGGGTTCTTGCGGGTGCGGGTTAAACCCGCAACCCTTCCGCAACCCGCAAACATGCCATATTTCAAATTACATCTGCCTGCATTAATATTTTATTTTTGCCGACTAGAAAAATTAGTTAGTCGCCAATTCCACAACTTTTGGCGACTAAATTCTTTTTAGTCGCCAATTTTGATCGCCGAATGTGCATTTTGTTGTAGTGATTGTATTTGCGAAACCGCCCATTTGTATATGGGTTTGGCGGTTTTTGCGGATCGGATAAACCGTTGCCCACCCCTAAATTTGACTAAATCAAGAACAAACAACAACACTATGTTTATTCACCAATTCCAAATCCACTAAATTGATCTTCACGCCGTTGGCCACTACTTCGAAAATAAAAAATATCCCATTTATTGTAGATTCTTGGATTTTTTTTTTTTATCAAAACCATAGCTACTACCAAATTGATTATAAAATACCTATTGGGCCACCAAAACTTAAGTATACTATATTAAAAATATATTATAACCAACACCAAACCAAACTAAATATTTTAATAAATCAATTGGGTCCTATACTCCAATAAGGAGGTATACCCAACAATTTGGTCGGACGAGAGATGGGGCGGACAAAATCTGGATGTTCCATAGGTGGGCTGAATTTTGTCTTCTCAACAAAACCTGCACCAAGTTCGGTAGAAAGGACCCAGGGGGTGGGGTTCTTTCCTGAGGACCCTCCAATGGTTAAGTTAAATTGGAAAAAAAAGAGTCAAGAAGTCATTAGAGAGAGTATGTATGTATTGATATCTTTCATACATTTGTTGGCCTCTTGACATACCATGCCCCACTCATGATTGTTCTCTTGTCTTTGTCTTTTCACATTGTCCTACCAGCTATAAGTTTATGGCTATCTGCAGCCGGCCATGGCAGTGTCGTCATGTCACAGAAATTACGGAAGAAAAGGAAATGACTAGTCTCTTCTTTTTGTCTAGCTCCTAGGCCTAAGTTGGGTTAGAAATTATTTGGATGGCCCATTAAATCACCTATTTGGGCTATGCCCATCAATCTAGACTTTTAAAAAAAAAAAAATTTACAATGCAATATGTCTATATAATAGTAATGAGTTGTGTATTTACATGTCTAAAAAAATAGAAAATAGAAATAATATGAGAAAATGACAAAGCATCAAAGACATCTAGACTTTGAGTGATGATACACAAATATAAAACTTCTACAAAAAATTAAGTGTAAAATACAAATAACCTCTTAAAAATTATTTAAAACATGGATTTTTTCTTGTGATTTTAGAAATTACAAATACCCCTTATTTGAATTTTTTATTTAACAAAATTAATAGGAAAAATAAAACTGCTAACTACTCCCTTATATAACAATAAAATTACTTGAATTATTAATTGACTTGATAATTTATTAATAAAATTGGTCATTTATTATGCAATTAGAAATGTGAAAGGGGACAATTCAGCATGTAATTTATTATGCAGCATGTAATTCCAAAACCAAGGGGACAATTCATATTTTAAACAAATTTTAAGAAGTGTATTTATAATTTACCAAAAAATTAATATAGAATTATTTGATAGAAGTTTATCCATTCATTTTAGATACCAAAAAAAATAAAAATAAAAATAAACCACTAATTGACTTACAAATTTTAAAATGTCACTCTCACTTCATTCTTATAAAAGAAAATTATATTTACAAATCATTTTTTCATGGAAAAGACTAGTGGTTTATAACTATAGAAGAAAATAATATAATTTTATATTTTGTGAGTCATAATTAAAAAAAAATTCATAACCAAAAATAAAAAATTATAACCAAAATCTCAACATAATGTTATAATTAAAGAAAAAAATTAATTATAACTAAAAAAAAACTAAAAATACATATAATATGAAATATGTATAATAGAATTCTCCTTTTTCATAGACATTTTAAACATTTTTTGTCACCACCACCGTTAATTCTTATATCGAAAATAATATACAAGTCCAAATAATTAATTAATAATTAAAAATATATATAAAAAATTAATTTAAATATATTAATTAATTATCACATTATTACATTTAAAAATTAAAACCAACTTTTAAATTAGAATTATTTTTTAGGGGCTGTTTGGTAACATTTTTTGTTTCAGTTTTCAATTTGTATTTACAAAAATTTTAAAAACTATCATAAAAACTTGTTTGATATTTTTTTTTTTGGTTTATAAATGATTGTCTTAGTTTGTAAATTTGAGGAAAAATTATAAACTCAAAAAATGAGTTTACGTTGATTTTTAAACAGAAAACAGAAGTTGAAAAAACCGTGGAGGATCAGTATTAGTAAGTTGGATCCATGTTCAAAACTGCGTAGAAGCAATTTTCAAGTTCCAAAATATAACAGTAATATCAAAAGTTTTCGCTCTCTCGCTCTCTGTGTTTCACCAAGAGCTTGAAGAATAGTTCAGTCTCAGTCTCAGTCTCGGTCTCTGTCTCTGTCTCTCTCTCTCTCTCTCTCTTTTTGTGTTTCATCGACAGCTTCCATGGATTATTTTTTTAAACAACATATCTGTTGCATATCTCTCTCTCTTTCTTCTCTTTTCTCTCCTCTTTTTCTCTGTGTTTCATCGACCACTTCCATGGATTTTTTTTTTAAACATTATATCTGTTGCAAATCTGTAGAGGTATTGCAAATTTCTCAACTCAATCGATCTTAGGTCAGTCTCTCTCCCCCCTTTCTCTCTTGCTTCTCTGTCTCTCTTTCTTCTCTCTTCTCTCTCTCTTTCTCTCTCTTTCTTTGTCTGTGTTTCATCAAGAGCTTCCATGGATTTTTCTGGGCGATGTAGCATCCGCCGGAGAACGAATCGCTGACCCTAACCACGTGGTAGCCGCCTTTCTTGTACGAATCAATGCCCTTATCTTTCTTCTTCGACCTACTCGACGACGAATATGACATAATCAATGATCAATCCTTCAACCTTCAATCTTCAATCTTCAATCAATCCGATCTTGTTTTTCTCAGTAGTTGGGATTGGATTTGTGGATTTGGATGGGTTTGTATTGTTGTGTTTAGGTTTGCAAATGATAATAATAATACAGAAAAATGGGAGGGAAAGAGAGAGAGAGACGTATGTGGATGGATATATGTCATTGCACAAATTTAGAGAGAGAGATGAGAGAGAGAGAGAAAGAGTATGTGTTCCACTTGAGAAGGGGAGATTGTTAATGTGTATGATCTCATTGTCATAAATAATAAAAAATAAATATAAATATTTTAGACCTTAACAAATATGTTTTTTAGTTTATGTTTTTAAAATTTTTTAAACATTTTGTACAAATCAAACGTATTTGTAATTTATATTTTTCTAAAAATAAACAAAAACTAATTTATAAAATTTTTATAACCATAAACTAAAACGTTAACGTTAACGTTATTAAGGTATATGGCGCCGTTTTGTTTTAGGTTATAGAGAGGGGATTGGGATTCATAGTGAGGTAGAACTCACTAATATCATGTTTGTTTTGAGAGATGGAGAGGGAATTCGTAATCCCCTCCGGACTACGAATCCCCTTGGAGAGGGGATTAGGATATGCCTGTAGGACTTGGTATTAGAAAAATAGTCCGGCGGACTAGAAATTTTTTATTTTTATTTATTATTTATTTTATTTTTTACATGTCGGGCATTTTTTTTTTGAACATTAATGTTTAATTCTTTGTATTTTTTGTTAAGTAAAAATCATTATTTTATTTATTTTGAAAATTTTTTATTTTATTTTTATTTTTTTAAAATTTTTTACATATTGGGTATTTTTTTAAAAACATTAATGTTTAATGTTTTTATATTTTTTTATTTGTTTTATTATTTTATATTTATTTTATATAAAAATAATTTAATAATCTCCACACTAACAACTATCATCAAAACAAACACAATTTTACTTAATCTCCTCAATAACAATCCTCACATTATCAACCCCTCTATTCTAGTTCTGAAAACAAACGGACATATAGTCTAAACTTTGCTGCCACCTCATCATCACATAGAAGTTAATAAATAAATAAAAACAATATTTTAAACTAGTTTTGAGTCACATTCTACAGACAAGTGCCGCAAATTTTGGATAATGAATCACTCTACTGCCTCTATGAGCTCCTTCCTCAACATCATCCTCATCATCAATTTTTTGCTAATTGCATTTTCACACCAACAATCATCCTCATCACGTGCTTCGGAGATTGGGCCTCTGGCTCGGGAACTGCTTGAATCGGCTAGAAAGCCCGAGTTCTTCGACTGGGTCAGAGGGGTCCGAAGGAGAATCCATCAGTACCCTGAACTCGGGTTTGAGGAGCACAAGACGAGTCAACTCATTCGATCCGAGCTCGACTCTCTCGCCGTCGAATATGCTTGGCCGGTCGCCAAGACTGGGGTCGTGGCTTCGATTGGGTCCGGGGCTCGACCCTTCTTTGCCCTCCGAGCTGATATGGATGCCCTCTCTCTCCAGGTTCTAAAAGCTCCCTCCCTCTCCCTCTGTAATCATAAATTATATTACTATATATATTTACGTGTGTTTGATTAAGGAGATTTGGAACGGAATTTGAAAAGAAAAAAGAAAAAAATATATAAAATTAAATGAAACGTAAATATATTTTATTCATATTTTATTTTTATTTTTTTCTTCTTAAATTTCTACTCAAATCTCCGGACTAAATATAACATAAGGTAAATTCTTGAGTGTAAACTCTATGGAATTAATTATGATTTATTATAATATTAATTATAATTTAATTTTTTAGTTATTACTTTAGTTAAACGCACAGGGTATCTACCCTAGCGTAACCCATAAATGTGTACCAGTGGGGTGTTTGCTAAAGGCTTTTTTTGAGTTTGTTGGATTAAAATTCACAAAATGATAAGATAGATTAAAATAATTAATAAGATAAAATATCACATCAAATTTATAATTATTTTATTTTTTCTCTCACAAATATCACATCTAACTATAAAAAAATCTAACTATCTTTCCAAAAACAAAAATTTTAATCTACTAAAATAATTAAAAATTAAAATAACTTACTAAAATAATAACTTTCCATACACTCACGGTATATTGTATCGAAAAAAATATAGAACAAAGCTTGAAGGCTCGAAAAGATGATGGCTCGGTTGCCCCGAAATTGAAAACGACGTCGTTTTCTTTTTTTTTTTTGTCCTCTCCTTAAACAGCGACAAGAGAAAAGAGAGAAGGGAGACAGGAGAAGGAAGAAGGGAGAAGAGAGAGAGAAGAGGGAGAAAGAGAGAGGAGGAAGAGAGAAGAGCAACGGCGTGATGGCGACGAGAGATCTGCGAATGGCGATGGGCGACGGAGAGCAACGGCGGCAATGGCGTGATGGCGACGAGAGATCTGTGTGTGTGTATACACAGATCTGTGTATACACACAGAGCAATGGCGATGGGCGATGGAGAGCTCCTCCTTCTTCCTCCTCTCCTTCTTTCTCTGTTCTTCTCTCTTCCCCTCATTTTTTATTTTTATTTTTATTTTTTTGATTTGTGTAGATTTGGTGATTTGTGAGATTTTTTTGAGTTTTGATTTTTGATTTGGGTTTGTCTGTTGCTGTTGCTGTTGCTGTGGGTTTGATTTTTGATTTTTTTTTTGAGTTTGTTTGTTTGTTGAGTTTTGAGTGAGCTCCAGAGCAACACAGCAGAGAGGGGGAAGGAAGAAGAAAAGGGAAAAAAAAAAAAATTCAAACGACGTCATTTGAATTTTCGGGGCAATCGAGCCTCTGTGCATTCGGGCTACGTAGCACGGCCAAAAAATATATATGCGTAACAGTATATGTATAAGTTCCCGGAAACTAGATTGAATTGAAGTGTGGTGTCGTCGTGTCGATGTCGGACTCGGTTAACTATGATGAGTCACGCGCCTTTAAGAACGTGTCTTTGTACTAGGGGTGTGCGTGCAATTTGTTACTATTTGAGGATAAAATTATAAATTAAATCACAAATATCGGATTAATAAATAATCAAATCAATTTGGACGGTTCCAATTTGCTAGTTATTTGAAGAATAATTTTAAATAATTATTAAGTATTTACATAATATATAACACTAATTTGAATAATATTTATATATATATAAGGAAGACTTACGTATAAGTCATAAGAAGTGGACTTATTGTCTAATAGGTTTTATAATAATTAATAACTTTTTCATCAAATACTATTAAAAAAATCATTATTTGTTAATTTTCAGCGACAGTTTAAAAATTTTGTCACAAAAATATCGTTAATTATAATTTTTAGCGATAGTTTTAAAAAATCATTACAAAAAAGTCACTAATTTTTAAATTTTAGCAACAGTTTAAAAATTTTGCCACAAAAAATATCGTTAATTATAAGTTTTAGCTATGGTTTAAAAAAAATTATTACAAAAAAAGTCATAAATTTTTAACCTTTAGCGATAGTTTGAAAAATTCGTCACAGGAAAATGTCACTAACTGCTATTTTTAGCGGCTTATATAAAAAATCATCATAAAAATTATTTTTAGCGACGATTTTATTATAACTTATTTTCAATAGCATTAATTTATAATAAATTTCACATATTAAATCTCTCACGTTGATTTTTCTTTATTATATTTCATGAAAAGTATTTGAGACCCAAAAAAATTCGACAATTATGAGTCCAGATCTTCTACCATAGTTCCCTGTCGTGATTCCTATAGTGCCCCCAAAACGACATCGTTTTGGGTAAAAAAATTAAAAAAAAACACACAAAATCTTTAACAAATCAATAAGCTCACCGACAATCTCTCTCTAGCATCGACCGCTGCTGACTACTATCTCAAACACTTTCCACCCCCTCTCTCCACCCACCGGCGCCACCTCTCTGTCGCAACCCACCTCCCCGTTCCCACTTCCTTTCTCTCTCTTCCTCTTCTTCTTTCTTCGTCTTCTCCTTTCTCTCTCTGAAAACTAGCAAACTCATCGACTCAAGCTTCTCTAGTGACCTCGCCAATGCGACTACCACCACCTCCACAATCGACGCCCGGCACCACCACCTCTCTCTCTCTCTCTCTCGTGATCTTGATCTCACCACCAACCGCCAGCCACTATCATCGGTCAAGCCGATCTTCCCCAACCCATCTCCTCCCCGTGCCATCGCCCTCCAGCCTCCATTGCAGTGACACTCCCTTCTTGATTCCTCCTCTTCGCCACTACAAACCCTAGCTGCTGCCGCCACAGGTGATGTTGAAGAAGAAGACGTGTGGTCTAATCTTAGCTTTTGATTTGCATTGTTGGGACTGGTTTGGGTGAGTGTTTGGTTTGATTTTTCTACTTTCACTTTTTTGTTGTCATGTGAAACAGTAAAAGAATAGTGATGTGGATATAGAGAGTTTTTTTAGAAGATTGCACCTTGACAAACAGCTACTTATAATTTGTTTAGGCATTGGCTTTCCTATCTACTGTGAAATAAGAAAAAGGATTCGGATTTTATTGTTTTTCCACAAATGTTGTCACTCTTTTAATCGAGAAAGACTCTGCTTCAGATGAAGCAGAGTTGAGAACGAAGAACAAGAACATTAAGGAAAAATCTACTGTGAAATAAGAAAAAGGATTCAGATTAAGCTTTATTATTTTTCCACAAATGTTATCACTCTTTTAATCGCGGAAGATGAAGCAGAGTTGAGAACGAAGAACAAGAACATTAAGGAAAATCGCCAGAGAGTGGTGGTTGCAGTGGGTCGGGCTGTGGGGGTCACCGAAGAGTGGTGCCGGTGGTACCTTCTCCTCTTCTTCTGATTTTCTTCTTCTCAGTCTCAGTTTCTCGTCTGGATTGATTTTTTTTCAACACCCAAAACGATGTCGTTTTGGGTGTAGGAACCTTGGCAGAGGATCCAAACTCAAAAATTCTACCCACAATGATATATTAGGATAGGTGTCAATTTTTGATTTGTTACACTTCCAATAATTGAGGGCCCAATTTCCTTGTCACATCATTGTGGGTGAATTTGTGGATTTATAGCATTACTCATATTTCATTAGAGGTATATATATATATGTATGTATTAATTATAGTGGAGCAAAGCGATTTCGATGGTGAATTATAAATTTCAAATTGCAGTTCAAAACTAACCCGCATTTAGTGGATGGATCGGCACAGATTGGGTGATATTTTGCACAGCCTTATTTTATATGCAGTAGGGGTTAGGAATGACTTAGGGGAAGTATGTTTACAAAATTATTACAAATTGATGAAAAAAATTAGAATTTTTTTTTTTCCGTTTGTTTGGACAATATATATATTTGTACTTTTTAGCATCTGGTATAATTAAAAATGAAAGTTAATGAAAACAAATGTCATCGTCAACGGAAACAAATTTATTTGAGCAAAAAATGTTTTTTACCTTTAAAAGTCATAAAACATTTTCTAAATTAAATTCTTACTAATGTCACTATACTACCACCGCTAATCTCACCTCCATCATCGTCGTCATCATCATCATCATCATCATTACTGATGCCACCACCTCACCACCACAACCTCCCTCTTCACCTTCTTACCACCACCAAACATAGAAAGAAAAAAAAAAATCATACAAAATATTTTCACCCAAACAAATGAAGCGTACATTGAATTGAATTGAAATTTCATCAATAAATTTTCAAATAAATAGGATAGGATGGGGCCCATTGAATTTTTTCTTACAACCTAACGCATAACGCATAAGTGAGGACTTCTATTTTCACATTTTAATTTGTCTCCGTACATAAATATTTTTAATGGATAAATTACACTTGGCTTTTTTTAAATTTAGAAAAGATGAAATTAGTCTCACACTTTTGATATAGTTGTACTAATCTAGTAATTTTAATTACAAAAGAGTTAGGCTTTTTTCATCATAAATTCATTAGTTGTACTCCCTCCATTCCGTTCCAAAATATTAGTCCCTTATTCCATTGTTCATTATCCCAAAATATTAATCCCTTTTAAAAAATCAAGGAATAAAATAATATGAATTTACTATTTTGCCCTTTTTCTAAACTCATTAATAACATAAAAAGTACAATTATGACAACTGATATTCCAAAAAAATGTACTATCAAAGGGTAATTTTGAAATATTAATATTTTTAAAATGTAATAATTGTACAATAAAAAAAAAAGTTGGATTCTCCAAAAGGGACTATTATTTTGGGACGGAGAGAGTATGAAAATGACATGTCATCGTTGTCTATTAAAAAATGTGTATTTATCTTTATTTATTTCAGTATTTATCCATCGTCTACATTAGTTTCGATGGCTTTAGCCCTTGTAAAAGAAACGTCAATGTAATTATGTAAAAAATGTGGAACTGATTATATTTTTTTCAAACGTCAAAGGAGACTAGTGTAATTTACCTTTTATTTAAATTTATATATCAAATTTCAAATAAAATTACAACATTAGGACATCAAATTTTGAACAAAAATAGCTATATCTTTTAGGGCAAATCTAGGAAGCATAGATACGGATACGAGATACGGATACGACACGATATGGATACGGCAATACAACAAAACCTAAAAAAATAAGATACCGGTACGGCTAGGATATGTTTGTGAAAAATATATATTTTAAAACTATTAATAGTGAGTTACACATAAGCTAAAGAACGTTGAGGAACCACAATATAATTTTATAATGCAAAATACTAACCTTTAAGAATTTTGTATTAATTTAAGCTAGTAGCTTATTTACTTTTTAATTTTTTAATAGGTCTTGCAAATATTTCATTTCAATATCAAGTTTAATATATTTATATTACAATAATAGAACACTTCACAACTTGTCCCTATGTTTTTTGACACTAGTGAAAAATATTGTATTCAAGTTTACTTGCTTATTTATTTATTGATATTTAATTTTACCATTGTTATATTCTCTTGTTAATTCTTACTTTCTATGTAGTTATAGGGGACATGCATGAAATAATCAGGATACATCAATTTGATAAATTCTATTATTTAACTCACTATGCTCTTCTTATTGAAGAACTTAACAAAGTATTAGAAAAATATTCTTATATTTATACTTGCAATTATATTATATTATATTACTATGCAAGAAATGTTACGGTTGCGTTTGATAGAGTTTTGTAAATATGATTTGAGAGTATGAGTTGTATTTTGAGTTTGTGAGTTGTGGAATTATGATTTGAGTGTAGAAAATTTGTTTGGTTATGATTTTTGAATAGAGTGTTGAATTGAGTTTTGAATTGAGTGTGGAATTGAATTTTGAAAGTTTGATTTGACATGTGAAGTAAGAAAATTTTGTTTGGTTATGAGTTTTGGAAAGAGTTTTCAAAACTTAATTCAAATTATATAACTCATAACAAAACACACTACTTTCACACCATTAAAAATTCTGATCAATACTCATAACCAAACACTTTTTAAAATTCAATTAAAAAAAATTATTATTAACAGAAAATAACATTAATCAATTTTTTAATTGAAAATACTACAAAGGAAATAATTTTTTTTTCAAAATAAATATTCAAAAAATTTAAATCATAAATATTTAAATAATTTAAATAATCTAAAAAATTTAATAAGTAAAAAATTAAAATAAATATTCAAAAAATTTAAATCGTAAAAATTTAAATAATTTAAAATGTTAATATTTTAAATTTAAAAACAACTCTACACTTAAATCGTAACCAAACACATAAAACAAAACTCAATTAAAAAATTATTTTTAAAACTCATAAGCAAACACATAACTCGAAACTCTATACTACTTTCACAACTCTACACTCAAATCGTAACTAAATACATAACAAAAAAAATTAAAATATTTAAAAATATTTTTATAAAATAGAGTTTGAATTTATTTTTATAAAATATTTTAAAATTTAAAAAATTAAAATCGTAATATCTTGAAATTAAAATATTTAAAAATATTCAAAAAATTAAAAAACTAAAAAAATCGTAACATGTTTAAATATTAAAATATTTACAGTCTTAAAAAAATTAAAATATTTTTAAAATATTTAAATATTAAAAATATTAAAAAAATTAAAATATTAATTTGAATTGAGTTTTGAATTATGTGTTTGGTTATGAGTTTTGAAAAGTAATGATTATGTTTTGAATTGAGTTTTAAGAAATGGGTGTAGAATTATGATTTGAAAACTCTAAACAAACAGCACACTCAAATCAATGGGTAGAACTATACTTTGAGATGCTTACCAAATGGAGCCTACAATTCTAATTTCATAAAACAAGTAAACATGACTTGGAGTATCCGATACTTCAAAATAAAGTATCCGATACTCCAAAATTAATGAAAAAATAATTAAGAAGTATCCGATACTTTTAATAAGTATCTGATACGTATCCGCAAGTATCCAAGGAGTATCGGTATCCGATACGGATACGTCACCTTATTTGAAGTATCCGTGCTTCATAAGGGCAAATTACCAAGAAGTCTTTTTTGAAAAACGTGTAGCCTATTTAGTCCCATAACCGTTTATTTTTACTCAAAAGTCCTATAACGTTTTTCTTCTTCTCTGCCTTTCTTCTTCTTTGCCTCTTTTGCTCTTTGTGATTTTCGGCGATCGTCGACGGGCAACCACATATTGCTTCTTCTCTTTCTCTTTCTGATATATAGCCACCGACGACCGACGACTACCATCGATTGGGATTCACCAGCAACAACTGACTGCCGACCACTTACTTCACCTTTACCGATGGTGAAGAAGATATGTTTCTGATGCACGGATACTTCAAATAAGGTGAGGTATCCGTATCAAATACCGATACTCCTTGGATACTCACGGATACGTATCGGATACTTATTAAAAGTATCGGATATTTCTTAATTATTTTTTCATTAATTTTGGAGTATCGAATACTTAATTTTGAAGTGTCGGATACTCCAAGTCATGTTTACTTGTTTTATGAAATTAGAATTATAACATTTCTTGCATAGTAATATAATATAATATAATTGCAAGTATAAATATAAGAATATTTTTCTAATACTTTGTTAAGTTCTTCGATAAGAAGAGTATAGTGAGTTAAATAATAGAATTTATCAAATTGATGTATCCTAATTATTTCATGCATGTCCCCTATAAGTACATAGAAAGTAAGAATTAACAAGAGAATATAACAATGGTAAAATTAAATGTCAATAAATAAATAAGCAAGTAAACTTAAATACAATATTTTTCACTAGTGTCAAAGGAAAAAACATAGGGACAAGTTGTGAATTGTTCTATTATTGTAATATAAATATATTAAACTTGATATTGAAATGAAATATTTGCAAGACCTATTAAAAATTTAAAAAGTAAATGAGCTACTAGCTTAAATTAATACAAAATTCTTAAAGGTTAGTATTTTGCATTATAAAATTATATTGTGGTTTCTCAACGTTCTTTAGCTTATGTGTAACTCACTATTAATAGTTTTAAAATATATATTTTTCACAAACGTATCCTAGTCGTACCGATATCCTATTTTTTTAGGTTTTGTCGTATCGCTATATCCGTATCTTGTATTCGTATCTATGCTTCCTAGTTTCTGACGAAGAAGATAAGTAGATCTGATGTAGATCTACATCAGATTTGAGTAGATCTACATCAGATCTGGCTAGATCTAAACAAAAAATAGTTGCCAGAATACAATCATCTCTCTATATCTGTCCTCTCCTTCGATCTCTTAATTATTCTACATTTTCTCTACTATACACTTCTCTTTTTTCTGTTTTAATAGAGAAAATTTTCAAATTCTGAACAAGTTTTCAAGTTTTAGTTACAGGCAATAAAAAACTGTAAAATTTTGCAGTTTCAATTTTTTTTAGTGTTGGAATGAATCATGGTTTAAAACTGCAAACTTTTACAGTTTCATAACATTCTTTAGAACTGTAAAATTTTGCAATTTCATAACATGTTTTTCAGTTTGATTAATAAGGATAAATGCTTAATAGATTTTTTCTTTGAAACTGTAACATTTTACCGTTTCAAAGCTTGCTTTTTAGTTTGATCAATATTGGAGATTATTTGCTTAAGCCCTACAAAAATTGAAACATAATATATGTTTTTTCCCATTGTTGCTGTTTTTTATCGTTATATTTTTTTTTCCCTTTTAGTTTATCAATATTTAGCACATTTTGCTATGTTTTTTCGCTCCAATTTCTCCATTTATTCTTTCTTTTTTTTTCCAGCAATATTCTAGACATACCAGTGAGTCTTCAATGATGTTCTTAACATCTAGCGAACGTTTTGGACATTTCGGCGACTTCCATTGATGTTCATAACACTCCGGTGAACTTCTGGCGACACTCTAGCGACTTCCCGTTGATACTCCGACGACTTCTTAATGATGTTGAACATTCCGGCGAGTCTCTGATAACCGTCTGACGGAAGTCCGATGGTAGTGAGATGTAACAGCATCTGTAAATTAAAAAAAATAAAAATAGGATTTTTTGATAACAATTAAAAATATATAAGACTAAATAGTGTAAGTGTTTTGTTTAGGGATTAGATGGGTTTTAAACTTTGTATATGGGACTTATTGGTAAGTTCCCCCATCTTTTATCGGTTAATTGATTTTTGAACCATATAATTATATTCAAAAGTTAGATATCCAAATTAAAAATAGTATGCGAAGATGTATGAAAATAGAAGCTCCTTGTAAGTATACGTATATTTGTTGCCGTGTTGATTGGTCTTAGACCATCTCCAACGGTTCATCAAACCTGGCATCAAATTTGAAATTTGGTGAAAAAGGCACTTTTTGAAACTCCAACGGCTTCACCAAGCTGGTATCAAATTGAGAATTGAACAAAAAAATCATCAAACTGAGAACAGGATGCAGATTTCAGCAAATTACTGTTTGTGATCTTTGGAGAAGAGGAACCCGTCAACCAGCCAGTTGCCCGGCCGGTTGACCAACCGGTCGACCACTAAAAGGTTCAAACAGTTCAAATGGGTAGGTTCAAACAATTCAAAATATATATATATATATATTTTTGCCTTACCGGTCGACTAGCCGGTTGACCACTAAAAGGTTCAAACAGTTCAAATAGGTAGGTTCAAACAATTAAAATAAAAAATAAAAAATAAAATTTTTTGCCTTACCGGTCGACCAACCGGTTGTCCCTGGAGCAGATTTGATGAAAATCAACCATTGGAGCATTCTGTATCAAATTGAGAAAATGGTCATTTTTTTACTCAGATTTGGGAAAAAATTAGGTGAACCGTTGGAGATGCTCTTAAATGACAAAATTATCACTATGTAGTTTCTTAGTCAACGGATAGTTTCACTTGCATGAAGTAAATTCCAGTAACTAATTACATTTTTTTAAAGTAGTTTTTATGGTTGACAGTGGAAAAAAATTGGTGAGGGATAATGTCTCATTTAATGGACTAATAATAAAAAAAATGGTGTGCACATTCTAGTGTTAACTTGTGCCATTTGCAAAGTCTTCCAATTGGGTATTTAGTGTTATGGATTTTACTAACGGAAATGGCAATGACATATCCACAGTCAAACTTTATTTATGTATGGGCCTAGGGAGCCCTTAAGTTTTTCAAAAATATTTTTTGGAAAAATTACCAAGAAGTCTTTTTTGAAAAATGTGTAGTCTATTTAGTCCCATAACTTTTTGTTTATACCCAAAAGTCCTATAACGCTATTCTTCTTCTCTGCCTCTTTTGCTCTTTGTGATTTCCGGCGATTATTAACGGGTAATTATATCTTGCTTCTTCTCTTTCTCTTTCTGATATATAGTCACCGACGACCGACGACTACCATCGATTGGGATTCACCGGCAACTACCGACCGTCGACTCCTTACTTTACCCTCATCGACGATAAAGAAGATATGTTTTCGACGAAGAAGATGAGTAGATCTACTTAGATCTGATGTAGATCTACATCAGATCTAAGTAGATCTACATCAGATTTGGCTAGATCTAAACAAAAAATAGTTGCCGGAGTAAAATCCTCTCTCTATATCCGTCTTTCTCCTTCAATCTCTTATTTTTTTCTACATTTTCTTTACTATACACTTCTCTTTTTTTGTTCTAATGGAGAAAATTTTCAAGTTCTGAACAAGTTGTTTTCGAGTTTTAGTTACAGACAGTGAAAATTGTAAAATTTTGCAGTTTCAATTTTTTTTTTGTGCTGAAATGAATCATGGTTTAAAACTGTAAAATTTTGTAGTTTCAGTTTTTTTTTTATGCTGGAATGAATCATGGTATAAAACTATAAAATTTTGTAGTTTCATAACATTCTTTAGGACTGTAAAATGTTACAGTTTCATAACATGTTTTTCAGTTTGATTAAAAAAGATAAATGCTTAATAGATTTTTGCTTTGAAACTGCAACATTTTACAGTTTCAAAACTTGCTTTTCAGTTTGATCAATATTGGAGATTATTTGCTTAAACCTTACAAAAATTGAAAAATAACATATGTTTTTCCCATTGTTGCTGGTTTTTGTCATTTCATTTTTTTTTCCTTTTTGTTTATCAATATTTAGCACATTTTGCTATGTTTTTTTGCTCTAATTTCTCCATTTATTCTTTTTTTTTTTTTTTCGGGCAATATTCTAGACATTCCGATAAGTCTCCAATGATGTTCTTAACGTCCAGTGAAGTTCTGAACGTTCCGGCAACTTCCATTAACACTCTTAACACTCCGGTGAACTTCTGACGATACTCCGGACTTCCCGGTGATGTTGAACATTCCGACGAGTCTCCGGTGACCATTTGACGGAAATCCGACGGTAGTAGGATGTAACAGTGTCTGTAAATTAAAAAAAAAAAAGAAAAGATTTTTTGGTAACAATTAAAAATATATAGGACTAATTAGTGCAAGTGTTTTGTTTGAGGATGAGATGGGTCTTGAACTTTATATATGGGGACTTATTGGTAAGTTCCCCATATTTTATTAGCCTTCTATAATTCTATTTTATTTCCTATGTTTTTGAAAAAGAAAAAAAAAAAAAAAATCTTTTGACCCTCTATTTCTTGAATACTTCTACCATGTACATGAGCTGACCATCAACTATTTCACACTTTGCGTAATAACATTGATTTTATTACTTTGATTTTGTACAATATGTAAATATCATTCGTGTTTTTCTATTTTAAAAATCACAAAGAGTAGATTTTGTTATTTATATATATTACATCAACTAATAAAATGCCTTAAAAGAGTTGGTGAACTTTGGAGTTGGTGTTGGACTAAGCTGCGTTGCTTATAGCTCTTGTCAACTTTTCCCTTCCCCATCATAAATAAACTAGGATGGATTCTAATTATATAGCTCAAAAACTGTATGAAATAATTATTAAGAAACAGCAAATATAGATTTATTGATTTTCCTTCATCTCATTTCTCTCCCCCCCCCCCCCCCCCCATGACTCTTATGTAACAATTGTTTGATGCCTTACTCCCTTATGTTTGGTGGCCTTCTGGTGCCTTATGCTGCCAGCGGGTGTCAGAGGTGTTAATGGTTCTATATTGGAGAGTTGGAGGAAGAGGTGGTGGGTTGTGTGTGTGAGAGGGAGAGGGAGAGGGAGAGGGAGAGGGAGAGAGAGGGTTCAAATGGGTGGAATTGGAGATTGACTTTTGTAAATGAAAGAGAGTGAGATCGCAGGACAGGGAGATTGGATGGGAGAGTGGTGATGTTGCAGTTGACGAGGGAGGGAGGTGGAAAGAGAGAGATTAAGAGGGGTTGTTCTGTTTGGTGGCCCTTTGTTGCCTTATGCCGCTGATGGAAGAGGGTAGGTGTTGTAGGTTCTATACAAGAGGGGGAGGAAGAGGAAGTGAGGGTAGTGATGGTGGAGGAAGGGGTTGTAGGGGGTGGTATGAGGGGTGATGTGGTGACATTCGTGAGAGGGCATGGTGGCTGTCCCGGTGGTCTCATCAATGGTGGTTCAGCTATGGCTTCAAAGTGGCAATGGGTTTAATGGATGGTGGTTTGGTTATGCACTTGTTGCCCGAGTTGATGTGCTCTCATTTGGTTCACCGAGTTGTGATGGAGAATAAAATGAAGAGCCAGAGGGCAGTGGTGACATAGGGTTGAAATTTGTATCTTTTAAATTTTAATTGTTTACATCAACGCAATCAGTTAGTTATCCTGACAGCTGACAGATTGAAGGGGTAATTTGTAAACCAACTATAAAAATCTTAGGAAGGGCAATATAATTTCCAGAACGTCAACATAACAAGTTCAATAATGATATTTACACAAACCACCCACCCACAAACACACATTTACATTCATACTACCCATGCCCATGAGTATGTGTGTGACTAGTGTGTAGGCACGCAAGCATGTATGTGTGTGTGTGTTTTGGTGTAACTAGCATTATTGTAATAAGTTTACCAAAATCAAGAGGTGACCACAAAATCTTTAACATTAGGTATCTTTTGATAGCTTATTGGATACAAAGAAGGGTAAATTGAAAACAAACCAATCCACTTATTTGGTTTTAAGAAGATACTATGCCACTTCTATTCCATTATATCTGTATTTAGAAATTTGAAACACTTGTGACCATAATTTGTGGTTTGGTCAATTTGAGTGCTTAACGATCCTGGCACTTTCCAATCACTGGTTGGGACCAGCACTATTCTATATCCATAGAAGGGGTGAAGGGCATATGACAGATCCTTTTTCAACTGTATCGCAATTGATTTGAAGCCACTAATGTTTTCTGCTTTACAGAAAATGTGCTTCCCTCTAGAAGTTTCTAAATTTTTTTAATTTGATGTCCCATGAAACCAACATCACCATCCATTTGGAAGGAACTAGTTGATTGGGAGTACCGAAGCAAAATTGATGGCAAGATGCATGCCTGTGGTCATGACTCTCACGTAGCAATGCTGCTTGGAGCAGCAAAGTTACTCCAAGCAAGGAAGGACAAATTGAAGGTAACTTCAAAATAATAGTACTATTCACCAATAATGAAAACAATAAATTTATTATTTCTTCCATATTTATTGGGTTACTAAATTGTATTTTACCAACTTGTACATTACAGGGAACAGTGAAGCTAGTTTTCCAGCCAGGAGAAGAGGGTTATGCCGGTGCTTATCATATGTTGCAAGATACTGTTCTCGATAATGTAGAAGCCATATTTGGTTTACATGTTTATCCATCATTCTCCACTGGCGCAATTGCTTCGAGGCCTGGTCCAGTGCTCGCCGGTGCTGGACTGTTTACGGCCACAATTCAAGGGAAGGGCGGGCATGCGGCAATGCCCCATACAACTAAAGACCCAATTCTTGTAGCATCATTGGCTATCATTGCTCTCCAACAGATAGTGTCACGGGAGACGGATCCTCTTGAGGCCGGAGTAAATTCTCTCTTTCCTTCATGTGAAATCTTTTTAAGAACGCGCTCTTTTTTTTTGGTAGGTAAGCTGTTAGTTTTATACAAAAAAATATATAAATATTACAGTGATGCTCAAGGTCAACACAGCTTCAAAGAAGCGACACCCAAGCCAAAGGCTTGAACGAAACTAGTTGTTTTCATATAATACATGCATGAATGAACTCGTAAACCTAGAAACTAGCAATAATAGACCGTAGTATGAAAGGTACTATATATTCATCCATTTCAAATCATGTAGGTGGTAACAGTTGGGTTCATAGAGGGAGGCCAAGCAGGAAATGTGATTCCAGAGATTGTTAAGTTTGGGGGAACTTATAGAAGCTTGAGCCCTCAAGGTCTCTCCCACACCAAGGGAAGAATCAAAGAGGTAAAATATTTGTTCTTCATTTTTATATTCCTATAGTAGAAAGTCAATTTGGCCCAACAATAAGGCTTGTCGTCTATGAAGTATGGATACGGATATAGCAATATGACAAAATCTATCAGAATACGTTGAAAATATTATGCTTTAATTTTATTTTATACATTAGCTCAAAGATTTGTGAGAAACCATCATTTAGTAATTAGATATTCGTTTAAGAGCCAATAATCAATTTATTTGTATTTTTTTAGTGGACATGTGAATTTGATAAAATCTGAAAAAGTGGCGTACCACTTTAATCTTACTATTTCTACTTTGCTAAGAAATAAGAAAATATTGAACAAAACTATTCTTGTATTTATTCTGATAATTATACCATAATACCAAAGTTGGCTCAATCATGAGGCCACTTAACCCATCACTCAAGGCCCCAAATTTTTTTAATAACATTCTTATTGTTGAAGGCCCCAATTTTTTCAGAGTCCTGGTATGTTAAGATTTCGTTAAGATTTCAGTTTAATGTTTAGCTCAAGGCCTCACAGATCCTTGGGCCACTACTGCATAATACTATGCAAAAATTCTTACAATTTCATAATAGTATACATGACCTAGAGTGCCCGAAAAGTATCCGATACTTTTCAAAACTAACATCAAGTATTGTATACATTTAGAAAGTAACATATATGTATCTGCAAGTATTTGAGGAGTATCGATATTTGATACGGGTACGACTTCCTATTAGAAGTATCCATGTTTCATAGCTTGTCATTAATGTCCTAGTGGCATAGGTTCAAGTCACAAAAACAATCTTTCCAGAAATGTAGTTAAGGTTGCATACAACTTTGCCCTACTCAGGCCCTACTTTAGCAGCCTCATGTAGGTTGCCTCCTCTTTTTCTTTTTTCCCCCCTATCTTGGCCATTCAAATCATAAAGCAGAATGGACATGTTTTGCCTGCAGATCATCGAGATTCAGGCAACCATGCATCGGTGTAATGCCACGGTGGATTTCATGGAGGAGACACCCCTACCCTATCCAGTACTCGTTAATGATGAAGTGTTGTATGAACACGCAAAGGGGGTTGGAGAGGTCCTGCTTGGGAAGCAGAATGTGCAGATACTTCCAGTGACTATGGGAGCGGAAGATTTCAGCTTCTATTCACAGAAGATGCCGGCTGTGATGTACGCTGTCGGGACAAAGAACGAGACTCTGAAATCAGATCACCCATTGCACTCGCCTCACTTTTTTATTGATGAGGAGGCTCTTCAAATCGGGTCAGCTTTTCATGCTGCTGTTGCAATGTCTTACTTAGATAGTCATAGTGAGGTTGACTAATCACGTATATTTGTTTCCTTATGCATTAAGTGAACTGTTTCAGGAAAATGCTGTTTGGAAGAGCAACAAAATAATAATAATAATAAAATAAATGTGGTTTATGATCTTCTATTTTTTATTTTTCATATTTTAATATTTTCAATGAATTTTTTTAATATTTTAAATAATTTATTTTAATTTTTAGATACATTTAACATAAATATACTTAAAAAATATAATATTTTTGAATTCTTTTTTTTTAAAATAAAACTAAGTACCAAAAAATATAAATAAAATAAAAAATTCAATACATTTTTCGTATTTTTATGTATTCATTAATTTTTTAAAATATTTTTTCACATATATTTTACTATTTAAATACATCTAGGTAAGGTGTATCTAAAAAAATTTTAAAAAATTGCTTAAAATTTCAAAAATAGGAAAAATTGTGCAAATAGTTTCTGTACTTTATACGATGTGTCAATTTGGTCTATGTAGTTTTAATTTGCTCAATTTTGCTCTTAATTTAACGAATTGTGTCATTTTAGTCCAATAAATAACGGTTGTTAAGTTAATATAACGGAAAGTCAAACAATGTATCAATTTGGTCCATGTATTTTTCACAATGTGTCAATTTAGTCCTTGTCAAAATCGAGAAAATTGAAACTACAGAGACAAAATTGACACATCGTGTAAAGTACACATTATTTGACATTCCGTTAAATTAACTTAACAACCATTATTTATTGAACTAAAATGATACAATCCGTTAAATTAAGGGGCAAAATCGAGCAAATTAAAACTACATTGATCAAATTGACACATCGTGTAAACTAGAGGGACTATTTGCATAATTTATCCTAAAAAATATTCACTAAAAATAATAAAAAAACACAAAAAAAAAAAAAAATCAATTTTCAAAAAACTGAATTCAGAAAATTGAAACCAAACATACTGAATATTACAGTGTTTTTCTAATTCAATACTATCTCTTGAACTCACAGGCTGGTAGAAATTATTGAAGTTGAATGCTGCAGGTAAATGAAGTTGTAAACTAACCAGTAGCTAGAAAAGAATTTCTTTGGTGTACCTTCTACAAAATATTATTTGTATTGTGCCTTTATTTTATTTTTTATTTTTAATAATCAGGTGTTTATCCGGTCTATGCGTATAAATAAATTAAGTAAACAAATACGTAGACAAATAATAAATGATGACACATAGACATAGACAAATATATAATTTTGATGTGGTCTTTTGAAATATTATTATTATTCTAATCTTAAAAAATTTGAAATTGAATTTATGATTTTAATTATTAAAATTATTTAGTTTGAAGAATTAAAGTAACACAATTGTGAGAATTTAAAAGTTTAAAGGAGTAAAGTGAGAAGTTTCAATCAAACAATATAATAGGGTTGACCATTTGGACAGACAAAAGGAAATTTTCTCCCCAACGCTTTTTTGAAAATGATTGAACGGTCCAGATTAACAGTGAACAATCTGAAGGATCCCATGAACGCTCATATACAGAGAGACAAGTCAAAACCCAAGTCTTGGATCGCATGCTCTTCAGAGGCTACTATGATCGTACCCACCAAAAAAAATAAAAAAATTCAACCCATTTGCGTCAATGCCTCACCATTAAACCTCAGCAATCCATCGCTCACTCGTCGATTGTGCAGGTACATATATATATGCATGAATACTTGGAAATTAATGGTCTTTGTTTCTGGGTTTTGTTTCAATTTCTCTGCAATTGCTCATTTGTATTGGTTCTTCGCGCAGTGTTTACTTGTTCAAGCATGTGGGTTGTGGGTTGTGGTTCTTTTAGCCCTTTGTTTGTTTTTGTCGCACACATGTTTGTGAAAAGATCTGAGTGAGACTGGAAAATAGACCAGCTTTAACACTGGGTTTCCTTGGCCATTGGTGGAGCCAGAAAATTTATGCAGGAGGGGCAAAAAAAATTGGAAGCGTGAGTGAGGTCTTAATAATACTAGAAGGTGTGTGTGCACATTTGATGAGTGTGCTTGAAATAGACGGTTACAGATTTATGGGTGTCATTGAATTACAAAAGGGCATTTTGGAAAAGTGAAAATCTGTGACATTTTGTGTTCATTCATACCAACTTCAACCGGTGTGCCCACCTGATGGGCGTGCTGTTAAATTTTGATTTGAATCTGAATGTGAATTTGATCAGTTAAATGAGGCAGGTCATTTACGGTAGTCAGTTACATGAGGGTATTTTGAGTAAACTAAAAAATTGTGACATCCACACCATAAAAACTGTTTGCTTTATATATTAGTATAGATAATAAGAACAACTAGAGGTGGACACACACTATGTGTGTGAAATTTGTAATTGGATTTGATAATTATGGCAATCATTTGAAGCAATTGGAGAGAACTGAAACAGTTAATAGCAATTACTACGTATAGTTGAATTTAGCAGTTGCAGTGGCAGTTAGAGAAGGGAATTTTCAGAAATAAAAAGCTGTAACATCAACACTAACTTCAGCGTTTGCTTTATATAATAGTATAGAACAGTATAGATACTATCAGAAACTTTGTGTGCTTCTTTTGTCTCGGTCAGATATGTCACTGCTGCTAATCTGCAGACTGCAGCAAAGTAATGTTAGGAGGATAATTGTGAAGTGTTCCAAAACCCACTAGTATTTTCAGTCATTGTGAAGCTTCATTTTTCTTAATTTTCAGTCCTCATACATTGTTGAGGTGAAATCTCCTGCTGCAATACTACCTGTTATTTTTCTTGATATGCAAAACTTTTGTTCTGTTACTGCACTCGCTTCCATTCAGTCGTTCTTTCATGCTCAACAGATGAATTATTAAAGCAAACCATGTGCTTTCAAACCATCTTCTATGCTATGAGAAGTTCATTGGATGCTTGGATGCCAATGCCCAAACACATGGTCCATTGATTTTTAGTCACCCGCCTCCCAATTTCAGAGGCATGATCAAATGCTGCATTGTTGCATGCCATCATTGTCAACAAGAAGACCAAATCTCATTTCATCACTCCCACCACCGCAGCAAGGTAAATTCTAATTTGGTCTCCTCAATTCATTTACACACAAAAGGTAAAAGTCTTCTAAGCTTTTGGATTTAGGATTTGAAATGAATGGATTTGGCATCAATAATTTAAGTAGTATATGTAATATTTTTATATATGGATGTTAAGAATGGATTTAAGAGCTTTATAATGATGGATTTCAAATAACTTGGTGATAGTTATTTGAAATCCTTCCATAAAGATTCTACTTATACAAAGATCTTAAAAAATACATGTCTCATACCTCTATTCCATCCTCCGTTTTAGAGTTATCAGCCTATCTTTTATAGCTAATCTTCTTATAATTTTGTAAAATTCAACCTCAAATCCATTCATTTGAAATCTACTCATCCAAAAGGAGCCTTAATGTGTTTGTCTAATTGTGTGAATGAAAAGCAGGGAATTCAGCCGAGGGTACGCCGAGGTCAAGTGCTCAACGCTCTCCTACAGTCAATCTCATTGATGAATACACCCTTGCCACCCAGTCCAAGTCATTCAGTGAAATATGGTCCATAATTCATCCTAGTGACCCTTCTTATAAAAATCCAGACTCAGGGCACACGGATGCCCATTGTGCAGAGCAGCTTTTGGCACAGATCCTTAACCCTAGCCGAGAGTGGGTCCAAGAGGCACTTAAGCATGCCCGGCCCAACACGCTTACTCACCTTGTATCTGCCTATTTTGACCACAGCGAGAACACATCCCATCTGTGCCTCATCCTCCGTGATAGTGTCCACAATGCCCACTCTCTCTACTGTGATCTTCATAAACTCCTTGATGTCCTCCCCCTAGACACTGATTCCAACTCTCTCTCCCAATCTCAGTGTGACACAGCCTTTGATGTCTTCCTTCAATTTGACCACCTCAACAATCCCTTCCCCGACCCTGAGTCCCGCAACTTCCAAGACATGCGCCGCTGCTTCTCCCAGCTCAAACAACAACTCCACCGCCGGCTCCGCAAGTCCCGCTCTAGGGTCCGCCTCCTCCAAAGTGCTACCACTTGCTCTGCCATTTGTTTGATTGGTTCTGTTGTTGGTGTTGCCATATCTGTGGTGGCCATAGCTTCTCATGCTGTTGTTGCCATTGTTGCAGGCCCACTACTCCCTGCGTTCCTTCCTTCCAAGATCTCTAAGAAGGAGCTTGCCCATGTGGCACAGCTTGATGCTGCAGCCAGGGGTACTTATGTTCTTCACAATGACCTCAACACGATTGATCGCCTGGTTAAACGTTTATATGCTGGCGTTGAGGATGATAAGCTTCTTATTCATCTCGGATTGGCGAGAGGCAGAGACAGACATCCCATCCATGTGGTTGCAAAGCAACTTCAAAAGAACCATCGTAATTTTCTTAGCCAGCTTAAGGATCTTGAGGAACACATTTGCCTATGCTTTGCTGCAATCAACAGGGCTAGATCTCTCCTCCTCGATGAGATCCGTCTTTATCAATCTCATTATACGTAACCCATTTGCTGGATGAACCAGTGAGTGATTTGTGGTCCACATGTGCATCCTATTTCTATTGTTTATAATTATTTGAACATTTTTGCTGCCCCTAAGGAAGGATTAAAGATAAATTTTTTAATGTATCCAGTTGTCATTTACTTTTTGTATGCCTTCAAATATTTAGTATTTGATGTCTCTACATATTTATTTGGTAAAATCCTTTATTTATACATATTTGTTGAGTGCATCTCCAATTATGCATGCCAGACACATACCATGCCCTTACCTAATTTAACACTACGACTACATTAAATGCTTTGACTCGGTAGCAAATTATGTTCCTGCTACATTACAATGAGTTTTTTTTTTTCCCTCCACTTCTATTAAAGGATGGAAACATAATTCATATCTTATTGGAAATTTAATTGACTGCTTATTTGAACTTCGCTACATTCAATGTTTTAGAGCACTAAATTGGGAGCTCTAGAGCATCACTAATGATGTGGCACAGTGGCCCCCATCAAAGTGATGTGATGTTTTGGCTTGAGTTTTTTTTTTTTTTTTTTTTAAAGCTCATTAGAGCTATTAGTGGTCCAAAAATTAGTGGGATGAATCACCACTCATAAAAAATTCTCATGCCATCCGTAGTGCTTCATTTTGCACTTATTCCAAAATATTTACCAAATACCTGTATGCTAAAAAAAAATACCATATCTTTAATATTCCAAATAAATACACACTCTGATGTTGAGATTGAGAAGAAAATGCATTTTAATAATAAAAAAAAATTAAAAGAAAAAAGAAACTGGTTTACATAAAAATTTCTTCTTATCTTGTTAATGAACCATTTGGAAGTATAGCTAACATCTTGGCATGAACGGTTGGGACTTTGTAATTTGTTAGGGAATCACCAACTTAAAAAACTTGATGACAATGGACTGATTACCATGATGGGAATCACAAATATGTCATGTAACTTGTAAGCATTGCAGGTTGTTATGTAGTCCAGATCTTGGGAAGCTCTGATGTGACCCTTGGTTATTCTAGGTGAAATGGGATTGAAGCTCTGATGTAACCCTTGGTTTTTTTAGGTGAAAGAAGTTCTCTTGAGCTGGAATGTTGCATCGGAAGTAGTAATTATATCGGATTGCACCCCCAAAAAAAGTTATAATAGTTGACACATTTAAAAGTTGTACACATAATGATGTTTCTAAAATACTTTATCAAAATAGGCATAATGGTGTTCCATCCATTTGAAATACTTTGTCCATTAGTTGGTATTAACAGGTGTACATTTGATAACTAAGGAATATATTTGACCATGGGATTGAGGAGCTTACAATGCCTTTCACAACATATGAATAAGCAGAGGCATAATGGGCTTCATGACATTATTAGAATTCTATGCAAGTGTACATTTTATATATCATTCTGAAGATCTTTGTTAACTAAATCTTAGAAATGGAAATACAACATTGACACATCATAATCTGTTTTGTATCTTTTACACGTGCATAATTAACTTGAATTGCACTGATCTAGAAGTTTCTATATGATGACCTACTAGAAAGCATGGACATTTCAAAATGGGTGTCATGTCCATGTTTGGCATGTATTGGACACTAACAACACACATGTCCGTGTGTCAGTTTATAAATTTCTTTCGCCGAAACATTGAAGACACTTTACAGACACACGTGCCTTGTGTTTGGATGAACCTCAGGACACCTTTATAGGTTTTATTTTATTTTCATAATTTTAGAAAGCTAATTTGGGATCAAAATAAAATTTATGAAACAATAAGCAGAGAGAGTAGAGTAGGCAAAAAAATAAAAATACACCCACATACACATTGATGTCTCTTATATTTTTGCGCCCTAAATTTATATTCATATTCATAGCTAATAAAAATATGTAAAAAAGTCTCAGCTTGTCTGTATCTTAATTTTTTCAAAATATGTGTCCCATGCCTGTATCATAATTTTTTTCAAAATCTGTCTCTCTTACCGTATCCGTGTTCAGGCCTGCACCCATGTCCATATCTGTTCTTCTTAGATGACCTATTTATCCAAGTGTGCACTGAGATCATTTCCTTAAGCCATGATAGTTGCTTACATGTGGGATAAGAATTTGACGTGCTATTTTATTTATTATTTATCTGTTGATTAATTTTTTTATTCATGTTTTTAGATCAATGCATCATGTTGCCAATGGTTCTATAAATTATTACATTTGTCTTCTCTTTTAGTCATCTTTTATCTTTTTTGATTTTTTTTTCTGAGTGTTCTGAGAACAGTGACAGTTGGGAGAAGATGAAACTGTGAATATTGCTCTTTAATCTGTGCTATTTTTGTTAGAAATAACCTGAGGGTTTTTCATTTATTAATCGTTTTATATAGTTATTATCATTTAGAAATTACCCCATGAATTTATAGTTGGAAGTTTGGATGAAAAGCTGAACATCGAATATTATATTTTGTTAACATTTACATCTTCAAGCTCTTCTATCAAGAGTTAATTTCCTCACCCGAATAAAGTTGGAAATTTCTGGCAAAACAATCTGTACGTCTTCTTATGTGCCAAACAAGATGTGTGCAGAAACTGAAACCCATGTAACTTTCAGTTTGTGCCATCTCTTGCATGCTTATACCTCTTCTGACACCGCTAACTTTTTGTATTTCCTTTACTCGCCACTTGATTCTCGTTATTGTTTATCTATTGGTCTGTGAATGATATGGGTTGCATTTATCTCTTTGAGTTCAAGGATCTTTCTCTCTCCTGAATATTAAGAACACATTTTATTTTTCAATGGATTTTTGTGGAGTAAGTTATGTTCTAATTTATTTGCCATTCTCTATCCATGCTCAGGAATTAATTCATCATAAGTAGGAGATGGTTAAATTGTAGCTTTTGTACAGTAATTTTAGTTGTAATTCCAGCAATCAATTTACTTCATGCAATGGTTGTGTTATGTGTGTGCCTGTTATTGTTTTGCAGATCAGACATGGCAACATGGCAAACCAAACAAGAAAAATGAACAGAAAATGCATCAATTATGGCATTGGATACTTATCAATTCGTGCAAAGGTTGGTCATTGGGGCTTTCTAGAAAACCTATTTTTTCAAATTTCTGAGAAATCAAAAAGGGTACAGGTGCTTTATTTATCACCAGGTCGAGATGAATACTATATGGTAGTGGCAGGAACTTTCTGTGACATAGCCCAGCAAAGTCGATCTCATCCAACTTCATTCTTTCTTCAACGTGACAAGGTGAGCTGAAAAGTGTAGAGAACTTTGAAGCTAACATTTGAAACTTGTTGAGCTCATGAGTCGCACCACAGTGGACTGCGAAACTGCCATTTTTTCAGCTGCACGGAAGTAACTCAATGCCCCTCCGACTATCGATCACTAGGTGGTGGTACCGTATCCAAAACTACCACTGAAGAGTCTTCCAATGAAGAATTGCATCCCGGGAATTGGAAATTGCTGAATATTAACACAAGGAGAGCCTCCATGGAAAGAATCACAAGGAAATACTCACTTCTTCTTCTTCTTCATTTTTTTTTTTTTTGTTGTGTTGTAGAAGGAAATTTGCTGAATAAGAGGGTGTGAAATCCGTTTATTTGAACAGCTTTTTTGCAGAAGAGGTATATGTTGAAAGGACAAGAAGACAAAATTTTGAAATTGAAAAAGTCATTATATGATTTGAACAAGCAGTTGATTGTGCTATTTATTTTCACGGTTTTGGGTTCAAATTTCTCATTTTAGGCCAAACATGTCTCAAGATGTGAGAAATTTTTGAGTATTATAAAATTTAGAAATTTGGGAGAAAATCTCACAATTTTATCCTAATATTTGGTTTTGGGATCAAATATCTTAATTTTGGCATGAAATTTTATTTATTTGGGATAATTAATTTTGGTAGTATTCCTCATTGCTCATTGATGTTCACTTTGTGAGTGTTTGAGAAGTTGCTATTTTAGTAGGCTAGTTTAGATATAAAATATGAGAAATTTCAACTTTCAACTGCCTATCAAAATACCGAGTTTTTGGATATCGATAAGGAGTTCATAATTTCTTTAAGTTATATTTAGATCATGAATTTTTGTAGGAACTTGAAAAAGGAAAAAGAAAAAGTAGGTAAAATGTGAGTGAAATATAATTACATTTCACCTTTTTTTTTTCTTTTTTTTTTTTCTCTCTTTTCAAATCTTTATCCAAATCCATCCAAATACAGCCTTAAAGTTACTAAAATTGGTTTTCAGAATTGCATTATGCTGCCATTGACAAAGTACTTACTTTAGAAAATGACACGATTGTGACTAATTGTATTATAATTGAAAATTTCAATTTTAGTCCTTTTTTTTTTCTTTTTTCTTTTTTTTTAAGAACAAATTTGAGTCATTTTAGGTGGTGTACATGATAAGCTTGTTGACAATATTTTTAGAAAATTCTATTTCCACACACCTACTTATCTCAGCGTATATCATTTCTTCAGTGCATACACTTATTAGTTTGGTTATTGATTATTCTTCTCATTCTACACACTTTATGTTCCAATTATACCCTAACTCGTATACTTATACACACACTACCTAAACCCTCCTTCCACACACCTTTACCCATTTGGTTGAAAGCCCTCTTCTACACACCTGATGTATGAAAATGACCCATTGAAGAGACAATAAAGAACCATTGACCTCCATTGAAGGCCTATTGACATCGCCAAGAGCCTAAATTTGGTAACTCCATTGAAAGCCCTCCATTGCATCCTTGAAGATGAGGATCTCCCATCTATTTCGAAATCTTTTTATGTGTTATCATAGCCTAACTACATGGGTCTACAGAGTCTTCATCCCAATTGTTCAGAACACCATTAGGGTCCTTTATAGAATTTCTGATAGTAATCAAAGAAGAACAAGGTTACTAGTTGTGAATATGTATTCATTCCATTGCATTGTTCAAAAAGTCTTTGACGTGGGTAGGCCCATAAAGGCCATAACCCACTATGAACAACCCAAGCCTATCACTTAGGACCCAATACATAACCCAACTGATAAGACCCAGCACCATCTAGAAGTCAACATGGCATGAAGGACCAATGATATTCAGACACGTGGCAGGTAAAGGGCAAGCCACATCAGCAAACAAAGATCTACAAAGTTATTGCCACTGCACATCGCCATTAATGCAGCCCATCACTGCATTTATTACGACAACACTTCTCCATCGGGACAGCACGCCCTCACCCTGAACAAGGTAAGCTACAGCATAGACTTTTGGCCAAGGTGACAAGTCGGAAGGGACAACGAAATGATTACCAAAGGATATAAGCAAACGTTGAAGACAGGAAGAAGGTTAAGCTTTTCTATCTCTAATCTATCTACGTATTCCACTCTCTCTCTCTCTGACTTGCTCGTTGGAAGGTTCGCTAGGGGACTCCTCGTTCCCCATTGAACTCTTGTGCAGGTTCTCTAGTGGGCTTGGTCATTCGGACATTAGGCTTGAGGAGCGTAGATCAGTCTAACCTGTCCTACCATCAATAACTGCATCATCAATGGGGGACTCCTCATTTCCTATTGAACTCTTGTGCAGGTTCTCTGGTGGGCTTGGTCATTCGGACATTAGGCTTGAGGAGCGTGGATCAGTCCAACCTGTCCTACCATCAATAACTGCACCATCAGTTGGCGCCGTCTATGGGAACGCTTTGCTCCTCGCGCCAGTTGTGTTCATTGTCGCCGGAGACCCTGTCCCAATTTGATACCCATCAAAGTGTATGGTCACGACTAGATCCATGGCTTCTTACCAAAATGCCGCCGACCACCAAACCGACCCCCACAATCCAAACAACCCACCACAGTATTTCATCGAGCTTACCAACAGCTTTAACCGCATAACCGAGCAAAACCAAGCCTTGATAAATGCTCTACTCCAAAGAAACCTTCATATGCCTCCTCCACCACCTCCAGATATTCCGCCCAACCAAGAACGAGCCCCGAGCCATGCTATTCCGCAGCCCTATCCACCCAACTTCGAAGGCTTAGAGCCTCCTCCTCCTAATATAAATCCACCACCCTGACCCCCGCATCCATCGGTCCTGGCACCTAGCGTCCAACCCCCGTTACCTTCCGGTGGTGATAACATCCCTCTCTGGGATGCTGAACTCCGAGCCATGAAGCTCCAACTTTAAGGGGTCATTCAGAACATCCAGCATAAACGCTCTACTACAGTAAATTCACCATTTGTGGCCTCCATCCGGGACAAACCTCTACCCCCCAAGTTCAAAATGCCCACCATCGACTCTGTTGAAGGTACGACAGACCCAGTCGACCATCAGGAGACCTACAGAACCCTCATAATCCTCCATGCATTCCCTGACGAGATCATGTGTCGAGCTTTCCCCGTGACACTGAAGGGGTCAGCTCGGCTGTGGTTTAGCCAGTTACCAGCAGACTCTGTCTCCACTTTTCAACATCTCAGTGACTCATTCCTCAGTCATTTTATCGGAGCCCAGCGCCAACGCCGTCTGGCAACCCAACTCCTAAACATCCGCCAGACCGAGGGGGAGTCCCTGCGTAGTTTCGTTACCCGCTTCAACACCGAAGCCTTGCAGGTGGCGGAAAACGATGATAAGGTCATCCTTACAGCTTTCATGGCTGGACTACGGTCGTCTGACTTCCTCTTCTCCCTCTCTAAAAACCCTCCACCTCCATGGCAGCCCTACTCTCCAAAGCCCAAAAATACATGAATGCTGAAGATTCCCTAGCCGTCCGGCAAGATCCTATAACCAAAAACCCGACCCCCAAAAAAAAGAGAAAAGATCCGGACACTAGAAATACCCAGTACAATAACCAAACGTCTCAATACACTGACCGACCCCCTAGAACTGAGCGGTCGGTCCAAGCCTGACCGCCCGGTCGGTTCGAGCGGTACACCCCCCTAAACTCCCCCATGGAACAAGTCCTCAATCAGATCTAGCAGGACTACCCCTTGAAATGGCCCTAACCATCTCGAACCCCTTCCAACTGGAAAAACCAATCTAAATATTGCCGCTTTCACCAGGACCACGGCCATAACACCGATGAGTGTGTTAACCTCAAGGATTAGGTCGAGACCTTAATACGTCAGGGATGACATAGCCGATTCACGGACGCCCGCCCTCAGCAGAGGCAAAGGACTGAGCCCAACAGAACCAACAGCCAGCGCACCCCTTCCCGACAGCCAGCCCAACCTAACCAAGGCCATGATCGCCCTCCACAGCAACCTCGGGCACAGGGTAACCCTGCTCCACCTGTTGGAGAAATCAAAGTTATTTCTGACGGACTTGCTTGTGGTGAACCATCTCGCTCGGCTCAGCGGGCAGAACTCTGAAAAATAAGGCAAGGCTCAGATAAAGAAATTACCACGTTGAATTGACCCTCCAAATAGCCCAGGCAGTGGATCGAGCCTATCACCTTTACGGACGCCGACTGCACAGGCATTCGTTAACCCCACGATGATTCCCTTGTCATTTTGGCCCTCCTCTCCAATTACAAGGTCAAACGGGTTCTCACAGACAATGGCAGCTCTTCAGACATCATCTTCCTCAACTGCTTCCGTCAGCTCAAGATCGGGGAAGAAAGTCTTTCCCCTCTCTAAACCCTTTTGGCCGGTTTCATTGGTGACCGGGTGACCTCCATCGGCTCCATCGATCTCCCCATCACCATCGGCGAGTACCCACGGCAGACCACCAAGTTGCTCACCTTTCTTGTTGTCGACTGCCCTTCTGCTTACAACATCATCCTTGGCCGAACTGCCCGAAACGCCTTCCAAGCCATCACATCCATCTTCCATCTCGCCGTCAAGTTCCCCACCGACCTTGGGGTCGGCACAGTCAGGGGAGACCAGACTATGGCCAAAGAATGATTTGTTGCGTCACTTAAAGAAGTTAAGCTTAAGGAAACCATGATCATTGAAGGACTTGACGTCCGAGATGAGGACGAGCTAATCAGAGGGGAGCTTGTGGAGGAGCTCATTGAGGTTCCCATCGACCCTGCCAACTCGACGAAAACTGCCAAAATCGGCAGCCAACTATCCCCCCAAGCAAAGGCTGACCTTACGGCCCTCCTGATCGAGCACAATGATGTATGTGCCTGGACCCACTCAGACATGCCGGGTATTGACCCCTCATTCATAACCCATCACCTCAGCATTGAACCCCATTTCTGACCTTACCGCCAGAAGCAGCGCATTTTTCATCCGGAGCGCAACACTCTCATCGCCACAGAGGTCGACAAGCTCCTTAAGGCACAATTCATCAAAAACGTGGACTACCCTAGATGGTTGTCAAATGTCGTCTTGGTCCGTAAGAACAATGGTAAATGGCGACTCTGTGTCGACTACTCCGACCTCAACCAAGCTTGCCCCAAAGACAACTATCCTCTCCCTCGCATAGATCTGCTGGCTGACGCCACGGCTGGTCATCAAATGCTCAGCTTCATGGATGTCTTCTCTGGGTACAACCAAATTCTAATGCACCCATCTAATCGTGAACACACCTTCTTCATTACCGACCGAGGTACCTACCATTACCGTGTGATTCCGTTTGGACTGAAAAATGCTGGGGCCACCTACCAATGTTTAGTTAATGCTGTCTTCCATCATCAGATAGGTCAGAATATAGAAGTATATGTCAACGACATGCTAATCAAGAGCAAACTCTCCGCTGATCATCTGACCGACCTGCGAGAGACGTTCGCCACCCTACGAAAGTACCAAATGAAGCTCAACCCAGAGAAGTGCGCCTTCGGCGTAGGATCGGGGAAGTTTTTGGGTTTCATGGTTAGTCGGCGGGGCATTGAAGCCAACCCTGAAAAGATCAAGGCCTTGGTTGAAATGCAGTCACCCAGAACGGTTAAGGAGGTTCAAAGACTCACTGGCCGAGTTGCCGCCCTCAACCACTTCATTTCCCGCGCAACGGATAAGTGCCTCCCCTTCTTCAAAGTTCTTCGGCAAACTTTTGAATGGACGACCGAATCCGAAGAGGCTTTTCAGCAGTTGAAACAGTGCATGGCCAACCCCCCCTCCTTTCACAGGCAATCACGGGCGAACCCCTCTTCCTCTATTTAGCCGTGTCAAGCATTGCAGTCAGTGCCGCTCTTATCAGGGAAGACGGCTCTGTCCAACGGTCGGTCTACTACATCAGCAGGGCTCTCAGGGGAGCGGAGCAGAATTACCCACTGTTAGAAAAATTGTCCTTGGCCTTGGTCACCGCCTCCAGACGACTCCGTCCTTACTTCCAAGTCCATTCCATAGTGGTCCTCACCGACCAACCCTTAAAGAAGGTAATGCAGCAGCCAGAACTCTTCGGCAGACTCATGCAGTGGTCAGTGGAACTCAACCAATTTGACATCTCCTACCGGCCTCGAACAGCGATTAAGGGGCAGGTTGTCGCCGATTTCATCTTAGAATTCACTAATCCTACCCCAACCACGGCCCCTCCACCCCCACCGACCCCTACCGACCCAGAAGACCCTCACTCTTGGACTCTCAACATCGACGGATCATCCTGCAGAGAAAGCAGTGGGGCTGGTCTCATCCTCACTACCTCTGAGGGTAGTTATTTCAAATGTGCTCTCTGTTTCTTGTTCGAGGCCAGTAATAATGAGGCCGAATATGAGGCATTGATCGCAGGTCTCCGCCTAGCCCAGGATATTGGTGTCAGCTACATCCGGATGTTCAACAACTCCCAGCTCATTGTCGGACAAATTACGGGGGAATTTGATGCCAAAGAGGACACAATGCGGGCTTACAGGGATATAGCACTCCCCCTTGTTCGCCTCTTCAATACCTTCCACATCAAGCACATCCCTCGGGCAGAAAACTCTAAGGCGGATGAGACGACTCAGTTGACTTCTACAGACCAGTCCGACCTCAGCCATGGTGTCCGCCTCGACTACCTAGCCCACCCTGCCATTTCCCCCAACCAACAAGAAGTCCAGTTCCTCCAAAAATGAACCCATCCCTTGGGCCGCAGACATCTTCCTGTATCTAACAACAAGGGGACTTCCAGATGACAAACAGCAGGCTGCCAAAATTAGGGCCCGGTCGGCTAGTTACACTCTTGTCAGCGGACTCTTGTACAAAAAGGGCTTCTCACGCCCATACTTGAGATGCCTTAATCCTGCTCAGGCGACCTACGTAATGAGAGAAGTCCATGAGGGTATATGTGGCAATCATTCGGGCGACAGGTCTCTAGCCCACAAAATACTTCACACTGGTTATTTCTGGACCACTCTCAATCAATATGCGACAGATTTTGTGCTCAAATGTGACAAGTGCCAATGCTTTACCAACATCTCTCACGCCCCTCCCACAGAATTGATTACACTCTGCAGCCCCTACCCCTTCACCAAATGGGGGATCGACCTGGTTGGCCCACTGCCCACTGGACGGGGCCAAACCAAATTCGCCATTGTCGCCATTGATTACTTCACCAAATGGGTTGAAGTAGAGCCCCTTGCCACCATTACCGAGCGAAACACAACCAAATTCATCTGGCAGTCGATCGTCTGCAGATTTGGCATCCCTCAAGCCATCGTCTCCGACAACGGCAAACAATTTGACAATGCCAAATTCAGGAAATTCTGTGCAAAGCTCTAAATCCAGCCATGTTTCTTCTCTCCAGGCCACCCCCAAGCAAATGGCCAAGTTGAGGTCACCAACCGTTCTCTTCTCAAGATTATCAAAACTAAACTGGAAGCTGCTAAGGGACTCTGGGTTGAGCAGTTGTCGAATGTGCTTTAGGCTTACCGCACTACTGCTCGAACTCCCACTAGGGAGACCCCTTTTCACTTAACATACGGCACAGAGGTGGTCATCCCAGTGGAGATCGGTCTTCCTACCCCCAGGGTTCTACATCCGAATCCAGAACTAACTGAAGAGCTGTGTCGGGCAGACCTAGACCTGATTGAAGAGCTCCGAGAAATAACTACAGTAAGACGGGCCTCATACCAACAGAAAATGATAACACATTACAACCGCAGAGTCCGACCAAGGGAGTTCGCCATGGGGGACCTTGTTTTGCGAGAAGTAACTCTTGCCATCAAAAACCCGACTGAGGGCAAACTGGTAGCCAAATAGGAGGAACCTTACGTTGTGAAAGCCAGACCACGTCTGGGCACTTACCGACTTCAAGACATGGAAGGTCGAGACCTCCCCCATCCTTGGAACGCTGAACATTTGAAGCGCTATTTTCAATAAAAGTTGTATTTTTGTATCGTCTAAAATGTTGTATGTTCTTTTTGACAATCTATGTTCTCATTTTCTCATCATATAGTGCAAATTTGTGACCCCATGGGCTACGCTTTATATGACAGCAAGCTTATATCTCAGTTATCTGTGATATTCCAATAACACTTGGATTGCAGCCTCAGCTAGACTGAGCACGAAAAGCCTCAGCCAGACTGAGCATGAAGAGCTCGGCCAGACCGAGTCACTTAAAGCCTCATCCAGACTAAGCATGAAAAGCCCCAGCCAGACTGAACATGAAGAGCTCGGCCAGACCGAGTCACTTAAAGCCTCAGCCAGACTGAGCACAAAAAGCCGCAGCCAAACTGCGCATGAAGAGCTCGGCCAGACCGAGTCACTTAAAGCCTCAGCCAGACTGAGCACGAAAAGCCTCAGCCAGACTGAGCATGAAGAGCTCGGCCAGACTGTAACAACCCTCATACTGTTTACCGATTAATGACTGATTGATTACCGATAACCATCGATTACCGTTAAACTGGATTGATTATGACTGATGATTGAACTGATTAAAAGTACTGAACCGACTGACTGAAATTGAAACTGAATTAGCCAAGTATATCTATCGTGTTGCACATTCTATCTGTTTGATTGATTAATTATCTGTTCATGTCTTTGTGTTTAAACTGCTAATTGAAGGCCTTATCGGCGGCCGAATCCGGAATTGATTGAAGTTTTATGATCGTCATAATTAATGTGATTTTATAGTAAAGTTATCTGAAAAATGATTAGGTATGATTAAATTAGATTAAAACGAGTTAATTGCAAAGTTTGCCGTAATTACCAACTTGCCACTAAGTGGGCCACTATCTCACACACCTTTGAGCCTTGTATACACTCATACACTTGAATCAAAAACCATTTCCTCATCCCTTTTTCCTTACACTAGCCGACCAAGAGAGGAGATAGGAGAGAATTGAGCTCAACTTGAGAATTGCTTGCTAATTGAAGTGTGGATTGCTAGATTGAACCTCAAGACTAGTAATTAAGGAACCTAGGTATGAATTTCATCCTTTTGGTTTGTCTTTAAGTTGATTCTTGCATGGTCCATGTTTAATTGTAGAGATAAGCCTTGTTTTAGTTCATACATGTTGATATAGAGCTCATTTCATGTATGCATGTTTGAATTGATGAGTTTGAGTTATTTCATGGCAAAAGGGTACATGCATGTTCATAATTATGTTAAGTCCATGATTTCACCATGTTTTGAAAAGAATTGGCTCCTTAGAGCATCAAATTGGAGCTTCAAAATGATTTGAATTCATGCATGTTTGCGTGTTCATGAAATTGGTTTGAAATTGAGTTTGAATTAAACACCCTTGGGCCTTGATTTCTCAAAATTGAGCTTTGAACTAGGATATTCTATGTGTTTATAAATGTTTTCCAGAAAATGGGCCCAAGAGGATTGGTTTTGATGCATTTGAATGTGAGTTTGAGCTTGGAGGTGCAACCTAGAATTCCCAGATTCTGCACTTCCGCTCGAGCGGGGGAAGTGCCGCTCGAGCTTGGAATCCGAGCATCCTGTATCTCTGCACTGTTTTACAGTCCGCTCGAGCGGAGGATTGGGCGCTCGAGCGGAGTCATGTCTCAAGCTCGAGCGGGCGTCGAGCGGAGATTTCACCCATCCAGTACTTATACAGTACGCTCGAGCGGTAAAGTTTACGTTCGAGCGTGTACCTTTGTTGCATGTCCGCTCGAGCGGGGAAACATGCGCTCGAGCGGGACTCTATTTTTCTGGAAACTCCGAGACTGTTTTCCTGATCAAATCTTTGCATCCTCATTTCATTCTAGGCATTCTTAGACCTAGTTTTGGACATCTTGTTGAGGATATAGATGTAGAACACACCGAGGCATTAGGGATTAAGTTGTTATTTTTTTCCAATTGTGTAGCTTAGTGTGTGTTCAACCTGTGAACTGTGTAGGGCTGGCGACTGGGGAGACACGCTCTAGCATACTGTAGCCCAAACTCTGTGAGTAACAATTGTGTAAAGATATGTTCAAATGATTATCTTCTGAATACTGAACTGCACTGTTTACTGAACTGATATTGTTTACTGAATGAATGTATGTCCTACCTTCTGAACTGTATTGTGGCATCCTTAGCACCTACTGTTTACTGTTACTGTTACAGAGATCTCTGTCGGTTCCCTCGTGGGACCACTACTGTTTACTGATTGATGGCCATCATTACTGCTCGGTCTTTAAGACCTACTGTTTACTGCTATGCTAATGGATGTACCACATATGACTGAATAACTGTTCTGACTGAAAGACTGAAGTATTGATTAATGAACTGATTTCATTACTATAAGGACATTTCATTCATAACCCCTTTACGCATTATGTTATTCACTGGGCTTTAGCTCACTGTTTATATATATATGTAGGTGCTCAGCCACCAGATCGGAGCTAGGAGCGTGGGTTAGACTCCAGTTTTGTCAAGCCAGCCTTTGTGCCTCACTGAGAGGTTCCGAGTTGCCATGCTATGGCTTTGGGGTGTCTTGTTCTTCCCCCGTCTGTCTTCATATTGTTTGGATTACTGTATAGACTGTTAACTGCTAACCGTACTGTTATCAAGGGATTAGGTCCCTGTACTGTGTGACTGTAAATTTTGTATAGACTGTACTGTTTGTATATGTGAATGCATGAAAAATCTTTTTGGCATACAGACTGGCACAGCTCAATGGACATTATTCATTTACTGTATTGGCTTCCGTCAGGCCCTGTACTCTGTTTTACTGTACTACTGTTCTGCAGGCCTTTGGTAATCTCGGATTACTGGCCGGTTACGGTGCTAAACCCATAGGGCCGGGTTTGGGTCGTGACACAGACCGAGTCACTTAAAGCCTCAGCCAGACTGAGCATGAAGAGCTCGGCCAGACCGAGCCACTTAAAGCCTTAGCCAGACTAAGCACAAAAAGCCTCAGCCAGACTGAGCATGAAGAGCTCGGCCAGACCAAGTCACTTAAAGCCTCAGCCAGACTGAGCACAAAAAGCCTCAGCCAGACTTAGCATGAAGAGCTCGACCGAACCGAGTCACTTAAAGCCTCAGTTAGACTGAGCGCAAAAAGCCTCAGCCAGACTGAGCACGCAGAGCCCCGCCAGACTGAGTTACTTCAAGCCCCAGCCAGGCCGAAACCACCATTGCGACTTCATGATCATAAGCATAGTGGCCATACTTGGTCACATTCCAGTCCAACGTTTTCCAAATCAGACTCGTTGCTCGCTGGGTCGGGATCCATAAACCTCGCTCTGCATTGAATTTTTACAAGCTAAAATTCACTCTGCATTGAGTTTTTCCCACATTCACTCTGCATTGAATTTTTACAAGTTAAAATTCACTCTGCATTGAGTTTTTCCCACATTCGCTCTGCATTGAATTTTTACAAGTTAAAATTCACTCTGCATTGAGTTTTTTCCACATTTCACTCTGCATTGAATTTTTACAAGTTAAAACTCACTCTGCATTGAGTTTTTCCCACATTCACTCTGCATTGAATTTTTCTTACAAGTTAAAATTCACTCTGCATTGAGTTTTTCCCACATTCACTCTGCATTGAATTTTTCTTACAAGTTAAACTTCACTTTACATTAAGTTTTCCTTACATTTTACACTTCACAATGATTTATACATAAGCCTTATACAAGTCGCCATTCTCATTCATTTCAGATGCGCAAACAAAAGTAGTAGCAGGAAAACAAGATTCAAAATTTTATTTATTCACAAACTTGTACATAAGTTTCTTACAGTCATTCCAAAAAAAAAAAAAAAACAACAAAAACACAAAACATACCCTAAGTACAGGTTTTGTTCACACCAGTTACTCCTCCTCACTTGACACAAAGTCTTCTTCTTCAACGCCCTCATCTAGGGGGGTCTGGGCCACGTCGTCTTCATCAATCCTTACACCGCTAAGGTCCAAGTCTGGGAACAGTTCTTCTGCCTTCCGCTTGACCATCTTCCAGCCACTGTCGCAAAACTCAACCATTTCGTGTTTGTTGAAGTCTGACCGCTGGAAGCTCTCAATAACTTATGCTTCAGTCCTCTCTTCAGCGGTCGTTCCCGACGGGCTCGCCCCCCAGACACTTCCCTTGCCAAGTTGCTGGTGACCGCGGCGTCGATCGCCATCTGGAAGTCAGCAGACCCCTTGAATTGCTCTACTGCCGCAACGCACAGATCAGGGTATGCTGCCCTTTCAGAGGCTGCCTTGGTCTTTTCTTCCTCTAACTCCTTCTGCAATCTTGCTTTCTCCTCCATTGCCTTAGCACGCTCATCCTCCAGCTCCTTCTGCAGCCCAGCAGTCTTCACGTCTGCTTCATCCTTCTCTTTGATCTGCTGGGCACGCAGTTCTTCGTTGTTGATCATAGCCTCTTCAAACCGCTCGGTGGCGACCGTGCAGGCACTCTGAGCATCCCCCAGCTTCTTCTGCTTGCCAGCCAGCTAGAACTCGAGCGACACTACCTTACGGCATTCGTCCTCTAGCTCCAACTTGACCGCAAGCAGCTCAGCATGGGCTCGAGCGGCAGCTCGAGCGGCAGCATTACACTGCCTTCTTAAAACTTGCAAGTTGGGCCTTAGCTTCCTCCGACTTAACCTTCGCAGCCGCTGCCTTTTTCAGTAGAGCCCCTGCTAAGGTGGTTACCTCCATTTAGGCAGAGCACAACCCCCTTAGCAGCTCAGCCTCATTGAACCTGGCCACCGAGCGCACGGTTGCGTCGTCTACAATCCCCACAAGGCGATCTGCAGCCGCCCTGGCTGGGCCTTCCTCTCCCTCCAACCGCCCAGACACTGCGCGAGTGTGGTAGATAGCAGTCATCAGTCTGGCCCCTTTTCCTTGGGACGCAGGGCCCCCCTTGGGCTGCTGCTCCATCACTTCCTTAGGGTCAGCTGACCCACTCTCCAATTGCATCTTGGGATCGAGGGCGCTTATGTGACTTTCTTCCTCTGGGATCCCTTGACTCTTCTCCCCCTGTGCCTCTGAGGCAACCACCGTTTCTAGAGCAGCCTCCACCCCTTTTTTCCCTCTCTCCTCCGCCATTGGAGTGCCCTCACCACCCACCCTGGGCTTCTTCGATCCAGGCGCATCTGAGGCCCCCTCAGGGGCAACCCTCATCTTCTTCTTCTTCTTCAAGACCTCCCCCTCCTTGTTTTCCCTTTCCTTCACCGGATCAACAGGGGGCGGTCGTGACTCAAAACTGCCCAAGTCTTTTTCCCCCAGCGGCTTGGGTTACGGTTGAATTCTTTCCCTCGCGACCGGTTTTGGTGGCGGGCCTAACTGCGCTTCTTTGAACTTATTAGCTTTGGCAAAAATGATCTGGTCCTCCACCTCTTGCGCTTTCCTTTTCGCCTCAAGCTCTGCCGGTGCCAGATCCCCACCAGTCGGCTGAGGGCCCAATCTTGTGGCAAACAAAGCTGACGGCTGAACGAGGTCGACCCATCTGACGCCCTCTTTCTCCCTCCATGCCTTCACCTTCTTCACCCTCTCCTCCGCGGCCGCCCCCAGCTTTGGTTCCATAGACTTGGTGGGTACTCTCCACACCGTGCGTACTCTAACTCCGCCGTTCACGGATACGTAGAACCATCGCGGCCTCCATCCCTTAATTGATGACGGTAACCCCGCCACCAAACCTCTTCCTGCCGCCGCCTGCAAAGTGACGCAAGTTTCTTGCTGGCCCGAGGCCTTATAGCAGGCAAAAAACTGGTCCACCGTCATGGCTGCCCCCTCGTTCACCTTCGGCCACGCACTTGCACAGGCCGGTGCAATCTTCCATGCATTGGGCATTAGTTGACCTGGCACCACATCCATTCGGTTGAGGACATCCACTACCACCTGTGGAAGCGGCAACCTCAACCCTCCCTTCAACGCCTCCTCGTAGAGGGCAAACTCCACCAGCCGGGCGTCGTATGGCCTCTCCGTTGCTATCGGTAACATTAACTCAGGCACTTGGTATTTTTTTCGCATACCCTCCAACTCTTCCGTCATAACAGTTGACTTGTCGGCCTTCGTATGCCAGTGATCTGGCTCAGCCTGGCTAATTGGCTTTGGAGCCGCTATCATTGTCAACGGACGAGGTAAACCCGTCGGCTCCCCTGACTTCTCCACTTGCCTCTCCCTCCTATATTGTTCCGCCAGGTCAACCGCGTCATCATCCCCTAGGGGATCAACCCTTGCGGTGGTTACTTCCTCTTGTGCCATCTCTCTCGTATATCTTTGAATAGCTTCGGATGCAGGCGCAAGAAATTGAAGAAGTGTTGTAGGGGCATATCGTTAGCAATGAAGGAGTTTACGCTTGGAATGTTTTGATGTTTTGCACAAAGATAGGTAAAGCGAATAATCCTAAAGGCCCAAGGTTTGCCCGTATTCCAAGGGTCCTTATTAAATTTCGCCAGTTTGAAAATTTTTCAAAACACACCCAAAACTGTCCTTTCAACACTCCATAATGACCTATCGTTTCACTTCTGGCCCAACGCCTAACCTCCCCCACCACGAGATGCTGCCACGTGTACGACTACGATTCACTGCCCCCTTTTCCTACCCTGTCTTTTCCACTTCAAGTCATCACGAGACGCGCCGCCTCTCGAGCCCGCACCCCGCCACCTCACCCTTCGCGGTCGGCCCTCCTCATGATCGGTCCCTCCACTCGGCTACCCTTCGCGGTCGACCCTCCTTATGATCGGTCCCTCCACTCGGTCACCCTTCGCGATCGGCTCTCCTCATGATTGGTCCCTCCACTCGATCACCCTTCGTGGTCGGCCCTCCTCACGGTCGGTCCCTCCACTCGGCCACTTCTGGTCGGTCGTTCCTTTCCCTCAACCTTCAACTTCCATCTTCTTCATTATTTCCTTCATTGGACTAAAGCTGCACTTGAGAATGGGGGACTACTGACATGGGTAGGCCCATAAAGACCATAACCCACTATGAACAACCCAAGCCTACCACTTAGGGCCCAATACATAACCCAACTGATAAGGCCCAGCACCATCTGGAAGTCAACATGGCATGAATGACCAATGATATTCAGACACGTGGCAGGTAAAGGGCAAGCCACATCAGCAGACAAAGATCTACAAAGTTATTGCCACTGTACATCGCCATTAATGCAGCCCCTCACTGCATTTATTACAACAACACCTCTCCGTCGGGACAGCATGCCCTCACCTTGAACAAAGTAAGTTACAGCATAGACTTTTGGCCAAGGTGACAAGTCGGAAGGGACAACGAAATGATTACCAAAGGATATAAGCAAACGTTGAAGACAAGAAGAAGGTTAAGCTTTTCTATCTCTAATCTATCTACATATTCCACTCTCTCTCTCTCTCTAACTTGCTCGTCGGAGGGTTCGCTGGGGGACTCCTCGTTCCCCGTTGAACTCTTGTGCAGGTTCTCTGGTGGGCTTGGTCATTCGGACATTAGACTTGAGAAGCGTGGATCAGTCCAACCTATCATACCATCAATAACTGCATCATCAGTCTTCGTCCCATTGTTCAAAGAAGAACAAGATTACTAGTTGTGACAACTCCATTCTGATAGTCTTCGTCTCCTGCATTGTTCAGAATTTCTGTGTGGATATGTATGTATATATTGATATATATCTTTGTTTTTCTCTCCATGAAATCAAAGATTACTAGTTGAACCACTACACAAAGTAGGTGAAGAATAACCAGAAAGAGATTTGAAAGAGATTTTTGATGTAATAAAAAGAAAACAACAACTTGGGTTTTCGCTTTATAATTTCTGATTCTTGACACAACAAGACTAGTCGTCTTTTACATTTTAAATTTGGGTTTTTTTTTATTGAAAAGATATGTATTGAGATTTTTTTTTAATTTAAAAAAGACGTGTATAGAGAATTAAAATATAACATTAAAGGTGTATTTTGATATCTATTATAGTCATTTTACTTTAAGGTATAATTGTCATTAAAAAAAATTATTTAGTGTGTGTACTGAGATAAATAGGTGTGTGGAAATAGAATTTTTCAATATTTCACTACTTAGATGTGATGGTTGCTAAGTTCATCATTTCTTAACATAGGATTTTGGTATTAGATTTATACTTTAAAGGGTAATACCAAGCTCGGAAAAATAGTGGGCATCGCAGGACAAGATAGTGTGACCTAAAAAGGGATAAATTAGACACATTTAAGAATAGAATAGATAAACAAGGTACTTGGGACATGGAATATAATGCTAACACTATGTGGATCTTGATGACCAATTGTATTATGAGAATCTCAAGGGAAGTTCTTGGATAGTCGAAAGGAAAGGAACCTAACTTTAGGGAAACTTGATAGTGGATGGAGAAGGTCTAAGCAGCAATAACGATGAAAAAAGAGAGCTTTAAAAAGTGGCAGAATGATAGAACTGAGAAAAACCTTAAGCGTTACAAATTGGCCAAAAATGAGGTCAAAAAAGTAGTCAGAGAGACTAAGTTGAAAGCCCATGATGACCTATACACTAGATTAGCTAGTAAGGAGTGAGAGAAGAGGATATACAAACTTGCTAAAATAAGAGAAAGGAAAACAAAATATTTTAATCAGGTTAAGTGCATCAAGGGTGAGGACTTTAAGGTGATAGTGAAGGATGAAGAGATTAATGAGAGGTGGAAAAACTATTTTGAGAAGTTGTTAAATGAGGAACATGGAGGTATGTCAAAAGGGAAGGAAGTAGGCAGTAATAAAGAAAACCAGGACTATAAGTTCTATCGTAGGATTAGGGACTTTGAAGTGAAGTTTGCACTTAAGAAAGTAAAATTGAATAAGGCTTTAGGACCTGATAATATACCTATTGAAGCGTAGAAATGTTTGGGTCAGAAGGAGGTTGTTTGGTTGACTATGTTATTTAATAAGATTTTGTTGACTAAGAAAATGCCAGAGAAGTGGAGGAAGAGTATTTTAGTACCAATATATAAGAATAAAGGAGATATCCAAAATTGCAATAACTATAGGGGAATCAAGTTAATGTGTCACACAATGAAAGTGTGAGAGAGAGTGATGAAACGTCGATTGCAAAATATAACATATGTGTTAGAGAATCAATTTAGGTTTATATCTGGTAGGTCAATAATGGAAATGATCCATCTTTTGAAGAGAACAATAGAAAAGTATAGAGAAAATGAAGAAGACATTTGTATAGTTTTTATCAATCTTGAGAAAGCCTATAATAGAGTGCTTCGGGATATAATCTAGTGGGTGTTAGAGAAGAAATGTGTGACAAAATGTTACATTGATGTGATTAGGGATATGTATGAAGGTGTGATGACCACTATTAGATTACATGTTGGAAAGACAAGTGATTTTCCAATTACTGTAGGATTACACCAAGGATTAATCTTAAGTCCTTATCTTTTCGCTTTAGTTATGGATGAGTTGACGCACAATATTCAGGATGATGTGTCATGGTGTATACTTTTTGCAGATGATATTATGTTAGTGGATGGGACTAGAGAGAGAGTTAACACTAAGTTGGAGATTTAGAGAAAAGCATTTGAATCCAAAGGATTTAGGATAAGCAGAACCAAAACAGAATATATGAAGTGTAATTTTAGTAACAGTCACAATGGAAGCAGAAGAGAAGTGAAGATTGAAAACTAAAAACTACGTAAGAGTGAACATTTTCGTTATTTAGGATCGAATATCTCAATGATTAGGGAGATTGAAGCGGATGTGGTTCACAAAATTAAGGCGGGATGGCTTAAGTGAATGAGTGCTTCTGGAGTACTGTGTGATAAACGAGTACCCATTAGATTAAAAGGGAAGTTCTACAGAAATGTTGTATGGGACGGAATGTTGGAGAACTAAGAAATAAGATGTAAATAAGATGAATGTTGCTAAGATAAAGATACTAAAGTGGATGTGTGGTAAGATTAGAAAAGACAGAATTAGGAATGAGTATATTCAAGAATGGATGGGAGTAGCACCAATAGAAAATAAGTTCAGAGAAAATAGATTGAGATAGTTTGGTCATATATAACAAAAACCAACAGAGACAGTAGTGAAAAGATGAGATACAGTGACGGTAGATGGTAGTGTTAGGGGAAGGGGTAGACCTAGATTGACGTGGATTAATGTAATAAATAAATATATAAATCTCCTTAATTTGATTAACAAAATGGTCTTGGATAGAGTCGAGTGGAGAAGAAAGATTTATGCAGCCGACCCCATATGATGGGATTTAAGATTTGGTTTGGTTTAGTTATTGTAATAGCTCATTATAAATTTCAAGTAATTCTATTGAATATTGTTTGAAGGAATTGTAAGACAAACTTAACAATGGTAATGATCAATTAGCCCGTGAGGGTGTTTATCAAACAGAGAAAAATACAATCCAAATATATGAAATTCGGGGAGTAAGAAAATGAAGTGAAGTAACCATTGTAGTGAGGCCATCTATTTATAGTTTACATGGTGGCCATTGATCAATAGTTGCATACATTCAAACTCAAATCAGAGTTTTATTTCTTCCTGCGGGAAGGTTTTATATTACCACCAATTGGGTTATGATATAGTATGAGGCAACCCACCATATTATGGTGTGAGCACTCTCATACCTTCATCTCCCACTTGATCACACTATAATATTGATAACAAAACCTGAGTTGGACATGTTTGCCTTGGTACCCAAAAAATTTTGCCCATGCCAACTTTCATCTATGAAATTACCTCATAGATCGACGTCTGATTGTGACTTGGTCATACGTGCGCACGTTTTTGTCATCAATCCGACCGCACCCGTACGAATGTGTTCTCCCACTATCAACACATTCCAGATGACTTCAATTCACTATATAACAATGTGAACGACATCAATTTTCAGTGATGGGTTAATAGTTCATACCCAATCACCATTGACGACTTCAGCCGTACACATTTTTCATGTGTCGACCTGCACTGAAATTATTGTTAAGTACTTCCTTTAAGACCCATTCCTGAAGGTTTTCCTTAACACACCTTATCGATGACTTTTTGTTGATCAAGCAGACAATATCATCTAGTTAGCACGTTGCATATTATGGACTTTACATATCATGCTAACTATGATATCCATACCTTGTTAGTTCCTCTATCTTGTTACCTGACCAAACACATGTTTCCATGCAAGATAGAGTCGCAAAACATCGGTTTTCTAGGCGTCCCCAGAGTCATCCGACTATGCTCTTATATAAGTAGCTAAACCACTTAACTAGGTATTTTTCAATCTCATATTAGCTATATGTTCTCTGAATTTTTCTAGAGACAACCCTTTGGTCACAGGGTCAGCCACCATCTCTTCTGAGGGTATATAGTTGACTTTAATTTCACTTCTCTCCACTATGTCCTGAATATAATGGTAACTAACATCAATATGTTTTCCCTTAGAGTTATTTGCTCCGGTTTTTATTAATGGGATGGCAGACTGATTGTCACAAAACATACTGACCGGTCTGACAGGTATACCTAATTGTAAACTTTCAACAAATCGTTTTATCCAGACCACATTACTAACGGTTGTGCTGTAAGCTATGTATTCAGTTTCCATAGTATACTTTGCAACACAACTCTGTTTCTTACTTAACCAAGAAACTGTTGTTCCACCAAACAAAAACACATGACCACCAGTAGATTTTCTATCATCTACATCTCCTGGATTAGATTGAAACCGACTTACCAATCCGACTGCATGACAAATGTCAAGTCTAGTGCTTGTCATGGCATACATTAGGCTACCTACTGCCTGAGCGTACGGAACATTTCTCATTTCCTCAACGTCAGACTTAGTTTGAGGACTTATATTTTTACTAAGACTTTGTCCTTTGCAAACAGGCGTACTTAAAGAATTACAGTTATCCATATTAAATCTTTTGAGCACCTTGTCTAGATATTTCTCTTGATCTAGATATAATAATTTTGAATTTCTATCTCTTGAAATTCTAATTCCTAGAACATAGTTTGCAATACCCATGTCTTTCATTTCAAATCTAGATGACAAGAAATTTTTGGTTTTTACAATCATATCTGGACAATTTTCTGCTAACAATATGTCATCCACGTATAAAGACAATATTGCTAACTTGTCATCATTTTTCCAGATATAAACACAGTGATCTAATGGACTTACAAGATTGCCCATTTCTAAAATGGCTTAGTGAAATTTCAAGTACCATTGTCTTGAAGATTGTTTAAGTCCATATAGAGATTTCTTCAACTTGTAGACTTTATCCTCGTTGCGGTTCTGGAAACCATCAGGCTGCATCATATAAATTTCCTCTTTTAATTCTCCATTGAGAAAAGTTGTTTCAACATCTAATTGATGCAATTCCAAATCCATCCTGGCGACTACCGCCATTAGAATTCTTATTGAGGCAAATTTTGCAACAGGAGAATATGTATCTACGAAGTCTATTCCAGGTTGTTGAGTGAAACCCTTGACTACTAACCTGGCCTTGTATTTCTCCAAAGTTCCATCTACTTTGAATTTCTTTCTAAGAACCCATTTGCAACCAATGGCTTTTCTACCATTTGGGAGATCGGTTAATTCCTAAACATCATTTTTCTTGATCGAGTCAAGTTCTTCATTCATTGCCTCAAGCCATTGTGTAGCATCACTATTACTGATTGCTTCATTATAACTAGTAGGATCATCTACTAAGTTATTAAGTTCTTCAACTTGAAAAACATAATGATCATTCAAAACAGTAGATGAACGTCTTGCTCTCTTACTCCCACTTATCTCAGAATTCGAAGCAGGTAAAACAATGCAAGGTAATTTGCTTTTGCTCCCACTATTAGATGGTTCGGGGAGAATAGGTGAACTGTGTGACAAAGAAAGAAGAGAAGAATCCTGAGATACGTCAGAGAGCAATTCAATTTGTTCAATAGGAGTAACAAGATCAGTGGATTCAAGAAAAATAGCATCTCGACTTTCTATCAATCCACGTTCAGGATGGTAAAAATGATAACCACTCCCATTTTCAACATAACCAATAAACTTGCATTCCCAAGTTTTGCTTCCCAATTTATCCCGTAAAGGTTTGGGAATAAGTACATATGCCTTACATCCCCAAACTTTGAGATTTTGAACATTAGGTTTAGTTCCATGCCAGCATTCATAAGGAGTTAGAGGTTTGGCTTTTGTTTCGACTCTATTTAAGATGTACGCAGCGGTGGACAAGGCTTCCTCCCAAAAATGAATAGGAAGATCAGCATAAGCCATCATAGACCTTGTCATTTCCATGAGAGTACGATTTCGTCTTTCTGCAACCCCATTTTGTTGTGGTGTATATGGCATGGTAAACAAATGTTTTATGTCATTCTCCTTGCAGAAAGAATCCATAGCTTCATATTCGCCACCTCGATCATTATTCAAGTGTTTAATGGATCGACCAAGTTGCTTTTCTACCTCTAATTTATATTCCTTAAACTTTTCAATTGCCTCTGATTTGTGTTTAAGAAGGTAGATATGTCCATATTTGGAATAATCATCAGTGAAAGTAATAAAGTATTCCATGCCTCGATGAGTTTTAGTTCTTAAAGGCCCACAAATGTCTAAATGAATTATTTCAAGTAATTCTGATGATTTCCAATGTTTAAAAAATGGCTTGCTAGTCATTTTACCTTTGATACATGGTTCACATATATCAAAATCATCAGAACATACTTTAGGCAATAAGCCACTTTTAAACATTCGAGACATTTTATTTTTATTAATGTGACCTAACCTTAAATGCGACAAATAAGAACTATTACTAGTAGAAACATGCAAATAATCAGAAATACATACTTTATTATCAATAGGAAGAGAATACATGTCATTCACTCTTATACCTTTCACTAATACACTCCCTTTCTTAATCAATACTGTGTTAAACCTAAAATTAACCTTAAAACCTTTTTGAGTTAACACCGGAACGGAAATTAAATTTCGCCGAATGTTAGGTACATAAAGCACATCATGAAGCACAATAGAAGTCCCATTAATAGAGAATTGACAATTGCCGATACCCAAAACATCACTATAGGAGTTGTTGCCCATGTAGATTCTGTGTTCACCAACCTTCTTTTCAGTAAACTCCACGAACATGTCTGTATTTTGCACAATATGCCTAGTTGCAACAGAATCAATCCACCATGAATTTGATGAAGGTGCTGAATTTGATAAAGGTTCAAGCACCATTGCTTCAGAAACTGTCATGGCAACAGGGTTATGCTCCTTTGTCTGTTTCTTCTGAGGACAATTGGCTTTGATATGACCTTTTTGACCGCACTTGTAACATGGGCCAATTTGATGCTTGTGATGTTGTTGTTTTTGCCATTCTTGCGGTTTCTTCCATCCTTTCTGAAACCCCTTCTTCCATTTTTTCTTGAAAAAAGTCGTCTTTTTCTTATTGAATGGAGTGTGGGTATTATTCTGTGGATGTGGTGAAGATTGTGCCATCAACAAGTTAGAAGACAATCCTTCTTCACGCCTGCGCTTCATTCTTTCTTCTTCCAAAACTAAGAGTACAGGCAATGTTACCATTGAAATCTCTCGACCGTTATGAGTGAGAGATGTGATAACATGATCCCAAGACAATGGAAGACTATTAAGTATGGTTGTTACTTGCATCTTGTCCAACAAAGAATGACCAGCGTTGGATAATTCTTTAGCAATTAATTCCATTTGATTAACATGATCACCAATATTATTATTATCACTCATACGAGTGTTATTATATTTGTCCAAGAGCAATTGAATGTGAGTATCCGATCGAACTCCATACTTACTTTCTAGTGCTTCCATTAGTTGTCTTGCAGTTTCATGTTCTTCAAAGAGCAGAATAATGTTATCTTTCATATTATGTAACATAGTTGCCTTAGCCATTACATCATCTTCTATCCATTTATTTTGAAACCAATTAGAATCATCATCTGGTTTAGAAGTGGATAAAGTACGCAATGTTTTCTCATGTGTAAGAAAATAAGAAATGTGGCGTTTCCATGCTCAGAAATTATTCCCATGAAGCATCTCGATTCTCGAAGAATCCATTGTATTTTTAATAGCCATATTAAAAATAAAATGTGATACTATGAAAATTCAAATGTGAATATGAAACTTTCAAATGTGAATATTACAATATTAAATGAAAAATAAAAATAAGCAAGATTAAAGACAACAGCATGTCTTAATAAAGATAAGCCTTGTAGTTGCTGAAGCGGCCCCGATGATGAAAATGATGCGAAGAAATGGAACGGTACTGTTGCCTTGTAGTTGTGGACCCAAAACTGTGCTTATGAGTATTGTAATAATAGTTACGAGCCCAAGGAACACAATGGTGCCTTTTAAATAATAGTTTTTTGAATGTTTTCCTTGGTAACACCCTTGGATAGCCCCCTCCTTGAATTTTGTTTTCAGAAAATTTAGTACAACGATCCACGAAAAAATTCTTAGAAGAATTCTAGAAATTTTGGCTTTTGAATGACTGAAAACGGCCTTGAAATGAGTGAGAACGAGCCAAAAAATCCCTTGAACCAATCTGTCGATTCCATGTTGTGGCTGAACCGGCTTGAACAAGCTTGAACCGCTGGTCAACGCGCGGAGCAGGGCGCGGGTCAGTACGCGGGTCAAGCGAAGCAGACGGACGCGGGTCCGGGCGTGGGGCGCGGAGCGTTGGGGTGACGCGCGGGGCTGAGCGCACGCTGGACTGCAGCGTTGGGCTGTTGTGCTGCGTGGCTAGGCTAGGTGACCCTTGAGGCTGTGGGCTGCTAGGCTCCTTCTGACTAACTTGGGCTGATGGCTGAAGTGGCCCAAAAATTTTCTTTTTAATTTTTAGGCCCAAGGGAACACTCTTCCTTGCTGTTAGTCTAATTTTTTGGCCCCTTTTAATTGGTTTTATTTTTGGCCCACAGTTTTGAATTTCAACAGAATCTGCAACAATATTAATACACAGGTTGTCTTCTCCGGTAACGAGAGTCGGCGACCATAGACTGAAACTCAAATTTTCTGTTTCAAATTTTTTCCGTTTTTCACAACGAATTTCACCGTTGTGATTAAAATTCTGTGAAGAACAAGATGGAGCCAATTTGGAGACCCAATTTGAACCGAAAAATATTTTATAAAATTGTTTCAAATATTTCTTCCTGCGGGAAGGTTTTATATTACCACCAATTGGGTTATGATATAGTATGAGGCAACCCACCATATTATGGTGTGAGCACTCTCATACCTTCAGGAATTAAATTTACAATTCAAAGGACTTTATTAGAATCATTTTCAAAGTATTTGATCCGCTATCATGTGACAAAATACTAGACAACATTCAAAAGTATTTCAATTATAAGATCACATTTTCAAAGGAAAGATGAAAAAAAAAAAATTCAATTAAATTACAATCAGAGCCACAATTGCCACCAATATAGCTAATAGTTGCTGACATCCAATCTTTCTTAATCCATTTGATGAATTACTAGAATCGCTAGAGATTGAAGATTGAGATGGCGCTCCATTTGGTGAGTCATTGGCAATCGAGAATTGAGAAGGTGTTGCATATGGTGAGCCATTTGTAGCTTGAGATTGAGAAGGTGCTACATATGGTGAACCATTTGTAGTTGGAGATTGAGAAGGTGCTGTATATGGTGAGCCATTTGCACCAAAGGATTGAGAATAAGTCTTTTCCCCGTGGGTTGGCCCTTGTGTGTCTCCTTGTTTCACGTCTACTGAGAGCTTTTGGCCACCTTTCTCGCAATGCAACCCTACACCGCAAACAAAATATTTTGGTCCCGGGGTTTCAAGAGTAATTGTATCCTCTCCTGAATCTAGTACTCCATTTTGTGGAATAATGCAATTTTTGTAACCATATTCGTCCACAGGATACACATTGTGAAGTCCAATAGTGTACTTGAAAACTGTATAACCAAAAAAAAAAAAAAAATGTCAATTAAAATGTAATCAACTTATCATTACAGCTTTGATAAATAAAAACTCGAAAACATGAGTATTTGATCCAATTGCACATATATATACATATATATTGAGTAATCTAAAATTTTGTGTTTAAACCAAACATGTTGATCATATCATGAAGATTTATCAAGTTATATTACCGAGTTTGTCTCCAATCCGAAATTCCTTGCCCTTGACCCAACCTTCGTAATCGCCCGTTGTTGTCCATCCAGCTTCATCACCGACTATGAACTCTTTAGCTAAAGTGACTGATGGAAGAACAATAGCGACGACGAAAAAAGTGAGTAAGTATTGTTTGTCCATTGAGTTATTGTCGTAATGTAATGTAAGAAAATAGATATGATTCTTTTTTTATTTTTATTTTTGTGTTGCAAGATTCAATTTATTGAGGAATGAATGAAGAAATTAACAAGGGGGTTATTTATAGAGTTTTTCTATGGAAGGTTTGGAGAACAAGTAACAAAATAGTATGTATGAATTGTCTAGGGATGACCAAAAAAGGAATATGCAACATTCACAAGAATTAAAAAAATGTGAGGTGTCTTACTATTTTTGGTGAATTGTGGTCTTGGGACATATTTTGTAATATATTTAGGCAACAAGACTGTAGTTTCAAATCAGTTAATATTTTTGATTGTTGTGACCAAGTCTTTGTTGTATTTTTAGTTAAAATATTTCAAAATACAACATACGAAATTAATTTAGTTATAATTGTAAATTTTATAATGAATTTTCTTCAATTGGAAATCATATTTGTCCATTAGTATTGAATTAGGGATTTAAAATCTAATTATGGCTTTTTGATGCACTAGCCGTTGGTATTTTTTGATTGACTCTTCTCATTGAAAGTGGGTTTGATCAGAAAGTCTTCTATCTTCACAAGACTATAGTCTAGTTTGATACTTGGGTAGATCACAGAACTGTTTCTCGATCGCATTGTGAATACACGCTTGTAAAGAAGCGACAATTGAATTTTATTAGATTTTAATACTTTGTGATGGAATTATAAAAATATAAATCGCTTCTTATAGTTATAAAAATTACATTCTATTGCTTGAGATTTCTAATTTCATAATAAATCGTCATTTTATTATTAAATCATCAAGTCAATTAATAATTTTTAATGAAATTAAAAATATATTTCAATCGATAATTTAAATAATTTTATTATTATATAAGAGAGCAATTATAAGTTAATTCTACTAAATAAAAAATTCTGATAAAAAAATATTTGTAATTTTTCAAATCACAAGAGATAATTTGTATTTTGAACAAACCTTAAGAAATGTATTCATAATTTACCCAATTATATTTGATAGAAACGAACTGTAAATTTGAACGAACTAGCATTAACATCTGATCTTAATTAATACATGTAATTTATGAACTATATGTATCCAAAGCATGGATAGAAATTCTAATTGTCCATGATTTTTTACAACAATATGCTAGATGGGGCATGAGAAAGATGATTACGTAGTGCTGTTAGGACACTATTTGTTTGTGCTCTTCACCAATCAATATACACTATGTTTCTTGTTATTCCCTAATCATCCAACACAAAGCCGGAAGTCCACCTCCTCCACCAATTACATATTTCTAAAGCACCACGTGACTGTGTCCTAAACCACCAAATCAATTCGAGAGAGATTATCATTAACATTTCTGAACAAGTAGACATGTTGACATTCCTTGTTTTTGCTCCATACACTACAACCCCCCTAACTCTTCCCTCACGGGGAGAGAGGACATAAACAACTCTCAAACATCACAACACCACAATGCAATCTTCCAACCCCCATAAATTAGAATTATATTTGAAAATAACAAAAACAAGAAAAACAGAAAACAAAAAGAGGAGAGTAAACAAGGACGAGGGGAAGAAACAGACAATACAACCAACCCAAAAGCCTATGGTTTATCATTGGGTTTTGGCGAATTTTGTGGAAACTTATTATACGGCGAAGCTTGAGAACCGTTTGGAATCGAGAGGCTCCTCGGATGTTGCTGCCCGTTCCTCGAAAACGACCCAACATGCGTTCTTAAACCGTTTCTAGCATTGGGACTTGAACGGTCAGCCTGCATTGTCTGGAAGTAATATGATGAGCTGGCCATGTCCTTGAGGTTTGGCAGAGGCTTTAACGCTTCGACAACTTCACTCATCAGAGGTCGGGCTTTTGGGTCCCGGCTAAGGCAGCGAGCAGCCAACTGTGCAGCTTTTTGGGCACCTTTTATCGAGAAGTGGCCTTCGAGCCGGGGGTCTATCAGTCTGTAAAACTTTCTTCTCTCTCCTAGGTGTGGCCTCGCCCACTCCACTAGATTGTGTTCTCCGTTGGGGCGGTTTTTGTCCATTGATCTTCTGCCAGTTAACATTTCAAGCAGAACCACACCGAAGCTGTAAACGTCACTCCTTGATGTAAGATGCCCTGACACAAAAATAAGAGAAGATCAGAATGAAGTGTCTCGAATCATGAGCTATGTATTAATGACATTCATGAATTTTTAAACTGGGAAACACAACAGTTTAAAATTTCCCTCGTTCTTATCCCGTTAAATATGAAGATAGAAGCACAAGACATAATTTAAAATAAGAGAAATTATCTAGTAGATCCGACCTGTAACACCACGTGGTGTGCCCTTCTAAAAGTACAGGACATGTTAGTACTTTGAATCCCATTATTTAGATAAGATATATGTCCTCTCATTGTTGGGTAGACACAAGACAACGTGATAGTCCAGACCTACCAGATAACTACTCCTAAAATACAAGTATGTAATAAACAAACCTACACAAAGGAGACACACCTGTACCCAACGTGTATATATTAGACAATTATCATAGACCAAATTCATTTACCTGTCATCACATATTCAGGAGCTGCATAGCCATAAGTTCCCATCACACGAGTAGAGACATGAGTCTTATCTCCCTCAGGACCATCCTTGGCAAGTCCAAAATCAGAAAGTTTGGCGTTGTAATCCTGGAATGACACTTCATTAGAAAATGAAGAAATCAGGAGAATAAATCTAATCTTTTTCCAGAGATTTTATCACATACTGCATCTATTAGGATATTGGAGGTTTTAAAATCTCGATATATAACTGGCCTTTTTGCTTCCTCGTGAAGAAAAGCAAGGCCCCTTGCAGCACCAAGAGCAACTTTCATCCTGATGGACCATGGAAGAGGTAGGGATCCTGCACGTAATGGTAACTATAAGAGAATATCAAGCAAAGATACTATAAGTCAAACTGTTGATACCAGTACAGATCCAACAATGACTAAACAAATACATAAACAAAATCACACAATTCATAGGCCCGTGTTATTGTTTCCAAAACAACATAATCCACGTTTCTTACATGATAGGAGTAGCAGCTCAAAGTTTTTTGAGTTCCTAGACCAAACATCAAAATGAGGCCCTAGGTCTTAAGTATTTGGACCTATGTCATCTGGAATGTGGATCGTTCCGGTAAGTAAAATAAGAACGGGAACATGGTACATCACATGCTCTAAAATGTGGTACGATAGGGGTAGATTTTTATATATTATACTTAAGAATTTAAAATACTTCTAGAGTATTTTTTTTTTAACTATTAAATATCCAATAAAATGTAATATTTTCTATGAACATTATGACCTATTTTTTGATTTTGTCTTGTCAAAACTTAACTCACCTTAAATTTTAGTTCATTATATTTGAATTCCTAAGGTAACATTTTAAAACATATATTGGAAAAAACTTTTAAGATCATTTTGGATCACTAAATTTACCATTTTGGAACAAAAATATACCATGTTTCGGAACGTGCATACCAATACGTAATTCGCTAGGATATTAGCGTTTTCTGGTAACATAGATTTGGATATATGTTACCTAGAAGGTGGATCATTAAGGTACGGGAATGAGAATGGGAATGGGAATGCAGTATGCTACATGCTCTAAATTATGGTACGATAGACGTAGACGTGTATAGTTTACACAAATTTAAGGTACTTCTAGTGTGGAGTAATTTATTTTTTAACAATTAGACATCCAATAAAATGTAGGCTTTTTTTTTCTTCAAATTAATCATATCACAATACATTTCTAAGAGCATTATGACCCATTTTTGGCGTTTTGTCATGTAAAAACTTCACTCTCCCTTAGATTATTATACTTGATCCTTTTACTCCTAAGAAAACTATAAGGAAATCTATTGGGAAAAACTTTCAAAATTGCTTTGGATTGCTAAATTTATCATTTTCAAACAAAGTATACCATGTTTTGAAACATGCATTTTAAAATGTAATTCGCAAAGATATCAACGTTTTCTGGTAACGCACTAATTCGGACAATTGGGACGCATTCTCTCCTCTTCTCTTCTTCTGTTCCTTCATTCTTTAATTTGGTTTCAGAGTATATGATCAAATCCAATCAAACCTCATACAGACTAAAACTTGCAGAGAATCATCTAGGGACTGCCAGAGAAAGAAACATCAAGGTCTCGTACAGTTTGGCAGTGTCTTCAATTTTTTAATGTTTTTCAGAAATTTGTTCAACTAGGTTTGTTTAGGCTTGTTTGTGATTATAAACTCTGCTAACCCTAAAGTGCAGCTATGTCAGAGGTGCTGATAAAATTATTAGTAGTGAATTGAGTGGGTTGAGCAAGTTGGAGCTCTTGAGAATAACATCACCCTATAGATTAGTCCAGAAAAATTGGATTGGAGCAACTGTTTAGCATGGTCACAACCATGTTTAGGAAAAGAGTTTGTAAGACAAACCAGGAATATCGGTCCCTTGCAATATATTATGCAGAACAGATAACTTTGCGGTAGGAACTTGACTATTATTACTATTTTTCAAGCTGATTGTACAATAGACACAACAAAGTTCCAAAAAATGGGTGGAAAAGCATGTTATGGGTTTCCCATCTTGAGACAGGCCTATGTGTATGTTCAATAGGACGAGAGCAACAAAAATGTTAACCTACAGAAAAAAGTGTGAATATTGCGGAAAGACCCACCATCCTAGAGAGCTGTAAGCCGAATGGTTGCCCCATTCAAGGTTGCAGTAGTAGTCAACGTGGTTTTGCTCATTCCCATGCTTACATGTCTGAGACTTCAGAGGCTTCCTCTCAGTCTACTTCTAGTGGCACAACTAGTGAGACTTTCAGTCAGGACAAGACGCAAACTCTTGGCTGGGGTTGATATCACTAAAGAATTGGTTAAAAAAACACTAACAATCCTCGTTGTAAAGGAATTGATCAACCAAATCAACACAACCAAAAGGGAATAATTGGGGATAATCGATCCCATCTCTAGGATAATTTTAATTTCCAAATTCGATCGGAGCATTTTTATCTCCTAAAGGAAGTACAATTTCATCTTCTTGAGAAAACAAGTATGTTAGCTTGTAGACTAACAAATTCACCAATCGAAACTAATCATCCACTTAGCAATGTCATTGGTGACGTAGTGCATAAAGAGAGATACCATAGACTTGTAGGGAGATCGATACATCTCTACCATGCTCAACCTAATATAGCATATACAGTAGGAGTTGTTTATCAGTTTATATAGTCCTCATACCACTCACCTAGATGTTGTTGATCATATTCTGAAATATCTCATGTCAACCCCTTAGAAAGGGCTCTTTACATAATAAATGTTGTAAAAAAGTCATTTAATTTGTAGGGGTTGGTTTTAGCTTATTTTTTTAACTCAAGTTAAGCACATTTTATGATTTTCTTATTGTTGAATATGTGATCTCTAAGCATATCCTCTTTTTTTTTTAATCATGTTTAGCAACCATGTTGTTTTCAAAATTCCAATATTTTCAGACTTCTAATTTTAGTTGATTACAACTAAAAAACATGGTTGCCAATCATGTTTTACCCTAGTTTGGTAAACAAGTTAAAAGTGGCTCGAGTTGTTTAAATAAGTTTTTCATAAAAAAATAAATAAAATAAAATAAGTGTAAAGTTAACAAGACCAAGAAAAAGAATCTGATCTCCAGCCATTGTCATTCAAGGTTGGATGTATTTACTATGCAGGTTGATCCTTTATATAAGGGAATCTAGTTACTTAGCAAAGCAGAAGCACGTAGTGGTGGCTAGATCCAATGTAGAGGTAGAGTACAGGTACAGGGTTACTTGTCTCACGGAATTTGTGAGTTTATATGTCTTCTTATTTTTAGAACTTTTGGGAATATTTGATGATGGACCTATGAGATTTACTGTGAATCTGTGATAGTAAGGCAGCCATCAACAATACTCATAATGCAAATCAGCATGACAAAACTAAACATATGAGATTGATAGAAATTTTATTGAGGAAAAGTTACACAAGGGCTTTTTTGTATTTAGTAAAGGGCTTAGTAGTAAGGTCTTTCACCCTTTGTTTGCAAGTTTGAAATGAGAAATATCTATGCTCTAACTTGACGGGGAGAATTATTTTGCTATGTTTTATAATTGTTTTCAAAGATAAAGGTACTATTGTAATTTTGGAATTATTTGGTATAAATAAATGGGTGTTGGGATGACTCAATTATAAAAAAAAAAAAAACCCTATTCACCTTATGTTCTCTCCTCTTCTCTTCCTTTATCTTCTCATCTTTTCTTTTCCTTTAGTCTTTAACTCTTATTAGATACGTTTCCCAAAAGTATTCGAAACATTTCCCTTAATTTTTACGAGTGTATCATACCCACAACGGCATTCAAAGATAGTTTCCTGGTAACTATGGAAGATACCACTCAAGTTACAAGCTGGTGGTTGAAAGAAAAGGTTTCAAGTCCACCTAGAAGTAAAAATCAGCTTTCCATTACCTAAATAGAAAAAAAAAATTAAAATAAAAATAAAATCCTAAAATGCTGAACAACTATAATACTAATTTCTACTCCACTTTAATAAGAAATTGGGGTACAAAATATGAAGGGAATACAAGAAGCAATCATATCAAAAGAAAGGCAGAGTCACATACTCCTAAAAAGGTGGTTCTCCAAGCTTCCTCGAGGCATGAACTCATACACTAGCAGCCGTTGATCATCCTCAATGCAGTAACCAACCAGTTTAACCAAATTAGGATGAATGAGGTCGCTGAGAAAACTTACTTCAGCCTGGCCAATGAGATGACACTTGAGAACAGCCAAGAACTAAAAGATGGCAAAGGAAAAAGCAAAATAGAAGAAGAAGAAAGTGATCAACAACTGAAATGCATTAGGAAAGTATCAAACCAGCCATTCTTTATGACCCTGAAGTCCATCATGGTTGAGGGTTTTCACTGCAACGGTAAGTCCTGTGCCGGGTTTCACTGGTGCAGTTCCATTCTCTTCAATCCACCCCTTGAATACACAACCAAAACCACCTTCGCCAAGAAGACTTTCCGGTCTGAAATTTCTCGTTGCGAACTTAAGATCATTAAATGTGAATTTTCGAAGCCGAGAAGAAACTTTGAGTTCCTCTTCAAGTTTGGAGGTGGATGAATTGCTTTCTGCATTACTTGTGGTTGTTGATGGTACTACCAGTGCAATAGGGTCTCTGCTTGTATCATTTGTAGATTTACCTTCTGCTGACACAAACAAGGAAGCAACTTAAAGAAGGTAAGGTATAACCCATCATTACAGCAAAAGCTCTAGTTGGTTGGTCTTACACAGAACTCAAACCTCACTCATTCTGTCACTATGCTGATAGGTTGAAACATATGCAATGATTCCATACACATACAAGATCCAGTTTAGTGGGAAAAAAAATAAATAAAAATAAAAACAAAAATTTGATGGACAAGATGTGTATTACAAGGGTAGCGTCCAGCATAGCCACACCAGAAGTTAACAAAACACCGTAAAAGATTATGCTAAGTGCGGCCACACAAAAACATTTCAACACGACAGAGCCAAGGCCAAAATATGTGTAGCCTATGAAACATGCATTTTACATACCACCTGCTACTGATATATCAAGAACATGATATCTGTATCAATTACAATATGCTAATGGCATGTACCACTGGATGGAAAATTATGCAGATCCTTTCAAACAATAACAAAGTACACAATCTTTGAGTCTGATATCACTGAATTACTAATATCATCAATTTAACTTGCATAAGTGACCTCAGAGGGGGAAAATAGGAAGAAATATGGTTTTCGTTGCAGAAATGTTCAATAAATGAGTGAAATTCTTTAGATTATCCATACTGCCATAGAACAAACTTCCTAATCATGGGTCGAGTGGTATTTCCTCATCTTGCATTCTTTTTCCTATTTGTTTTCTTCTTCTTTCAACTATAAGTTGTTACCACATTCCACCAAACTTGAAGCAATATTTGCACAACCAAGATACTACTACTGATGCTTTCTAACTCAAATTAATAACAAACAGCAGGAGCTAAACAAACAACATATATCCATAAAATATGAACATATAGCAATTACATATAATTCCTTCAGAAAAGCAAATGAAGTAAATTAAACTTGATTGAGACCACAAAATCCATGGCAATAAGAAAGTGCAGTTTTAGCACAACATAAAAACTTTTCAGAGGGAAATAAAGGATTACCACAATGAGTACTGATGCCACTAATAGAGCTATCCACTTTAGATCTTGAGGAAATACAGCTGCCAATAAACCTCAACCTAACCCAACACCCAGTCTCCTCCACAGCATCATTTTTCTTCTTCCTACTCTTTGGTTTGCCCACATCCCAAGACTCTCCCTTTCCTAATCCCATATTTCACAAACCCTATAATCCAACCCAGATATCATCAAAGGTCTCCAAATTCCCCCCTCCTCCCTCTTTCCCCCTCCACAACCCAACTCACAGAAACCCCAAAAACAAAATTTCCTGATAAGCCCTTCAATTTCAGAGCTATTTCCTCAAAGACCTTCAAAAATCAGATGAAACAAATCAAACCCACTTCAGAAAATTTCTCACAGATAACGTCAAAGCCCTTTTCAACCACCTCCTCGCACAACCCAACAAACAAAAGATCCCCCAAATAGTCCTTTTTCGCTTGCAGAGACAAAATAAAAATAAAAATCCTCAGAAACCCACCAAAAATCAGACAAAATAGCACAGACCCAATTGAGAAAATCAAGCAAAGATCACATTAGATACTTGGCAAAAAGCTAAAAGATTCGGATCACATGCTTGGCCTTCACAAAACAACTTGAAGAAACTTAGCTCAAAGCAAACAGTAGAAGCTGTATCAGATAATCTCGGTTCAAAAGCAACCCCAGAAATGTCTGCTGCCTCAAAGATTACTGAAATCTCAACAAAAGACTCGAAGAGGAAGACTAGTTCAAACCTCAAAAAATATATGTATATATATACACATATATATTTTTTTATGCTGAAAAAAAAATGTTCAGGCAACTAAAATAAAACTCATCTGATCTAAATATTTTAATTTATTTTCAATATAAATTATTTACTTATTTTCATAATTAAAATTGATCCAAAAAATAATGTTTTAATTATTATATAAAATGTTTAAAATACTTATTTTTTTATTATTTGTCATAATTTAAAAAAGTTAAAAAGTCAAAAAGTCACTATATTATTTAAGTCACATCACATTTCTTTCCCATCACTTCAAACCTAACTCATATTTTATAAAAAAAATCAAAAAATATATTTATTTAGATCATCTCAAATACTTCCTTAATTTTAAAAATAAATTTCATATTAATAAAATTGATCAAATTTTGAAATTTTTTTTTATGATATCTCAAAAAAAGAAATTGTATACACTAGTGGAATTATCGGTTTCTCACCCCCCTTTTTAAATGGAATCGAAGACTAAAAAATTTTAAAAAAAACAAAAAAAAAATTATAAATACATTATGGAGGATTGCTATATAGATTATTTTTTTTAGTTTAAAAAATTATAAATATTTTCTTACTAAAAATTTTTATTTAACAGAATTAATTAAAAAAATTTATAATTATCCTCTTATATAATAATAAAATTATTTAAATTATTAATTAAAATATATTTATAACATCATTAAAAATTATTAATTGACTTCATAATTTATTAATGAAATAAATGATTTGTTGTGAAATAAAAGCTTCAGAAGATGGAATGTAATTTCTAAAATTATAAAATAATTTATATTTTAATCAAATTTCAAGATGTATTTGTAATTTATTCAAAATTAAAAAATTAAAGTATACCGGAGCTGCCCGGATAATACGGGTAGTGGGTTTTGAGCTGCCCATTATGACCGGGAGACAGCTGACCGTACGACCAGATAATGGGGTATGTTCGGGAAAGCCGAAAAAGTGGAAAAGAGAGCGAGGGCAGGCAGAGGGAAGTGGAAAAAAGTGGGCAGTTCGGGCAGATTTTGAGAAGGCGGGCGCGGGACCCATTTCGGTGTGTTTAGCTTGGCGGGACCCACTTAGGTAGTGACGTGTCTAGCTTTGTGGGACCCATTTAGGTGATGATGTGTCCAGCTTTGTTCATGCATCTTCTTCTCTTTTCCCTTGATGATTTTTTTTTTTTTTTAATATATACGATAAAGGTCATAAATTTTTTTTAAGAAAAATGCTTGGGAGCATTAATTAGTGCTCCCACTAATTAGGTGGCAGTGGGTCTCGCCATTAAAGATGTGATATTTTGGTCTTGGAGTTATATTTTATTTTTATTTTTTTTACTTTTTTAATGCATTAGTGCTATTAGTGGTGATATTTTTAGTGGGATGAATCATTGTTGTTTTTTTAATATATACGATAAAGGTCATAAATTTTAAATATTTTATTAAATATCTCATATGGGATCTATATAGAACTTATATGGTATTTGAGTCTCATAATTATATGAGATATTTAATAAAATATTTGAGATCGCTAGTATTTTTTTATATAGGTTTCGTTTGGAAAGAATGGGTTGAGGGGGTTTGGAGTTATTTTAGTCACAAAAAATAAAATAAATTTTTTAGTTTAATAAGACAAAATATCACATTCAACTCATAATTTTACATTCTTTCTCTCACAAACAGTTAAAAAACTTTTCTAAACAAGATTTTTTAACCCTAGGCTAAAATAACTAAAAAATCAAAAAGTTAAAAAGTCAACTCACTACCCAAACAAACCCATATTGATATTTTGAAAAGTTAGTAAAAATTTGATTTTTAAATTTTTTTTGACTTTATTGTGACTTTTTATGTAAAAAAGTTAGCTTTTTTTTAACTTTTTTCGACTTCTTTTGCGTAAAAAAAACTAAAAAGTTAAAAAATTAACTCTTTTAGCTTGTTCCCAAAACACTCCATACGACAAACCACCCTTTAATTTTTTAAAATATAATTATTGACCTTCAATGCTGGAGATAATTATTTATTAATTGCAATTAGCAAGTGTTTATTTAGGATAAATTACAAATCCACCTCTTAACATTTGCTTAAAATATGGATAGTCTTTTGTAATTTGAAAAATTACAAATACCTTGGTTAGAATTTTTTTATTTAACCAAATTAACTAAAAAATAAAATTGTTAACAACTCACCTATATAATGATAAAATTACTTACATTATTAATTGAAATAAATTTTTGACATCATTAAAAATTATTAATTAATTTAATTTTTAAACAAAATTGGTCATTTGTTATGAAATTACAAATTTTAAAGGGTAATATGAAATTTTCACAACCACATAAGACAAATCGTAGTTCAAACAAATCTTAAGAAGTATATTTATAATTAACTCATTTATTTATTTAATTACTAATAAGATTGGATATATGTATATGAGAATAACATTTGTTGACATGACACATGTTTATATGACTTTCTTTGATTCACAATGATATTGAAAGGTGCTGGCTAATTTAACAAATAGAATTGGATTGGATTTTAATCTTTACAAAAATGAGGAGACTTGTTCAATGTATGTGAAGAATATGAAGATGGCATTTCCATTCCACTGTCAACATAAAAAAAAATTTGAAATGATCAAGAATATGTTTGAGAATTGTTTTTATTTAAAAAAATTTTGAACTTTAAAAATATACATTTATACCAAATATGTTGTTGAATAAAAAATACAAACACTTTTAGTAAATGCAAATACCGCTAAATATGATCAATTGTTGTAATATTAATGCTATCAATCATATTTGACCACATATGCATTTAGTAAAAGTTTTAATAAGAGTATATATAGACTCACACTATATTATTTGAGAGGGAGATTTATGAGCTAAATTGGGCCGTGGTAATGGCAGAACAAATTGTGGGCCGAACACAATTGGGTCGTGGTAGCTTGGGCCTGTCCGAAAAGGTTTTGCTTGATTAAGGCACAAAGCATGTGGAACCGAGCTACTTGGCTTGTTGGTGGGGAAGCCGGTCTACTGGGAGTTCGGCCGAGATGTCTGCCTGTCTCCATGGGTTCCACGGTTCATGCATTAGCTCGGCAGGAAGACCGACGGCTAACCGGCTCGACCTACCTCGAGCTCGGCTTGCCGGAATGCAGCCGAGTTCGGTTGTACAGGAGCTCGGCAAATGGTTCATTAAGGTATGCCGCGCAGCACGGTCAGAAGAAACCGAGGAGGTTCCACCGGTCTGCCGAGCGCCGCCGAGGTATCCTAACAGTTTGGTTAGGTGGTGATTGCTAGATTTGTGCTGACAGATGGGATAGCAGCGTCACGTGTCGAGAGACTAATGGGAGTATATTTGGGGCGCAGAAGGTATATAAGCGAGTCTGCGCCCCCCATGCCTGGACAGATGAACATTTGGTGAGACTTATATTATACGCTCAATCCTTTCTCTCTCTCTCTCTCTATCGTGTGTGTGTCTAACTTGATCGTCAGATGGGTATTCCGGCCACACACCACCGGGTAGCTCACCGCCATTGTGCTTACAGATCGATCGGACAGGCAAGAGCTTGAAAGAAAGGAATACGGGCTTGCCGAAATATTTGCTCCCCGTACATTATTTTTTTCTAATTTTTTTTAATACACGAATAAAAAATCATACATTTTACTGTTTTTTTGTTTTCTCTTTTTACTAAACACTACCTTAAATAATTGGACAATGGTTCTTTACTTCAATCCTCCATCTCCCTTTTTCCATTCTCTCTCATTGGAAGATGAATTGAAAATTCCTAAAGTGGGACATTAGCTTTGTGATTAAAAGTTGATCTATCAATTTGATTATTATTATTATTATGATTACGATTACGTTTTTTTAAATTTGAGAATGGTCACTTTATATAAATAATGTTAAAGATTAAGTTTGTATCCAAATGACTAAAATTAGATATAATTTTTTTTTAAAAAAATCTAAAATTAATTTATATATACTTAGACTAGATCAACTGAAAAAGAGTTATAACCACTCAATCCGATCCATTTCACACCCAGTTTAGAATGTCACCAACCCAATGTTTGGTATCACACATTAAAATTAAATCAACTAGAATTGGTAATACTATGAAGACTGTCATAATAGAAGGAAAATATAATAAAAAACACTAGTACAGTAATCAAATTTTAGCTGCTTTAGGTCTCGTTTGGGAACCCTCCCTTTTAGTCAAAAAGTCAAAAAATTACTAAATTAGTCAAAAAGCCAACAACCCATACTAAAAAGTCAAAGATTTTCTTTTCTCTCTACTTTTGCACATCCTTTCATAAAAAGCCAAAAAATTATCCCAAGCATACTAATTTTTTTTGGCTCATATTTTAGCCAAATAGCCAAAAAATTACTAAATTAGTTTATTCCCAAACGAGGCCTTAGTTCAGCTATAAGATAAATAAAAAACTAAACTGATCCCTACGGTACTGAAAATTTAGGAACCAAACCGAATCATAAAATTTTGGTTCAAATTAAAACCGAACCATAAAACACAATTTAGTTTCAATTTGATTACATGGTTCTAAAGTCAGAATATCCTTCACTATATCTAGACTATAGTTCAATAAAAATTAATTCTACCTATGCAAGTATTCAAAAAACTATATAAGCATACTTCAGAATTTTAAAATATTCTCTAAATTAACTATTATAAAATATGTAAAGACAAACAAATTTTCATATATCATAATAATTACTATAAAATTGTAATTTTCAATAATATAAGAAGTGGAAAAATTATGTGCCTAGTGGGAAAAGAAAGCTATACATATTTTTATACCAAAATTATAATAATAATAATTGGTCCATAGAATGAATGAAGGCCTCATCAACATAGGAATGAGATTCAAGTTTTGAGAAGTTAATAAGAAAGTACCTTATAGAACACTACACATATAATAAAATTGATAAACATATCAAATAGTTCGGTCCGATTTTATTTGTATCATTGGGGCCTTAATTTGTCAACTGAATCATAATTGAAAGTACTTAATTTCTTGAAACTAGTACCAAACCGTTCTCTTAAAAAGCCGGACCAAACCATATAGTTTTGACCAGTTCAAATCAATTCACAATTTAACCGATTTTTTTTAACACCTCCAATGTCATTAATGCCTGTGTATCACAGAGGCTGATATATGTGTGTGTATATATATATATATATATAGAGAGAGAGAGAGAGAGAGAGAGATTTGAAAAGTGGAGCATGATATTGGACACAATTCATCTAACAAACGGTACACATTTTGATTTTCCAGTTCAAAGGGCATACAACAAATACAATCCCCAGATCATGTGTTGCAAAAACCAGCTATAAGGTTTTCTATTGAAACAAATTGACATGATAAATTGCACGCTGCTCAGGAAGGGAGAAAAGACGTATACCTCGATTCACATTTTAAAATAGTGTGCCATTTACTTGTTGCAATACTATATAAGAAGAAGCAATTTGATTTATCTTTCCCTGCTCGAGGAGAGAAGCCAAAGAAATGGAACTTGCAAATAACCTTCCTACATAATCCCAGTGGCAATGCTGGACGTTGCATTTATCTTCAGTGAGTGCTCAGGGATATAAGTCATGCCTGTTAAGCCAGAAAGTATTTATCAGTAAAAACATCGAATTTTTCAGATTCAATCTCTTGCCATTTACATCTGACAATTGACCACCAAAAGCAAATGCAACAACTGTTTCTAGCAATTCAGGTTTAACATATTACTATGCATGAATGTTCTATGACACCTAGTTGGGCTGCTGGAAATTGTGGAGGTAAGGCTATTACAGCTTATGTTTACAGGTTGGCCTTTGCTGGTTACTATGTATCATGTGTAGAAGAAAAGCAATAGCAGAATATTCATTAAGATAGACTTACTTGTTCATGTGGTTTTGGATGGGCTAGTGGGTGATATGAGCTAAGCTTAGCTTATTAAGGAATGTGAACTCTGTCCTAGTGCTGGAAGAGTGTGATAATTGGCGCATCTCTTCTAGGATTTTCAGTCACTTCTTGTGCATACTACTGTTGTTTGGCTAGTTTTTGTTTTGGTTAGAGGGTGGAAGTTTGTTTTCTCCCTCAGCTTTTGTGCTTTTGTTTTTCCAGGGTATGCTTTGTTTGTAGCTGTTGCTTTTGTTTTAATGCAAAATCTTTCACCCAAAACAAATTGTTATATGACATCTTATATGCACCATTTTACCCTAGAAAATCAAATAAGTGTATTAAGAAATATGAATATTTTGTTGTGTCCCCAGTACCACATGAGAACTACATGAATCCAACACAAGATGCATACCCACACTAGATACCTGTACCCAATTCCATATATCACACCAGATAGGAGAAAGATGCAGAGATGGGTATAAGTGGGGAGTGTCAGCCAAAGTCCAGGCCTTTGACCTTAGCGGGGCATTTCATTTGTTCTTGTTTCCATCCAAGAAGAAAGACCAGAGCGTCCGGCAAACTATATCAAAGCTTTCTCAGGCCAGAGGGAAGAACGGAATAGGTTGTTTGGTCTTCCAATTTTCTTGTGAAGCAAAGGGGTGTTGAGGGTGTCGAGGGTTTTCAGCAATAGTTTTGGAGGTCTCTTGGTTTAGAGAGAAATATAGTGAATAAAGCCCATTTTCTGGTGGAAAGAATTTTAGTCCGAAGGAATGGGTCATCGATTCCAGGGATCAGAATTGGGATTGGGGCTAAGTTGTTCAGTTATTCAAAAAAAAAAAAAAAAAAAAAAAAAAACAGCAGACCAAATTGATTGATTATTCATTGAACCCATTGAAGAAAATTTCTGAGTCCACTGCTGATTGTGAGACCTTGTGATATCAACAACTGCATGATTGCACTAATCCACTACATGATTGATCATTTCATCATATGATTAGAATTATAACTTGTCAAATCGAAATTCACCATCAAGTCCATCACAAAGGGGAATATCACAAACATATCCTACTTCTCCTAGAAGCTTTATGGGAATGAAATATTAAGCTCTCAATGCAACAACCTTCTAGATGGTCTCCAGGAAAGCCCAAGAACCATGTGTGCATTGGTGACTAGCTATGAAGCACAGGTACGGGTACGAGTACTGGTATTGGTACTGGTACGATACGGGTACGTCGATACGGTAAAATTCAAAAAAAATAGGGTAAGGGTATGGGTACGGCTTGATACACTTGTAAAAAAATATTTATTTTTAATTTAAAGTAATGCAAAAAATAATCAAATGGTTTAATTTGTTAAGGTCCAACCAATAATTAACATTTAATGCCAAAGGGAAAAGTATAAATCAAAATCAAATATCAATATATTAAACAACTTACAAACCATAGTTTAATTTTAAAATCATACTAAGTATAAAACAAAAACTAAAAAAGAAATCTAGTGAAATGAGTTTTATCTCTGTAGTAGAAGGAAAATATTGTTTCAACTGAGGTACGGTACGGCTTGGATATATATTGGGTACGTCAAAAATTAAGAAAAAAAAACTTGAGTACGTGTTTCATGTACCCGGTACGTATGCAAAAGTACCATACGAGATACGGTACGCCGGTAAGTACCCGGTACGAGTTCGGCATATTTTTCGAAGGACCCATGCTTCATAGGTGACTAGTCTCATCAATAGCTACCAAAAGTGATATATAAATAAAAATAAAAAGGTTAAAAAAGGAGATAGATATGTCAATAGAAAATGAGGCTAAGACTATTTTGGGGATGACAATCAGTTGGTTAGGAAATGATATATAAGCTGATTTGCCATTATTCAGACACCGGCAGCTACAATATCAGGTCTGTTATCATCATATTCAATAAGGCTTGATAAAAAGCCCACAAAGCAGATGAAAAAGAGATAAGTGAAGACAAAATTCACATAATTTCATGCAATTTTACTCAATATAGCAATATTCTTATAATCCAAAAGAGGCGAAACTTTTCGTAGAACGTCATGGGGACATTCTACCAGTAAGCTAAAGTTGCAACAAAGGCAACTTGCAATTTGGCATGACACACAATGAACTTGGCGTGGTGGAGACCATTAGAGGCTAGATTATACAAAGAAAGAAAAGAGCACTACACTACGGAATAAAAGAAATTGAGGGAAGATGAATTGAATTCACAGAAGAGATACCAAACAAGCAAGTCGGAAATGTAGGGCTTACATGGAGCTATATATAGGAAACTGAATTTTTTATTTCTTTTCCTCTTTTTGGAAGGGGGTGATTCTGAAAGAATTGTTAACCAGTTGCGCTAAGAAGATGCTGGCAACCCAAAAAGCTTGTAAATGCTAACTTGGGCAGGTAGAGATGTTCCTTTTGCCAAAAGTTTAATTATTACAATTTTCAACATCATTCTTTCATTTCAACCTAAATTGTAATAGCATGGCCCATAATACATCCAAAAACATGTTAACAATGGTTCTTTAAGGGGCATGAGGAGAGGATGATACCAAAATGGCTCTCCCATATCATCTTTGATGTTAGCCATGTAGGCAATTTGCCACCCAAGTGATGAATCTCTATTATCTAATTTTCTTTTGCTTTCACATTTCTTTTCTCTCTTTTTTTCTCTTTTTGTGCATGTGGGGTGGGTTGCCTATTGCAAGAGGATAGCATTACACTTACCACCCACTAACAGTTTCTAATCTAGCAGAATAAAGCCATTGTGGAAACAATAAAAACATACAGGTAACAAGAAATTAATTAAGACATAAGCAGAAGAATACCTTTCTCCTTAACATCAATCTGTAAAGAATCAAGTGTAATAATCCCATCAGTCAATGGTAGAAGTTCGAGCTTGACAGTAGCCGTGGATTGAGAAGGAACACATCTAATGCAATCACAATAAAATATAATCACCAGTGTATCTCAAACTAAAATCAATAAGAAAAGGAAGGGAGTAATGCTTTACCCCAGTGGAACTCTACTTTGCAACCATAAATGTGTACAACCCAAATCAGTACTTGGAAGGACATCAGAGATGGGAATGGCTTGCTCATTGAAGGCAGCAGTTCGAGGTCCACCATCTCCACTCTGTCTCTGGTTTTCTGAAGCAAGAGATGCTGAGTTCACATTCAGCATTGAAGAAATTCGTCTTTCACCACTCCCTTTTCCTGAGGACTCAAAATGACCAACAAATGGGCTCATTGGTGTCGAGGGAGCAGAATTCAAGGACAACACAGAGGGAGGTGAAGTAAATGACGCTGGAGCAAGTACTGTTAATGTTAGATCTTCAGACATTAAATTGGAAGCCTGAAGAGTTAACACCTGACAATTTGAACCAGTTAGGGCAAACTTATTTAGTACTAGTCAAAAACCTTACTCAAGAGTCACAAGTAACCTGAACAGGCAGCTGAGGGACTCTTCCATTCGGACTAGGATTTTGGCTTGACATTTCAGATGCAACAGAGATCATAAGATGCCTTGAAATGCGTGGTCGCCAGCTTGTTCTCTGCTTGAAGAACAATTTTGATTCTACACATGATGCATTGATGAGAGGAAAAATGCAGTTAGAATAAAATCAATCAACTCCATCAGGCATTCCCAAGAACACAGCAAACAAAAAGCAATATAAATACCAGTATAGTTGCAGCGACATGATACTAGAACAGCATACTGATCAGCAGAGGAATTGGTCGGAATACACAGACTTGATCCAGCCTGCGAATGCAATGACTGAGAACTTCTTTCTCCGTGAACCTTTGTATTCTTCAACATTGAGGTTGCTGGTTTGAGAATAAAAGAGTGTTCTTCACCTCTCCTGTCATGAGACATAAAAAGACACTATTGAGGACAAGCAGCAACCATGGACTCAAAACCTTGAGCCCTTCTCTCAACTTACAAAGCAATCCCTCCAACTAGCAGATACATTATTCCCTCCTTTGCTGTTGTGTATATGCAACTAAATATACACACACACACATATATGTACTACATCTTATGCACTAAACAATAATAAATCTCACAACAAAAAATTGTCTCTAATTCATGCTTGGTTTGCTAGGAATGGATAACTGAAAGGAAGGACAAGGTTGGATGGATGAAAGGATAGGAAAGAAACGTTCTTTTACTCCATCTTTATGGTTAAATGTAAAACTAAAACCTAAAACCTTCCCCAGTCTTCTCTTCTCTCCTTGCTGTTGACAAATTTTTAGATGGATCTTAACTCTAAGAAAAAATATTTTTGCATATGATGTCCAAAATTGATATCCCCTTAACTAGAGAGAAAAAAAAAAGTTTCATGGTTTTACCAGAATATGCTAATACGCAAACTATTTACAGTTTGGAATACACATTCTGAAACATAACACACTTTCATTCTAAAATGATAAATTTAACAACCCAAAGCCATCCAAAAATCAAAAATCAGAATTATTTCCTTAAAATTTTCCTTATGAGGAAAAAAAATAAAAAATAATAAACCAAAATCTGGAGAGACTGTAAAAGATGAGCCATAATGCTCTACGAAATTTGTTCTTACCTGACTAAGTTGAAGAAGAATAAGCTATATTTTATTGGATATCTAATTTCTTAAAATAAGGTAATTCTCATATTTATACAAGCCTACTCCTATCGTACCAGACCTGTTCCCGTTCGTCATACTAGAATGATCTGAGTTGTAGGTAACATAGGTTCCACCTATGACCATATAATTTTAATGCATGCCACCAATAATATTTCTGATTTACTTTCAAGTTTAATCACATGGCTTTCACTTAATTTGAAACAGTATACTCAATGTCAGGATTTAAGTAATGCACAGAATTCAAAACCACAAAATATTGAATTGGTAACAGCAAGCACAGTGTCCACAACCACACTTAAAATAAGCAAAAAAAAAGATACAGGACAGAAAGCAGAATACTGGACATATAGTATACGGAAAAAGACTCCATGGAAACTTAAGTAGATAAGCTGATTCAAGTTCCCCAATGTTTTCTGGTGTGTCAACGCAAACTGCGCATGATGTAAAAAAGGAATTGAATCTAGAAGAATAAGACGAAGAACATAGGTTTAAAAGATTACACAAACAGTAAAAAAGATAATAAAAATAAATTGACAAAGCTTCAAAATTAGACTTGACACTACAACCCCTTGTCCACCACATGATTTGAACAAGGACTAATGCAAAATATTTGCGTCACTTAGCTTCTTTGACCTTTGAAGCCTAAGCTCCCAATGTGAGGACTGACAGAGTTTTAGCAAAGCTTTAATCGTCTCCTGAGAGTTGAGAGGAGAGAGACTACATCTCGTCCTAATAGAAAAGCCAATGAAAGAGCAAAGAAGATATTCTCCTGCAAAGGCTCAAACAAATGTCTGGAAACGTGTCCAGGCAACCTCCATCAAAACCCCCGTTTTCCTCAGGTCATTGTTGACATACATAATCACACTCATATAGCAACATTTTCCACCAGGAGACAAACCAAGAATTTCAGTCCATCATGCCCCTGAGGTGGTTGGAGGGTTAAATATTATCTATTTTCTTTATGCCTCTTCTGCTCTCCAGATTTTTGCTTACCAGCATTTTCCCTCTACCATCTCTCTACTCTCACTACATTGAATGAAAAAATCTCAAAAGATCCATAGATGTGCACGTGCTCGTGTTTATTTGTAATAAAGAAAATTAACTTGTTTAACAAAAAAGAAAAAGAAAAGAAATTAACTTAACAAGTGGCTTGAGGAAGTAGATGAAGTTTCAAAATGAATGCAAGCACTTTTAGATTGAGACAGACGTACAATAGCAAATGCAATTCTAGACAACAAAAGAGGCAAAAAGTGTTAGATAACCAGTTAGGAAATGGGTTCAACAATGCATATCAATGTATCCAACACCCTCCATTGCATGCAACCCCATCTTCTACATGGAGATGCAAACAGATATACATATAGAGATGCAGAATGCAAACAGGAAACAAATGCAAATGGAGAGACTTGAACTCAAAACCTCCCCCAACCTGAACTCTAATATCATGCTAGATCACCACTGGTCTCAAAAGTTTAAGTCATTAGGAAATGAGTCCAATAATGTATATCAAGTTAACAACCCAAAAAAAAAAAAGGGCCTGTGGCTACACACCAACTTAGTAGCCTTGTTTAAACAATGTAGAGAATTGACAGACTCACTGGACTTCCTATGTGGTGATGTAGCTGTTTAGCGATGTAACCAACAACATTCAGAAGTGAACCCAAATAAACAAAGATAAAACACACACGGAATCTGATTTTGTCAGAAACCTGCTATTTCCAGCATAAATAAGCTCAAATCCATGAGCTTTGTGCTCTAAAACAACCAGAGAAAAAGAAATAGAAGAAATCAAAGGGCGAATATAACCTGAATTTTATTCTCTCCAAACAAGAAACTTCCCCAAATCCTTTATTCCATAAAATTTTTGTTTAATGAGTCAATTTTATTAACAAAAGGCACCAGGTGCGCAAATTTACAGCTAACTTTTTTCCCTTATATGTTATTTGCATCAAATTTAGATTTCAGCATACTTGGTCCCCAATTAACACCAGGATGAAACTACTTTGTTAAAAAAAAAAAAAAAAAAAACCACACTTGCTAAAACAAACCCATTAAAAAATTCACAAACTCAACTGGTTCTACAATAAAATAAAATCAGAATCTAATCAAATCAGCCCCTTATAACCCTTTTTTTTTTTAGAAATTGAGCATCAGCCTTTCCTAAACACAATTTGGTTTTCTATTTTAATTGCATAACTTAGTCTATGACCTTTGGTGCTTACTATCACTATATTGACTAGATAATGTATGTCAAACGACAATTCTAGAAACAATTTGGTTTTTGAGAAGGATTGTGTGACCTCTAAAGAACCCTGTTTTTCATCCCCCTTATTCAACAATTCTCCTAAAAAGAGAATATAGTCACCACTTCAAGGGGAACACTGAAGATTTTCCAGCACTCCACCAGATGGCTAAACGTCATGCTCATCATGCTTGGAGCATTGTCTTTGGTAGATAGAAGAAGACAGATGAGGGTAACATATTGTATCGTTTGTGTTCTGTGTTTCAATTTGTCGAGATCAGGGTCCAACTCTGAATGCTCCAATTAATTAAATATCTCATGGGAGCTTCTTGATGTGTTTTACTTATACTTTATTATCTGTTTTTATTCCAATCGAAAACCTCAAAGAGTCGTTACTGCCAAGGTTTTAAGTCTATCAACAAATCATTCACCTTATCACAAAGTAACATGGTCTGTCCTAAAAAAATTAAATGTATCAAAATTATATTTCGAGATAAATAAGCATTTGACATGGTTAATCGGGTTATGACAGCAATGAACTTCAGGAAACTTTTAGGCTGGCCATCAACCCGTCAAGTCTACAAATTACTTTGAAATGGTTGAGGTTCAGTTCAGCTAGACCTGTTTTGATGAAAAATCAACCCTATTAATCATGGTATGTTATTTCATCATAAATAATAATAACAATACGAACAACTTCGACAACATTAGTCTCCACTGATCACTTATTTGAATTTAGATATTAATGCATTTTATCCAAAAACAAAAAGATATTAATTCAAGCATTACCTATAAAATTAATATGATTCAACAATAATACTATTAAGTATTTGAAATAAAAAAATGTTATACAGAAATTTAAAATTTCTAAACAAATAAATAAATAATAGGAACTAATATGTTAGGCAGGTTGAGTTCAGGTTCAAGTGACCTTATACAGATTGGGGTACTAGTTGGAACACACAACCTGTCTAAAAAATGATTTGTTGGAAGCAAATGGACTCTCAAATTACCAACCTTCCAAATCAAAGAATAAGCTTCTCCCACTCCCTAGAGATCATTGACTGTATGAGTGGAAGTTTGTAACTGATATAAAACAAGCAAATCATTTATGTCAAAGAACACTACAAGCAATATCCGAGAGTACAACTAATATTTTATGAGAATAAAGGGCATGATGTCTCATTAAAACATATAATATCATGGCTCAAAATCATGTATAAAACAACAAATATTAGCTTTCATGTTGAATAGCCAGGGTAAAAACTGGTCCTCAAAAAAATTAAACATAAACTAAGATTCCATGAATGGACAACAACCTGAGGGCAAGATTTGGCAAGCTGTGGCCATTCCCAGCTTCAATACATGCAATTGGTAATGAAAAAGGTGTTCCGCCTTTAGACACCTCCTCGAAAACAATTGTTATGGCATCCAAATATACCACAATATCTGGTGCATGGGCAGGAGAGACATTCTGCCAGGAAAAAAGAAAAAAAAAAAAGGACTGAGTAAATCACTGCCTCAGTATTTACGGCATAATAAAAGACCAAACTCTAGTATGTCACAACTGCATCCATAAATACCTTGTTAAATATTTTTCATATAGTATTCTGCTTTTAGAAAAATTTACATAATCTTGACTCCAAAAATATCATAAACCTCACCTTTATCTGCACACAAAGAAGGTCATCTGTATTGCAATCAGCTGCAAAAGAATGGATTTCTATAGGTTGAATAATTTCAATTTTCCTCCTCCACCTTCTTCCGGGTATGTAAATGCCTTCCAATCCGCATCGAACAGAAAACCTGTCTGGCTCTAGTGATACGCCTCGGAAGGATAAAAGCCCTTCATTCCCAGGCTTTTTACTCTTTACAAACTTCTGAGAAGAGTACTGATCCCAATCTTCTAGGTCAACATTTGGTCTAGAACTGGGGGTTGGAACAGGTGGAGGTGGTGCAGTATTTGGAGGAAGTGAAGACATGGAATAACTTCTAAAGTGACTAAAAGAAAAGAGCTGAGAGCCAGATGAAGCAGAAAAGTTTGCCTTTGTTGATGAGCTACGAATAGATGAATTGGAATTCAATGTTGGAGGAGATAAAGGCCGAGATGGAGGGAGAAAAGAATTATCCAATGGGAGCAACCACCTCAACAGTTCTCCACAAGGGTCCTGATTTTTATGAACTAAGTAGTCTTGGGTCGCATTAGTCAAATTTCGATCCTGATATTTCTCAAACTGAAAAATTTCCAGAATGGGGTCTCTCATGAAATCAACACCAACATTTACCTGTAAAAGTACCTGCATTCTTCCAAACAAGAAAATAGAATCAGAATTATTAGCCGTCTGGCCAACTGTCATGATAAACATTAAGAACTCAAAATTCTCTAGGATTTACAACATATAGCAACTAATGACTGCAGAACTTGATAAACATGCAGGACATGATAAACATTCATTCTCACTTAAGACAACTTCCTCCATTATGGCCTCTAACAACATATATGTAGATAAATATATACATTATCTATTGATGTGTCAATATCATATTTCATCCCATCTCCAATTCACATAACCTAACCCAACACACCTACCCTCAAATCTCTTATACTCACAAAAGTTAGGCCACAATTCTCTATTACCACCATCCATTATCTGCAAATATAGTTGTCAAATCGGGATTCGTATCGTGAATCAAAATAGCCTCGTACCAAATCGCGAATTGAATCAAATCGTGAATCGTAAAGATTCGGTCACTTTTTTTAAATTACTTAAAAACATATATCTACACATTTAGATGTTAAATATATCTTACGAATATGAAATATTTATACTTAAATCAATGAAAATGTTATTTTGAATGATAATCATGTAGTTTAATAGGTAAGAAATTAACAAAGGTTCCTATGTAGGATCACCATCTTACCTTTTTTCTTTTTTAGATATTTCTTATCAACCATTCTTAATAAAGATAATAACTAATAAACAAACTATCAATTTCTAAAGTAAAAATAATTAACAACGATATTGATATTTGGACAATAAGCATACATACTTTTCTAAGTAACAGTGAGCAAATAATAAGAAAGAATCATCTAGAATCTTTTATTTTAAAGCCTAAAACATTTTAAAAGGTATAGCTGACCTTACACATGTAATATTCAATTATATTTGATTTAATAAAATAGCAATAAATAATTCATAGTGTAACTTTAATATTAAACATCTTTAAAAGATATATTATGATTTTTTAAAGAGAAAAAAAAATGAGAAGAGATGTTAAAAAATATGTTAGGTCTGACTGAATTTGATTGGATCCTATTAAAAACTCCATAATCACTAAAATAACAACAAATCTTTTATACATGTTGGTTATTTTGGTATTAAACGCTATTAGAAGTTATATTATGTCATTTTCACTAAAAAGATGGAGAAAAAAATAGTCAAAATATGTCCAGACATAATAATTTCAAAAATTGCATGAATCGTAAAAAGTAAATCGATTGTGAATCGTGCAATTCATTAGAGATTCACTTTCAAAATAGTTTTTTCTTTTTTTTTTCTTTTTTTTTTTATATCAACAACAAAAACTTTATTAATAATTCAAAAAAGCAAGCCAGGATGAGGCATCCTCTTACAAAAGGACAATGGTAATACAAAAAATGAAACCCGTAACAAGCTAATCCCAAGCAAAAACTTACATATCACACACCGCCAACCAATCTCTAGCTAACAAAAAAAATGAGACTCCCTTAAATAAAGAGCTCCCTAACACTGAAAAGGAAGTTAAGTGACAAACATTATCCCACAAACAGCCCACCTCCCGGAACTTATCTTCAAACAACCTTGCATTTCTCACCATCCATAGAACCCAAAAAGTTGCGATGACGGCACAAGACCATAACACTTTGGCTCTCTTTGATCCTCCAAATGTGCGAAAATCAACTAGAAGCATATGCGCACTCCCTTTTGGGGCTACCCACATAACATTTCCCAAAGAAAACATCTATGCCATAAATTCAAAGCGATTGGACAATGCAAAAATACAATCTATGCCACAGATTCGTATCGATTTTGCAAAAATCGCAAATCGTAAGATTTTGATAACGCCGCCTGCAAATAAACACACCAAAATACCCCAAACTCTTAAAGTCTAAGCACTTGTGCTTGGTTATATAGAAATGAGCTACTCACCCCTTTTTCATCAGGTTACTCCAACTAAAGCTAGTAGAAAACCTCCACATAGCCTCATAAAACCTCGTCCACTAAAGCCTAGGTCCCACACCACTAATGGGAATTAAACTTCCAAACTAAAGTTGACAAGATCACTTGCCAAAACAAGATGGGCAAGCTAAGTCAGTTGTATATGGCTTGTGCCCTTATTTAAACAAAAACACAACTGCAAGGAAATCATTAATAAGTTCATGTATCATCTATAACCAACGGAATTCACAGCTAACACCATCCCAACCCAATTCCCATTTCCAACCAAGAAAGACACGTAAAATAACTTTCCACCATTTTGTGGTTAATAAGCAACAGTGAAAATGGCAAACAATAAATGAAGTGTGGATTTCATGTCTTCATCCTCTTTGACGAAAGCCTAAAACAATAGCGTTATTGAAAAAAGAATTGAAATGCAACAACCAACTACATGTGATGCAGGCCATAAGAAAGTCAAGAAATAGTAAAGCTAAAGAAGAGATGATATTTGGGAATTGCTTGGTTTAAAGTCGAACCCACGTGCAACCAATTGGAAATTGTGTGTAATGAATTTTTTTAATCTTATTGCAGTGTTGTTATATAGTTATATAGGTTAGATATTAATCTGGTCATTTTCATATATGTTCTTTATATTTCTAATATTTCATAATTGAAGGGAAATTAAATATTTTGCAGAATTTTCTGACATAGGTTGTAAGGGTCACCAATAGGTTGTCATTGTTGGATAGCTTGATATATATTGTTAGGCCCATTTCCTAACATCTTAAGTTTTTGAAACATTTTGTGGTCTAACATAGTATCACAACTCAGGTTGAGGAAGATCCTAGGTTCAAGTCTCTCCATTTGCATTTGTTCCACAGTTACATTTTGTTTGTCTCAATGTATGTATATTTACATCTCCAAGTGCAAGACCAGGTTCAAGGTGCTTTATATACATTGTTGGGCTCATTTCTTACCAACTTAAATTTTTGGGACAATTGGTGATCTACCAGTCATATGGGTCAAGTTATATACTTGCATGTAATTTATAGGTCGTATATGGTTTTAGACAAGTTTTAGAAGTTAAAAGCTTCATAGTTTTCCTTTTAGAAATCTTACTACTAGTTGGTGAAGGAAGTCTCTTTTTTAGAATTCTTACTGCTAATTGGAGAAGGAAGTCTCTATAGCCTCTACAAAGTCATGTAATGGCTCTAATTTAATAACATAGTTGATGTTTTGGAAAATTTTCAGAAACTACTTTGAAGCTTCTTTGAGATTGTTTGGTGCAATCAAAACCTAGGAGTGATGCCGATAGGATTATAGCCTTCTAGGTGTGATGCTTAGACCTTTTTCTTCTTCTTCTTCTTCTTTTTTATAATTTTTCTACACTTTTACAGCCTCTAAAACCACATAACCAGATCAGTAAACCTTAGCACCCTATTTGCAAAAGAACAAGTAACAACCCCAGCTATTGTTACGGGGTACTGTTTACAGTCTCTGGAACAGTCCCAAAATAGTCCCAAAATCTCGTGTCTTTATTCTCAAAAGACTATCCTTTTGTTGCACACTTTGACCCTAAAATCTTGATATTTTACCACCCATCCAACCTTTAAAAACCAATTAAAATGAGCCCCAAAAAACCTAGTTTCTCTGCTGCCTTGTATTAATTTTGAGCTTGCTGCTAGTAGGGGAGCAATTCCTTACTAGTCCTACATCAACATGCCTGCATCTGTTTCCCACACTACAAACACAACGGTTTTACTTAAATGTAATAAGTTTCACTTAAAAACGTTAATCACATATTAGTGAAAAACTCAAGAATCGACATGGGACCAACAATGGATAATGTCATCAAGACCAGGGTGTCAGTGGTAACAAAAAAATTCAGACACAATTTATGTTCAAGATGCAGATAAAGTAATAATAAAAACTTCCACGAATAAACTAATCAGTCATCCTGTTCCCTTTTCTAATACTCGGTTTCTCCAAGAATAGGATGGTCCAACAAATCAGATAAAAACTTCAAAGTTACAACAAGATCAGCTCCCATGCCAAATTGGTATGTGGCATATAATAAAAAAGAAATTTTGAATACAATTAATTAAGTATAAACACAGGAATTTGCATTGGGTAACAAGAATCTATGCTTGCATCTTTCTTATCTTTATGAAGACAGGAAACAAAAGATGACGTAAAAACATCTTACAAGTTTTTTGAAACATACCATTATGTCTCCATTAGAAAGAGAGCAACACTTAACCGCATCTCTTGCCAATCCACCAGAGACACTAGCATCAAAACTTCCTCGATCAATCACCGCATTTAGGGAGCCCCTGCTATTTGAAGTTTTTCTAGTTCCTGCACTATCTGCAGTGAACATCTCAGCAACCATCTCAGAAGATTCTAGAGATTGTTCTGAAGAACTTCTTTTAGACCAAAGTGGCTCATCTGACTCTGAAATCCGAACAAAGAAGTGGGAATTCTCAAATCTTTGCAACAATTTTTGAGTTTGTCTTTTGTGATCTTCCATTCTAAGAAGAGATTCACCAGCAGAAATATCCTTTTGTGGACCAATCTTCTCTTTTAAAATGTTTTCACCATTCTGATCTGCGTCATGACTATCTGGACTCACTTCCACACTTTCAGAAACAGTATCAGTTTCATATCCAATGTTTCCGTTTTGTTTCTTTGTGTTTTTTCCAATGCCATTTTTACTCATTACCTCAGCAACTTTGAATGGTGTGATAATTTCTGTATCCTGCTTATATGCAGACAAGCATGCCAAGACATGGACTTGTTCACCTAGAATAAGAAAAGCATTCAGATCTCACATGAAAAAAAAAAGGATCCCCAAACATGAAATCTTGTTACATGTCAAAACCTAAGAAAGCAAGAGATTCAAGAAGCAAAACCTACCAGGAAAAACAAAGAAGCGGTCCAGAGAACGAAATGAAAGTATATCTGACGCTTCACTCCAATTATCAGGAAGTTTCTCTAAATAAAAAATAATTAAAAAAATACGCATCAAGCATTAATAATAATTCATGCATAAAAAATTCCTAAGGACCTTGGTGAAACTATTTCTAAAGTACAATAGAAAAAATAAGTAAAACACATAGAAGCTTATTATAGGACTTTATAAAGAGAATGCACTACTTTGCTATGTGAAAGCCAACAAAAAGTCATTCAGACTTTTTGTTCTTTTTTGATAAGTACATTTAGATAAGATTTTTTATACAAGTACATTTCAATATGTTTATCAAACAATAGAAACCAACCATAAAAATTACAAGAATGTAAAGAACTAAGATGATCAATTGTGATAAAACTACGGATCAGAAAAGGCCTTAGGGTTCAAGAGATTTGCTCAAACAAGATAAACTACATTCATTTACTCCATTCATAAATTTCAATCTCTTGAAATCCATATATTTCAAAAGTCCATCATGGGTTTTGACTGAATGTGACTTGTAAGGAATAATAAGACAAGCAATCCCTAGCTTCATTTCACGTACACATGGTATTCCTAATCAGATTAAACAGCAATGGTGACTCTGGCCCATGTTTGAATCTCAATTTTAATTATAAATTATTTTAGTATATAAATTTACCAGTTGAACCACAAAAATAAATCTTCTAATACAAGTAGACTAGATAGTAAACTCCTTAGTTTACAATACAACTCCCTATTCACGCTTAGTAATGGTAGGTTTCAATGTTTGCTTGGTATTTGGTGGGAATTTGATTCAATTGAAAGAGGATTAAGCGGCAGTAAGGGTATGGGTTGATGTCCACAATCAATATACTTAAAGATTAACCATTTGACTTTGTTTTCGGACGAAGAATCATAGTACTTAAAAATATAAAGGTTACCCAAACAAAATAGGAGAGAAATCACTATATTTTCTTTTTTTCTGCATTTCTCTCCAGCTAACCAAGCAAAAGGGGTAGAAAACACAATCTTTTCTGTACTTTCCTTTCTCTCTTAGCATAACAAATCATTTCTTTTCTTCTCTCTCCTGAATTGCCAAACAAGCTGTAAAATCTAGACTTTACAAAATGGTATTAGATTAAAAAGCAAATGTGTAAAGCTGCATAAAATATAACTTGATAAAACCAGGAAAAAAGCGTAATTTAGAAAAATGGTGAGGAAATACTATATGGAATAGTTATCCATCCTTCATCTTCAGCAACATCAATGTGATTCTCTACAATGGAGGAATCACCCTTGGAACTCGAGCCCATTACACTTCCATTTTCAGCCCCAATTCCATCAGCACCACCTTCCCCATGATCTTCACCCATCATCGAATTCTCCGAAAATGAATCTTCGGCTATAAGACCTTCCAACGTTGTTACATTCCTTGAAACATAGTTGGCATCTGTCTGATACTCGGAAGAAACAGACGGTTGCTCTGCTGCTGCTGCTGCTGCTGCTGTCTGAGCAGGCCGCAGCAGAAAATTCATCGTCCTACCAAATATATTTCTGCAAATTTAAATCAAATTGCTTCATAATAGTCTCATTTCCGGAAGCAAATTCTACAAATTTAAGTAAATAAAAGCCCTAATCTTCCGAATATAGATGAAGAGAGATCCAACCGATCTGCACCAGGGTTTCACTAAGAACCAATCCTACTTGTTGAATTCCGTTGTGGGTAACTGATTATGTATATATCACAGATATGTACATACATGTGAGTGAGTGAGAGAGAGAGAGGTGTGGAAGTAAGGAGGCATACCTGATCGGAGATCACAGTCGGAGAGTTTACAGACACAGACAGAGAAGAGAGTAGGGGGGAAGTCCAAGGACGTTGAGAGAAACACCGGTCCTCGGTCGGGATCACGCGGCCATGTCTAATACCCACTTCAATTGGTTTGGTTGATTGCCAATTCGCCAATTTCAGATCCTTCTGTTTTTTTTTTGTTTTTTTTTTTTTTAAATTTAATTTAATTTTTTTTTTTTTGTATTTTTTAAAAAATTTACATAAATATGGAAAGATTAATAAATAATTGAAACAACAGTATTGTTACGAATCCAAATACAGGTTGCGTTTAAGGATGTAATTTTGGCCCATGGCCCACGGGCAGCCTAAAGCTCGCCCGTGGCCTCAGGTGGCCCCGGTCCGTTTAGGCTCGAACCTAAGCCCAGTCCGAGGCCTTAGGCCTGGGCTATCGTTTTGAAGTTCGGCCCGTTTAACCCCGTCCATCGGCCCACTCAAGGCCCGGTCTGCCTGGCCCACCCAAGACCCAGTGTTATTTTTAATGAAAAATAATAAAATTTAATGGAAAATATAAAATAAAAATTTAAAAATTGTTTAGACCTGCCCAAGCCCGCTCAAAGCCTGAGCTCAGGCCCAAACCTAGGGGCCTAGCCCAAGGCCCGACCCCACTGACCTGTCCAAAGCTCGAATACCCTTGGGCCTGGGCCTAGTTTTTCTGGCCCGTGGGCCAGGGCCGGGCCGGGCCAAAATTACACCCCTAGGCGCATTTGATTTGTATTTTGAGATAAATTTTAAAAAAAAATTTGGAGAAAGAGTTTAGAAATTTTTTTAATTTGTTTGATTGTATATTTTGAAAATAGTTTTAAAATTTAGAAGTTTGGAATGATAATATTTTGTTGTAGTTGAATAGATATATGTGAGAGAAAAAGTAATTAATTGATATGTAATAAAGAGAGTAATTTTCAAAAAATTTTGAAAAAATTTATAACCAAACATGTTTTTGGAGATTTTCTTTCAAAAATATTTTTCAAAACACAAACCACACACAAAAATTTAGAAATTATTCAAAATTTTACATCGACTTAGATTTATTTTATATATGTACTTCCCACATTTCATCAATTTAATTTCCACCATCCAAATCCATTTATAGGTGTAGACCCGACCTTCTTCGCGCGCCTTCCTTTCGGAGAAGGCGCGAATTGGTCTTACTACAGTTTGGACTCCTGTCACGGTTCTGAATCTAATCTCACAAAGTACAATATGAGACTGATAATCGCTAAAGAGTCTAAATCTGGCAATTGGTTTTGGAAAATCAATTTTGAATGAAAATCGTCAAACATGGACTGCTTTGCCAGATTACAGAGTCGCTACCTAAATATTTTATTTTGGGAAATTTAGGAAACCCTGACTCATGTCAAAGGCCACGTGTCCGGCATTACCAAAGTTGTCTCGGCTTGGGAACTTAGGTACTGTAGACGTCCCCGAACGTCCCGGGAGGGAATCCCGTTTTGTTCATTTGGGCTCACTATAGTTCGGACTCAAATTGTCATGGTTCTTAATCTGATCTCACAATGTGCGATGTGAGATTAATAAATCACCAAAGAGTCCAAATCCGACAAATCGTTTTGAAAAATAGATTTTTAGAAAGAAGTGCCAAACATGGACTGTTTTGCCAGATACAGAGTCGTCACCTAAATGTTTTATTTTGGAGAAATTTAGGAAACCCTGGCTCGTTGCCTAAGGCCACATGTCCGTCATCTCCAAAGTTGCCTCGGCTCGGGAACTTGGGTACGATTGGGGAAGGTCAGCTATGAGCACCCCCGCTCGCCCGATCAAAGATCGGTCACTACTAAACATGATATCTCGTTTTTGAAAACACATGCGTTCTTATTCCGATTAATTAGCTAGAATTACTATGTGATGCGCGCAGCAAAACAAGTATAGACTAGATCGCCTAATTTGGAACAAAGTATCGTATATCCGTTTGTTTGGAAAATGATTTGAAGTTTGCTACTCGTAAGTAGGTTAAAACACGAATTTCAAGAATTATCCCAATTCAAGCAATCCAACCTTCACTCACAGGCATTCAGGCAGTTATATCACCTAAGCAATTAGCCTTATGAAAAGCATGCTGTCATGTTAACATTCACACTCATGCGAGATGCTAAAGAATAAACACTTACAGTGTACTCCGAGCCAAAACAAGAAACTAGTTAGTAATCATGCATGGTCCTAGTTCATGTTAAGATGGCTAATGCAACGCATGCAAAATGCAACTAAGATAGGCTCGGCTATCCTAAGAATGGCATATGAGGTGTGACAATCCAATGCATGTATTCAACTTGGAATTGAAATACAATGTAGTTAGCATGATGCGCCGAGTCCAGTACATGCAATACAGATGAATGATGCAAACATGCTATCATAAGTATGCTAATTGAAACGTGCCCTAAAACTAACATTGAAAGCAGGTAAGTAAAAGGGAGAAAGAAGTAGGGGTTAGAAGACATGCACACACTCACGCACACTTATTACAACATTGCCCTCTCTCGGAGGGTCCGAATAAATAATACAAACCAAATAAATAACTAACTACTCTAGCTAATTAAATATTACAAAATTCTAATTAATTAACAAATTAATTACAAAAAGAGGTGGCCGCAGCCTTGCCTTGGAATGATGGGACGATGCATGCTCGATTTGCCTCGCTCGGAAACCTGTTGCCATGCCACATGTTGCCTTTGTTTACACCGTTCTGCACCTCTGAGGACTGTACAAGTCCCAAGGATGCTTCTAAACCACCTTCTGAGCACTGTGGAAGGTCACCGGCCAAAAGGAAAGACCACCGGCCATTGGAAAATGGTCATCGGCCATAAGTGGAGCTCTCGGCCAACAATACATGGCCGCCCGGCACTGAAGATGGCCGACCGGCCATCTCTTCCTGCAGAATCCTGTTTTGTTGCAGCAGAGGGCAAACAAAGCATGGCAATGCATTTTCAAAGCCATGTATGCACAACCACCCTTCCTATCATGTTTAAAACTCAAGGGAGTGTAGTCCTCGACCCTCGGACGATCAATCACGCATTTCAATGCATGATGGCCAAAGAAGCCAAGTGTGTAACTCGATATGGAATGAAATGCACAAAACACATAAAGGGCCTCAACCTCTATCATGATTGATCAAGAGGCAAGGGACGCACACACAGTGCAATGCAACCTAGGCAAGCAAGCAAGCATGCAAATAACTCAAGTATGCAACAAATCTAATGCAACATGAGCATGTTAACATGCAATATGCAATAGGCATACAACCTAAACATGTGGACATGTATAGCATGCAACAACATGCAAAATGAAACAAGCATGCAACAACATGGTGAGATGGACTTACACTAACATGGGTAGCTCTCAAGCATGCCAAAATTAATGGCCAAAATGTGTTGGGATGGTGGCTCGGAATGCACAAAGATGAAACTCATGCAATGGTTCATAAATGAGGCATACAAGCACAACTCTCAAACGCATTTAAAGAGTGATAAATGCATGTGCATGACCATGAAACATGGACTAAAATTACACTACAAATGATGCCAAATCATTGAAATAGGCCAAGTAATGCACACTAAATGACTCAATACACAAAGCTTACAAGCATTGAACCAAAGCTATGCAAAACAAGTCATGGGTGACCAAGACATGGGTGACCAAGACAACCAAATCAGACCTCAAGCATACCAAAACATGGATAAAATCTTCTTGAAGTCAAGCCAAAAGCATGTTAAAAAAGACATGTCACAACATGACGCATGTTAGGCTATTTCATGGGATTGTATGGCAAGTGTATGGAGCATGCAAGGGTTAACCAAACCCTTGTAGACCTTCTTCAAGAACAATGGTCCAGCAGGTTTTTCGAGTTCAAAGCAACCCAAGAACACCAAAATCAACCTCCAAGGATCTCAGTTCCAAGAGGATGGTGTAATGCTAGGTGTTTGTGTGCAAAAATATGAACAAAACAACCTTATACACACACAAATATGTAAAAAGAGGGAGATATGGAGATATATAGATACAACTATTTCTAAACCTAATTCTCTGACCTCTGGAACCCTTGAGGAGGGAGGAGAAGCTCCATCTTTATAGAATTTCCATCTTGCAAAGCTTCCAAAACAAGCTAAGCAAGAGACAAATCCCTCCATACACGTGTATGGAGAGGGATTAAAGTGGATACCAGCTGTGACAGCTGGCATAAAATATCTGCCAAAAGCAGATGGAAAGGGGTCAGCTGGAAAATATGGCTGATTGACCAACAAAAATGGCCGGCCGACCAAAAACAATGCCGACCGACCAAAATATTTGGCCGGTAGCAAGAAAACAAAGCCGGTGGCCTCAAGCCAAGGCCGGTGAGGTGTGGGGATGGTCAACATGCCATTCCCTGCCTTCAGAAGCAAAAACACAAGTGTTTGGTATATAACCAAGCACAAAGCAAATAAGTCGAGAGGTCTTGAGGCAAGGCGCGCAACTAAAACCTCCGAGAACTCAAGACGAACACAAACATGGATGATCATCGAGTGTTCAAACGATGACGTCCAAGTCTTGAGGACGGTCAAAAATGGGGTGTCTATAGTTGTCCCTCTTTGACAGAACTCGAAAGTCATAACAATGACGGAAGTGAATGTCAAAGCGCAGAAACGAGCCATTTTTGACAAGGCCAAAGACTTAGACAAGCATGCAAGATAGCAAGATATGCGCCCAGGGGCAGAATGCAAGAACAATGCATGGTGCCGAACATAACTTATGATCATGTAAGGAGAGTCGTAACGAAGCAAATACATATAATAAATGCAACAGTTTTAAGCAAATCAAAAATCAAACTACATTACAATGCAGAAAGGATGTAAGAGAATTATGTAATTCTCACTACGTTTGACGCAGAGAATACAATACCTATGCAGTTCGTCTGGTCGTGCCAGCTTCAAATGAACCGTACATACAATATCATTCCTGTCCGATTCGTCTGGTCGTGCCAGCCTCAAATGAACCATACATACAATATTGTGCCTGAAAAAGAAAGAGAACTTAACAGGTACAATATTGTTAGATACATGTATAGCAACGCAAGTGAAAAGTGCGTGACAACGCGAGTGAGAGGGTGCATGACAATGCGGGTGGAAGGGGTGCATAACAACGCAACCCGGGTGTGTGCATAACAATGCGATTTGAAACAAGCATAACAATGCTACGAAGGCACAAACACATATAAGTAAAGTACACGCGACAACGTGTACAATGTATGAAGGTGAGGAAAAGTATACACATGTAAGTAAAGCATATGCGACAACATGTACAATGTGTGAGGCAATTGTGAAGATAAATATGAACACATGTAAGTAAAGCATGCGCGACAACGCATGCAATGTATAAAGTAAGGAATAAAATGTACACATGTAAGTAAAGCACATGCGACAACATGTACAATGTGTGAAAATAAAGGAACTTGAACACATATAAGTAAAGCACACGCAACAACGTGAGCAATGTGTATGGCAGGAATGAACACATGTAAGTAAAGCATGCGCGCTAACGCAAGCAATGCGTAACCTCCTGAAAATATGCATGAACACATATAAGTAAAGCACACGCGGAAACGCATGCAATGTGTAAAGCAAGCAAGGTGTAAACACATGTAAGTAAAGTACACGCGAAAACACATACAATGTGTAACCAGCTTGGGGGGGATACATAAGCACATATAAGTAAAGCACACGCGGAAACGCATGCAATGTGTAAAGCAAGCAAGGTATGAACACATATAAGTAAAGTACATGCGAAAACGCATACAACCTGAGGGGATGCATAAACACATATAAGTAAAGCACACGCAGAAACGCATGCAATATGTAAAGCAAGCAAGGTATGAACACATATAAGTAAAGTACACGCGAAAACGCATACAATGTGTAACCACTCGGAGGGATGCATAAACACATATAAGTAAAGCACACGCGGAAACGCATGCAATGTGTAAAGCAAGTAAGGTATGAACACATATAAGTAAAATACACGCGAAAACGCATACAATGTGTAACCACCTGGGGGGGATACATAAACACATATAAGTAAAGCACACGCGGAAACGCATGCAATGTGTAAAGCAAGCAAGTTATGAACACATATAAGTAAAGTACACGCGAAAACGCATACAATGTGTAACCACCTGGGGGGATGCATAAACACATATAAGTAAAGTACACACGGAAACGCATGCAATGTGTAAAGCAAGCAAGGTATGAACACATATAAGTAAAGTACACGCGAAAACGCATGCAATGTGTAACCACCTGGGGGGATGCATAAACACATATAAGTAAAGCACACACGGAAACGCATGCAATGTGTAAAACAAGCAAGGTATGAACACATATAAGTAAAATACACGCGATAATGCATACAATGTGTAACCACCTGGGGGGGATGCATAAACACATATAAGTAAAACACACGTGGAAACGCATGCAATGTATAAAGCAAGCTAAATATACACATGTAAGTAAAGCATGCGCGGAAATGCATGCAATGTGTATAGTAGGAACAATGCAAATGAAACGTGTATGACAATGCGAGGTAGGAAAACACATGACAATACATATACTGAAATGCATGACAATGCAAAGTAGGGAAATGTATGACAATGCATGTACCGAAATGCATGACAATGCATGATACGAAAATGCGTGACAAGGCATGATAAGGGAATGCATGACAATGCATGTACTGAAATGCATAACAATGCAAAGTAAGGAGATTCATGACAATGCATGATAAGGAAATGCATGACAATGCAAATGCGGTGTGCATAACAATGCACGATGAGAGAAATGCATGACCTGAAATGTATGACAATGCAAAGTAAGGAAATGCATGACAATGCAAAATGAGACACGCATGACAATGCATGAACTGAAATGCGTGACAATGCATGTAATTGAAATGTACGACAATGCGTGTAATGCATAACAATGCGTGTAATTTGAGATGCATGACAATGCGAAATGAGACACGCATGACAATGCATGGATTGAAATGCATGACAATGCATGTAATTGAAATGCATGACAATGCGTGTAATTGAATCGTATGACAATGCATGTAATGCATAACAATGCGTGATAAGGGAATGCATGATAATGCATGTGCTGAAATGCATAACAATGCAAAGTAAGGAGATGCATGACAATGCATGATAAGGAAATGCATGACAATGTAAATGCGGTGTGCATAACAATGCACGATGAGAGAAATGCATGACAATGCATGTACTAAAATGCATGACAATGCAAAGTAAGGAAATGCATGACAATGCAAAATGAGACACGCATGACAATGCATGAACTGAAATGCGCGACAATGCATCTAATTGAAATGTACGACAATGAGTGTAATGCATAACAATGTGTGTAATTTGAGATGCATGACAATGCGAAATGAGACACGCATGACAATGCATGGATTGAAATGCATGACAATGCATGACTTATTGAAATGCATGACAATGCATGTAATTGAAGTGCATGACAATGCATGTAATGCATAACAATGCGTGATAAGGGAATGCATGATAATGCATGTACTGAAATGCATAACAATGCAAAGTAAGGAGATGCATGACAATGCATGATAAGGAAATGCATGACAATGCAAATGCGGTGTGCATAACAATGCACGATGAGAGAAATGCATGACAATGCATGTACTAAAATGCATGACAATGCAAAGTAAGGAAATGCATGACAATGCAAAATGAGACACGCATGACAATGCATGAACTGAAATGCGCGACAATGCATGTTATTGGGATGCACGACAATGCAAATGAATTCAAAATGCGTGACAATGCACGTCTCTTGAAATGCATGGCAATGCAAATGACCTTAAATGCGTGACAACGCACGTTTGTTTTTTTTTTTTTTGAAATGCATGACATTGCAAACGAACTCAAATGTGTGACAATGCACGTCTTTTTTTTTGAAATACGTGACAATGCAAATGAACAGTGCATAACAATGCAAATTGTGTGTGTTACAACGCGCGTAGACGTGCATAACAATGCAACCAATGCATGTTTATCAGAAACGAGGCAACACATGTAATGCAACGCATTTAAAGTGGTTATTGAACCTTACAAGATACCCAAGGATACGAAAAGGATACACCTTATGCGTATTGAGCATCGCATACAGGAAACACGGCTCGAGGTCAACACGAAGGCCGATCAAGGTTCAAAAGTGCATTTCCTTGTACTGCCTTGATAAATGGAGGTTCCAAACCACATGAATGACCCAACCAAGGGTGTGGGAGACTCACCGACCATTAGGAGAGTCCACCGGCCATCCACCAGCCACAAAGTAAGGCCATCAGCCAACTTTTTGGCCAATCGGCTAACAATTTGGCTGACCAGCCAAAAATGCCTGCGTCGGGGCAGTTTTGTCAATTGGCCGCGGGTATTTAAATATGAGGTTCTAAACCTCATATTTTCACTTTGCCCTAGCTCGAAAACTTCCCCCCTCTCTCTAGGTGATTTTCCTCCTCTCGATCCCCGTCTTTCCTTGGTTTTCGGGCCCATTTCGTTGTTTGATTCACGAAATCCTTCCGATTTCGCACATTTTGAACCAAACAAATCTTAGTTTCAGTGTAGTTTTCTTTATTTCCATCACCTAGGATTTGCTTCTCCCAAGTTTTCCTCGGTCTTCGTGCCCTTTTCCGCACTTCGACATTTTCTCCCATTTTTCACCCTCCCGGGATTGACTTTTGGGTTGACTTTCCACATTCTTGCCCGGTTTTCACACTTTCGGCCATTTTCACACGATTCTTGAGATGGCAGATGACATTCCAGGCGGTGGGGCTTCCCTAGAGTTGGACGTGGACCCTGAGGCTGAGCTCTTGCCTCTTTATATCCAGCTATTCGATCCGGCGGCCTACAGGCCGGCGATACATGTGCTTCCTCCTGACAGCCTCCGTCACTTCAGGAGCTATGAGCGACGCGTGCCACTGGAGCTTCTGTTGCACGAGCCAGAGTCACACCTGTCCTATGGCGCTTCTCAGGTACACTCTTCCCTATTTCATTTTCTGCAAAGTAGAATACATAACTTTAATAGTTGATTCTGTTCTTTAACTGTTTGGCCCGGATACACCGATACATTGCATGTTGTAGTTCACTGCGAGCACACCCGCACCTGATATCTGTTTGAATCTGAACATGTGTACACACGCTGTATTTTCCACTGAACCACTCAAACAGACTGATACATCACATGCCGTAGTTCACTGAGAGCACACCCGCACCTGATATCTGTTTGAATCTGAACACGTGTACACACGCTATATTTTCCACTGAATCGCTCAGACACACTGATACATCACATGCTGTAGTTCACTGCGAGCACACCCGTACCCGATATCTGTTTGAATCTGAACATGTGTACACACGCTGTATTTTCCACTGAACCGCTCAGACACACTGATACATCACATGCTGTAGTTCCCTGTGAGCACACCTGCACCCGATATCTGTTTGAATCTGAACACATGTACACACGCTGTATTTTCATCAATTCTGAGTGCATTCAACATTGTATTTGTAACACTGCTTCGTAAATGTTTGTTTTGACCACAGGGGGATTCCCATGCCTTCCGGGGATATGGGAATGTTGACGCCAGAGGTTGGTACATGGAGCTACCTGACGCGGTTCGTCGCATCGTTAATCGAGCTGGCTTTGGGACTTTTTGCATGGGACTCTCGCGCCTTACTGCAAGTAGGCCCCTCCTTGCTGCTCTGGTGGAGAGGTGGTGAGACACCACCAACTCCCTCCACCTTTCTGCCACGGGGGAGATGACGATGACTCCCTTCGACTTCTCCATGCTCACAGGCATCGGAGTGGGGGGTGATCTGATCCCCTTCGATACAGATATGGATGAGTGGGACGCCGCTCAGATGTACCTGCTCGGCGCTCAGCCACCTCTCGCTCGGGCAGGGTTTGTGAGATATTCATGGTTCGAGGACCATTTTCGGATCTAGGCACCTACTACCCAGGAGGAGGAGGAGCAGTATGCTCGTGGCTTTATCATGTTTCTGCTAGGGACCACGTTTTTCGCCGACCGAGCGAACACCGTCACCCTCTATTTGCTGAGCGCGCTTGTGGATGTGACACAGATCCGTCGCTATGACTGGGGTGGCGCTGGCTTGGCCACTCTCTACGGGTACATGAGCTCATCTTCCCGCCTCAGTGGGCAGTTACTCGGAGGCTACTGGCGAGCTTGGGAGGTACATGTTCCATTTTTTGTCTTTTCAGTTCTGTTTTACATTATCTTCGCTCTATACACACTGCGCACACGCAATCTGTTCTACATTGACTATACATTGCATACACTGCACAACACACCGCACACATTGCACAATACACCGCACACTGTTTTCTGATTTTCGCTTTTATTTGTACACTACTTTATCTGATAAGCCTACTGGTGTTCGCTCTATTTCGTTTTGTAGTTGTGGGTGTATGCTTACTTTCCGAGGCTTGCCCCAGTGCCGGATGAGGAGATTCCCCTTGGTGTCCCGTTCTCTCATCGCTTCGACGTGAGATGTGAGCGGAGGCTGCGGGAGTTCTTCATATTCTTTCGCCGCTACTTCGATACCATCACCGCAGCCGAGGTATGTCAAACATTACAGGTCATTTAAGCTTCGCTTTACATTGCTCTTTCAATATTAGTAGGTAACAAACTGTATTGTATTTGCAGATTACCTGGCAGCCTTGGGCCCCATTGCCTGACGCAGTTCGGGACCGGTATGCTGGTGCCCGAGAGACGGCCCGATTCAGAGTTTTGCTAGAGGGCCCGGTTTGGCGTACCTTGTACTTTGGAGAGCGCTTCTTGCGACAGACCTTGGGCATGCCGGAGCAACCGGTTCCAGCACCTCCTCCTACCCATGCAAGGGACACTAAGAGATATACCTTAGCGGAGATGATGAGTTACACCATCGGTTGGAGCTATGAGTGCTATGTAGACGAGGGCAACTAAGCGGAGTTCGTCCAGACCTATATCATGAGGCCTCTGGCTAGTACCAGCCGAGTTGAGAGAGAGAGAGACTAGTGGCGCCAGCTGCGAGAGCGGAAGCATCGCGGGCACCTCAGGCCTGAGGTAGGAGTGGGCCCCGGAGAGGGTAGGGAGCTGGGTGGCCTGAGCTGCCTACTATGATGACTTGTCGAGGGCAGGATGGGGAGACTTACCAGATTCCCATCGCTCCCCCTCCGCCTGATCACGAGCTAGTCGGATTCTACGGCTTGCCTCCGGTATGCACTACTGTATTTTGCATCTTGTACAGTCATTTCAATTCATTTCTCTTGATTTTCCACGGAATACTGATGTTTCTAACACTCTTGCAGACTTCTGCCGAGTACACTCGCCAGTCTTTAGAGTTGATTACCTCTGTGATGGGGATGCTACAGCGGAGCCTCGACCTGTTGGCTATTTACGGTATCCCGATAAGCTCCTTCAACCACAATCTCAAACTGTGCATAATCTGTTTCACACATAATATGATGCATCGCACTGCCAACATGGCACTTGATACACGGCCCTCACGGCATTTGATACATTGTAACCCACGGACTGCTCATAGCATTACTTACGACATTCATACACTGCACTCAGTCACTGTACTCTATACTGACACACTTCTCATAGCATTCATACTCGACATTCTGCGCTGATATACTGCTCATAGCATTCATACACGGCATTCTGCACTGATATACTGCCCATAGCATTCATACACGGCATTCTGCACTGATATACTGCTCATAGCATTCATACACGGCATTCTGCATTGATATACTGCTCATAGCATTCATACACGACATTCTCTACTGATATACTGCTCATAGCATTCATACATGGCATTCTGAACTGATATACTGCCCATAGCATTCATACACGACATTTTGCACTGATATACTGCTCATAGCATTCATACACGGCATTCTGCACTGATATACTGCTCATAGCATAACTGATGTATCTACTATTTGTCATTTTCAGCCCCCATTCCAGATACCGACTGTAGGAGGTGCTCCGGCAGGACCATCCGTGTCTGCCCGAGGAGGAGGGAGAGTAGGACGAGGGACCACAGTACCCCCCCACACCAAAGCGGGGCGCACTCATGTTGGGAGCAGCTCGCGGGCACCGATTCCAGATGATGATGAGTCCGAGATAGAGGCAGAGACAGAATCATCTGAGGACACGATTGGAGATGACTCGGCTCGGGCTCGGGCTCGGGCTCAGATGGTGGGGACGGCGACGACGCTCTTGGACCTTCGTCCAGGAAGAGGACGAGGACAGACTCTCATGCGTGAGACCAGTTGACATTGATCTAGACTTTTGCTGCTTTTCTTTCTTTTGCTTTATTTTCCTTTTAGCTAGTAGTTTGAGCATTTTGTACTGCTTGAGGCAGGTTTTACTTTCCCAAAGCTATGTATTTGAAACGATGATGGAATGAAACAAGCTTTTTGCTGAAAAAGTGTTGCATTTGTACATCACATCGCATCGCATCGCATCGCACCATATCACATGACAATGTAATCGGATAGAAATTGAACATGCATGTACTACCAGGTCAGGTAGACCAACGTAAACAAAATTAACTCAATAAGCAAAAATGAGACCTTAACAAGTTTACAACTCGATAAGCAGAGAGCAACAACTCGATAAGCAAAATTGCGACAACTTGGTAATCAAATGAGTAACAACTCAATAAGCAAATAAGTAACAACTTGACAAGCAAATGAGCGACAACTCGATAAGCAAAATGAGTAACAACTCGATAAGCAAATGAGCGACAACTCGATAAGCAAAATGAGTAACAACTCAATAAGCAAAATGAGTAACAACTCGATAAGCAAATGAGCAACAACTCGATAAGCAAATTGAAGTAATACAGGTGTGACTTTGCAAAATCAACACCGGAAGGCACTAGAAATGGAACTAATCACGAGTTCTCAATATGTTCAACATATAGAGTGTTCGTTTTGAACACACCACTCGCAACACAGTACTCTGTTCATTTTGGTCATACGGCCCATGTAGGACACTGCTGATTCTGAATACACAGCCCATTCTAAATATTGCTCATTCTGAACTCACAGCCCATAACACAACATTCGGTTTATTCGGCATATAGCTAATTTTGAATAAACAGTTCGATCCGAACAGACGGGATACAAAAATGGGATTGGCAGAAGTTGAAACATACTCAGATGCTCCAAATGTGGAAGAACAAATGTGGAGAATGACACAGCACTCTGAGTACAAAGCGATTCATTTTGAAAATCGAGAAATGAATTCTCAATTGGGTATTGAGCCTACTACTGAACACAACGAAAAAGGACTCAACAACATAAAACAAAAGGTATACAACCTAAAGAAAAACACAGACACTTGAAACGACTCAAGACAAGAATCGAGACAAACAAAAGACACGACATTCGGACATGTTACAAAAGCGAGAGGCCAGTTTCTCCGGGTATTGTTTTCCACCCTTTCTCATTTGTGATTCTCACATCACTCGGCCCTCAGGCTCTTTTTTCTCTGAAAAAGTCTTTTCCTCACTTTTTCTCTCAATGCACATCTCTCTATTCTTCAATCTCTCATTTTTTTATCCCTCCCCTGGGTGGTTTGATGGATAAACAAAAGGTTGTGGGTTCATGCCCAACACTATTAGCTCACGGCTATCTCCTCCGGTGTCATTTAGTCAAGGGCCCAGAAGAGGGAATTGAGTAACTTGATCCATTCGAGTTCGTGCTTCACACTTGGCTTGATACCTCGTTTTTCAGAGGATGTTGAGAGCTTTCGACCCTTTGTTGTTAGCTTCAGTTGTGTGCCTTTCTGGCAGGTAGAGTGCCCTTTCTGGCAAACGCATGGATAACGGGAAAAAGACAGGAAGCCTGATTCAACTGTGCCCCTAGTTCATCATTTTGACCATTTTTTGTTTTTGTTTTCTACTAAAACAATTTTGATCAATACAAAAGTTTGATTAACATGCTCATTCAACTTTCTGACTTAAAATCATGCAAGTTAGGTTGTGAGCACTAAAAATTTTCCTTTTTGGGTCCAAGAAAATGGTCCGGTTTTGGAAAAATGGAATAATTTTTGAGAAAATTAGTCAACCTCAGTAAAACTTCTCAAAAGTTATTTTTGCAAACGGCCACTGCTCTACGAGCACGGAACCTACTCTTAAGATGTACAACCTCGAATCGGAAGCAATGAAAAATTGCCCCTTGTCTGAACGGCATCGCAGCACACTAAATGGCAACGGAAAGTTGCCCCTTGCTTGGATAGCACCACTGCGCATTGTAATCAGCCTTCAGAGTGACGATCACAATCGCACTCTCGGATACAGAGAAAATAAAGATGAGCAAAACCATTACATGGAGACAATCCAATTGGAAGTATTTGTGGCTGGGCTTCAGAATGAAGTTGCCTACGTATCCCAAACATGGGAATCAAGCCTTACGTAGTTCCGGTGAGGGACACTCGGTTATTAACCTCTCCTTTTACGCTCTAACTTTTGCCAAGGCCGCCCTTCTGGGTTTTCGACCTTGCGAGCTTTATTTTTCTTTTCTTTTCAATCCTTGTTGTTCTTTTCCATTCTTTGCATTTTTTTCATTTTTCTTCTTCTTTTTTCTTGCTCTAACTTTTGCCTGGGTCGCTCTTCCGGATTTTCGGCCCAGCGAGCCTCTCAAGGGTAAAAGTGTAGCTTTGTCCATGTTGAATGGTTTTGAGATCTCGAAGCCATCTGAATCCAAGAGAGTGGCTGTTGTTTGCTGATGATGTCGGAGTCCATCCAATGGGGGCTGAATTTCCCCCTAGTGTTGTAGATAGGAACTCAGTTGTTCTCCGGCGATGTTTTCCTCTTTCCTCCCTTCTGGGATTTGGCATTCTTGCCGATCTTCGTTTTGGACTCTTCGAGTGCATTATCTGACGTCTTTTGCCTCTTGTTCGAGAGGTGCTTCTGATCTGTCCATACAAGCCTCACATCGTGATTGACCGTTTGAACATTCTGAACGCAAGTTCAATTGTTTGAAAGTAAAAAGGGGTCGAGTCTCGAGGCTGAGAGCGATCCTAAGCTGCACAATCTTAAGAGCGATTCCACACAGGTCTTCACAGAATCGCGCAAAACATTTTTTTGAAAAATTTTAAGAAAGCGACTAATCGCTCGTGCCGAAGACAGTGTAGAACCAATCTGGATCAAGTCAGGATCCTTCTCAGTACTCATATTAACAAACATGATCTCATTCATTAAGGGCTTAGCATGCCTCTCTTTCTCTCAATTTGATCAAATTTTGCAAAACCCGAGGAATTCCTTCCTCTTCGTTTTCATCACAATGTTTAAAAAGTTTTGAAAAACTTAGGTCAATGCAATGATTTGAAGGCATAGAAGAGCAGGTGAAATGTACTGCCGTTTCATTCAAGATTCTGGCACAACTGGCGCAAAGCAGAAGCAAACATGAGAGTGTGAAAATTACTGCTATTTCATTCAGATCTTCTGGTGTAACTGGCTCCAAGATAGAAACAGACTCAAAAGAAAGGATGAACACAAAACAAAATAGTGATATCCGAAGCAACAACCCCGGAATCACCCAACTTCTATACAACAGGACTGACTCGATACAACAAGACAAACCCTTAATCAAAAAGACTAACTCAAAACAAAGAGACAGACTCAAAACAAAACCACAGAACTAACTCAACACCCGAGTCAGAAACTACAAAAGTTAGCATTCGCAGATGCTCAAAATAGTGCGCGCCACACGCCATATCTGAAGTAAACTGAGCACTGCCCGTAGGTGGGCCAACCCCTGATCACATACTTGCATTATCTTCGAAGTCCAGAAACTCAGTGGCGATAGACTTTGCTGAGCTGGGTGGGAGGATGACCTCATTATTGATCAAGTCTTGCACTTCGTGGCGAAGACGAAAGCAATTGTCGGTGGTGTGACCAGCCTGTTGATGGTACGCACAGCACTGGGTGGCATCATGTGAGAGAGGGAGATTACTCGGGAGAGGCCGAGGCTCAAGAGGTTTGAGATGACCTTTTTTCGTGAGAATTCGAAGAGCCTTGGACAAAGGCATGTAAAGGACATGAAAAACCCTGCGCCCTCGGGGCAAGTACTTCGAAGTCTGTGGACCTTTGCTGGACGCACTAGCAAAAGGATCGACAGGTGCTACCTTGGCTTTTTGATCTTTTCCAGGTGCAGGATTAGGGTTGAGAGGAATGGTTCTGGTACGACGGTCCCTATCTCGATTTTCCCTTTGGCTTGAACTGCTCTCAGTTTGAGTGGGAAAGATGTCATCCACAGTCTTAGCCAAAACCGCGAGTACTTGTTGCTTATTCAAGCCCCCAGCTTTCAGAGCCTCAACAGCTTGCTGGAGTTGTGCATAGGGATCTGCATCTGCCTTCATCTTGTTCTTTCCACTAGCCTCAGCTTGGTGGGAGGTTTGGGTTGTTGCTTCAGTGCAAAGCCCCATTGTCGTTGATACGTCATTGCTGGAGTTCGAGATAGCTTCAGGCTGGCTGAGCTCAATTACAATTCGCCCCAGTAGCGGAGGCTCCTCTGGCATAAAGTTCCCAGCATACAATGCATTTGGCGGCGGGGCTGACATTCCGTAGGCTAGATCAGCCACAGATCTCTAGAGGTCGCCAATCATTCCCATTAACTCGAACGTGGTGGGTTCACGAGCTTGAAACAACTGGGGTTCCCAGATCGGGGGTGCAACAGGCGACCTGGGCGGGTGTGATATTTCAACATCGGTCTCACCCTGTAAGATGATCCCTTGATTTAGTGCGGCTGTCATAACCACAACTTCCTCTGAATTCTGTGATATCATAAATCCGCTGAACTAAACGGAGGTGATGTGACTGGTGACTTGATTGATCAGATATCTGCCTTGCTTCGGCGAAGGAGAACACTGGCTATTCTGAACTCAGATCTCTGAAACTCCCCTCTTCCTCCCCTGAAAGAGAAAATAGGCAGCAGTTCAGCCCAATTTTGCCCAAACAATCGTAAGCACAACTGAACAACTGTATTTGATTACTGATCACTGTTCTTCAAAACTACTGCCCCAAGACTGAATCTGATACCCGCAGATACTACTGATTCTTAAAATACTGACACTGATGCCCTCAGGCCTGATGCCCAGACTTGCAAACGGATATGTGCGTTCCTTGTAGAGGTCAACTCTAAAAGCACATATAACAAGCAAATGAAAGCCAATACACCCTTATGTTGGGATAGGGTTTCCCTGTCCTAGTTTCGTCAAGAACTAGGGTTTCACTACGCACATAGCGATTTCAAACAACCTATAATCGGGTAAGCAACCTGTCCTAGCTTTGGAATGGTCACTATGGATTCCGAATATACACTAGGTCGAATGGTCAACAGGGTGCCCCAGTAAAAACCGGGGTTTGTGTTCCGTAACCGGTCAGCCTTATGGCAAGCTTTTCAAAGTGAGCCTCCGGCAAACCGTTCAAGAATAGCAGATGGCAAACACAGTGTCCTAGGCGCACCAATGCACATGCAATGCAAAGAAACACATGAGTGTACTCAAAACAAGACATCATGAGTTCGAGTCAAGTTCTCTAACTCCCCAGCGGAGTCGCCAGAAACTGTGGACGTCCCCGAACGTCCCGGGAGGGAATCCTGTTTTATTCATTTGGGCTCACTACAGTTCGCACTCAAATTGTCACGGTTCTTAATCTGATCTCACAATGTGCGATGTGAGATTGATAAATCACCAAAGAGTCCAAATCCGACAAATCGTTTTGAAAAATAGATTTTTAGAAAGAAGTGCCAAACATGGACTGCTTTGCTAGATACAGAGTCGCCACCTAAATGTTTTATTTTTGGAAAATTTAGGTAACCCTGACTCGTTGCCTAAGGTCACATGTCCGTCATCACCAAAGTTGCCTCGGCTCAGGAACTAGGGTACGATTGGGGAAGGTCAGCTATGAGCACCTCCGCTCACCCGATCAAAGATTGACCACTACTAAACATGATATCTCGTTTTTTAAAACACATGCGTTCTTATTCCGATTAATTAGCTAGAATTACTATGTGATGTGCGCAACAAAACAAGTATAGACTAGATCGCCTAATTTGGAACAAAGTATCGCATATCCGTTTGTTTGGAAAATGATTTGAAGTTTGCTACTCGTAAGTAGGCTAAAACACGGATTTCAATGAATTATCCCAATTCAAGCAATCCAACCTTCACCCACAGGCATTCAGGCAGTTATATCACCTAAGCAATTAGCCTCATGGAAAGCATGCAATCATGTTAACATTCACACTCATGTGAGATGCTAAAGCATAAACACTTACAGTGTACTCCGAGCCAAAACAAGAAACTAGTTAGTAATCATGCATGATCCTAATTCATGTTAAGATGGCTAATGCAATGCATGCAAAATGCAACTAAGATAGGCTCGGCTATCCTAAGAATGGCATATGAGGTGCGACAATCCAATACATGTATTCAACTTGGAATTGAAATACAATGCAGTTAGCATGATGCGCCGAGCTCGGTGCATGCAATACAGATGAATGATGCAAACATGCTATCATAAGTATGCTAATTGAAACGTGCCCTAAGACTAACCATTGAAAGCAGGTAAGTAAAAGGGAGAAAGAAGTAAGGGTTAGAAGACATGCACACACTCACACACACTTATTACAACATTGCCCTCTCTCGGAGGGTCCGAATAAATAATACAAACCAAATAAATAATTAACTACTCTAGCTAATTAAATATTACAAAATTCTAATTAATTAACAAATTAATTACAAAAGGAGGTGGCCGCAGCCCTGCCTTGGAATGATGGGACGATGCATGCTCGATTCGCCTCGCTTGGAAACCCGTTGCCATGCCACATGTTGCCTCTGTTTACACCGTTATGCACCTCTGAGGACTGTACAAGTCCCAAGGATGCTTCTGAACCACCTTTTGAGCACTGTGGAAGGTCACCAGCCAAAAGAAAAGGCCACCGGCCATTGAAAAATGGTCATCGGCCATAAGTGGAGCTCTCGGCCAACAATACATGGCCGTCCGGCACTAAAGATGGCCGACCAGCCATCTCTTCCTGCAGAATCCTGTTTTGCTGCAGCAAAGGGCAAACAAAGCATGGCAATGCATTTTCAAAGCAATGTATGCACAACCACTCTTTCTATCATGTTTAAGACTCAAGGGAGTGTAGTCCTCAACCCTCGAACCATCAATCACGCATTTCAATGCATGATGGCCAAAGAAGCCAAGTGTGCAACTCGATATGGAATGAAATGCACAAAACACATAAAGGGCCTCAACCTCTATCATGATTGATCAAGAGGCAAGGGATGCACACACAGTGCAATGCAACCTAGGCAAGCAAGCAAGCATGCAAATAACTCAAGTATGCAACAAATCTAATGCAACATGAGCATGTTAACATGCAATATGCAATAGGCATACAACCTAAACATGTGGACATGTATAGCATGCAACAACATGCAAAATGAAATAAGCATGCAACAATATGGTGAGATGGACTTACACTAACATAGGTAGCTCTCAAGCATGCCAAAATCAGTGGCTAAAATGTGTTGAGATGGTGGCTCGGAATGCACAAAGATGAAGCTCATGCAATGGTCCATAAATGAGGCATACAAGCACAACTCTCAAATGCATTTAAAGAGTGATAAATGCATGTACATGACCATGAAACATGGACTGAAATTACACTACAAATGATGCCAAATCATTGAAATAGGCCAAGTAATGCACACTAAATGACTCAATACACAAAGCTTACAAGCAAGATTGAACCAAAGCTATGCAAAACAAGTCATGGGTGACCAAGACAACCAAAACCAGACCTCAAGCATACCAAAACATGGATAAAATCTTCTTGAAGTCAAGCCAAAAGCATGCTAAAAAAGACATGTCACAACATGACGCATGTTAGGCTATTTCATGGGATTGCATGGCAAGTGTATGGAGCATGCAACGGCTAACCAAACCAAACCTAAACAAAGGTATGACATGATAAAATAAGCCCAAGAACATGCTGAAATGGACACAACATAGGCTAAAATGAGATGCTACTTCAAGGAGCATACAAAGCTAGTGTGTGTGATTTACACTACAAGTGTATGAGGCATGCAAGGGCCAACCAAACCAAGCAAAAACAGATCTAAGGCATGTTAAAACAACACCAAAAATCTACTGAGATAGCCCAAAAACAAGTTAGAAACACATGTTCAAACATGAGGCATACAAGACTAGTTTGCAAAATTTACACTACAAGTGTATAAACCATGCATGGAATGACCAAGATAGGCAAAAACAGTGGCATATGACAGAAAAATAACCACAAATACTAACTAAGACATGGCCAACATGAACTTAACAAAGGTGCTCACATATGAGGCAAATATGACAAGTATTGAAGACAACAGGGAGAGGGGATGGCCCTCTCCTTCTTAGGACCTCAAAACACAATACAAGGTGGTCCCGGAGCTCACAAAAAAATGGCACAAAAATAAGGTCAAACAAGGCCTAAGAGGGGGTAAACAACCCCAAACACCAAAGTGATCTTAAATAACTATTTTAAGTACTTAAAAATAGAACTTTTATCAGTTATAACTTAAGCTTAAAAACAGATGCAAGATAGGCCAAAAGCTTGTACAAAAATGGGAAAACTAAAGCAAGAACACTCACCCTTGTAGACCTTCTTCAAGAACAATGGTCCAGTAGGTTTTTCGAGTTCAAAGCAACCCAAGAACACCAAAATCAACCTCCACGGATCTCAGTTCCAAGAGGATGGTGTAATGCTAGGTGTTTGTGTGCAAAAATATGAACAAAACAACCTTATACACACATAAATATGTAAAAAGAGGGAGATATGGAGATAGATAGATACAACTATTTCTAAACCTAATTCTCTGACCTTTGGAACCCTTGAGGAGGGAGGAGAAGCTCCATCTTTATAGAATTCTCATCTTGCAAAGCTTCCAAAACAAGCTAAGCAAGAGACAAATCCCTCCATACACGTGTATGGAGAGGGAGTAAAGTGGATGCCAGCTGTGACAGCTGGCATAAAATATCTGCCAAAAGCAGATGGAAAGGGGTCGGCTGGAAAATATGGCCGATTGACCAACAAAAATGGCCGGCCGACCAAAAACAATGCCGATCGACCAAAATATTTGGCCGGTAGCAAGAAAACAGAGCCGGTGGCCTTAAGCCAAGGCCGATGAAGTGTGGGGATGGTCAACAAGCCATTCCTTGCCCTCAGAAGCAAAAACACAAGTGTTTGGTATATAACCAAGCACAAAGCCAATAAGTCGAGAGGTCTTGAGGCAAGGCGCGCAACCGAAACCTCCGAGAACTCAAGACGAACACGAACATGGATGATCATCGAATGTTCAAACGATGACGTCCAAGTCTTGAGGACAGTCAAAAAAGGGGTGTCTACGGTACGAGAGGGGAAGGTCTTGAAATGAGCACCCCCGCTCGTCCGATCAAAGGATCGGCCTCTACTAAGCATGATATGTTCTTTTAAAAACACATGTGTTCTTATTCGGGTTATTAGCTAACTTTACTATGCGATGCGCACAGCATACAAGTATAGACTCGATCACGAGAATTGGAACAAAACAACTCATGTTTGTTTTTGAAAATGGTTTGAAAGTGCTACTCGCAAGTAGGCTAAAGCGCGGATTTGCCACCCTCAAAGTGGGCTTAAAACATGATTTTGCCACTTCGCAAAGTGGGCTTTAAAACTCACAATCATCGAATTATTCTAATTCAGGCAATCAAGCCTTCACCCACAGACATTCAAGCAGTTAAGCATTTAAGCAAATAGCCTCATGGCAAGCATGCGAAACATGGCAACACTCATACTTATGCAAGTATGCTAAAGCGTAACACTTACAGTGTACTCCAAGCCAAAAATAAAAGCTAGTTAGAAACAATGCATGATCCTAACTATGTCGAGATGCCTAATGCAACACATGCAACTAAATAGGCTTAGCTATCTATGATGGCATATGAATGCGACAATTTGATAACATGTATTCAAATAGGTATTGAAATATAATGAAGTTTGTATGATGCGCCGAGCCCGGTGCATGCAAGACAAATGAATGATGCACGCATGCAAGCATAAGGTATGTTAATTGAAATATGTCCTAAAACTAACTATCGAAAGCGGTTAAGTAAAAGGGAGAAAGAAGTGGTGTTGGAAGACATGCACACACACAAGCACCTTTATTACAACATTACGCCCTCGCGAAGGAGGATCCGAATGAATAAGCTAAACTAATCTAAGCTAAGCTAATTAAACTAATTAGACTAATTATTACAAAACCAAATTGAATAACTAGCAAACTATTTACTAATTATTACAACAATTTAACTAATTAACAAATTAATTAGTTAAATTACAAATTCAAGCTAACTAACAAGTAAAGCTCTAAACTTATACTGCCTCAGCTCTGTTTGAAGAAGTTAAACATGTATGCCTCGGTTTCCGTCCGGAAAAGCTCTCTGGTTTGCTCTTTAGAGGCTCTGTTTGCAGGGTGTCTTCAAGAACTTTCTGCTGAACCTTACCAAAACAATGCTGGGGAGTGCACTAGTGGCCTACCGGCCATGAATGGTGGCTACCGGCCATCTGCCGACCAAGAGTGTGCCTCTTCCGACCAAGGATGTAAGGATATCGGCCAACAATGAAAGGGTGCCGGCCACTGGTGGCTGTGACAACAAACTGCAATAGAGGAAAATGGAGGTTCTCCCAAGGACATGTTTATACTATGCCACTCCTTATCATCTCAAAACATCAAGGGAAAGACACCATTGGATCCAAAACCATCAATCAAGCATTTCAATGCATGATGGCCAAGGATCCAACTTGCAGAAATTCAATAAATGCACACCACTACCTTATCATAGATGATCAAAGGCAATGGAGACAAAAGGAATTGGCTCATTTTCATCACTTTGAGTATGAAATGGGCCAATCCATCTTGTGTTCAATATAACATCCGATTGAACATAATGCAATGCACACATAACATGCTTATCTTGGCATGTTTTACTTGATTCAATTCTTGTTTACACATTTTAAATTACCAAGCCATTCATTAACCAATTTGCCCAATGTGAAAGTCCTCTGATGAGAGGAAGGTCAATCAAAAGATGACTTAAGACATGGGAGAGACCATGTCTTTGACTAGGAGGTACCCTCAAAATTGGGTTAAAGCCATTTAAGCATAAGCCTCAATCCCATAGTTTAAGCACAACTTAAGACTAACCAACCCTCAAAACAAATCAAAAGTGGAGAAATAAGGAAGGTGGCAGATTTTTAGTGCTGAAATGGCATGCTAAAGACACCAAACCATGCAAGCAAAGCATGCAAGACATGTTCAAAAATCATGATCATTAAGACTAGTGAGGAGCATTACACTAGAGGCATGCAATATCAAACCCGAATGGCCAAACCAATTATGGACAGACCTTAAACATGCCAAAACAGTGGCCAAAATGTGCTGAGATGGTGGCATGACAAGCAAGAAAATCATGCTCACTCATTGGCTCACAAACAATGCATAAGGCACAACTCTCAAACACAATGAAAGAGTGGAATATGTAAGAGTATGACAATGATGTATGCTCTGAAATCAAATGTAAAATGATGCCATATCATGTAAACAACTCAAACAAAACATGTTAAGGACCTTGAAACACAAAGCTAGTCAAGGTCAACTACACTATAGCTATACAAAGCAAGTCTCAAGGGACCAAGACCAATCAAAATAGAGCTTAAGCATGTCAAAGCAAGGCCAAATACATGTTGGAATGGAGCCAACACATGCTAAAATGATAAGCTAAAACATCAAGCACACTAGTCTAGCGAACAAGATTGCACTACAAGTGTAAGAAGCAAGCAAGAGTTGACCAATCCAGCCCAAAACAGAGTTATAGCATGTCAAAAAAGTCATAAAAATATGCTGAGAACAAGCCATGAGATGGTAGAAAAACATGCTAAACTACTAGGCTTTTTTTTTTTTTGGGGTGAATAAAACTACTAGGCTAATAACACATGCAAACAAGATGTGAAGATGGGGGACCACCCCCCCTATTTTGGTCCTCAAAACCAGCTTTCTACCATTGAAAAACCTCTGAGTTTCAGTGGTAGAAAGGCCAAAAAAGAATTGTTTTAAAAGCTTTAAAGGATGGCACAAAGCTTAGCAAATAAAGCTACAAGGAGGGTGGATCACCTCTAACTCCAAAAGAGCCTCAAATAACCATTTTTAACACTTAAAAATAGAGGTTTTTGTAGTTGATAACTAAGCCAAAATAGCATGCAAAGGTGGCCCAAACTAGCATACAAAAACAAGCTTAAAAAGGGTAAATGCTTACCCTTGAAGCACAGCAGCCAAACAAGCAACTTCTGAGCCAAAAACTAGCTTTTTGAGCTCCAAACAAGCCTTCAAGAACCTCAGCTCCAAGGTAGTGGTGTTTGACTAGGTGTGTTAATGCAAATATGTGAAGAAAATACACTTTCAAGCACAATATAGCACAATATATATATATATATATATAGAGAGAGAGAAAGAATTCTAGAAAGAGAGGGAAATTTTAGCTCTGAAATTTTGTAACCCTTTGCATGCATATAGATGAGTTCTATATATAGGAGATACAAAGAAGCCTTGAAGAGATCCAGCCATCCACGTGCGTGCAGATGAGCTTACCTGTGCAAACAGCTGTCAAAATATCTGCAAAAATATCTACTAAAGCAATAGTGGCCGGCCGACCATCAGTGGTGGCCGGCAGTGCCTCATTGGTGGCCAACAAGGCCTATTGATGGCTGGCATACCCAAATGCATGGCCGATAGGCTATCAAGGACATCAGCTTGCAAATACCAACACATGGTCCAAATATGAGACAGAATGGAAATAGGGTTTGGAAAGAGCAAACCTGGCACGTTCTGCCATGGAATTCGAGTGCTCGACGAGCAATCAAACTTGTCACTGGATGTACCTGTAAGAACATCCAAGTCTTGAGGACGGTAAAAAATGGGGTGTCTACAATAGGTACATTCTGACTCCCAAATTTTGGAACCTTAACTTTTTTGTTAAAAAATCATGAGAATCTAAAATAATTACATGCAATACTTAAAAAAAATGATAAACTATCAATAGGTACTAATAGTTTGACTTAATTCTTATCAAATCCTATTGAAAATAAATCATAATAAAATCGTCGTTTTTTTTGGACGATTTTTTACATATGTCCCTAAAAATTGATAATTAGTGACTTTTTTGTTTCGTTTTTATAAATTATCACTAAAATTTACCATTAGTGACATTTTTCTAGTGACAACTATTGGTGAAAGTTGAAAATTAGTAATGTGTTTTGTGACGATTTTTTTAAAATGACGCTAAAACTTATAATTAGTGACATTTTTTATGATGAAATTTTCAAACTGTCGTTGAAAATTAACAATTAGTGACATGTTTTAATAGTATTTAATGAAAAAAAAATATCATTAATTATTACAAGACCTATTGGATAATAAGTTTATCTATTAAGACTTACACGTAAGTTTCCCAAAAGACATGATTGTTACAACCTATCTTTGCCCTTTCCACATTTGACCACTTTCTGCAACTCATTCCTGACCTATCTCTTGGCTACCTTGACACCCTTCATTTCCCTTCAACTACAACAATTATTGCTCATCGATGACATCCCTTATTTCATCATTTTTCACATCAAATGATCATTTAATTATATATTTCAGCATCTTTTACAATATGCTCTAACCACCCAATACCTCCATCAACTTTCTCTTCCTTTACAACTCGTATCTTTCTGTAACCTTTTTCTTTACCCTTTTATCCTCTATAACCCATTTTCCGTCTTCTTTTTCCTCGTTCTTTTTTTCCATCACCTTCATCTTTGCCTTCACCATCTACAAACCCTAATTGCCACTACTTTGTTAGTCATCTACCATCAAAACCCCTTATTCTCATTGCGATTGCAATCTCTACTCTCTTTCTCTCTTTTGCGTGCACGTGCACACACACACTTACATTGCATACAATCTGCTTTAAAGTAGTGGCCACGAAAATGAAGAGTGAAGTATAGGAGGGGTTGCAAATGGTCAAAAAGAGGTTAAGGTGATGGTTAGGGATGGTAGGGCTAGATAATGAAGGGAATGTCTAGGTGGGGTTGGAAAAGATAGGGAATGGATGGTTAGAAATTGTGTAAGAGAGGTTATTAGAGCAGATGGGGAGTGAGAAGGAAAATAAAGAAGACGAAGGGAGTAAGGCACATAATCACATGCATAAGAAGAACATTTGAAAAGAAAAGAGGATAAATATTTTGGTCATGGAAAAGGCGAGAATAAAGGTAGTTACATTTTAGGTAATCTACCCTAAGTGCTAAACCTTACTATATAAACTCCCTATCCCAATTGAGAAAGGTATGATGTATTAACTAACTCAGTACATTATGTATTGTGAATTATCTCTATTTGGTACACCTCAAAGATATGAAAATTGTTAACTTTACGAGCCATTTGTTGGACCCCCTCTAGGCACTCTAATAGTTGAGGGGTTTTTTTTTTTTTTTTTTTTCCCTGAGAAAGTAATAAAGACACCATCCTATTGAAATATTTAGTAGGAAAGTTGTTTACAGACCAAGCCAAGTCATGTGCTGGCTTGACCATTGTCTAACTCACTTTAGACACACTAAGAAAATTAAAAAACTTACAACAAGACCATATGTCCTCTATAATAGTAGTAGAGGACCAAAAAGGTTGGATTTTATGACATGACACATCCATTAAAACTTAAGAATCAATACATATTGAGATGCTTGTCATCTTCTATTCCTTCGCCCAATGTATGGCTTTGACACATGTTGTGGCCTCTGCTTCAAGTGTTGATGACAAGTTCAATCAGCAAGCTTGTTGCGCTATTAGATCATGCTTCCCATTGTAGCATACCCAAGCACATCTGCTTGTGCCGTCTTTGTGTCTCCAAGATCCATCCACCATGATTTTATATTTGTGAAGATCAACATCAAAAGGAACATTATTAACAATTATACAAGCTGTGTTTGGTTGTTCAACTAAAGGTCCTTCTGAATTAAGGCTATGAAATTCAGGTTGAGTCAACACATCAATAGACCCGTTCCTACATCGGTTTTGTACTAAAACAAATAGCTCTTGGGCAAGTGTAATGGTTTGTTGGCTTGTTAGATAACTCCCCGAAAAGATAGAATTTCTTTGTTTCCCAATCACCCAAAGCAAAATAACCAATTGGTTAATGCACTTTTATCTTAAACTTTGTTTCTCTATTCCTCTAGCCAAATATTAAAAAGAACAGGGAGTACTAACTAAGAAACCCAAACCTAATGGGCTGATCCACACCCGCTGAGACTCTGGATAGTAGAAAAGCATATGCTCTAAGGTTTCTTCCCCTACCAAACATCTTGGGCATATTCAGAATGTGCCTGATATTTAGCGCATATCGAACTAGAAGTATATTATGCAAATATTTCCAAAGAAACATGGACCATTTGAGAGGAATGTTAAGTACTATACTGTTAAGTACCTTAGGGATTCATCAAATGGATATATTGTGACACCCCAAATGTTCAATTAATTTAACACCACACTAATATTAAATTTTAGAAGCATATGATTGAAAGAGTTAAATATTATTAAATTTTAGAGTATTAAAAAAACAAATTATAAATAAAAATAGTATATTTTTTTCTGAATAATTATTCACGTTATTTTAAATTCAATAGCCTGTATATTTTTATACTGAAAATTATTTCAAAAAAATAATTTTAACTTTATATTATTATTTGATATAATTTTCTGAGTATTATGATATTTTTATTATATATTTCTCTATATTTTTTCTAGATCAAAATACACTAGAATATAACATTTTCGGTACGACGAAAATACGCGCTACTTAAGTTGTCTTGCTGCCCACGCCTCTTCTCTATATATAGATGGCAATCATCTAATGCCTTCTCACCATTTCCCCAAACTCTCTTGTTCTCTCTCTGCTTTCTAGTTGTTTTTATAAAACTTTGAGTTTATTTGGGAGTATTTAGTGGGTCACAATAAACGGAGTAAAAAGTTTGAATTAACACTAAGGTGAGTTATTTTATACCTTGAGTTATCATAACATATTTTACGTATATTTTGAGTTACCATAATTGATTTTATACAAGTTATGTTTTATAACTTATATTTATATTTCAAGTGCGTTAATTATTTTTCTGAAACTCCATTTTCTTAAAGTGAAACTCATGGATATGATTGTTTAAATTTTATAAATTATTTGACAATAATTTTATAAATATTTATTTTTGTAAGTACCACCACGGGAGTCTCATACCTTGGTCACTTTGTGGCATTCTGTTTGTCATGGATCCACTGACCTTTGTTCTGATTGTCACTCTTGTGACCTCTATTCTGTTCTGTTCTGTTCTGTACCGTAGTTATGATTATTTGCCTATATGATTTTCGTATTAGGCTTCGGTTATTTAAAAGTAGTTATGTATTTCAGTTACCAAACTAATCTCTGTTTAGCCGAATAATTATCCATGGTAATTTTTGTACCCTCATGCTCACTATATAATATTTCTCACTCTACTATGTGCTTATAGCTGTTCTCTCCTTTCAAGTGATGAGATTTAGCGGGATCGAGATTGGAAATAACTCGCTATGTTTTTTTTTTATTTTTATTTTATTTTATTTTACTAGATGTAATTCTGATCGGACTCTTATAATAAAATAAAGCCCAAATGACTATTTTCCTTTTAAATAAATTTATTGGTACCCATTTATTTTATTTTACTTTATTCGCTTACGCTACTAATACAGAAATTTTAGAATTATTTTTTTTTTATTGTCATTATCGCGACGCCTAGCCCCTGGGTACTGAGGTTGGGTCGTGACAAAAGTGGTATCAGAACTAGGTTTTTGATTTAGAAATAAAATAAAATAAAATAAAAACACCTTAGTTGTCTAACACGATTAAAACGTTTTATAAATATTTTTAGGCTAAGTTTTCCTGTGTTGTAGGGAATGGCAAATCTGATGGAGTTATTCTAGTTTAAGCTTCCAAGAGCCTATCTTGTATCGAACCTACTAGAGGGGTGAGGAGATTCAGAGAGTCTTGTTAGACAAGCCCACCCAAACTTGATCGGCTCATGGGGAGACTTATATACCTACAGGCTGACCCCGATGAGGATTTTTGGCTTTGGAAACTTAGCCGAGGCAGCATACGCGAAAGATACATTGGACTGATCCACGTTGTTGGTCTTGCTCCAGATCTAGGACATTCACACTTTTTAGTTTCACCCTTGCCTCTAGGCTTTGCTGAGAGGAGAGGGCACGCATACCCTAGCAGCCACATAGGCACTACAACACCTCTTCCATAGTACATTATCCATGTCCCAGCTGTGGATTTCACTAATAGCGTAACATATTTGGAGGTACTTGTACGGAATACTAGGCGGAGTTCTGGGGATATGATCATGGAGTTCTTGCCTATATAGTCTAGGCTGTACAGCGTTGTTTTGGGATAGAGCACAGTAGCTGAGAGTTTGAGTCCCTCATGCAGGTGAGTTTGCAGGGCTGTTCCATGGCCCAGTTTTTCAGAGCCAATTCTCGTGGTTGCCTAACGGTCCATTTTGGACCCCTAATCAGGAGATTTTTGTGACCTGACCACGATTAGTCTGATTCTTATTTTTTGTGTATTACTAGGATTAGACACTAACTCTTGACTGATATATAAGTATGTTGTACTAACACTTTATGTATAAGTAAAACAGGTGTCCTTATGTATTCCGGAAATTATATGTGTACTGTTATAATATCGTTGTGAATCATAGATATAATATTGTGATGACTAAGTACGTAATAATTTAGACTAATCCACTAACCGTTTTCACCCTATAGTAATGGCCAGCGATGGAAATTGAACTAGATCGTTGGTTAACAGTGTCGACCCAATGGAGCAAATCATGGAAAGAGCAATTACCAATTTTATGCGGGCCCTGTAAACCAACATGAATAATGAAATGCCCGAACGGCGAGAAGAACCAGTTACGATAAAACAATTCTAGGATTTGAAACCCATCACATTTACCGACAGTCCAAACCCACTGGTAGCAGAAGCTTGGGTTAGGGACATAGAGAACATTTTTCGCGCACTACTTTGTACAGAAAGACAAAAGGTAGCTTTCGCCGCATTCACCTTCAAAGACGAGGCACAAGAATGGTGGTTTCTTACCATGGAAAAAGAAGAAATCATGACCTGGGCCAGATTCTTGGAAGTCTTTTACGAAAAATACTTCCAGATTTGTTGCGAGAACAAAAGGCATTAGAATTCATACACCTAAAGTAAGGAACAATGACTGTCATGCCCCACTTTTTAAGCCAATGGATACCATTACCAAATCCTTTATTATAACACAATTCCAGAGATCATGCGTGAAATTCAATACAATAACGAGTACTATTATTAAAGGTTCTCTCATTCGAATATGAAGTGAATGCAACATGAGTTAAAAAAATAAATAAATTGCCCATAGGCTTACATCTTTTAAATTAAAAGAAAGGGTTTAACCCTTTTACATCAATGGCATTCTGTCCACAAATAAAAGGCCCCTTGGTCACCACATAAAGAAGATCCTCGATCTTGAAACGCTTCTCGACGTTCACCTGAAAAAGGATTAACAACGTGGGATAAACATAAAGTCCAGTAAGGATCCTAATATGATCCTAAACAATAACAACATACAGATAGCTATGATCATGAATGCTTTAAATCATGTCATCTTGTAGACACCCCATTTTTGACCGCTCTTAAGACTTGGGCACTACTGATGGTTTACTTAGTGGTGGAAGGTGTGCAGGGCAATGGTTCAATTTCTTTGGCAAGGAGAGAGTCAAATCCCAACTTCATACCCTTTTGGACCAAAACAATCTTGCTCAAAATATTTTGGACCTTGAAACCCTCTCTTTCAAAATAGTTTTTGAAAAAGTTCTTACGATGTCCCGACGCTTGCATTTTGTTAAATGTTGCGCTTTTCGGTAAATCGAGCAAGGAAAAAGTAGAAATGAAAGAGAGATGAAATCTTTGAAAAATCTTTCAAAACACCTTGTTTAGGAGTTTGGAGTTGAAGAAAAGAGGAAAGAAGAGAAGAAAACTAGTTTGGGAGAAGTTCGGCATGAATCCGGGTAGGACCAAAACTGAGCGGCTTCACCAAAATTGGTATAACTTTTTGCACAGTTGAAATTTTGATGCAAGGCTACCACCATTGGAAATATTACTTACGGGGTTTCAATTTGGACACAAGAATGACCTGAAAAGGAGTCCAGACGAAGGAGTTATGCCCATTTGAAGTTGGACCTGCAGAGCAGAATTTGCAGTCGGCCACAAAAGTGGCCGGTCGGCCATCACAAGTAGCAAGTCGGCCCCAAAGATGGCCGGCCAGCCAACAGTGACCCAAACTCAGAATTTTTGAAGATATTTTGTCCTCCAGCTATTTCCAGGTTGTGCCACCTGTCCTAGCTCAGATATTTTCGACCAAATGCTCTCTTTTTGCTGTATATGAAGCTATATCTCATATATTCAAGGAGAGAACATTGAAGCAATGGTGGGAGCCTCTCTCTCTAAAAAATCTTCTCTTTCTAAAAAATTTTCAGAGCTAAATCTCAGCCTCTCTCTCTAGAGTTCACTCTCTCTTGCCCTTTTGTGCATGAAAGCTTAGATACACCATACATTTGCATACAAGCCCTTAACCAAATTGAACTACCTTGGAGCTGAGGCCTCATGGGACTTATTTTGGGCTGTTGAAGGGTCATTTGAGCCAAGAAATAGGTTGTTTTGCTGCTGTGCATCAAGAGGTATAACTCTCCTCTTTTGTATTTGTTTTGCACACTTGCTTCACCATCCTTTTTCCATTGTTTTGGGCTGTTTTTGGGGGTGCTGTTGAACTACAAAAAGGTCTGATTTTCAGTCCTAAAAATGTTGGTTTAAGCTTGTTTGGCTAGGGGGTGTTTCCTCCCTTTTGCTCCTTGGCTTGTAAGGCCTTTTGAGTTATCTTTCAAGCTTTTCAAACCACTTCTTTTTGGCCTTAAAACCACTGAATTCCAGAGGAATTTCAATGTTAGAAAACTTGTTTTGAGGCTCAAAATAGGAGGGGGGACCACCCCCTCCTCTTGTCTTGTTAGCATGTGTTATTAGCCTATTAAATGAGCATGTATTTCTCCCTTCTTGAGGCTTAGTTTGAGCATGTTTTTTTGACTTTTTGGGCATGATTTAACTCTGATTTTGGCTGGTTTGGTCACTTCTTGCTTGCATTTTGTACTTGTAGTGCAAATCGTGCTTACTAGCTTAACATGCTTGATGTTGTAGCCTATTATTTTAGCATGTATTGGCTCCATTCCAGCACATTTTTGATAATGTTTTGACATGCTTTAGGACTGTTTTGAGTGGTCATGGTCATATGAGCCATGCTTTATATAGTTATAGTGCAAGTGCCTTCACTAGTCTTGAGTTTTGAGGCACTTAGCATGCTATATTTGTAATGTGTGCATGATATGGCATCATTTGGTATGTAATTTTAGAGCTTATATCTTTTCCATACTTCTACTTAAATCACTCTTTCAATGCTTTTGAGAAGTTGTGCCTTATGCCTCGTTTATGAGCCAATACGTATGCATGCTTGTCTAGGCTTTTGGGCTACCATTTCAGCATGTTTTGGTCTTTGTTTTGGCCTAATTAAGCTCTGTCCAGAGCTGGTTTGGACATTTGTGCTATGTATTGCATGTCTCTTGTGTAGTGCCCTTTATTAGCCTTGTGCTTTAGGCCTCCTAGCATGCCATACTTGTGTTATTTGTGTGATATGACATCATTTCTCATGTGATTTTAAAGTATAAACTTCTGTCATACTCTCATGTTTATCACTCTTTAATCGTGTTTAAGAGTTGTGCCCTTATGCATTGTTGATGAGCCAATGCATGAGCATCTTTATCTTGCCTTTCATGCTATCATTTTAGATCATTTGGCCACTGTCTTGGCATGCATGAGGTCTGTTTAGGCCTAGTTTAGTCCATTGAGCAATGTATTTCATAGTCCTAATGTTGTGTACCTCAGTAGCTTTGATGCCTAAGTCTCCTAGCATGTCTTGCATGCATTGTTTGCATGATTAATTGTTGTTTAGCATGTCATTTCAATGCTGGAATGTATGCCATTGCACTCCATTAATTCACTCTTTCATGTGCTTTGAAAGTGGACTTAAGCCCTTCGTTGGTTTGAGCACGAAATTAAGGCGTTCATGCCCAATGGCATGATGCTTCTTTCATGCTCAAGAAGCTTGTGGCTTGGTCCGTCTTTCAAATTAGAGGACTTCTCACTTTTGGACTTAACTGGTTAAAGGACTTATCGGTAATCTAAAATGAGTAAAATGAATCAAAGTAAAACATGCCAAGATAACATGTTTGTGTTGCATTGCATGTGTTTGGATCGGACGTTAATCCAAACACAAGAAATGAGAGACGTTTCATACTTGAAGTGATGAAACGTGCCTCATTTCTTAGTCACTGACACCCTTGATCGTGCATGATAGGATGGAAGTTTCATCGAGTCTATTTGTGCATTCATTGACTTGTACACATTTGGCTTCTCGGCCATCGTGCATTGTGATGCTTGGTTGGTGGCCCGAGAGTTGAGTACCATACTCCTTTAAGTTTGAGATATGATAAGGAGTGTGGTGGTACACACATTTCCTTGCAAATACACTGCCATGCCTCTATTTGTGCTCTGTTGCAGCAAAAGGAGGAAATTCAGGGAATCAACAGCCGACCGGCCATCAAAGCCTGCCGACCGGCCATAATTACTGGCCGATGGCCACCATCTCTGGCCGATCATCCCTCAGCATGTTCCTGAGATGGGTTAGAATCAATCTGGAAGTTGGCACAATTTTTAGAGGTCTAATGGTGTGCAAACAGAGGCATCTTGAGGCAAAGCGGTGGATTTTCGGGAGGACGCGATCGAGCATGCATGCCTCCCTCGCCCGCGAGGCCATTTTACCGCTTTACTAGCTAGTTGTAGTTAATTACATGTGTTGTAATTAATTAGTTTAATTAATTAGCTTAGATTAGCTGGTTATTCAATTCAATTTGGTTTGTAATAATTAATTAGTTGGAATAGTTAGTTAATTAGTTGGTTTGTAATAGTTAGCTTAATTAGCGTAGCTAGTTAGCTTTCATATTTTTCGGACCCTCCGTCGAGAGGGCACAATGTTGTAATAAGTGTGCGTGTGTGTGTGAATGTCTTCTAACCCCACATCTTTCTCCTTTTTATTTACCCGCTTTCGGTGGTTAGATTAGGGCATGTTTCAATTAGCATACTTATGCTTTGCATGCATGCATCATTCATTCGTATTGCATGCACCGGGCTCGGTGCATCATACAAACTGCATTGTATTTCAATACTTACTTGAATACATGTTATCAAGTGTTACATTCATATGCCATTCTAGATAACTGAGCCTATTTTAGTTACATTTTTGCATGTGTTACATTAGGCATCTCAACATAGCTAGGATCATGCATGATTACTAACTAGCTTCTGTTTTGGCTTGGAGTACGCTGTAAGTGTTTATGCTTTAACATCCTTGTATGAGTTTGAGTGTTGCCATGACAACATGTTTGCCATGAGGCTATGTACTTATTTGATATAACTGCATGAATGCTTGTGGCTGAATGCTTTATTACTTGAATTGGAACAATTCATCAAAATGTGAGTTTTAAGTCCACTTGAAATGGCAAATCATCATATTTTAAGTCCACCTTGTTTGGTGGCAAATCCGTGTTTAGCCTACTTGCGAGTAGCACCTTCAAACCACTTTCGAAAAACAAACATGAGATGTTTTGTTCCAAATCGAGTGATTTAGTCTATGCTTGTGTGCTGCGTGCATCACGTAGTAATGATAGATTAATAATCAGAATAAGAACACATGTGTTTCAAAACAGCATATCATGATTAGTAGAGGCCGATCCTTTGATCGGGCGAGCGGGGGGTGCTCATTTCATGACCTTCCCCCTTCGTACCCAAGTTCCCAAGGCGAGGCAACTTTGGTGATGACGGACATGTGGCCTTTGGCACGAGTCAGGATTTCCTAAATTTTTCAAAAATAAAACATTTAGGTGGCGACTTTGAAATCTGGCAAAGCAGTCCATGTTTGGCGCTTTTTGATTAAAATCGATTTTCCAAAACAATTTGCCGGATTTGGACTCTTTGGTGATTTATCAGTCTTACATTGCACTTTGTAGGATTATATTCAAAACCGTGATAGGAGTTCGAACTGTAATAGCTAGAACACAATTTGCGCCTTTACGCGCGGAGCGGAGCTTCGGGCGGTCTACACATATACATAATGTGACAATTATATAGAAATATACTTATATAAGAACTTTTCTCAAAATCATTCATTTCATTCAACAACATAAGCAATTTACTTTTCTTTCTTCTTGTTACCTTTTTCCAAAATGCATATGACAATAACAAGTTCCTAAAAACAATTTCACAAAGCCCATTACGTTTTCTCCCACTTTCCGGATGTATACCTGATTTGTCTCTTTGAAACATGTTCATATCTATTCGATGTTCTTCACATCATTCACAATCTCAATATAGTACTTATGTCCGTTTCTAACACATTCATATCTATACATATATACATTTAGTACAAAAGGAAAACAACAAGCAACCAACAACTATCTACTCAACGAATAAGGCAACTCGGCCTTCCATAACCATAACCATCATAACCCATAATATACATAGATACACTGAGACAATAATAATAAATAAGTTCTGCTATACCTGCATTAAGCACTTTAAGCCAATGATACACCTTTCCATAACGAAATGCCAAGCCACGGATACACCTCAAGCCATTTTAGTCTCACTTCATTTCATGACAATTCATTTCAATTCCTGAGCTAATTTCATTATCTTTCAACAATCCAACTGAGACTACAACTCAGTGGTTCTCCAATCAACATAATTACCACACAAACACTTCAATCTGCCATTTTACAAAAATTTCGTCCGTGGGATTGACACCCATGTATACTTGTTGTTTTGGGACTTTCACCCAAGACACTCCGGCCAACTTAATTTCAATGGAGTCTATCCCCTATCTTCTCCCAAACATAGAGTGCATCCCCTTTCTCCTCCCAAACAATCATACATATACAATGTATTTAAAACATAGTCATATTCAATGACAACCAACAATAGATTAGTTTCAATTCACCTAATTCTCAAGCAATTTCCATAACAATCATAGTTATCCTCCACCGATAGCCCAATACAGTTACTTCAAAATAGATATACAATCTCCAAAATAGATAAACTAATCATATTTCCATAGATGAGAGATAACAAATCTCCAACTCCACCATTTGCATACATATCTATCCAATCTCACATTTCCCATACCAATTTCATTATTTATACAAAATAATAGTGTGAAACATTATTAGGGCAAAATCCCATTTTTTCCCAAATCCAATCAATTTCTAAAAATTCATTCTCGTCATTTTACAAAACCAAAACCAAAACCAAATCCATTCTCTTTATTTTACAAAACTAATTCCATTGGTATCAAAACTATAACTCAACTCAACTACACATGTTTAGTCTAAAACAATACCAACACCATGGTTACTTCTCTTTTTATTTTCTTTTGATATAAACACAATTATACAACCCATATTAGCAAAATACAACTATTATTCAACTTTCTCCCTTTTAAATCCATTAAATTAATAATATTAAGTTAGAGTTTTCCTCCCTCTCTTCACAAACATATTAAATTATTTCCCTAATTAACTCAAACAACAAATAACTTAGCAACTCTAATAGCAAATATCAAACCTTAGATCCCCTTTCATGGCTTTCAAGAAAATTCATAATGAATATGGTTTTTATGCAATAAAATCTACCACATATCTATTGTACGGGGAGCAAATATTCCGGCGTGCCCGTATTCCTTTCTTCCGAGTTCCGTCGATATCCGATCACCTGCGAGCAAATGACGGTGAGCTACTCGGCGGTGTGTGGCCGGAAAACACCCTCCGACGGTCAAATTAGCACACACCTTAGAGGGAATAGAGAGAAGGGAGAGAGTGTTTGAGTGTAAGGATTTTCTTACAGAGATGTTCGCGTCCTGCGTATGGGGGGCGCAGTCGTGCTTTTATACCTTCTGAGCCCCATATCCACTCCCTGTCATCTCCTGACACGTGGCTCTGCTATCCCATCTGTCAGCATAAACCATGCCATTCATCACCTGCTCTCAACTGCCTGTCAGCACAGCTGGAGCTCGGCAGCCGAGCTGCCCTACCTCGGTCGTACCATGCTTCATACCTTAAGCGCCTAACCGGATAAACAAATGAAGGACCGGGCTAGGCGGCATCTCGGCAAAGCCTAGCCCAGGCTCCTCCTTTGGTCGGCCTTCTCGCCGGTCAATCAACTACCTCGGCTGACCGCGCCTTTCCGAGCGCCGGTCTCTCGGTCTGTCTGGTTTCGACCATCCTCGGACCGAGCATCCTGGTCTGACCGGTCACTTCCTGGCCGAGCAGCTTCTGCACGGTCCGGGGCAGCACACACTCAGTCCAAACTCTGCCCGGTCCAAGTTCTGGTAGCCCATCTCCGGGTGAACAGTCGATCATCTCGGCCCATTGCTCTGCTGGGCCCTCAACTTGCTCGGTCTATACCTCGGCCCAACACCGGATCATAAATCACCCTCTCATCTATCTATGGATGAGGTATTGAAAAGGAGTAAAGAAATTCCTATCTCACGAAGCAAAGAGAAAACAATCCAAAAATCACCGGCGACGAAACCACGAACTATTTGGATCAAAAGAAAGCCCTTGACGAGATCTATAATCTTTCTCAAAGGACCAAGATGGAAAGATCACTCTAGGTGAGTAGATCTAAAGATCTTGGGTGAAAAGGCTTGAGTTTAGAGAGAGAGAGAAGAGAACTCACGAGGTAAAGAAGAAAAATAGAAGGAAAAATGAAATGAATAAGTGTTTGGAGCCTATTTATAGTAGTAATGTAATAATAGAATAATAGCCCCAAAGTCAAATGAAAAGAACTAGTCAAAAACCCTAAAAAAACAGGGCCCAAACTGACCCAAAAAGCTGAAATTTACACGCAAGTGTCAACCTTTTAGACAGAGGTGTCAACCCTTCAGACAGAAAAGCAAAGTGTGCTACAGGCTAGGTGTCGACACCTCCCAGGCTGGTGTCGACACCAAATTTCAGCAAGCATTTCCAGGACAAGGGGTGACCCTTCCCAAACTGGTGTGGATCATTGAGGCCAACAACAAAAGGCAAGTGTTGACACCATAGCGATCCCGGTTTTGACCCGACCTTTGTTATATTCCGGATTCGGGTTTCGTGGCTTAGTATCGTATTCATGTCTTGTTTGCCTCCTTTAACTTTTTGAATTTGAGTTTTGGAATATGTTGGGCAGTTGGTCTAGATTGTTGCTGCCCAGATTTTGGCTTCTTCGCTCGAGCGAGGCTTTTTGCGCTCGAGCGAGCCTTGTGATATTTGCTTCTTCACTTGAGCGAGGTTTCTTACGCTCGAGCGAGTTTTGAGAGTTCTTAGGTTTCCTTCCAGACGCAGCATTTTTGGAAAGATGAAGTTCTTCGCTCGAGCGAGGCTTCTTGCGCTCGAACGAGGGTGTGCATCTATGAAATACCTGAAGGTATGCATTCTACGCTCTAGTGACACTTCTTGCGCTCAAGCAAGGTCACTTGTTGTGTCTGGTTGCTCGAGCGACAACTTCTTCACTCGAGCGTATATCAGTTCACAGCAGCTCATTCTTACACAAAAATTTTACATCTTTTGCCCCAAACCCTAATCCGACACACTCTCTTTCTAAAGTTCTCTCTCTCTCTCTACAAATAGTTCAAGATCCAAGAATCTCTCAACCCTAGCCCCTTTGTTAAAGAGTTAGAGCATCTTGTGGGTTTCCTCTTGATCTAAACAAAACTGAATTTAGAGCATTTTTGAAGTTCTTCATCATCTTTTTGAGCTTCTACTCTTGAGGTAGGGATATTCTACACCTTGTTATGATTTTTAACCTAGGTATTTGTCATTTTGTATAAATAGAGGGATTTGGTAGGGTTTGGGTAAAGTTAGGGTTTAATCTCAAAAAATTTAAGAGGGGTTTTCTATCTTGGATCCTAAAATGACTAAGGGAGCTTGTGTATGAAGTCCTTTAATGATAAAATGGTGAAATTTGGCCTTTTGGTTAATATTTGGAAAAGGGGGAAATTTTCCTTAATTTGAGTTAAATAAATTATTTTGTATAAATGATGAGATTGATATGGGAAACATGAAATTGGGAGGATGCATGAATGAATGGTGTAGTTGGATTTGTTAAATCACTCACCTATGGGAATTTGATAAATTATCTGTTTAAAAGATTGTATATTTGTTTAAAAATATCTATTTTGGACTATCGGTAGAGGATAGCTATGATTGTTGTAAAAACTGCATGTGGCTTAGGTGAATGGAAACCTATCTTTTAATTTACCTTATTGAATATGATGGTATGATCGAGATATTGAAAACGTGTTGTGGATAGTCATTGTATATGATGATACTTTTAATACATTGTATATATATCTTTGTTTGGGAGGAGATAAGGGATGTACTCCATTGTTTGGGAGAAGATAGAGGATGGACTCCATTTTAAAACTAAGTTGGCCGGAGTGTCCAGGGTGAAAGTCCCGAAATCTTATAATTATAGGTGCCGATTCCCTCGGATGTGAATTCCGTAAAATAGCATGTTGAAGTGTTTTGAATAATAGATGTTGTTAATGTGTGAACCAATGAATTGTAATTTCATTTGGTGTGTTTAGATGACAATGAACTTGACTCATAAATTGAATTGAAATAGATGGATGGAAACGGATTGAGATGTGAAAATCTACGTTGAATGGTCTTGGAAAGAGTATAAGTTGGTCATGAACATTGAATATAATTATACTTGGCATTTATATCTTAGTTAAATCTCATATATTGTGTTATTTTATCTTTACTAGGCTTTGGCTCACCCTACTTGGGAAACTATTTTCAGGTATAGGTGACATGCCTCCTCCAAGGACGTAGCTTGGGAGGACTAGGGGCTGAAGGCTTTATTTTTGTTATGATATGTTTAAATGTTTATTCAAGCCGAGGGCTTTACATGTATAGAGCTTAGGACTCTTCCTTTTGTTGTAACTAAGTAATAACTTGGAAAGATGTAAACCTGTAAGGCATTTATTTTGTTGTTGTTAATCTACTATTACATGCTATAGATTCAAGATGAACATTTATGAATGTATAATGCATGTAATACCCCTTTTGTAATATAAATTATGATGAATGAAAGTATAGCATTTTCTATTATATTTATGAATCTCTTGGGTTGGATTATCCTCTTTATTTTGTGGGCGTTACAACCAAGATTGGTGTCGACCCCAGAACAATAATTCTAAGTTTCTAAACAACTTTTCAACATAAACAAACGTGAACGAACAGTCCCAACAAGTTTAAATCGATTTGTACTCCTCCAAAACCAAAATACAACAACACCAAAGATTCCCAAAATAAAATAAAGGATTCAAATACACTTCCCAAAACTTTTAAAAGATACAAGTGCTATAATGACAGTAGCTGAATACGAGAACAAGTTCACGCAACTGGCTCGATTTGTGACATATGTCATTCCCACCGAAGCCCAGAAAGCTCGCAAGTTCAAAGTCGATTTAGATGATGACATCATGAACAAGATTGAGGTTCTAAAAATGCCAACTTATGTGGAAGTGGTAAATCGAGCACACATTGCGGAAAAATGGATTAAAGTCTCAAGTTTTGGGGAAACAAGCTAGAAGAATCGATTTTGGAAAAGAGACAATAGAAGATCCAGTGCTGTGCCTCCCAAGAAGGTAAATATGGGCACAACTAGTTCAGGCAATCAAGGTCCTACTAATCCCAGAGGTGACACCATTCTAACTTGCCCTACTTGTAGAAGGATTCATTGGGGACGATGCCACTAAGATACGGGAGCATGCTTTAAAAGCTTACAAATTGGTCACTTGTTGAGAGATTGTCCAAAGTTTACCAATCTTACATCCGGCCCCTCTGAACCAGCCCCAAAACCTGTAAAAGTGAGGAAGGACCAAAAATGCCAAGAAAGAGCTTTCATCTTTGTGCCTAAAAACCTAGAGGTTATTGAAAACGTTGTGTCATATACACTTTCTGTTTGTGGTCGTTTAGCTCATGTCCTCATTAACTCTGGTTCAACTTATTCTTTTATTGCACCACACTTTGCTTCCAAGTTAGCAGCAACCCCCGAACCCTTAGGATATACACTGTTTGTGTCTTTTCCTTCTGGTAATTCTACCCTTGGTACTGATGTATATAATTCTTGCACTATATCCTTAAAAGGTGAAGCCTTATACGTACACTTGATTCCCCTCCGCATCGGTAACTTTGATGTGATCTTAGAAATAGATTGGCTGGCTGCCAATCAAGCCTCTATTAATTACAAGGCCAAAAAGGTCTCCCTCTGATTACCAAACCAACTCAAGCTTGTCTTTGATGGAACTAGAGTTTCCACCTCTCCATATGTTATATCCTTAATGATAGCCCAACGACTTCTAAAAAAGGGTTGTTGTAGTTATATTTGTTATGTGATCGATACTCAATAAGAGACCCCTACACTTGATGCAATCCCTGGGGTTATAGAATTTCCAAATGTTTTTCCTGAAGACCTACCTGGTACCCCAGTTGACCGGGAAATCGAATTCACCATTGAAACCTAACCTGGTATACAACCAATATCAAGAGTTCTTTATCACATGTAAATGACAGAATTGAAAGAACTAAAAACCCAACTTCAAGAACTCTTGGACAAAGGCTTCATCCGACCAAGTACCTCACCATGGGGAGCTCCAGTACTGTTTGTAAAGAAAAAAGATGGCACGATGAGGCTATGCATCAATTACAGGGAGCTAAACAAAGTCACCATAAAAAATCGATACCCCCTGTCTCAAATCGATGACTTGTTTGATCAATTCCAAGGTGCCCAAGTATTTTCGAAAATTGATTTGCATTCTGGCTACCATCAACTAAAATTCAAAATGGAAAGCATCGAAAAGACTGCCTTCAGAACACGTTACGACACTTTGAGTTCCTCGTTATGCTGTTTGGCATCACAAATGCTCCAGCGGCCTTCATAGACCTCATGAACCGAGTGTTCAAACCCTACCTTAATGAGTTCATCATCGTCTTCATTGACGACATTCTCATATACTCCAAGTCACTAGTGGACCATGAGCAACATTTAAGAACGATTCTACAAACACTACGTGATCACAAACTTTATGTCAAATTGAAGAAATACAAATTTTGGATCACTAGTGTACACTTCCTCGGTCACGTCATTAACGATGGCATCTCGGTTGGCTCCCAAAAAGTTGCAATAGTCATGGATTGGCCAAGATTTACTAATGTGTTCGAGATTCAAAGCTTCTTGGGTCTAACCAGCTATTATCGGCACTTCGTTCAAGATTTTTCAAAAATAACATCACCCTTGACTTAACTAACTCAGAAAAACACACCTTTGAATAGACTGACAAGCAGGAACGTTGCTTCCAAGAGTTGAAAAACAAACTTGTGATAGCTCCTATACGCACACTCTCTGTAGGAACAGATGGATTCGTAATGTATAGTGATGTCTCATACAATAGTTTAGGTTGTGTCCTTATGCAAAATAAAAAGTCATTGCATATGCCTCGCGTTAACTATGGACTCACGAGAAGAACTACCTGACCCACGATCTGGGATTGGCCGCCGTAATCTTCGTCTTCAAAATCTGGCGTCATTATCTCTACGGGGTAACCTGCGAAATTTACAAAGATCATAAGAGTCTTAAATATCTATTTACACAGAAAGAATTGAAAATGAGGCAACGACAATGGCTAGAATTTATGAAAGACTACAATGTAGAGATCCATCACCATCTAGGCAAAGCTAACGTGGTAGTAGACACGTTGAGTCGAAAGACTACCAGAAGTTTGGCATGTACCCTCATTCTCCGCAAAATCAATGGACTGCCCGTCAACATGATCGTGGAACCCACGTTGGTTGAAGAAATTAGAGCATGCCAATGTGAAGATAAACTTTTAAAGAAAAATATGAGGAGCAAAGAAGTACACCCGATCCTGACTTCACTATAAGTAATGGGATGCTAAAATTTCGAAATCGAATTTGCATACCCAACATTCCAAAACTCAAGAAGAATATATTGGTAGACGCCCATAACTCGAGGTTTGCGGCTCACCCTAGCAATACAAAGATGTATCACAATTTGAGGGAACACTACCGGTAGATAAGAATGAAAAGAGACATAGCCAGCCACATCTCCAAATACCTGCATTGTCAACGTGTTAAAGCAGAACAACGGAGACTTGCAAGAGGGTTGCAACCACTCCCTATTTTTGAATGAAAACTATGGACTTCGTGGTCGGGCTACCATAATCAGTCTCGAAGAATGATGCAATATAGGTTATAATAAACTGATTAACGAAGTTGGCGTATTTTCTGCCAATCAAAATCACGTATTCCCTTAATAAGTTTGCCACTTTATACATCAAGGAAATCATTCGATTGTATGGTACCCCAGTTTCGATTAGGAATGGCAATGAGGCGGGGGTGGGGGTGAGGGTGGGGATCACACTCCCCGTCCCCGATCCTCGATGGTCAAATTTCTCCCGTCCCCGGTCCTGATCCCCGACGGGGAACCTATCACCGCCCCCACCCCCGTACCCTAATGAGGATCGGGTTTCCCTGACCCTAAACATTCCCCGGCTATAAAAAAAAAAAATTTATCTGCAGAAAATATAACCATTTATCAACAACAATATCAACATCATCATCAGCAACAACAACAACAACATCATCAAGCACAAAAGCAAAAAACCTTCATCAACAACAACATCAATATCATCATCTTCATCAACAACATCTTCATCTTCAGCATTTTCAGATCTGAAGAACAAACCCTAAAAACATGGAGGAGCTGACATTGACGCCGACGAGAGAGAGGAGCGGCAGTGAGGGAGCAAAGAGAGGAGTGGTGGTTGTGTGTGAGAGACTCTGCCGACGCCGAGAGAAAGGAGCAGTGATCGTGTGTGTGTGTGTGTGTGTAAGAGAAAGAGAGAGAGAGAGGAGGCGATAGAGAGGAAATAGAGAGAGGAAGGCGATAGAGAGAGAGGAGAGGCTGTTTGTGTTTGATAGAATGGTCACCAAACCTAAACACACACACATATATATAAATCGGGGGCTAAACAGGGCGAGGACGGGGCTAAAAAATGTATCACCGTCCTCGGCCCGAATAGCATCAGGGATTTATTTTTGATCATTATCCCTGACCCATCAGGAGTATTTTTCGAGAAAAAACCGCTCAATTCGGGGTCAGGGGATCGAGTCCTCGCCGGGTCGGGTTCAAATTGTCATCCCTAGTTTCGATCATGTCTAATCAAGATCCCCGCTTCGTATCTCATTTTTGGAACAAATTGCAAAAAGTTTTGGGAACAACACTGAAGTTTAGTATTGCTTATCACCCACAAACTGATGGACAATCCAAAAGAACAATCTAGACTTTGGAAGATATGTTATGTGTGCTTGCTAGACCTTAAAGGTAATTGGGATGAACACCTACCTTTAGTGGAATTCGCCTAGAACAACAGTTACCAAGCAAGCATTGGAATGGTACCATACGAAGCACTGTATGGAAAGAGGTATCGATCATCTCTGTGTTGGGCAGAAGTCCGAGACAGAAGGTTGATAGGCCTTAAAATCGAGCAAATAACGAGTAATAGAGTTCAACTCATCCAACAGCGAATTCACACTGTCCAGAGTCGCCAGAAAGCTATGCAGATACATGGAGACGGGATTTGGAATTTCAAATAGGAGATCACGTGTTTCTAAAGATCTCACCAACAAGAGGGGTTATCCGATTTGGGAAGCGAGGAAAGTTAAACCCATGTTATATCAGGCCATTCGAGATACTAGAAAGAATTGGTTATGTGGCATATCGTCTTGCACTGCCACCTGGACTGTCCAATGTCTACAATGTGTTTCACGTTTCAATGCTTCGGCGGTATCTTCGAGATTCAGAGCGTGTTGTTAATTAGGAGGACCTGGAAGTTCAAGAGGATCTCTTATGAAGAACAACCAGTGCAGATTCTCGATCGTCGTGATCAAGTTCTTTGAAACAAGACTATACCTCTTGTAAAAGTTTTATGGCGAAATCACCGTGTTGAAGAAGCTACATGGAAAACGAAAAATAAAATACGGGTCAAATACCTACACCTCTTCGAAAACCAAGGTACGACAAGTTTGGAGATAAACTTCTATTTAGGAGGGGAGAAATATGACACCCCAAATGTTCAATTAATTTAACACCATATTAATATTAAATTTTGGAAGCATGTGATTTAAAGAGTTACATGTTATTAAATTTTATAATATTAAAAAAAAACAAATTATAAATAAAAATAGTACATTTGTATACTGAAAATTATTTAAAAAAAATAATTTTAACTTTATATTATTATTTGATATTATTTTTTGAGTATTATGGTATTTTTATTATATTTTTCCTAGATCAAAATACACTAGAATACAACATTTTCTATAAGACGAAAATACGTGCGCCCCAAGTTATCTTGCTACCACATGTCTTGCTACCCACGCCTCTTCCCTATATATAGATGGCAATCATCTAATGCATCCTTACCATTTCCCCAAACTCTCTTATTCTCTCTCTGCTTTCTAGTTGTTTTTATAAAATTTTGAGTTTAGTTGGGAGTATTTAGTGGGTTGCAATAAACGGAGTAAAAAGTTGGAATTAACGCTAAATTGAGTTATATTTTTTACCTTGAGTTACCATAACATATTTTACGTATGTTTTAAGTTACCATAATTGATTTTATACAAGTTATGTTTTATAACTTATATTTAGATTTCAAGTGTGTTAATTATTTTTTGAAACTCTATTTTCTTAAAGTGAAACCCATGGATATGATTGTTTAAATTTTAAAAATTATTTGACAATAATTTTATAAATATTTATTTTTGTAAGTACCATCACGGGAGTCCTATGCCTTAAGGGACTTTTTTTTGGGGTGAATAAGTCATAAATTAAAAAGAACAAATAAATACAAACTACAAGAGGCATACCTTAAGAGCTAATCAACTATACAAGATACAGACAACAACAAACCAAAGCAACAAGAAGACAAAAACCTCTTCAAACACCACATCGCTTCTGATTGGTCACTTTGTGGCCATCGGTTTGTCATAGATCCACTGACCTCTATTCTGATTGTCACTCCCGTGACCTCTGTTTTGTACCATGGTTATGATTATTTGCTCATATGATTTCCGTATTCTGTTTCGATTATTTAAACTTAGCTATGTATATCAGTTACCAAACAAATCTCTGTTTGGCCGAATAATTATCCATGGTAATTTTTGTACCCTCACGCTCACTGTATAATTTTTATCACTCTGCCATGTGCTTATAACTGTTATCCCTTTTCAGGTGATGAGATTTAGCAGGATCGAGATTGGGAATAACTCGCAGTTTTTTTTTTTAATTTTTATTTTACTAGTTGTAATTCTGGTTGGACTCTTGTAATAAAATAAAGCCCAAATGACTATTTTCCTTTTAAATAAACTTTTTGGTACCTATTTATTTTATTTTACTTTATCCGTTTGCACTACTAATACAAAAATTTTAGAATTATTTTATTTTTATTGTCATTGTTGCGGCGCCTAACCCTTGATTACTGAGGTTGGGTCGTGACATATATACATAGACTACTCTATATACTCGGTAGAGTGTATTGCTCGTGCCCACTTTACCGCACCTACGTCGGGATTGAAACTAAGGCCCTTCGCGCACTCTAGGCACTAAGAAGTATATTTAACCCCAACAAGAGATTATGGAGAATCAAATCTAGGTTTTGAATGATGAATTCAAATGCCTTACCACTAAATTAACCCCTTATTAATGACAAAACAAATTAATATTTTTTAAAAAAGATTAATTAAATTATAGCTTCATTTGAGGTTGCAAACTTCAAATTGTGTGTTAAATTGGCCAAATACCATCTTAATAATTTTGTGATTTTGTGTTTGTACGAGCACAAAACAATTTTATCGTATAATCCTATTGACCAAGTTTGCACTTCTTCAAACGTTGTCGCTTTGCTACCTGAAAATACAAACGTGAGCTAGTTGGCGGGTGTGTGCCGGAAAGCTCTCCAATGCCTAAGTTAGCAAAATAGGTAATAGACACAAAAGCTCTATGTATTTGAAAGTAGGAATTGCAATACCTATCCATAGGTCATGTCATGAACTTTTATAGAATCTGCCTGGCACAATCCTAGCAGAGTCCTCCCAAGAATCACACTCCCAAGGATAATGCCTATGCTAATAACATTCTACTCACTAACCAAATGAGATGGTTAGCACAATCCCAATAGGACTCTAACTCTCCTTAGTAAAGTCCTAGGAGTCTCATGCCCAAGGATAATGCATATCCTTAGAACACTCTCATCACTACAAGCCAAGTGAGATAGCCACATCTTTATGCTCGGATATACATTCCTGACCAAGTTGCCTTATCTCAGCCCCTTGCCGTTCGGGCTGTGTAATCAGAAGCCAATCTACCAAATGGCACCCTGTCGAGCTACACATAGCTCGGCCGTCTCTATTGATAACATCTCGGTCCGATAAAGGATTACCTTCAAATAGCTAGGTCTAGACCCTAGTAACCTATCTTTGACCGGTCTAGTGTCTTCTTAGCCCAAGATCGAGTTACACCAGCTCTTATCTCGGCCCAACTGCCAAAGAAGACTTTTCCTAGCTCGATCCAATTTGTTCACAAATAACCCTCTCAATTGCCCCTTAATTCCATCTGCATAGCATGATGGAGATTATTTCCCTCCAACCGAGCTAAGAACGCCCAGCTCTGCTGAGCTAGAAAGGTTGTTCGGTTTCATAACTTATTCGGCCCCAATAAGTCTTGTCAGTTGCTCAGCACGTCTTTCCACTAATCTGGCATGTCTAACACGACATCAATCCTAGGATACGTGGCGTGCCCCTATTCTCCTATTACAGCCGCCATACACCTCTCAAAAATTTGAACAGCCCCGCCGTTTTGCCTTCAACGTATATATCCTTCGAGTTCATAATCGTACGAGGAAGCGTTCTTTCTGTGCCTTGCCAAGCAAACTAACTCGTTTAACATTAACCCTACTAACCTTATTTGGCTGAGATAACCATCTCGGTCCAAGAGTTCAAAATTTTTTTTGGTCAAACTTGCCAATTTTCATTGGCCGAGATAAGCATCTCGGTCAAATAATGTAAAAAATTTGTTGGTCAAACCTGCCAACCTTTATTAGTCGAGATAGCTGTTATCTCGGGCAAAGAGTGCAAAAATTTTGTTGGTCAAACTTGCCAACCTTTGTTGGCTAAGATAAGCATATCGGTCAAAGAGTGCAAAAATTTTGTTGGTCAAACCTGCCAACCTTCATTGCCCCCTAGTTGGTCAAAGAGTGCAAAAATTTGTTGGTCAAACCTGTCAACCATCATTGGTCAAAATAAGCATCTCGGTCAAAGAGTGCAAAAATTTTGTTGGTCAAACTTGCCAACATTCTTTGGCCGAGGTAATTGTCATGTTGGTTAAAGAGTGCAAAAATTTGTTAGAAAGAGTTTGGTCAAACCTGCCAATCCACTTTGCCCCCTATTGGACAAAGATTTGTTAGAAAGAGTTGGTCAAACCTGCTAACCCACTTTGCCCCCAGTTGGGCAAAGATTTTTGCGTGGTTGGTCCTTCTTGTCGACCGTGTTAACTTTCGCCGAAGGCTTTTTGTTCGACATCGATGTTGTGTCGAACTCTGTCTTGGTGCGCTCCCTATCTTCTTTTATCTGGATGTGTTGGTGCACTCTCTCTGTCAGGGCTTCCATAGTAAAGGGCGGCGTCATTGTCATTGAATCCCTCAACTTATAACCCACTGGTAGACCCCATTTGTACTGTGTAATAGCTAGGTTAGTAAGACAATCTTCTACAGAGATGAAGGTCTCCCAATACCTGTTATTGTAAGATTTCAACGTTTCTTTATCACCCATGTCAATGGCAAGCAACTGATTTACCTCGACCAGTGTCTTGGTGTTCGTCTTAAACCTGGTGACAAACATCTCTGCAAGTTGTGCCCATGAAAGGATGTTACCTTCTGACAACTTTTCAAACCAAGTTAAGCCCAGGTCACCCAAGCTTGACAGAAACAAGATACACATTAGAGTTTCGTTCCGCCGATGTATGGCCATAACTTTGCAAAAGTGGCTCAAGTGCATGTAGGGGTCTGACTTCCCCTCATAAATTGTGAACGTAAGCTGGTTGAAGTCCAAGGGCAGTGGTGCGTTTTATATTGCCAGAGCTTTGCAACCTTGCTAATGCCTTGTCGATTAGTTTGTAGGCAAGGTGCGGTACTGGAATTCCAACCTCAACGCTTCCGTGCGGTCTAGGTGCTAGCCATTGTACAGCCGAGATCCTCTGAGGGTCATGGGCTTGGGCTTCTTTTCTCTTTCGCGTCCTTTCTTCTAGAATAGTTCACAAATCCATCGATCTAGGTAACTCGGTGTGCTGAAAGGTGGTTTGGTGTGTATATGAGAGTCGATAATTGCTTCATTCTATGTGAGACCTCTTAGTCCTCGTTCTCTCAGACCTGGAGCAATGAGTCCTGGAAGTTCTTGATTGAGTGTCGTCTGCTCCAAGGCTTCTGCTTTTAGAATGCGAAGGCGTGGCTTGCCTGTCGTGATCTCCTGAGTGATAAGAATGTGTTCTTTCTTCCCGAAGTTCCACCCCTACCATGCCTTTGCCCTTTATTTGGCGTTTGATGGCCTCTATGTCTGATGCCATTTGCCTTATCAATTCATCTTGCTCTTTTATGCGATCCTTTAGAACCTGGGCGTCCATTCTCCACTTCTGTCCCTCTGGACTTTGAGAGCAACGAGGGCTTAAACCACGCTTTTCTAGTGCACCCCTCTAAGAGTTCCATCGCCGAGGGTCTAAATCTACCATGGGTGGAACAAAAGGCAAATCCTCACGTCTCTTGTCCTCTTCTAGAGTTTATCCATCAACAGCAGACTGAGGCAAGTCTTCGTTATGTGCCATTGAAATCAGTTGAAGAAAAACTCAATCAAAAAAATTTGTTCTTTGTGATCTTTCCCACAGACGGCGCCAATTGTACGAGCATGAAATAATTTTATCGTATAATCCTGTTAACCAAGTTTGCACTCCTGCAAATGTCGTCGCTTTGCTACCTGAAAACACAAATGTGAGTTAGCCGCCGGGTGTATGCTGGAAACCTCTCTGATGCCTAAGTTAGCAAAATAGACAATAGACACAAAGCTCTATGTATTTGAGAGTAGGAATTGTAATACCTGTCCATAGGTCCGGTCATGAGCTTTTATAGAATCTGCCTGGCACAATCCTAGTAGGACTCTAACTTTCCTTAGTAGAGTCCTAGCAAAAATTACACTCCCAAGGATAATGTCTATCCTGATAACACCCTACTCACTACCAACCATGTGAGATGGTTAACACAATCAAAGTAGAACTCTAACTCTCCTTAGTAGAGTCCTAGGAGTCTCATGCCCAAGGATAATGCTTATCCTTCGAACACCATCATCACTGCAAGCCAAGTGAGATAGCCACACCCTTATGCTCGGATATACATTCCTGATCGAGCTACCTTATCTCAGTCCCCTGCCGTTCAAGCCGTGTAATCGGAAGCTGATCTACCGAATGGCACCCTGTCGAGCTACACATAACGAAAAATTCTATTCCCACACACCTAATTAACTCAGGACATACACTTAATGAAATTTTAATGTAATGACAATTATATCCAAAATTAAAATGACCATAATAGATATCTACCAACACCCATAATATTATATGAAAAAATTCTCTGTATACATCTTTTGAGAATAAAAAAATCTCTATGTATACCTTTTAAGTTAAAAAAAATAAACCCTAATTTCTATTGATAACTTACAATGTCTTTCTTGCAGATACTGGTTCGTGACAGATTGTTGGGCTTATATAAGGTACTAATAAATGAACAAGATTCATCAAATTTGTAATATTGTAGATCAACAAATAAACTGATACTATATCTCTCAGTGGAGAATAGATTACATACCAATTGGTTACAACAATACATTGCAATACACACACAAACAGAGAACATAAATTGCTTATGACTCTTTATTCCTCCAGGTCCAACCAATTATCAAATTGCTGAAATAAACACTAGTCGGAACAGGGGCACTACTAGTTTCAGCAGTGTTGCAAATGTGGAAGTTGGGTAAATCAAAAGTGTGGAAATGAGGGTTAAGTGGTGTGTACACAATAGTTATGAGTGAAAGATATAATTGTAATTTTTAGTGTGTGGATTGAGAAAATTAATCAATAAATAAATTAATAGAATTTTCCACACATAGCTCGGCTGTCTCTATTAACAACATCTCGATCCAATAAAGGATTACCTTCAAATAGCTAGGTCCAGGCCCTAGCAACCTATCTCTGACCGGCCTAATGTCTTTTTAGCCCAAGACCGAGCTACACCAACTCTTATCTCAGCCCATTGTATGACCCAACTTCCAAAGAAGACACACGATGATGATGAAATTGCAGATTTTACTTGCGATTTCTCCATAAGTAACAAATAGTTTACTTTATTCTTTTTGACAAAATTGAATTTTAAATACATGATTTCACTTCATGCATAAACTATCTTAGAACATCTCCAATGGCCCCATTGCTATAATATAACAGCTGTGTTGAAAAATGATGCTCCAATGGTTGAATATGGCAGCTGCCATTTGTGCTAATTCAACCAAAATTAACTGTTTCCCTCTCTTCCTCCCTCTTTCCCAGCCAAAACCAACTGATTCACCATTATTTTTTTCCAGAATTCACTACAAAAAAAAAAATCAATATTTTTTTTTAATTTACCCAAAATCAGCAAAGTTTTTCAGAATGAAGAATTTCATAGCTTCGAATTAGCAATTTCATAACTTCAAATCAACAATTTCATAATATAAACAAAACTAAATCAGCAATTTTAGCAATTTCAAGACAGTTTTTCAGCAATTTCAACAATTTCATGACAGTTTTTTTTTACATAATCAACAATTTCAACAAATTTCATAAATACCTGGATTTGCTATTTATTGTTCATATTCCAACAGATTTCAGCAATCAACTTCTTTTTCTTTGTCTTCATCTTCATCTTCTTTGTGACCATCTTCATCTTCTCCATTGTCTGTGAGAGCTACATACCACCACCATCTCTGCTGTGTCTTCTTCTCCGCCTAGAGTTTGGAATTGTGTGTGAGAGAGAGAGACGGACGGTGAGTCATAGCATTGAAGGAATCGATGAAGAGATCGCTAGTGGTGGGAACAAATGAAGAAGAGAGGGATGAAGATAGAGAGAAAGAGAAAGACAATGGATCGAAATGAGAGAGAGTGAGTTGATAAGAATGAACACAGTGGGTCTGATAGATATTATCAGTGAGAAGATTCCAGGCTCTCATCTCAGCCGTGGATTAATTTTTCATCCAACGGTTAGACAACGACTCTTTTTGTTCCTAAAAGAAATAACAAAATTGTAAAAAAAGTAATTTTGATGTAATTTTAATGTAATTTTTAGTCTTTATTTGAAATGTCATTTTTATGTTCCAATGTAATTTTGAGTATTTAAATTTATTTTTTCAAATTTTCAATTTTTTTTTTCATTTTTTATATTTGTCTAGTCGAGTATAATATGAATATATAATTATTTTTTTTTACAAACAGATAAAAAAAGGTCACAAAAGACAAAAAATAAACAAAAAAAAAATTAAAAAACCTATATCCAAACAATATTTACAAACTTGGAGGGAAAGTTGGTTGAGATTTGTCAAAATAGCGTGTGTACCATTGGAGCACCATTGTTATAATTTGACAAATTGCTACTATTTATTGCCAAATTATAACAATGACAATAGTATTATAGCAACAACCATTGAAGACGCTTTCATATTTTAGTGATTCTACTAGACTTAAAAATAAATAAAATAAATTTATTGTAAGTATGGAATTTTTAGAATTTATTATTTTACTTGAAAATCATATATTTTCAATTCCATGGCAAGTCTAAAAATTATGGGGAAATACTATAATACACCCTCTCTTAGAGGGTATGTACCATATATAATTTATAATTAAAGAAAAAAAATGGCATAATTTCTTCTTTTATAAGTCATAACTAAAAAAAAAAAATTCCTCATAAGTTATGTCATTTTATTATTTAGTTATGACCAATTTTCTTCTTTAATTATGACTAATGAGATCTTTAATTATATATCATGTATTATTTCGTTATGACTTTCTATTTTTTTTATTCTAGTTATGACTCAGAAAGAATAAAATTATATTATCTTTTTTAATTATAAGGTACATACGATACATAGCCTTTGTTTGTGATGTGTGTTGGTTGTTTAACTATTTTAGCCTGAGGCTAAAAAGTTTCGTTTGTGATAGATTTTTTGATTTTTTTGACTTTTATGAGAGAAAAAATGAAATAATTATGAATTCGATATGATATTTTGTCTTATTTAGCTAAAAATGATTTATTTTGTTTTATATAACTATTTTAACCCAAGTGATCTTCTCAAACGGACCCATAATATTTCAAACCTTTTTTTCACATAATTATCATTTTTTTTTTTAAATTTTCAAATCTGTATTCAGAAAGTGAAATTTTACCATTGTTATTGGGTTGGACAATTATTTATTTATGTTATGGCGGTGTAGTGGCTTATGCTTAGACAATCTACCCTCAAAATGTAAGGGCATCCACAATGGATGTGTTAAAGTTGTGTGTTAAAATGTGTTATATGACAAAAAATATTAAAAATGGGATCCAAAAATATATATTAAGGTGCCGTTTGGTAACACTTACGTTTTCAGTTTTCTGTTTATATTTACAAAAATTTTAAAAACTCAAATAAAAACTTGTTTGGTAAAATTTTTGATTTATAAATCAGTGGTCTCAGTTTATAAATTTGGCCAAAAAATGAAAACACAAAAAATGTGTTTCCATTTTGAGTTTTCAGTTTTTTTTTTTTATCACCCAACATTAGCTACCACCCGCCACCATTTTCCACTACCGTCATCCGCCGCCACCACCCACCCTCTACCACCACCACCTGCCGCCACCACCCACAACCCACCTACTACCACCAGCCACCACTGCCACCACCACCCACCTGCCACCCACTCGCCATCACCACCCATCCCTTGCCACCACCACCACCACCCACCTGTCATCCACCTGCCACCACCCACCACCTGTCATTACCATTCACCGCCCGCTACCACCACCCGGCACTTACTTGCCGCCACCACCACCACCACCGCCGCCACCACCCACCACCTGTCATTACCATTCACCGCCCGCTACCACCACCCGGCACTTACTTGCCACCTCCACTCACCACCCACCCGCCACCCACCACCACCGCCCACCTGCCACCCGCTCGCCACCACCATCCACCACCACCACCACCCACTCGCCACCCACCTGCCACCACCACCCACCACCACTATCACCTACCCGCCACCACCTACCACCCGCCACTGTCACCCACCCACCCACCACTACCACCACCAACCGCCACCCACCTGCCACCACCACCACCACCCACCCACCTGCCACCACCACCCACCACCCACCCACCCACCCACCACCACCACCACCACCACCACCACCACCCGCCACCTACCTGCCACCACCCGCCATCCGCCACCCACCTGCTACTACCACCCACCGCTGCCACCACCACCGCCACCACCCACTCGCTACCACCCATCACCCGCCACCGTCACCCACCCACCCACCCACAATCACCACCCACCACCTGCCCGCCACCACCCACTACCACCCGCCATCCGTCACCTACACGCCACTACCACCACCACCACCACCACCACCCACTCGCTACCACCCGCCACCGTCACCCACCCACCCGCCACCACCACTCGCCGCTCACCACCCGTCACCTACCCACCACCTACCACCACCCGTCATCCATCACCCACCCACCCACCATCACCACCCACCACCCGCCGCCACCACCTACTACAGCCCGCCATCCGTCACCCACCCACCCACCATCACCACCCACCACCCGCCCGCCACCACCCACTACCACCCACCATCTGTCACCCACCCACCACAACCACCACCACCACCACCCACTCGCTACTTCCCGCCACCGTCACCCACCCACCCGCCACCCACCACCCGCCACCTACCCACCACCTACCACCACCCGCCATCCGCCACCCACCTGTCACCACCACCCACCACCCGCGCACCACCCCACCCGCCACCGTCACCGTCACCCACCCACCCACCCACCACCACCACCACCCACCCGCCACCATCCACCACCACTAGCTACCCACCACCCACCATCACCACTTTCCACCACCGTCTTCCGCTGCCACTTGCCACCTGCCATTTCTCACTCTTTTTTATATTTTTTAATTTTTTTAAACATTTTGTCAATTACCAAACACGTTTGTAGTTTATGTTTTTCTAAAAATAAACAAAAAATAAACAAAAATCAGTTTATAAAATTTTTGTAAATATAAACTGAAAACGTAAACGTTACCAAACACACCCTAAGAGTTTGTTAATTTAGTGAGTGAATAGTGAATGACTGGTGATACAATGAATGTGTTAAGGGGTATGTTAAAAATATATATATATATATATATATGTATATATAATAAATAAATAAAATAAATAATTTAGTTTAATAAAAAATTTCAAATCTAAAATTAAATTTCAAGTCCAAAAAAAGATCTCAACAAGTAAAAAAAAAAAAATATTGTCGTTGACCGGTCAATCGGCCGGACGTCCAGCCGGTCAAAAAGTAAGACCAAATTTTTTTTTTCTTTTCTTTGAAGGATTCGGAGCCGGACGTCCGGCAGGACTTCCGGTCGAATCTGCAGTTAACACACATATTAACATCTGACACTAATACACACGTTAACAGCTCCATTGCAGTTCCAAACAATACCCTCAGCTAGCCAAAACTTGGCACCTGACACTAACACACAACTTAGGGCTAGTTTGGCATGTACTAAATAAGTCAAAAAGTCAAAAAGTCACTATCTTATTTAAGTCACATCATCTTATTTAAATTACATCACCTCTCTAACACATCACATCAAACCCAACCCAAACCCAACCCAAACCCACAAATAAGTCAAAAAGTACACTTTTTTAAGACATTCCAAACCAACCCTTAGTGTGTCCATTGCGGCGAGCTAGAGAAAAAAGTTGAAGAACTCTGGCGATCCATCAAAACCAATAGAGGTCCAACCCAAAGAAGATCATGATCGCACATGAAAGCCACTCCATAAACCGTGAAGATCCGTGGACCGTCACCTGAAGGTGGAGGGACGTCACCAGCGGTTGAGGGTACCGGCGACCTGTGCGGCCGGTATATTCCACCTGACACGAGAATTAGGGATCCGGTGCGAGGGAGAGACAGTCTAGTGGCTCCTCCAACAGATCCGACCCGAACTCGTCCGACCCAAGCAACCCAGCTTCAGGACCAGGATCCACAAGAAGTCAGGTTTGGAGTCAGGTTATCCGAATGGGAATGCTGGGTGTGGGAAGAGGACTGTTATGAGGGCCACAGTTGTATAGGCGTCGACTGTGTTCTATGATACTCCGGCCGCCATTGGTACATTTGATTTCTCTCCCTTAGTTCACTCTTTTGACTTGCCTTTGACTCACCAGGGCCAATTTTTTTAAGAGTTATGCTAGGACCTAATTAAATTATCAAATTATCTACTAAATTTGTGTGGGTTACGCAGAGATTTAGTAAAAAATTTAATAATTTATCTAGAATTATAATGTTTTTTTATTTTTTTAAAAAAAAAGTAATTACACAAATATTTCAAAAAAAAAAAAAAATGAGTGAAGCATCTTCTTCAACTTTAGATAATAATAGAGATCTAATATATATATATATATTTTAAGAAAAATTATTATAAATTTCATTTGGAGAAAAGTTATTCTATTTAGTCCTAGAAATTTTCTTTCAAACCACTTAGGGTTGTTTTGGGAAGTTGGTAAAAAGCTGGCTTTTGACTTTTTACTAAGCTTTTTGGCTTTTTTGGAAGTGATTTGGGAAGTTGGTAAAAAGCTGGCTTTTTGTTTTTTAGTTTAATATTTATTTATAGTGTCAAATCAAATTAAAATGACTAAAATACCCTTACCCAACATAAGAGATTTATTTTTTTATTTTTTTTTCGTAGGCCCTAATTTGTAATTTTACGGCTGCGTTTTTGGCACTTGCCAAATGACTTTTCTGGCGTTTTTGGCAGCCACGTTTTTGGATATTTTGTCTAAAAACGTGGCTTTTTACCATGTTCCCAAAATGGCGCTTAGTCCTTTTTATTTGGAGTATGTTGTATTTCCTTGATTTAGGGGTTTGAAAGTTTACTTGTTTGCCCTTGTGTGTGATTTTGTTTAGATTTTTTTCCTAATGTTGGGTGTGTGTGGATAAGGTAAGATTTTACGTCTATATATATATATATTGTAGAGATTTAGTGGAGTGATTTGTAGGTGAATGATGTTACCCCATTTGTGGTGTTACTGGTATGGTGTTCGTCCCTATTGTAACGTTGACATTAATTAATATCCAAACGTAATACTAATGTAACACAAAAAAAAACTCATTATTATATTTTTCCCAAACGTAACACTCTAATATAACACTTTAAAAAAACTCCTTAGTGTAACACTCTAAAATAACATACAAAAAAATTTGTTATTGTAACACTCTAATGTAACACAAAAAAATTTCTTAGTGTATTTTTCCTAAATGAAACACTCTAGTATAACACACAAAAAAATTCCTTAATGTAACACTCTAATGTAACACATACAAAAACTCTTTAGTGTAACATTCTAATATAACATACAAAAAAAATTTATTAATGTACTTTTTTCAAATGTAACACACTAATATAATACTCTAAAAAAACTCCTTAATGTAACACTCTAATGTAACACACAAAAACTCCTTAGTGTAACATTATAATGTAATACAAAAAAAAAAAAAAAAAAAAACTCCTTAGAGTATTTTTCTAGACGTAACACTTCAATATAACATTCCAAAAAAAATCTTTAGTGTAATTCTTTAATGTAATACACAAAAAAAACTCTTTAGTGTACTTTTCCAAAACGTAACGCTCTAATGTAACACACAAAAAAATTTCTTAGTGTACTTTTCCTAAACGTAACACTCCAACGTATCACTAAAAAAAAATGTGAGATTTTTCAAACTATTCCGAAAGGAGTATAAATATTCCTTAGTAAGTTTTGAACATATGTATAAACTAAAGAGTTTTTTTTTAGTGTTTTTGTGTGTTACATTAGACTATATTACATTGGAGTGTTACATTTGGGATTACATTGATTGAAGTATTACGTTTGGGAAAAGCACACCAAGGAGTATGTTACATTGGAATATTTTGGGATCAACAATGATTTAGACCACTAAAAAATACATCACTAATAGCACTAATGCATTGAGAATGGTAAAAAAAAGAAAAAAAAAGAAACAAGGCATAGAAAGTGGGCAGGGCCCACTGCCACATCATTAGTGCTCCTTCTAGTGCTCCCTTTTTAGTGCTCTCAAGCATTTTTCATTTTGGGATTACATTGATTGAAGGATTTTTTTTTTTACACATTGGAGAGTTACGTGTGGGAAAAGTATACCAAAGATTTTTTTTTTAGTGTTACGTTGTTACGTTTGGAAAAAATACAACAATGAATTTTTTAGTGTGTTACGTTAAAGTGTTACGTTATTAGAGTGTTACATTAGAGTTTAGGTTTTTGTTCGTAATGTATGATTTGTTCTAGAATGAGGGAAAATTCAAAACTTCTATAGTGCAAATTGCTCAAATGTGTAATTTTATATTTTGAGAAAATTACTTTAATCCCTAAAAAATTAAACCCAAACATGTAAGTGACTATTTTTTTATGTAATTTCTACTTTAATGGGACCTTTAGGTTTATAAGAAAAAAAAGAAGGACTACCGTTCACAATATCACATTTTGGGATTTATTGGTGTTTCACCCTATTTTTTATTAGTTAAATTTTTGTCTATCCTACTAGAGAAATTTTAAATTTTTATGTGAAACAAAAGAAATTTATGTGTTAGGTTAAAATTTTTCTGTCAATTTTTTTATAAGAAAATATTGACGGATCCAACTATTATGAAAATATTAGAGTTGTTTGGCAAGTTGGATTTTAGCTTTTTTTTTTGGGGGTTAAAATTCATAAAAAGATAAAATATATTAAAATAGTTAATAAGATAAAATGTCACATCAAATCCATAATCATTTCATTTTTTCTCTCACAAACATCACTTCAAATTACAAAAAAAATCTAATCAGTGTGTTTGGTTTCAGTTTTCTGAATTCTGTTTTTTTAAAATTGAATTTTTTGTTTTCCGTGTTTTTTTTTGTTTTTAGTAAATATTTTTAAAATTTTTTTTCTTTTACTTTTTTAAATGCACCTTACTTAGATGTATCTAAAAAGTAAAATATTTGTGAAAAAATATTTTAAAATTAATAAATACACAAAAATATGAAAAATATACTGAATTTTTTAAAGATTTTTTTTCACGAAAATTATACTTTTTAATGTATATTAGGTGTGTCTAAAATTTTTTTAAAAAATTGTTTAAAATATTCAAAAAATTCAGTAAAAACAAAAAATATGAAAAACAAGAAAGTAGAATTTTTTAAAAAGTGTTTTTAGAAAATCCAAACCAAGCAAAGTGAATCATTTTCCAAACACAAAAATTTTAATCTACTAAAATAGTCAAAATCTAAAATAACCTATTAAAATAACAACTTTTCAAACACTCACATTATACGTTTTTTATCTTATAAAAAAAATTCCCCCACAATAATGAATAAATATTGAAATAAATCAAAATAAATATACATTTTAATAAATAAGGAAGGACAACTTGTATGTATTTTGAAAAATGATTTATTCCATCTCAATCATGTGGAATTAGAGGGATAAAGATGAGAGAGTGAAGGGAATGTGAAATTATTTCATTGGGTGGAATTGGGGGTTTCAATTATGGGATGTGCTGATCTATTTTTTATTCATAGAATTGACAAATTATTTTATGAAAAATGATCGCATTGGTATGCAAATTAAAATCTTAAATGAGATGAGTGTAATTAAATCAAATCAAATTAAACCAAGTTAAGTCTTAAGTCTCATAAAATGAGGTTGGCTATATGAATCTTTCTTCTCTACGCGGTCCTATCAAAGGCCATTTCGTTAGTCAAATTAAGTAGATCCATATCTCTACTTACAATGCTAACTAACGTTAATCTAGGCCTACCCCGTCCCCTAACACTTCCATCTACCGTTACAACATCGCATCTCTTCACTACTGCCTCTGTTAGTCTCCGTTGAATAAGACCAAATCATCTTAATCGATTCTCTCTCAACTTATCTTCTATCGGTGCTACTTCTACCCATTCCCCGAATACACTCATTCCTAATGCTGTCTTGTCTAGTCTTGCCACACATCCACCTTAGCATTCTCATCTTAGCTACACTCATCTTATCTACATGCTATTTCTTGGTTGCTCAACACTCCATCATATGCAACATCACTGGTCTAATAGCCGTTCTATAGAACTTACTTTTAAGTCTAGTGGGTATTCGTTTATCGCACAGTACTCCAGACGCACTTCTCCACTTACACCATCCCGCCTTAATCCTGTGGGCCACATCCTCATCAATCTCCCCCGTTGCTGTGATAATCGACCCTAAATAGCGAAAATGCTCACTCTTAGGCAGTTCTTGATTCTCAATCTTCACTTCTCCTCTATTTTCATTGTTACTATTACTAAATTTATACTCTATGTACTCTGTCTTAGTTATGCTTATCCGGAATCTTTTAGATTCAAGGGTTTTTCTCCAAATCTTTAACTTTGTATTAACTCCTTCTTTAGTCTCATCCACTAGCACTATATCGTCTGCAAAAAGCATACACTATGGCACATCATCATGAATATTTCTCGTTAACTCATCCATAACTAAAACAAAAAGATAAGGACTTAAAGTAGATTCTTGGTGTAATTCTACAGTGATAGGAAATTCATTTGTCTCTCCAGCAGGCGATTTAATAGTGGTCACCACCCCTTCATACATGTCCCTAATCACATCAATGTAACCTTTTGTCACCCATTTTTTCGCTAACACCTACCTTATTATATCCCGTGACACTATATCGTATGCTTTCTCAAGGTCGATAAACACCATATGAATTCTCTTTTTTATTACTCTCCTCAAAAGATAGATCGCTTCCATTGTTGACCTGCTAGGTATAAACCCAAATTAATTCTCTGATGCATCTGTTTTATCTCACAATTGGCGTTCTATCACCCTTTCCCATACTTTCATTATATGACACATTAGCTTGATTCCTCTATAGTTGTTGCAATTTTGGACATCTCCATTATTCTTATAGATTGGCACTAAAATACTCTTCCTCCACTCATTTGACATGTTCCTAGTCAACAAAATTTTGCTAAACAACCTAGTCAACTATGCAACCCCTTTTTTACCCAAACACTTCCAAGCTTCAATAGAGATATCATCTGGTCCTAAAGCCTTATTTGATTTCATCTTCTTAAGTGCAATCTCCACTTCAAAGTTCCTAATCCTGCGATAGAACCTATAGTCTTGGTTTATCGTATTACTGGCTATTTTTTCCCCTAATACCGTACCTCCATATTTTTCATTTAATAGTTTATCAAACTAGTTCTTCCATCTTTTCTTAATTTTTTCATCCCTCACCAATACCTTAGAATCCTCACTCTTGATGCACTTAACTTAATTAAAAATCTCTTGTTTTCCTCTCTCGTATCTTAGCAAGTTTGTATGCCTTCTTATCTCCCTCTTATTATCTAGTCTAGTGTATAGGTCATCATAAGCTTTCAACTTAGCCTCTGTCACTACTTTCTTGACTGCCTTATTAACCAATCTATAGCTCTTAAGGTTTTCCTCAGTTCTATCATTTTGCCACTTTTTAAAGCACTATTTTTTTGCCTTAACTATTGCTTGAACCTCTTCCCTTCAGCACCAAGTTTCCCTAGAGCTGGGTCCCGTTCCTTTCAACTCTCCAAGCACTTCCCTTGAGATTTTTCTCATACAATTGGCCATCGAGTTTCTCATAGTGTTAGCATCATCTTCCAAGTCCCAAGTACCTTCCTTATTCATTCTATTATTAAATATTTCTAATTTATCCCCTTTTAGGTCCCATCATCTCGTCCTACGATGCCCACCATCCTTCCTAGTTTGGTATTGCCCTCTAAAACATAAATCTAGTATCAAAATCCTATGTTGAGAGGTCAGGCTCTCTCCAAGAATCACCTTATAATCATTGTATTTTAGGCAGTCCATTTTTTTCACTAAGAAGTAATCTATTTGACTCTTAACTGACCCACTCTTAAAGGTTATCAAATGCTCCTCTCTCTTTTTATACATAGTATTGGCCACCATCAGGTCAGAAGCCAATGCAAAATCTAAGATACTCTCTCCAACCTCATTTCTATCACCAAAACCGTATCCACCATGCACGCTTTCATAGCCTAGTTTATCTATGCCTACATGGCCATTAAAATCTCCACCTATAACTAGGTTCTCTCCTACGGGTATCTCTTGTAAGATCTCATCCATTTACTCCCAAAAATCGCTCCAAGTATGATCATCTAATCCTACTTGAGGGGCGTATGCACTAATAACGTTCGCTATATTCCCTTCAATAACTAGTTTAACTAACATAATCCTATCTCCTTTCCTAATGATCGCCATTAGATTCTCCACAAGACCCTTGACAATTAAGATTCCTACCCCATTCCTACGTCTATTTTTACCACTATAATATAGTTTAAAACTGGTATCCTCAATTTCCTTAGCTTTCTCACCCGTCCACTTAGTTTCTTGCACGCAAGCTATACTAACTTTCCTCATAATCATAACATCTACCAACTCCATTGTCTTACTAGTTAAGGTTCCTATATTTCAAGTGGCTACCCTAAACCTATAGTCTTGGACTAGCTTCTTTACCCGCGCTCGTCCAGAAAAACGCGAGAACCTTTGCCCATTTTTCACCGCACCCAGGCGTCGATGCGGCGCCTCTTGCTCACTTTTCGAAACACCCGGAAGCAGGCGCAGCACGTCACTTAAGGGGAATGACCTAGTATTTAAACGATGTAGGATTCCTTGTCAAACTTCAACGAATTACTTTCGTTCATTATATTAAAAAGAGGTTGGATTGCCTTAAGTCCATAATCTCTACTGAAGGCATTGTTGGGCTCATTACGGGTCTCATTTCAATTATCAAAACTGTTCATTTTGTAGAATTTTTCGTGTATAACATCTACAAAAAAAGAAAAAGAAAAAAAAATTCTGATAATCGTAACTTATTCAATTTATAGCATTTGTCACTAAAAAAATAGATGATATATTTTTAAAGTTATCATTTTTTTTTGAGATATAAATACAATAAATTGAATATGTTATGATTCTTAGATCAACTTTTTTGTTTTTTTGTTTTTGGTCCATGATGTACACGAAAAATTTTACAAAATAAATCGTTTCGATCATCAAAACGGAACTTATGATGAGCCCTATGGCCTCGACAGCACCCTCTGGATTGGAGGCAGTACAACTCCATTAAAAAAAATGTGTTTACACGTTATCCACTATCTTTAAAAAAAATTGTAGTGATACACAAAATATATTCCAGTAGACTAATACCATAATGCAAACTGAGATGTGATCATTTCAATATTTTTAAAAAGATTCAAGCGTTCTGCCTTTAACAAATCCTTCATAACCATTTGGTGTAGCTCGTACAATTTCTGCACTCACTACAAGAAAAATGAGATTTAACGACGTTCATTTAACGACGTTTTTTTAAACGTCATCTTTTTTAATATTTTATCACGTTTGATAAGCGCCACATTTTTTTAAAAATAAAATGATACCGTTTTTATAAGAGAGGGCGTGTTAAAGTGCCTCCAAATGTCCAACTCTCCCACGCGCAAATGTACAACTTTCCCACGCGCGCTCTCTCTCTCTCTCTCTCTCTCTCTCTCTCTCTCTCTTCAAATGTCTTATTTTGGGTCAAGGACCCAAAACACTCGCTTACTCTCTCACTCACTCTCTGGATCGATCTCACTCTCACTCTCTCTCTCACAACCCTCTCTAAACCCTAATCTCTCTCAACCGATCGAATCAACCGATCGAATCAACCTTCTTCAGCCCCGTTTGATCCAATCTCAGAGCGATTGGTGATTTATCTCAGATCCAATCTCAGAGCGGTTGGGGATTCATCTCAGATCCAATCTCTGAGCAATTGACGATTTCGATTTTGATTTCGAAGTTCTCTCTCTCTCTCTCTCGATTTCGAAGCGCCACCGCCGCCACCATCTGCACCGGCGAGGGGAGCGAACACCATCGTCTACTAAGGTGAGCATCACCTGATTCCCGCATTAGGGCTATGGCGATGCATTGATTGAAGCCTCGATCATCATCGCTTTTACATTTATTGGTAATTATTCCCAAAATATTTAAAAATAATAATTTATTTTCTATATTTTTAGTGTTGTGTTTGGGTTTACAATCAGTGTTTTGAAGGAGTTGTAGTGATAGACAAATTTTCTTCTAAAAATCTGGTTCATTTTCAGCATTTTCATTATGAAAGGACAATGTTGATTTGGTTGTTGATTTTCGTTTGTGCAGAGAAGGATCAAGAATTGGGGGAAGCCTTAGAGAGAAGGCAGTTGAAGAGTTTCTGTTCTATATGTATTCTCTCTTCTGTTTAATTGCCATTCTATATATTTTTTTAATATAAATAAATGCTAGTCTGAATTCATCTGAATGTGTCTGCCCATCTGTTCTGATAGAAAAAGTGCTTATTAGAAAACTTGAGTTATGTTCTTGTAGCATGGATACATTTTCTAAAGAAGTGCTTTTAGAAAACTCAAATCTATTTTTCGCATCATGATGTTTCAATTTTCCTGGTTAAATCAGCATGGTGAATTTGCATGTGCTAATTACTACTAGTCTGTGTGAACAGATTATACCACAATCTGTTTGTTCTAGACATGGGTTGGCTATTGGTGCAGCTGTAGCCCCATTTGTCCGCGTTCTTGTTTGGATTTGTTTTCCTGTAGCATATCCAATAAGCAAGGTACTTGTGTTTGCTCAGCACTATTGCATTGCATTACTTAAAGCAAATTCATTGGTTGGTCTTTCTAATTAGTCTTCTTGGCTACCCTTATTGTCTGTGATTTTCAGCTATTAGATTTTCTGCTAGGACATGGACATGTAGCACTTTTCCGTAGAGTTGAGTTGAAAACACTAGTTGATTTGCATGGTAATGAGGTAAGTAGACACATTTGTGAAAGTATTATGAACTAACGACATTATTTTTATTTTATTTATGATGCAATCTGGTCCATCCCCCTCCCACCCACCCACCCACCCACACCGAAAAGAAAAAAAAGGTCTCCAATTGAGGAATCCTTAAAACATCCATCCAATACTCCTCCCTTTTTCCTACAAAATGTGCTGCTTGCAGGAATTTTAATTTTCTCGTCTATAAAAACGTCTCCCGAAGTTAATGTTATCCCATTTTTATTTTTCACTTCAAACTCCATTGCAAAGAGCTTCTTTTTCCTTCTGTTTTATCTTGTGACTTGATAGTCTTCTGATTACCTGTAAACAGGCTGGAAAAGGTGCAGAACTCACACATGATGAGACAACAATTATTGCTGGAGCACTTGGGCTTACTGAGAAAACAGCCAGTGATGCCATGACTCCCATATCTGACACTTTTGCTGTTGATATCAATGCCAAGCTTGACAGGTGTTGCATGCTTTGGAAAACTTTTGAATATAAGGTTTACTTGAAGTCTTTTTTAACTTTGTTTTGATCATATATATGATGATGCTTGATATCTAATAGGGAGCTGATGAATTTAATTTTGGAGAAAGGGCATAGAAGAGTGCCAGTCTACTATGAGCAACCTACAAACATAATTGGACTTGTTTTGGTAAATTGTTTGTTTGTGCTTCATGTAATTTGAAAATAAATTGTTTATTTTGTCACTCTTTGGAGAATGATCATTTTTCAACTGACTTTAGTTTATTAGTATGCTCATTTTTTAAACTTGACATGCTGTTTTAGAACCATCTCTGCTGATTTTCATTTTCTCTTACCCTCCTGCTTCACTCCGCCCTATCTAGAAAGCATATCTCATAGTTTGGGACCTTAAACTATAAAACATAGTAACCACTCCTGGATCATTGAGAACATGAGAAATAAGCTAATAGGCCTACTGAAGGACTGCAACTTTACTTTTTTATGGCCGTAAGATTTATAATTGTCTCGTACTGCTCAATTGGGTTAACTATAAAGTACATAACCTATTATGAAGACTCTGACAGTCTTCCTGGAAAGAGAACAACAGTTTGGGAGCTTGACAAGGGTATGTAAAATGTCTTACAAATCACGTTAACTGTTGTATGCAATTTTGGACAACAGTGGCTTCAAAGGATTTCAGGCTCAGTAAATACTTACACTTGGCTTAAAGGAAATGCTTTGCTGAGAATGAGTGAAAATTCTCTGTTATAAAATGTCTGGGTTTGCAATATTAGACTTTTCATTGTTTTATTTTATCTAATATCTAATATGTTATTTGTTAATAGAAAGTAAATGTATCTAGCAATCAATTATACACTTCACGCATATTTATCTGTTCACATGTATTGTATGTATCATTTCCCTTAAACAGGATGAATGAACCTTATAGCCAAATAAATGAGTTTTTGGTTTGTGCTCCAAGGGTAGTAAAATAGTAAGAAAAAATTATGGCTACATCTCAAGGTCACGGGTTGTGGAAAGCAAGTTTTGCATTTTAAGGTCATATTCAACAAAAAAAATATGAAATAATCTTTGCTGAAAAAATATGAAATAATGTTTGCTGAAATATGAAATAATCTTTGCTGAAATAACCATTTGGTTCCAAAAGGGTTGATGGGTCTAATCTCCCAAGCTGTCTATGATGGTGGCCACCACGTCTTAGGGTAATTTCTCTCTCTATCTCTCTCTCTCTTCTCCACTCATAAACTCCATTATTTATTTTTTTGCAGAGTGATTCCAAAAACTCTTATGCCTAGAGAGGTAATTCACTGCACTTGTTTCCTCATAATTTCAGTTAAGCTTGGCATACTTGTCAAAAATAAACTAAAAAATAGTTAATCTTGCCATCCAAATTTGGTTATGCTTGTGCTTGATTGGGTTGATAACATATTTTGTTCAGTTTAATGGGCTTTTTCACATTTAAATTGACATGCAAGGTTTTGCTCTTATTGTTTTGGTCTTTGTTTCTACATTTGTGCCACTGTGTTGCAGGTATCAAGCATACAATTACAAGATGACCTTTTGTCAGTGTTAGTTTCTGGGCATGAGATCACTGGTTCTGTGTTAACTTGGATAGCATATCTTCTGAGCAAGGTATTACATATAGTACCTTTTATCTTAATGAGTGTACCTTTTATCTTAATGATCTGTGTCTCCATTTTCTGTTGTTTACCATAGTAGATTCTATACTTCTTGAGGATTGGCTTGATGTTGATTCAAGGTCTAATAGTAGTGTGTCAAATGACAAAGAGGAAAGTGGTTTTATTTATTTGAACCGTTATATTGAAATTCATTTATCTTTGCTTGTGACACTACACATTTGGCTTCTTCCTGTTGGTATAAATTATTAACTGTAAACTTATTCTTTTTAAAACACAGGTTGATGTGGGTGTCACATCAGGTTGTAAATAGAGTTTTTGTACAAATTTTAAGTGTAGCATTTTAATATAATGGAAGAACATTTTCCTTTGTATTTGTGTATGGTTCTTTTTGTAAACCCATTAAGTGGTTTTAACTGAGATTTTAGTGATATATTCATAACCGCATTTGGTAATGTACATTAGCTACCACTTAAAATTTCAAGCAGAGTGTAGCTGACTATGTTCAATAGTTGATAAGTTTAATCCATTGTGATTTTAAATTTTAACATAGAATGACAAACATCTTTAATTCTAAAAATTTTAGCTGCTCACAGTTTGCAATACTACTAATCTGCCCTATAATTTTATTTTGTGAAAGGGCTCCTAAATTTTCTACTTTCATTTGCAAGAAAAATATGAGTTGTCTAATTGTGAGCCATCTTAGGAGTGTTTATGTCAGCCTTCTGCAGTTCTTTACCCTGAACAGTATGCTTGAAACTGGGGCTTTGGAGCTGGCTGATGTCAGGAACCATTGAAAGAAGCTCAATGTCCTGTTAAACTCAAACATTTTTTAGCTGGGTTTTGTACTTCAAAATGTTTTATACGAGTTAACAGGAAATTGGAATTATGTACGATCATTTGTGTTGGAAAGCATTTTATGCTATGTAAATTGATTATTATTTTAGTACAATCACTTGCTAATGTGTTACATCATTGATGTTGGACTATTTTTTTTTGTCAAAACCATAATGATCCTGTTGTAAGATAGACCATGATTTGATTGAACAGTTGTGCTTTGTCCTTTTTAAAGTGCAGGGATTTGATCGATTATTACAGTTAAGAGTTGTGATATCAATGGAAAGAATTGTTGCAGCTCATTGTTTGTTATTCTTTTTCATGAAATTTTCTTAATGTCCATTATTTTAAATGCTATTGTTCAGGTGATGAATCTCATTGGTGATGTTAAAGGAAAAGTTGCAGTAATGGTGGATGACATGATTGACACTGCTGGTGAGTTAAGTCATCTAGATGTAAAAAATCCCAGCTTATAGGCCATTAATTAGGAAGTGATTTCAAAAAGTGAAAATTCAAAGAAAAAGAAACTTAGTTTATCATGCAATTTTCATGGCGAGTTATTAATTTCAATTTCCAAGTGTTGTCCATCATGAGCAAATATCCTACCACTTTATGCTCCAAAATTTCTAGACTACATTTGCATTTAAGGCTGGTTAATACTAACTGTCCATCCTTGGTTCCCTCTCTCACGTTTCTCATTCATATCTTATGTTATTTTATTTTTAAGAACAACCTATCTTTGGTTTAGTGTAATATGTTTGTATATATACAGCCATAAGAATATCACATATTATGAAAACAACTTTTTGTAAGGGCATGATCGTTTGTTATCATGTCTAGTTGTTATGCATCTTGCTCTCCACTTTGCTTTAAATTTTGGGTCTCAAATATGATCATGTCCTTCGGATTGGACTTGAGCTTACAGTCTAGGCAATGTGAAGTACTTTCTATATTTTGTTGTTTCCAATAAATAACCGAGTGTTATTTTGCTTCCTCAAGAGGTTTGAAAAAAAGCACAAAGGTGGTTTTTTTTTTAGATTGTAAATACAGTCTTCGACTTATTGTAGTTAACTAGTACATGGCTGCTGGGTTGTAGGTACTATTGCAAAAGGTGCAGCTCTGTTACATGAGGAGGGGGCCAGGGAAGTCTATGCTTGCAGCACTCATGCTGTTTTTAGGTAATGGCTTCATCTATGGTGTTCGATCTTTGCTTTGATCTCTCTAAATGCATGCCCAAAAATTTCTGTGTTTTTCCAAATTTGATCATTATACATTTTGATCAAAGTTCCGTTTCTTCATTACTTTGGAGAAAGGGGAAATTAAGAGGTGTTGGGTTGTGACTTTTGAGGTGCCATTTCCTGATTTTCATGTGAATGGGGGCAGGATGTCAGGATTTTTATTTTATTTTTATATAATTTTTCTACTTATTAAGAAGTTTCTGGTTTTAGTGAATGGTACATAGATGGGGAACTATCTATATCTTCTAGTTCAATGTCTTATTAGGGATCTCTTAAGGTTGTGCTTGGATCATAGATTTGGGTAGCAATTTGGAAAGGGAAAAGAAAAAAGTATGTGTAATGTAACTATATTTCATTCACAATTCACCTATCTTTTACTTTTCTCTTTTTAAATCCCTACTCAAATCCGTAAACCAAACACTGCCTAAGTAAAACAAGTTAGGTTTCTTTTTCTTTTTTTGATTACAAGGGGGCCGAAGCCAAACCTACAAACTGACACTACGAGGGAAACTCCCTCCTTGCTTGTCATTAGCTAAGGCCAACTCCAGAGAAGGAGGGGCTGTCAACACAGTTTCATCCCTAACATCCATACATATAGCTGCTTTGGCTAGCTCGTCTGCACAACGATTAGCTTCCCTCCAAAGAATTTAGGTTTCTTGTTTTGCATCATAATGTATACTATCAAGTCCCTAATAATTTGTCATTCCATGATCTACAACACTTTGTTGCTCAAACTGTCAGGACAGTCACCAAAGATCATCTTCAAAAGTAAATATCGACACACTATACTACATCCAGAATGGTAGGTGGTGTTATAAAGTTATGAGCATTTTGTCTGTTCATAATTTATTGCTAGTTCTATTTAGTTGTTAACATGTTGGCTTCACCTTCATTAATCTATCAATTATTCAATGCCGTCAATTTACTTTCTTGAAGTCCTAAACATTGGGTGTTCTACCTGGAGCTACTATTCTAGGTAATTGTTGCTTCTAGAGCTGTGAAGCATGAGAACCTTGTTGAGGAAGTGAAGAAGTTGTTTACCAAATTGTCATCGGATCCAACCACAACTTCTGAATTAGTTGCCAAAGGGCCAGCAATTTTTTCAGGATTTTGTGTTAAAATCCTTTGGTTTTTTATTTCTCTTATTTTTTCTTTTTTTTCTCGGATCTGACAGTGGATGTTTTGGTTCACTTCTTATTTTTTGTATTAAATGGGGGAGTGGTGAGAGAGAGAGGAGGGTAATGTTAAATTAAATGGGGAAGTGAATTAATGTTATATTTGTTATTCGAATGGGAGTTATTATTTCATATTAGTGTTATTTAGTTTTATTATTGGTGTTCTTTTAGTTCAATCACATAAAATTAGCACAATTTCAAAACTAAAAAAAAAAAGAAAGATTAGACGGCGTTTTTAAAATGCCACTATAGCAGGTGGAATTTTTTAAAATTAAAAAAACCTATGAAGGCGTTTTAAAAACGTCGCTAAAATCATAATACAGCGACGTTTCCCAAACGCCATAAAGTTATAGCGACGGCCGCGTCATCGGCGTTTGGCACTAAACGTCACAATAATAATTAGCGACGTTTTTAGTACCTATAGCGGCATTTTTTAAACGCCGCTAAAAGCCTATTTTCCAGCCGTGACTAGAGGTTGTACTCAGTTCCACCATAAAAACACTCTTACATATTATCTAAAAAAGTGTAAAAAACACAAGATAGAATATAGAAATATTAAAAGAGAACAAAGAGACGAAGGTGAGTCTCCTTGTATCACACCGCCATAAGGTTTAAGACTCTACAAATGTTCAACTAAAGGAGCTAGATATACATAGGAAAAAACCACTGACTCAACTTGGAGATGAGAATTTTTTATTCCTTTTCTCATTTAAAAAATGTTCTCATATGGCAGCTTTTCATTTTGTCTTTTCTTCACGTGGTGGTTGGTGGAGAGTCTTCTAGAACTCAACAATTTCTTGTTTTATTGCTTTTTATCTTTTTATTTAATGCACACAACTCATCCTATAATATTTTTATTTATATACAAATTACTTTAATAGGAGTATTAAAATACATTGTGCTTGTAATCTGCACCAACACTTTTAGGACTGAGCAAGTGATCCGTGAAATCCGTAATCCGATCCAATTTAGTCCAATCTGATAGGTTTAGATTGGTTTTTTAAATCCGCAGTTCAGTTCCGGATTGAAGAATTAAAAATCCGTAGTCTACGGATTGGTTCCGGATTGAACCCCACGGTTCTGGATTGGAACCGATCCGAACCGTATACAAATAGTCTATATTTTTATTAAACATCTTCCCCCATAGTATCTTCTCTTAATTCTATATAAAATCTAAACTCAAACCTAAAATCGTATAATATCTTCTTTTATTACTCTTATTTGTTGGTTTTTAGTTTTAATTTGTAATGGTTTAAATACTTATAGTGAAACCAATTTTCTTATGGTTATTTAAATTTTAGAACAGTATGTCGTTATTATAGAAAAATACGTTGCTATTGTGGAACTAATATAGCGCTATGTTTATATTTTATAAAATTAAAGTGTTATAAATATATTTTTGTTATTTAATTATGTGAATCCGTGGTCCTAAACCGATCCAATCCGTATTTAAATGGATTAGTTCGGATTGGTTCCATAATTTAAACGGATTGGATTGGTTTCAATTTTTTAGGAACCGTAAATAACGGATTGGTACTGATTTTATCTCAATCCGGTCCAATTCAGACCATGCTCACCCCTAAACACTTTGGGTCAAGAATCTCAAGATACGTAAAGATATGCATATATATTCTTTATTTATTGCTTTTGTAAATAAATATAGGCTTTTTCAAAATCACAAGTTTGTTAATGTCTCAACAGTATGGTGGTCCACAAGAATGAATAGATTAAGGAAGAAAAAAAAAAAAAAAAAAAAACCTTGTCTGATTATAAAAATTAAAACATAATAAATATAAAAAAAATAAGAAAAAAAGATTGTTATTTTGTTATAAAAAACAAACCAGAATTTGAAAAAAAGAAAAGGAAAAAATAGAACCAACCATTTATAGTATTATTTATCTCGAACAAAATTTGATCAAATCCAGTGTTGAACACTGTATCCTTAAGACAGATTCGCCCCTTCCACCGTACTTTTAGATTATGGACATCTATCTTTCAAGATAAAATGATCAACGACAATTTAATAACAGTATTACAAATTAAATGTCCAATGAACACACTCTGTGTTTATGCTCTTTCTCACAGGAAATTTATGCAGCTAAACGCAAGAAATAAAAGTGGAGAAGAAGAAAAAAAAAATTTGAATGATAAATCAAATCACTACGCCAAAATTGGGCTTTAGCGGCGATTTTTTACCGTCGTTAAAGGATGTAAAACCGCTGTTAAAGCCTTTAACGGCAGTAATTTAAGACCGCCGTTTATACTTGTGTCGAAAAAGGTCTAACCGTCGTAAAAGATAAATTATCGTTGTTAAAAGTCGATAAAAAACGACAGTAATATAAGACTAAAAATGGCGGTTCTTTACCGCCATAAATAGGTTCAAAATTTTAAAAAAGTAATTCTCTCTTCTTATACCCCCAAGTCTCAAACCCTTGACCTCTAATCCACGCACGCCAACCACTCCACTACAGTCACTCTATATGAAATATATTCCCTAAATAAATATTTAAACATTACTTTTGCGTTATTGTAGATGGTCATGTTTAAGCTTTGGCCGCGTGTGGTCACCACTCGCCGGAGTTCCGTCAGAGCTCTGTCGGCAAAGACCGCCATCATTAACGACGGTAATAAGAGGGCTTTAGCGGCGGTTTCGTTACCGCCGTTAAAAGCGGGCTTTAGTGACAGTTTTTTTAACGACGATTTCATTACCGCCGTTATTCGTTACCACCTTTAATAGTATCTTTAACGGCGGTAACGAAAATCGCCGTTAATGTCCTGTTTTGGCGTAGTGAATGGAGGACTTGTTTATTTATAGGTGAACTGGTGGCTTTTTAGAATGACTTCAACAGGTACCAAACCTGTTTGGACAGATTTGAACAGGTAATGTATTCGGGTTAAATTTGAAAAGATAATGAACCTGTTCGGTTAGAGGAAAAATACTGAAGAGGTGTAAGGAACCAGACTACCAACGTTCAGAAACGTTAGGGTCATTTCAAAATTAAGTTTGAATTTCAAACCGAAATTCAAATTCCAAACGGTAAGAATTTAATTTTAAAAAAATAAAATTGTTTTTGGCCCAAAAAAATAAGCATTGGGTCGGACAAGCCAGCCCAACCCAACCTCACACCACGCACACACGCCCAGCCCGCCCAACCGGCCGGTCGGATGGCAGCGCGTGTTTGTTTTGGGTCCAATAGGTCTAACCCATTTTGCCCATAACCTCCCTCTCTACAAAACTTAAGTGCCCCAAGGGGCCTACCCCAAGGTCTAAACTCAAAGCTTATAAACCCATACAATGGCCCTGTTTGGTAGGACTTATTTTCAGCTTATTTCAATTATCAGCTTAATTTAAGCTATTTTGATGTGTTTGGTTCAGCTTAACAATACAACTTATAGCTTTTTGTAAGTCAAAAATCAACTTATTCTTTGAGTGGGAGAGAAGAAGCTTAATTTATAAGTCAAAAAGTAGCTTATGTTCACAGCTATAAGCTGTTAGGCTATAAGTTATAATCACTTTTCCACAGCTCTACCAAACGGGGCCAATGTTAGCTTAGCCAAGCAATGTGGGACAAACTTTCTTGCCTTCAATTTGGGAAACTTCACCAAAACACTATTTTTATGGAGCTCATTTTGGCATCGATTTTCTATTCACCCAATAATAGTTTTGAGCAATCAAATATACAACGTGAATCATTACGCAGCAAAAAACACGTTGCCACATGGACCCACCAACTTTGGCGCATGGGTCTCACTTAAAAAATTAGACTAAAGTTTAAGAAAAATCTATTTTTGCCAAACCATATTTCCAAATCATTTTTTGCAGATTATGTTAATGATTAGCTCCAAATGAGAGGAGGGATTTGAAAAAGAAAATCCTTTGTGTGATCTTGACCTGGGAAGCATGGATATAGATACGATACGATATTGATACAACTAGGCAACAAAACCTAAAATAATAAGATACGGGTACAGTTAGAATATGTTTAGAAAAAATATTTTTTAAAAATTATTAGTAGTGAATTACACATAAGCTAAAGAATGTTGAGGAATCACAATGTAATTTATAATGCAAAATACTAACCTTTAAGAGTTATGTATTAATTTAAGCTACTAGCTTGTTTACCTTTTAAATTTTCAATACGTATTGCAAATATTTTATTTATGTTTATATTACAATAATAGAGCAATCCACAATTTGTCTATGTGCTTTTCCCTTTGACACTGATAAAAATATTGTATTCAAGTTTATTTGCTTATTTATTTATTGATATTTAGTTTTACTATTATTATATTCTTTTGTTAATCCTTACTTCTATGTAGTTATAGGAGACATGCATGAAATAATTAGGCTACATCAATTTGAATAATTCTATTATTTAACTCATTATGTTCTTCTTATCAAAGAACTAAACAAAATATTAGAAAAATATTCTTATATTTGTTCTTGCGACTATATTGTATTATAATATTATGTAAAAAATGCTACAATTCTAATTTCATAAAACAAGTAATACATGCCTCGGAGTATCCGATACTTCAAAATTAAGTATCCGATACTCTAAAATTAATTAAGAAGTATACAATACTTTTAGTAAGTATCTGATATGTATCCACGAGTATCGGTATTCAATACGGACACGATACGGATACGTCACCCTATTTGAAGTATCTGTGCTTCATAGATCTTGACATTAATACATCTCCTAGGGACACCTGAATGGCCTACCACTCGTTTGGTTTGAGCGATTTGGTGAGAAAAGAAAAGAATTGGGATTCTTGTGCCTCTCCTCTCGCATTTGGTTGCTCATTAGGTGAGCTGATAAATGGTGAAAAGGAAAATTCTCTGATAACACGTTACTTTTCCTTCTATCGATGAGAAGGAAACTGAATTTCAAGTTTTCATAATACCAAAATTGTCTATTAAAATACAAAGCATGGAAAAGATGCCTACCCATATCAAGACAATGTGAGACTTTGCTTCACAATGACCCCCTTAAACTCATTCATGTGGTTGGCGATCTTTATTTCTTAGTTTATTCCCTATAGTGTTAAGGAGCTCAGCCAAACAGCAGAAAACCAAAGCAGAGCCAAAGCAGAGGAGAGTCACGAGTCAGTTTAAAACAGAATTAGTTAGGCAGTTATGAATTAATCAGAGTTAGGTAGATTGGTTATATTTCAGTTACATGTAAACTGTAGTTAAATAGTAGTTACACAGTTATTCTCTATAAATATGTATATGCACTGTAATCAAAGTTTTATGAAATGAAACAGATTCAGTTTTCCTTTATGGTATCAAAGCCACATTCAAGCTCTTACGAGTACTGTTCTTGAAAGATAAATCAATGGCATCTTCACTGCCATCTATGAATCTCTCTTCTTCTGCGATCGCATTAACTCCATCTTCAACATCATCTTTTATTCCTCCAAACCTTGCTCTTCTCATCACAAATCTAAATTCAGTTGTGAATGTCAAACTCGATTCTACAAATTTCATCATTTGGAAAAATTAAATTCAAAATATCTTGAAAGCTACGCAGCTTTTCCAATTTGTTGATGGCACATAGGTATGTCCATCATCTACTGTTACTAATGAACACAGCAATGTGATTCTGAATCCAGAGTATACACAATGGATGATTATTGACTCTCACATGCTCAGTTGTTTGACTGCAACTCTCTTTCCACCTATCTTCACTTCTGTTCTTCATTGTTCTACAAGTCATGAGGTGTGGAATGCTCTTATCAAACGTTTCACATCCTTATCAAGATCACATATTCACCAGTTGAAGAACAAACTTGATCAAGTTGTCAAAAAGGGCCATACAATGGATGAATACTTGACTCTGATCAAATCCATTGCTGATCAGCTAGCTTTAGCTGCTTCACCTGTAGATGATGAGGATCTGGTTTTACTAATTCTTAATGGATTGCCTGATGAGTACAATGCATTTAAAACTTCCATCCGAACTCGATCTGAATCCATTTCTATTGGAGAGTTATGTTCTTTGCTAAACTCTGAGTCTATTCAGGTTGAATCCTCATCCAAGCAAGGCCATAATGCCGAGATTCCATTTGCTTATCATACTTCAAGAACTTCTTCTCGAGGTGGTTATAAAGGAGGTTCTTACAGAGGTCGAGGAAGAGATGGTAGCAGATTTTTCGGAGGCAATTCTTCTAGTTCTCGAGGCAGAGGAGGTAACTCTTATGGACAGAGTTTACATCAAGGTTCTTCTCAAGGAGGATATCACTCACCTCATTCTTCTACTGCTCAACATCCTCATTCTTCTACTGTTCAACATGTTTCTTCACAAGTACTTTGTCAGATTTGTGGCAAACCAAATCACTCAGCATTAGAGTGTTGGTATAGATTGGAGACTTCCTTTCAGCCTGCCAGGTCTTCCACTTCTCAAGTATATGTTGCCTCCACATCCTCTCAGCCTGGTTCTGTCATTGGTGATAGTTCTCATATCAACACTAACACTAACTGGTTTCTAGACTCTGCTGCTACCAGCTATATTACAAATGATTTGAACAATCTAGCCTCATATTCGCCATATCATGGTTCTGATCAGGTCACTGTTGGAAATGGGAATACATTGCCTATACATCACACTGGTCAAGGTCTCCTCCCTACACCCTCCTTTCCTTTTCATCTATCTCAAATGCTTCATGTTCCTTCCATATCTTCCAATTTACTTTCAGTTCATCAGCTTATTTCTGATAATAATTGCACTATTACTTTTGATAAAGATGTGTTTCTCATACAGGACAAGAGTACCAAGAAGGTGCTCTATAAAGGTTTTCATTCCCATGGTCTCTATCACCTTCCTAGTAGTTCCGTCCCGGCATCTGCTGCTACATCTACTGCATCATATTCACCAGCAACATGTTTTCATTGTACTGTTAATAGCTTTACTTCTTCTAATTGGCATTTTAGATTAGGACATCCATCTTCTAGAAAACTTCAGTATCTTGTTAAACATCACATGGTGTTTTCTCCATCTGTTGATATTAATAAAATGTGCTCCCATTGTTGTGTTCCCAAAAGTCATAGACTACCATTTAGTTTGTCAAATTCTACTGTCAATAAACCTTTGGCTCTCATTTACACTGATGTGTGGGGCCCATTCACTTCCACTGTTGCTCCCTACAAGTATTATGCAATTTTCATTGATGATTACAGCAAATTTACCTGGCTATTTCCCCTTTATTACAAAAGTGAGGTGTTCTCTAAGTTCTTGGAGTTGAAGGCTTTTGTTGAAAATCAGTTTTCTACTCACTTACAAGTTTTAAGAAGTGATAATGGGGGTGAATATCTTAGTAACAAATTTCTTGATTTTTTAAAAAGTAAAGCTATTCAGCATCAATTAAGTTGCCCTTATACTCTTGCTAAAAATGGTGTAGCTGAAAGGAAGCATAGACATCTCATAGAGACTACTATTGCACTTACGCATCACTCTTCTTTACCTTTTGCTTATTGGTTTGATGCCTTAGCCACATCTGTTTTTCTTATTAATAGGCTTCCTACTGCTAAGCTTAATTTTCTCACACCTTTTGAAGTCTTGTTCCAGCAGCCTCCTAATTATACATTTCTTAAAACCTTTGGTTGCAGATGTTATCCCTGGCTCAAACCTTATACCACTCATAAACTATAACCTAGGTCTGTGCCTTGTGTGTTTCTTGGCTATGTTCCATCTACTAAGGGTTATAGGTGTCTTGATCCTTCCATTGGCAAGGTGTATATCTCCAGACATGTTGTTTTTGATGAACATAATTTTCCTTTTGCTCCTTCCTTTGCAGTCCCATCTATTTCCTCTTTTTTGTCCCAGCTCAACTCCTTTTTCTGGCCTTCACAACCTGCTTCTGCTGTCATTTCCTCCAAACTTGTAGAATCTACACCTGTAGCTATACCTTCTAACAGTTCTACACCTGCAACATCTGCAGCTATACCTTTTACAAATTCTACACCTGTAGTTATGCCTTCCAAAGGTTCTTTTCCATCTATTCCTATTGTGTTTGGTTAATTTAATTCTGTTCAACCTCAGACTGTTCAGTCACTTGCCCTACAGTCTGTCCAGCCTCAGTTTGTTCAGTCACCTGCACTACAGTCTGTCCAGCCTCAGTCTGTTCAGCCTCAGTTTGTTCAGTCACCTGCACTACAGTCTGTCCAGCCTCAGTCTGTTCAGCCATTTGCACTACAGTCTGTTCATCAGTTTGCCTCCTAGTCTGTTTCTCCTCATCTGTTTTCTGTACCAATTCAGTCTCCTACTCTGCCTTATCTTTCTCAGGCTCCTTCTTTTATTCCCATTTCTTTTTTACCTGTTCTTCTTCCTTCTTTTCTTTCTACTAATACTCACTCTATGATTACTCGATCCAAATCTCAGCCACATTGTTTACTTACCACCACAGATCTTACTGAACCACAGTCCTATCAAGAGGCTTCTCAATCAAGTGCCTGGACTGCTGCTATGAAGGATGAATATGATGCTTTAATCCGGCAAGGGACTTGGACTTTAGTCTCTCTTCCACCCAACAAACAGGCTATTGGTTGCAAATAGGTATTTCGTCTCAAGAAAAATTCTGATGGCACTATTGCTCGGCATAAAGCCAGGTTGGTTACCAAAGGTTTTCTTCAAACTGAAGGTATAGATTATTTTGAGACATTTAGTCCAGTAGCCAAACAGCCTACTATTCGCATTCTTCTCTGTTTGGCTCTTCACTTTCAATGGTCTGTCAAACAACTGGACATTTCAAATGCCTTCCTTCATGGTGTATTAGAGGAGGAGGTCTACATGCATCAGCCTATTGGTTTTGTTGACACCACGCATCCTTCCATGGTTTGCAAACTCAATAAAGCCTTGTATGGCCTCAAATAAGTTCCTCGAGCTTGGTTTTTCACCTTTTCTTCCTTTCTTCTCACTCAAGGTTTTAAAGCTAGTCATTGTGATTCTTCTTTGTTTGTTAGGAAGACTTCTCACTCCATCACCATTCTTTTAATCTATGTTGATGATATCCTCCTCACAAGGAGTGACTCCTCTTATATTTTTTTCTCTCATTACCCCTATGCACTCTACATTTTCAATGAAAGAATTGGGGCTTCTTAACTATTTTCTGGGCATTGCTGTTACCTCTTTCTCCTCAGGTTACTTCTTATCTCAAAATAAATATGTTACTGAAATTTTAGTCAATGTTGGTATGACAAACTGCAAGTCTTCTCCTTCACCTATGACCATTAAATCTTCTACTGATCAAGAAGACCTGCCTTTCTCTCAGCCTTCCCTCTATCGAAGTCTTGTTGGTGCCTTGCAATATCTGACTATAACCCATCCTGACTTAGCTTTTGCTGTCAACCATGCTTGTTAGTTTCTTCAAACCCCTCTCACCAGTCATTTTGCTTTGGTTAAGAGACTACTGAGGTATCTTAAGGGCACTCTTCATCTTGGTCTTCAATTTAGTCCTGGCCCTTTCACTATAAATGCTTTTTCTGACTCGGATTGGGCTGGTTGTTCTCTTGATCGAAGATCTACCACTGGTTATTGTGTATTTTTAGGTCCAAACCTCATCTCTTGGTTAGCAAAGAAACAAGCCCACTGTCTCCAGGTCTTCTACTGAAGCTGAATACAGAGCCCTTGCTCAAACGGCTGCTGAACTTTGCTGGATTGGTATGTTACTCTCTGATTTGTCCATCTCTGTGTTAGCTCCTACCCTTTGGTGTGACAACATGTCTGCTATCTCCTTGTCCAACAATCCTGTCTTTCATGCAAGATCCAAGCATATTGAAGTGGATTATCATTATGTTCGTGAACGGGTTGCAGCCAAGAAGTTACACATCAATCACATCTCCTCCATGGATTAGCTTGCTGATTTGTTTACAAAACCTCTTGCCTCCCCTCGTTTTCTTTATCTCCAGACCAAGCTTCTGGGCTATCCCTCTCCCATCAGCTTGCGGGGGCATGTTAAGGAGCTCAGCCAAACAACAGAAAACCAAAGTAGAGCCAAAGCAGTGGAGAGTCACGAGTTAGCTCAAAACAAAATTAGTTAGGCAGTTATGAATTAATCAGAGTTAGGTAGATTGGTTATATTTCAGTTACATGTAAACTGTAGTTAAATAGTAGTTACACAGTTATTCTCTATAAATATGTATATGCACTGTAATCAAAGTTTTATGAAATGAAACAGATTCGGTTTTCCTTTATATAATAGTTGTAAAAGACTGTTTACAGATAAAAGCATGATAGGTGAAAAATCTGCTAATGTCCTCAACATTTTCTTTAACCTGTAATTTCATTTTGGAAAAGTTTCTCTTCAATAATCTAGGTGTTTAGGCAGTGGGTTTTTTTATAGATTTTTTTAGTTGTAGATTAATATTATTGGAGAAATTTTTTTTTTGTGTTTGGGAAGATAGTTGGGTTTTTTTTGTGGTTGGATGTGATGTTTGTGAGAGAAAAAGTGAAATAATTATGAAGTTTGATGTGATATTTTGTTTGGATTTGTTTTTTTTTTTTTGTTTTGTAACCAATTTGTCTTTTAGTAAAAAAAAAAATCAAAAAAAATCTTCCCAAACACCGCCAATATATCCTTCTTGTTTGATATCATGAGTTAGCATATGCTTTATAGGCCATTGCAGTTGCTCTTTTGTAGAAGCAAGAGTTTATTAGTATGAAAATGATACTGTTTTCAGATGCAGCAGTAAAATTTAAGGTCTGAAAAAATCACAACTTCATGAGAGACCTCACATTTCATTTTTATGTTTTCACAGTGAATTTTTATTTTTTCTTTTTTTATTGACATTCTTGTTGATAAAACCTGTTCTTATTCTCTGATCAGATAAAGCAGAGCGGCTGATTGCTGGTGCTGCAGCATATGGATCACAGTTAGTTGTGTTTCCTGAGGCATTTGTTGGTGGTTATCCTCGTGAAGTGTTTTTTGATGCCATGTCCGAAACCCAATCAACTGATGGAAACAATGAGATCCAAAAGTATCATGCTTCAGCTATTGATGTTCCTGGTGAGATGCCTTTTTGTTGAAACGCAGTTTTTTCCCATTTTTCTTATTTTTGTTGTTTTTATGTGAAATGAGATTTCTCGAGAAGGAAAAATGAAAAGACAAACTGCATTGCTTATATAATTGCAAAGTGCATTCTTGATGTTAATGTAAACCCACATACTCCACCTACTCCACCTACTTCACTACACCTACACCTACTCCACTCTCCACCCACATCTCCTATATAATGTACATACAATATAACAATCAAAATCAATAAAATCAATATATACATAATTGTTTCTCTCTTTCTTTCCCTATACATTTATTCTTACATGGTATCAGAGCTAGGTTAAGAACCTAGTATTTTCGTTCCACCGGCGGGCGGCAATCTCGCCTTGGCCGCCCGCCGGACAAACCCAAATTTTCCTAATTTCTTCTTCAATGGCAGATTCTTCAACAACACTTCACCACCAGCAGCACCACCAACTACTCCACTGTCAAGCCACCACCACTGCAACTCCACAACCGGGCCATCATCACCGATAGCCTCACTCACCTTGGCTGCTTCATGTTCTTCTCAGGCCGAACCTTACACTAATCCAACACCCAGAGATCCCATTGAACTCCATCTGCACACACTGATAAACATACCACACGCACACACAGCCAATACACCAGGCATACACCTGCACACGATTCACACAGACCACAGCCCAGCTCACACACACCAGCGATGCATGATCTCTCTCGGCACCTGGTCTCTCTCTCTCTGGCATGCACTGGTTCGGCGATGAAGAGATGACACACATACGCACATGCATCTGCTCTCGGGCACTGTCACTCTCTCTCTGCGGGGTGTCTGTGTGTTGGGTCTCTCGGCCATGCATTTTTGGGAGGACATTCTATTCTCTCACTCTCTCTCTCTCTACAACGCACACGGGTTTCTCTCTCTCTCTTTGAGGGGGCCACCCAGTCAAACCCTCTTCCTCTCTCTCTTTCGGCACCTCACAGCAGATGCATACACCCACGGCCATGAGCTCTCTCTTGGCTCTCTCTATGGACAACACATGCACTGGCTCTTTCTCTTCTCTCTCTATAACACACTGACTCACGGCATAGACATTGATCATTCACAAACACACACCAGCTCTCACACACAGACTGAGCTCCTTCTCCCTCTCGGCTCTCTCCATAGACACAGCCCACATACACACTGACAAACACACACCCTTGGAGCTACACAACACACCCAGATACACACCATACATTCACACCCCAATACAGACAGCACGACACAGACCCACACCACTCACTTCCCGTGGTCTCCCACATGCACTTTATGATGAAAACATTTACCTCTCTCTCTGGTCCCTTTTTCTCTCCACCAGACCCACTTTAATCATATTCATCATTTGCCTTCATTTATTCCACCCACCAGCGCACATGCTTTCCTCATTAATCCATTTTTATTATTATTATTTTTATTATTCTTATTATTCTTCACACCAAAAAAAAAAAAAAAAAAAAACATTCACTAACTCGTTTTTCATTCCACAAACTTGTCATTTCTTCATGCCGGGCTCAATCCCGATCACAATTTTACATACACACACAAAAAAAAAAAAAAAAAAAATACAAACCAAAACAAATCCAACACCCACAAACAAAAGATTTGTTTTCTTTTCTGCAAACGGCCATTCACCGACCTCACTTCTTCGCCTCTTCCGCCGGTCTTTTCTTCTTGCCCCCGTCCTGGGCGGCCCTTGCCGGTGCTGCCTCCGTGTTTCCCACACCGCCGAGCACGTTCACTCCCCCCTGCTCCTCCACTACAGCATATAGCGGCCCTCCAAATCAGAACATCACGGTGGCCTTCCGCTTCAGCTCCTTGTTTTCCGTCTTTAGCACACTTATCTCTGCTCGCGCATCCTTATACATGCGTTGGAGCAGAGCCAGTTGGGCGTTTAACTGCTGCACCTCATTTGTCCTACTCTGCAGCCGGTGCGACAAGTTTGTGACCGCAGTCATGGTCTCCACACATGACTTCAATGTATACTGATTGGCCTCAATATCAGTTTGCACCGCCATTTTTTGCTCCACAGACCGCATCGGAAAGTTCAACGGAGCAAAACCAGAGGTGTTTGGTTGAGGTTCACTGGCCACCGCACCAGTTATCTCTCTTGTTGACTCGTTGAGGTCGGGAAAGAGAGTGAGCAGACCACGGGACGACGAAGCCATTTTCTGGGCAACAGAGTGTTACAGAGTCTCTCTCAGAAACGGAAGAGTTTTTCAGAGGCTGGGCAACAGAGTGTTACAGAGTCTCTCTCAGAAACGGAAGAGTTTTTCAGAGGCTTTTCGCAGGTTTTTTTTGTCTCAGCCTCTGCCTCAGGTTCTGTCTTGGTTAAATAGCCGAGGCCGCCACTTGACGCCAGACGACAAAACGGGCGCGCAAGCCAAGGTAGTCACGCGCCTCGCCATCATGTCCGGCACACCTTTTTATGAATTGGGCACGCCTTTTGATGGCACACCTTTTGACAGATTGGGCGCGCCTTTTGAGGGTGCGATATATCTATCTACATGTATATCTTTTGGGCAGCCTATCTACACACTCATACAGTGTCTTCTACAACGGTCAGCTTTATCACTCCCTTTGTTTCAACCTCAAATAGGTTTCTATCTTCACACCTATTTGAGTTTGAGGGGGGGTTATACATATATTATGTATCATGGTGAGCATGGTTACACACCATGGGAACCACCCAAGCCACCCCATGGCGCACTCCCTAAGTCGCCCCCTTGGTGCACCACCACAAGCTTCTACAACGGTCCGACATGACCCCATAAACTGTCCCGACATTGATTCCGGTCAGCTTCTACAACGGTCCGACATGACCCCGTAAACTGTCCTGACATTTATTCCGGTTCGCTTCTACAACAACGGTCTGACACGACCACACAGTGTCTGCTACATCGGTTCGGCATGACCTCGTAAACTGTCCTGCTACAACGGTCCGACACGACCATACCGTGTCTTCAACAACGATTTGACACAACCATACAGTGTCTCCTATCCTATTTTATTTTATTTGTCAGTTTACTTTCCTGTTTTGTTACTCTCTTCAACCTCAAGTTGGTTAGTTCCTATCCTCATTGAGTTTGAGGGGGACTGTTAATGTAAACCCACATACTCCACCTACTCCACTACACCTACACCTACACCTACTCCACTCTCCACCCACGTCTCCTATATAATGTACATACAATATAACAATCAAAATCAATAAAATCAATATATACATAATTGTTTCTCTCTTTCTTTCCCTATACATTTATTCTTACACTTGATATTGTCATATTGACTATATTACGAAGGTAGGGAAAAGAGATTACATAATAAAGAGTAAAATTTTCTATCAAGTTCGCATTGTCCTTTGATTTTATTGTGTAGTGGTGATCAAAAAGTGCGTGAGGCTGCACAGAGTTTGGGACATATATATATATATATATATATATATATTTGGGTTAATTGGACTTTACTCTCAATTATCACAAAATATAATTTTACCCTCTGAACTTTAAAATCATACACGTAAATACCTCAATTATCAAAAAATCATAGAGACCCCCTCAAGGAAAGAAAGTGAAGCAATTTTGATAGTTGAGGGTTCTAAATATACGGTTCTAAAGTTGAGAGGGTAAAGATCATTAGTTTAGTTGAGGGTAATAGTGCAACCAACATTTTTTGCCACATATACATTGGAGGTTGTAACCTAGGGAATGGGAGAGTCTTGCCACGCGAACCCTTTAACCTACTAGCTTTTTTTTTTCCTTAGGGCAATCCTCACGTTAGAAGGAATACGTTCTACTATTTCATTTTTTCCCACTAAGCCTAGAACTTTGGTTTTCTCTCTTCTTTTCTTCTCTCTCTCTCTCTCTCCATATTTTTCTGAACAGGAATAGGGGTGGTATCATTGATGTATTGCTTGTCTCAAACTAGTTAGGTGTAATTCTTGTAAACTAAAGAGGAAAAGAAGAAGATGAAATAACTAGTGTTCTGCGTCCTTTTCTGAATGTCAATGAAAAGAGGTAGCAGTGGATGCTTAAAATGGCAAACAATGTAATAAATTGCCTCCCTTTGATGTCTTTGAAGCTATACTAAATCATTGTGTAATGACATCTTATCACTGGTGGAATTTATTGTTACAATGTGTACTTTGCTGATTTGATCGTTGCCTAAACAGGTCCTGAAGTCGATAGGCTTGCAGAAATTGCTGGTAAATACAAAGTCCACCTAGTAATTGGAGTGGTGGAGAGAGTAAGGTCCTCTCTTTTTTCTGCTGTTCTGTTTTTTGATTCGCTTGGTCGGTATCTTGGAAAGCATCGGAAGCTGATGCTAATGGCATCAGAATGCAGAGTAGGGTGTGCTGGAGCCAAATCGTCACCGCCTATGTATGAGAGCATGGTTGAGAGAATGGGTGGCCTCATCTGTTGGGACAGAATGCCGCTACTCAGAACTGAATTGCATGCTAAAGGTAATTTTTTTTGGGATTGATTTTGTTGTTCTTATTTTCTAATGAACTCAGCTGTTATTTGGGTCTCTGCTAATTTTTAATCCTTTTAATCCGAGTCAATGTATAGATTGGACAAGGGGGGTTCTGTTTTGTTCCTGAAATCATGTTTTCATAACTCCCTTTGCTTGGTTCTCATTTTTTAAAAACAATTTTAAAAAATTTTTATACTCTTATTTTTCGTATTTTTTTGTTTTTACTGAATTTTTTAAATATTTTATGTAAATTTTTTACTTTTTAGATACACCTAACATTAATACACCTAAAAAGTAAAAAAATCATAAAAAAATCTTTTAAAAATTCATTAAATATCAAAAATACAAAAAAAATATAAGAATTTAGTTCATTTTTTGTATTTTTATGTATTTCTTAATTTTTTAAAATATTTTTTCACAATTTTTTTACTTTTTAGACACATCTAAGTAAGGTGCATCTAAAAAAGTAAAAAAAATATTTAAAATTTTAAAAATATTTACTAAAAATAAAAAAACACGAAAATAAAAAAACTCAATTTTCAAAAAATTTAATCCAAAAGACTCAAACCACACACAATAGTATTTATCGAAAAATTATCACGAGCTCCTATCTTGTTAGCGATTTGGTAAGGTATTTTGTTTCCGTCTTATTGAAGACAATCTAACGTTCCTCTTCTTTTCCCTTTTTTTTTTTTTTTTTTTTTTTTTTTTTTTTTTTGCACTTATGATAGTAACCTCTTGTTTGGGAACATGTTAATTTAGTAATTTTTTGACTATTTAATTAAAATATGAGTTAAAAAAATTAGTATGTTTGGGATGATTTTTTGACTTTTTACAAAAAGATATGCAAAAAGTAGAGAGAAAAGAAAATCATTGACTTTTTGGTATAAGTTGTTGACTTTTTGACTAATTTAGCCTCCGTTTAGGAAGTGGGTTGGCTTTTTGACTTTTTGGCTTTTTTGACTATATGAGCCTGGGCTCAAAAGCTTAGTTTGGGAAGGGGTTTTGACTTTTTAGCTTTTTAACTTTTTTTGTGAGAGAAGAGTGTAATGATTATGGAGTTGGATGGGATGGCTCATGAGCCTATTCTGTCTTTTATGGCTCATTGAGCCAAAAAAGCCCAATGAACCATTGACTTTTTAACTAAAAAGGAGGGTTTCCAAACGAAACCTAGCGGTAAGAATTGTTAAAGTTTATAATCAAGTGTTTGTTCCGGTTTTCCAAACTTATTTTTTTGGAAATTTTAGAGTTTTTGTTTGGTTAAGTCCAAAAATTAAAAAAAAAAAAAAGTCCAAAAACCTATTCACCCAAAAAATCAGTCCAAAAATCAAAAAAAGTATTCAATTTTTATTTTTTTTTCGGATGCACACTTGGAAACAAAAATGTGATTTAATGTGACTTGTTCTTTTTTGTTTGTTTTTTACTTTTTAATATGATTTGTTCTCCTTTGTTTTGTTTTGTTTTGTTTTGTTTTTTTTTTTTTTTTTTTTAGTATTGTTGAATAGTTTCAACAAGCTGACCAAAAGTCTAATGTGGCGAGACTTTGAATTTTACGTTGACACAATATTCAATGTAAAGGGATTCTAAATTTAAAAACAGAACAAAATTCAAAAATACTTTTGTATTTTAATGTTATAAAAGTTTGTAAGTTAGTTACTATTTTTTTTTTGTGCCAATTTGTGATTAAATTATTTATTTTGTGGTTGATATCATGAAATTTTATGATAAAGTTACAAATTTAATGGTACATATATATATATATATATATATATATATATATACCAAATTATTTTTTGATAAAGTTACAAATTTAATGGTACATATATATATACCATAAAAGGGTACATATAAAATTATTTTTTGATACATATGCAGTATGCACATATATAAACAGATATAGTAGTACTTTTGATATGACAATAATTTTTTTTTTTTTTCAATTTATTGTTGAATACATCATTTAAGCAGCACTTTTTCTCTATGTGTGGATGGAAATTTGAATTTCTTTGCAATAGTCAAATTTTTAGAAACCAAACACATATCCATGTTCAAAACATAGTTTTCAAATCACATTTTTGAAAAATAACTCAAAAAGCTAAAACCATAGTGAATATTATTTTCTTTTTCTTTTTACTGTTTATTACCATCTTTCTTTTATCTGTATTGAACAAAAAAGAAAAGAAAAAAAGAAGAAGAAGAAGGGGTATCTAGAACACTTTTGATTCTAAGTCGATACTTCTAACATAGGGTGAGTGGTTCAATGATTAAGACTTATCCTATTAACCTTGAAGTTGTGGGTTCAAATGGAAGTAAAAAGGCTAAACTTGTTTTGATTATACGTTACATGCAAATATCTGACATCCACTAAAAAATTATAATTAAGACAAAAGAAATAGAGTTATTTTGTCCATATAAATTAAGAGTCTTAAATAAGTTTCAAAAATTATATTTTACAACTTAAAAATATTCATTTTTTATTTTTCAAATTAGTTGAAAAATATAATAAATTATAATCTAAAATTGCAATCAAACACAGTTAGTGAATTTTTTTTATTAAAAAAATTGTTATTTCGCAAGATGAATGGGATGCAACTTTGTTTGAGATCTGTGGATTATAAAATTGCCGGTATAACAATTACATTGTACTCCTTAAATTCACAAATATCCATGTTCGCTACACTGATTTTCCTTAAATTTACTCTCTTGTTGCATTCCCTCTCTCAACACAAAAGCATCCTTCAATCTTTTATTTTTCCATTATTGTAGGTATTGAAACATATTGTGCCCCCACGGCCGAGGCAATGGAGGCGTGTCGAGCCTCTATGACCCATATTGCCCTGGAAGGTAGCTGCTTTGTTCTATCAGCAAACCAGTTCTGCCACAGAAAAGACTACCCACACCCACCAGAACATACACCTGGAGATTTGAATGGCAACCACTCACCCGATACAGTGGTGTGCTGTGGAGGCTGTGTCATTATTTCACCATCAGGAACCATTTTGGCTGGACCTAATTTCCAAGGAGAGTCCCTTATCTCGGCTGATCTAGGTAGTACAACTTAAATTTCTTTGGCTTTCTTCCTATGTTGTTTTCGGGCCCATTTGGTGCAACTTCTTGCGAGCTGATAATCTCAAATCAAAAACTAAAAGCCCTTCTCAATAAAAAATTTTCCAACTTATTTTTGCTGCATAAGCTGCAAGCAAAAGCTACAGAAAGCACTCTGGCACAAACTAACCCAAAAAAAGAAAAAAAAGAAAAAAAAAAGAAAACTATAAGCAACCCTTATAAGCTGCACCTATTGTAAATGTAGTGCAAAAAATTTGAACTTTCACTAAATTTTAATATCTTTTGAGGTCCAAATGCCTCATGTTCCATTTGGTTGCAAGCATTACGCATATCAAATTTGAAATGTACTTATTCTTGATGTTTTCTCTGTTGCTTCCAGATCTTGGAGAAATCTTGCAAGCGAAGCTTGAATTCAGTGGCATTGGCTGCAACATGGGACGAACCACATGTCCAACTAAAAGTGGGGGTCCAGATCTCCACGAAGTAAAAACAGAAGTCGACAATGTCCTTACTAGTAATGACTGAGCATTGTACAGCCCTCGTAAGTGTCTCCTGGTAAGACAAACAGGGGACCAGGCTCAGCCTGTTTTCTGTCACCTAAAGCTTTAAAATATACAAAAAAATCATGGCATTGTAGATGCAATGACTTCCTTTTGGCTCAAAAACATGTTTTCAAGTTGTAGAAATTGGGGTTATGCTTTGCTAACCATTTTTTGCCTCCATTTGGCAAGAGCTAAACGGGGCTTTTTTGGCTATTTTAGCCACAAAAAACAAAATATCACATCCAACCCATAATCATTACATTCTTCTCTCACAAAAAAAGCCAAAAAAACCAAAAAGCCCTTCCCAAACCAAACTTTTTAGCCCAGGCTAAAATAGCCAAAAAAGCCAAAAAGCCAACCCACTTCCCAAACGGAGGCTTTATGTGTAAAGTGAGTTGCGTGGCAAGATGGATTGTGTTAGGTTAGTATATCTATCTCTGAAGGGTGAAGCATTTTGAGGCAAAGCTATCATTTTATTTTCACACATCTGATTAGTTTAGGACACATCCTTAATGAAATATTAATTTAATGACAATTATATCCTAAGTAAAAATGATCATAATATACATCCAGTAATACTCATAATATTATATAGAAAATTGTTTGTACACATCTTTTAAGAACAAAAATAATCTCGATGCACACCTTTTAAATTAAAAAAATTAAACCTTAATTTTTTGTCACTTTGCTTCTTCACCAGGGTCATCTTCAGATCCCAATAATCCCACCATTCTCAACCACAAAGATTGGTGAAGCCCCAATGAGGTTCTTTATAGCGATCCCGGGTTTGTCCCCTTTATGTACAGTGTTCCGGACATAGGTTCTGTGGAGTTGGTGGTTGTATGTCTTGTTGTCATCCTTTAATTCTATATGTCTGAGCTTTAGGATGTGTTGAGCGTGTTTCGAACAGGTGGGATGAGCCTTAGTTCAAATTCTTGTTGCCTAGTTTTTGAGTGGTCCGCTCGAGCGGGTCCTTGTGCGCTCGAGCGGAGATTCCATACTTCCAGCATTTCGTGTCTCTACAAAAGTACTGCAGACTTGTTTTTCACGCTCAAGCGGGTTTCCCTACGCTCGAGCGGGTTTCCCTACGCTCGAGTAGGCCCTTTTGGCGCTCGAGCGGATGTTCACTGTCTGAGAAAATACTGGGAGGGGAGAATCCACGCTCGAGCAGACTGGTTTTCGCGTTCGAGCGAATGTGTTTTGTTTTTGTGTCTTGGAGCTTGAGCGGGCCTTCATGCGCTCGAGCGGGTTCAGTTTTTGTGCTAGACGCTCGAGCGTCATGTTCTACGCTCGAGCGGGGGTGTCGTATATCAGTTGACAGTTAGGCTATTTTGAATCACTTTTCAACTTCCACTCTCTCTCTCTTACTTTTCCGAAAAGCCATTGTTGAGAGCTTCTCTCACTACTTTCTCCCTTCTCTCTTAGGATTGATCTAGTTACAGTGTTCTCCTACCCTTTGGCCTTTACAAAAAGTGTGTTGATCGTCGAGGGCTACGTTTTGATCCGAAAAGTTTGGAGTTTGGAGCACTTTGAGTTTGGTCCTCTCCTCCGTTTGAGCTCTAACTTCGAGGTAGGGATATCCTACTCCATCTTATAAGCTTTGTCTTTAAATTTTGACATTTTGATATGTTGGGGGTTGTTGAGAAATTTTGAGAAGGTTTTGGGGTCTTTATGTAATTTTCAAAAGATGGGGTTTCAAACATATAAACCTTTATGTATGTAATACATTGGAAGATGGACTTGGTGTTGGATTATTGATGGAAAACGGAATCTTAGAGTTGGTATTGTAAATATGGGAAAAAGCCCTAACTGTTTTGATAAATTAATTTGTATAATTAATTTAGGAAAATGAGAAATTGAATAGGAAATATTCAAATTGGAAAGGTACGGGATCAAAGAGTGTTGTTGGATTAATTTATCGCTCACCTAGATAAAATGTTGATACTTTATCCATTTGGTGCATTTATTTTCTGTTTAGAAATAACTGCTTTGGACTATCGGTGGAGGATAGTCTTGATTGTTGTAGACAATGCATGATGATTAGGCAAACAATAACTAATCAATTGGGTATGTTATCGAATGCGGCGGTTGGTATAATACATCAAATTTTGAATTGATTGATTGAACTTGTATATGATAATTGTTTATATACATTGTATTGTGTGGGAGGAGATGTGGGATGTACTCCACGGTTTATTGGAAGATGGGGAATGGACCTCTAAACCGGATTTGTTTGAGATTGATACAACACTACAATGTGTATCATTTGTGAATTATAGAAGTGTTTTGTTTGACATTGATGTAGCACTAAAATGTGTATCACTTGTCTTGATTGATTAAATTTGTATATGATAATTGCTTATATACATTGTATTGTGTGGGAGGAGATGGTGGATGTACTCCACGGTTTATTGGAAGATGGGGGATGGACCTCTAAACCGGATTTGTTTGAGATTGATACAGCACTAAAATGTGTATCATTTGTGAAGTATAGAAGTGTTTGTATGATTTGATATAGCACTAAAATGTATATCATTATCATTTGTGAAGTATGAAAGTGGTTTTATATATTATTGATACAGCACCAAAATGTGTATCCATAATGAATTTTGAAAGTATTTTAGTGATGAGTTATAATCTCATTAAATTATTTGGCCAGACTCTGAGCCTTGTTTTCAAACTTGATGACGAATAAGGAATGGAAGGTGAAATATAGCATGGGCATGATTGTCATGAAACTGTAATATGACATAAGTTGGAATATAAGTGTGGACCATCTATTGAATGTTATTATTTTAGTCATTGTTTATAGTTGGTTTAGTATATTTCTACTGGGCTGTGGCTTACCCTATATGGGACTTCATTTTCAGGTACCGACGGTATGCCACCTCCAAGAACATAGCTTGGGAGGCTAGAGGCAGACAGACTATTTTGTTATTTTGTTTTCTTTGGATGTATTTCATGTAAATTCAGGCCAAGGGCTTAATATGTATTTGAGTTAGTACTCTCATTTTGTAACCAAGTGTTGACTTGAAAATTTGTAAGCCTATAGGGCAGTTACTTTTGTTATCAACATGTAATACATTTCATAAGGATACTCTGATGATTGTAATATAATATCTTTTTCTTGTAATTTGACTGTATGATGTTATGGGTTTATTTTGAGGGCATTACAACTTGGTATCAGAGCGTACCGGGTTCGAATACTTTGGGTACGTGGGAAGTGATTAGTATCACAATGAGTTTGTCTCGCTTGTTAGAGACTTAGATGTAATGTTATGTGCTTATGTGATAACATGTTTATGTGACTACTTGGGTATGAGATTTAGTTTCCGGGATGGTGATTGGATCCTTGGATTTCTGTGAGTCTTGTTGGAAAAGCACTTGATCAATGCTGTTTCTAACCAGAACTCTAGTAACGCCTCGGAACTATCGTTATCCGGAAATGAAATTCGTAAGTGCTTATGTCTTTATGTGCTTACGTGGAATGAATTATAGTTGTCCATCGTGTTAGGACGCTAGTGAGATAGTTTCGGCACCCTTGTTGTTGTACTAATACCTTTGTTACTTTTACTAGGATGCCTAGATGAGGGAGTTGTGATTTCCTTCCTTCCGCTCGGGAAGAGTTGCGGAAACAGTTTGTGGAGTTACGCCAAGGTACTATACCTTTGGTACGGTTTGAAAGATGGTTTGCTAACCTGTCGAGGTTTGCTCCAGAATTGGTGGAGACGGAGGAATTGCGTTATTCAGAGTTTGAGAGTAGGCTGTGTGACGACATCCGAGAAAGGATTGTTGGATCTTGGCATAGGAGTTATAGTGTGCTTGTTGAGGCTGCGACTCATGTGGAGGCAGCGATGCTAGCTATGGGCCAAAATAGGAAGGAGGCCATTTCGGCGACTCCTGTGACTTAGAGTGTTGGTAGGCCTTTTAAGAGGCAGAAGGGTTTTAATCCACAACAATTTCAGAGAGCTCAGTCTGGCTCTATTTTTCCAGTGCTGAGTCTAGGTTTGGGAAAGGGTGAACATAAGGTTGTCACTTGTTTCAAATGTGGTCAGCTGGGCCATAAGTCCCCAACTTGCCCACAGAGAAAGAGGGCAGGGTTGGCAGTTCGACCAGTAACTGCCCCACCAGAATCATCTAGCCAGTCAGGTTTTGGGTTGATCGAGTGTTCAATGAGGAAGCAGTTGTTGGGGTCTCCATCAGCTCAGACTTTGAACCAGTCTCGTGCACAGGAGCCGTTTACTTGTTGGGTGTGTAATCAGCCGGGTCATATCAAACGTTTCTGTATTCAGCCAGGGGCTTCTTTGGGGGTTTTACAACCTAGTCGAGTCCAGCCTTATTTGACTGGACAGGGGCAGTATCGTTTTGGGGGACAATCAGGCCTGATTTCGAGGGCCTTAGGAGAGTCAAGTTCCCAAGCCCCAGTTGGGGAAGTTCGCAGTTGTTCCAAGTGTGGCCGGTTGGGGCACATCAGTAGTTCTTGTCTGTGGCTTGTAAGCTCATAGGATATCTTGGGTTGGGGATGACCAACCTTAGCGGTCCAGTAAGGGACGATAGTGGTGGTAATACCGATGGGGTGGTTTTGTTTTGACTAATCCGTTTTGTAATCGGTGAATTATCGTTTTGTAATCATTGGGTTCTGTTATGTAACCAATGTGTTTTGGAATCGTCAGAACATCAAGGTTGTTTGTTTCTATATATATATATATAGTTATGTGTGCTTGTGCTTATCTATTTTCTTGAAATGGGTAGATTAGAGCATGTTGTGGCTCTAAAATTTTTATGAATGTATAAGTTGTTGTGAGACCATAAAATTTTTGGTAATAATGCATTTGTATGCGTGTGATTGGTTTGGGAAAAATCAGGGCTAATGAGCCATGTTTTTAAATTTGGAAGGATTACCGAGGGATGCGTACCTTAATCAGGATTACTAAGGGGTGAGAACAGTTATACTTGCCGAGTGTTCGGAATTTCATTAGTGCTATCTAATTGATCCTATGTGCGTGAAAGTGATGTTGATCTACTGTCGCAGGAACTCCTCAAGGGAATGTGAAGTGTGCGACTAATACTAGATGTAGTATGTATTCAACATGGTATTTTACGGGGACATAGTGCATAATCTGGTTAGGAATAGACTTTTACCTTCGTGGTAGGTAACGTTACTAAATTTGCATATGTACTGACTGGTCGTTTCGATTGAGGGAGTGTTAGTCCCTATATAAGGTTGTGGTTGTTGCCATTGGAGAGTGGTGTGTTGTGAGCAGCTGGTGCTATATCTCGGGTAGTAGTATATGGGTGTCTCCTAAGTTTTAGGGCTCATTTATTATGATCGAATGCGATAGGTTTGTACCTTAGCACTGGTTAAGTCAGGAGATGCTATCGGAGGGGTTGATTGGGCGTATAGCCCGTGGTTAGGGTGTGACCCGTGGATGGAGTCACAATGGTATGGTGTTTGCAGATGAAGGTGCTATGTTTGCTGGTGTTCGGTACGAACGGTTACTTGGTAGTGTTAAATATCGTGGTGTAGCAAACCCCGTCAGTTAACTCGGTATGAGGGAAGAGGTATGCAAATTCTGTTACTTCGAGTTCAGTCGAGGTGGTGAGTGAAATCTCTAAATGAGGAAGTTTTGCATAGTGCGGTGTGTGATAGTGCGTGGTTCATATGTTGTTAGTAGATGATGTGTAGAAGGGGATCACTCTTAGGGAACCCCAGGCGAATGCCTTGGTGAGGCTATAATGTGGTTACTGATGGAATTGCGTGGTTTGAGGTTTGGTAAAGCTAGGTCACTTTGATATAAGTGTCCGTCATCCAGTTTGAATTGTGATAGTACAAGTGAGGAAGTAAGGTTGTGTAGAGTGAGTGAGGCACTCTTTTAAAGTCGTTTTGCCTCGTTCGGTCCTTGTTTATGCGTTGTAAGGCACGGGGGTGTGCAAAGTTATCCTTTATGTTGCTGTGTTGTTGGGAGCTTCAAACGTTTAGGAGTCCTTATCATGAAAGTACTGTTTTTTTTAGGGATTGCGTCATCACTGTGAGTATGGCGGGTTTTGTGGGTTGGTTACGTTGTGATTCGCTTGAGGGACATTGAGTACTTTTCGTAAACTAAAATGATTTTGAATCGAAATGTGAGTTTGCGATCCTTGTTTTCGGAAAATAATTTGAGGAGAATCTTTGAGTTCAGCTGTGGCCAGTTGCAAATGACATGTTTAAGTGGTGACGGTGTAAGTCTGAATACCTTTTAAAAAAAAAAAAAAAAAAAAAAAAAAGAGTACTTTGAAACAAACGGAGCAAATAAAATAGATTCTTTAACCTGAATGGAATATTTGTGAGAAGTTAGATTTGACCTAGCCTGAGGTGCTGGTTACATGTTGTGTGTCTTTGGTAAGACCTTAAAATTTTATGGTGTAAATGGGCCATAATGTTGTTCCTTACCCTTGCTTCGTCTTGCGTTCCTGTTTTGTGAAAGTCGACTGGAAGCCTTGTGTACAAATGATTTCATATTTCCTATGTTGGGGTAGTAAGTACTAGATACTGGTTTGAGTATTGTCGGTAGTCGAGACGTAGTGGATGTCTCAGAACATTGTAGTGGTTGCGTGTGGCTTACTATTATCATTGTTATCGGGTCTTGGAGGACGGGACCCTTCCATTAAATGAGGTGTCGTGGAAACATAATGGGGTTGGACAAAACCACTTGGGTAAGTGAATTTCAGGTCCGAGAGAAATATCCGGATCTATTTGTGGATGTTTGAGCATGCGTTGTATCCTTGTTGTTTTGTTAAAACTTTAGAGAGCAGTGACTATGTTTTAAGTTGAAAAACATTGCATATGTTTTGGTTTACGGAAGTATTTTGAAACTTCCCTTGAAATGGGAGTTTAATGTAACATTGCATATGCTGAATGTATTGTAAAACTGGAAACGTATCATGAACATTGACTATGATATAAAATTGTGAATCATGTATATTGGAAATCGTTGGGTTCGGAAGAAATGCATGTGGGTAATACGTGTTGTGATGTATACTGTAGGTTGCCTCTCGAATAGAGACAGGGTGACCAGTAATGGGTCAGGTGGTTGATAGTTGAATTGTAATATTGTTGAGAAACTGATTTAATTTAAATCGTGGATGGTCATGCGTTATGGGTGACATCGTGTTTATGAAAAAATGTTTGCAAAATTTTTAAGTTTTGCATGGGAATTGCAAAAAAAAAAATTTTACTTCAGAATGTCAACGTTGAAAATTTGATTTTCTTTGAGAAATGTCTCATGAGCAAGAAAATAATTTCCCTTATATTTATACAAAAGATTTGCGTTGGTTGTTTTATTTGGAATTATAATTATTGAGAAGTGACTTAGCTGAGAGCGCTAGTCGGGTGTTTTGGTGATTTATCTCAGGAAGAGTTTGGTTTTATTGAGGCCTTTTGTGCCTGAGTGTTGTTTGTGGAACGTATTTCCTTAGTTAGTCCTTTCTTTTATGAGAGTTAACTACAAATTTGTTGAGAGAATAGTTTCTTCCCTAAGTGCTCGGGTGTTGAGTACTTTGTGGTCGGTTGACCTTGTATTGTGTTGTTTTCTTAATTTCGGGGACGAAATTTTTTAAGGGGGAGAGGTTATAGCGATCCCGGGTTTGTCCCCTTTATGTACAGTGTTCCAGACATAGGTTCCGTGGAGTTGGTAGTTGTATGTCTTGTTGTCATCCTTTAATTCCATATGTCTGAGTTTTAGGATGTGTTGAGCGTGTTTCGAACAGGTGGGTTGAGCCTCAGTTCAAATTCTTGTTGCCTAGTTTTTGAGTGGTCCGCTCGAGCGGGTCCTTGTGTGCTCGAGCGAAGATTCCATACTTCTAGCATTTCGTGTCTCTGCAAAAGTACTGCAGGCTTGTTTTTCACGCTCGAGCGGGTTTCCCTACGCTCATGCGGGTCACGCTCGAGCGGGCCCTTTTGGCGCTCAAACGGATGTTCACTGTCTGAGAAAATACTAGGAGGGGAGAATCCTCACTCGAGCAGACTAGTTTTCGCGCTCGAGCGAATGTGTTTTGTTTTTGTGTCTTGGAGCTCGAGCGGGCCTTCTTGCGCTCGAGCGGGTCCAGTTTTTGTGCTAGACGCTCGAGCGTCATGTTTTACACTCGAGCGGAGGTGTCGTATATCAGTTGACAGTTAGGCTATTTTGAATTACTTTTCAACTTCCACTCTTTCTCTTACTTTTCCGAAAAGCCATTGTTGAGAGCTTCTCTCACTACTTTCTCCCTTCTCTCTTAGGATTGATCTAGTTACAGTGTTCTCTTACCCTTTGGCCTTTACAAAAAGTGTGTTGATCGTCGAGGGCTACGTTTTGATCCGAAAAGTTTGGAGTTTGGAGCACTTTGAGTTTGGTCCTCTCCTCCGTTTGAGCTCTAACTTCGAGGTAGGGATATCCTACTCCATCTTATAAGCTTTGTCTTTAAATTTTGACATTTTGATATGTTGGGGGTTGTTGGGAAATTTTGAGAAGGTTGTGGGGTCTTTATGTAATTTTCAAAAGATGGGGTTTCAAACATATAAACCTTTATGTATGTAATACATTGGAAGATGGACTTGGTGTTGGATTATTGATGGAAAACGGAATCTTAGAGTTGGTATTGTAAATATGGAAAAAAGCCCTAACTGTTTTGATAAATTAATTTGTATAATTAATTTAGGAAAATGAGAAATTGAATAGGAAATATTCAAATTGGAAAGGTACGGGATCAAAGAGTGTTGTTGGATTAATTTATCGCTCACCTAGATAAAATGTTGATACTTTATCCATTTGGTGCATTTATTTTCTGTTTAGAAATAACTACTTTGGGCTATCGGTGGAGGATAGTCTTGATTGTTGTAGACAATGCATGATGATTAGGCAAACAATAACTAATCAATTGGGTATGTTATCGAATGCGGCGGTTGGTATAATACATCAAATTTTGAATTGATTGATTGAACTTGTATATGATAATTGTTTATATACATTGTATTGTGTGGGAGGAGATGTGGGATGTACTCCACGGTTTATTGGAAGATGGGGAATGGACCTCTAAACCGGATTTGTTTGAGATTGATACAGCACTACAATGTGTATCATTTGTGAATTGTAGAAGTGTTTTGTTTGACATTGATGTAGCACTAAAATGTGTATCACTTGTCTTGATTGATTAAATTTGTATATGATAATTGCTTATATACATTGTATTGTGTGGGAGGAGATGGTGGATGTACTCCACGGTTTATTGGAAGATGGGGGATGAACCTCTAAACCGGATTTGTTTGAGATTGATACAGCACTAAAATGTGTATCATTTGTGAAGTATAAAAGTGTTTGCATGATTTGATATAGCACTAAAATGTATATCATTATCATTTGTGAAGTATGAAAGTGGTTTTATATATTATTGATATAGCACCAAAATGTGTATCCATAATGAATTTTGAAAGTATTTTAGTGATGAGTTATATTCTCATTAAATTATTTGGCCAGACTCTGAGCCTTGTTTTCAAACTTGATGACGAATAAGGAATGGAAGGTGAAATATAGCATGGGCATGATTGTCATGAAACTGTAATATGACATAAGTTGGAATATAAGTGTGGACCATCTATTGAATATTATTATTTTAGTCATTGTTTATAGTTGGTTTAGTATATTTTTACTTGGTTGTGGCTCGCCCTATATGGGACTTCATTTTCAGGTACCGACGGTATGCCACCTCCAAGAACATAGCTTGGGAGGCTAGAGGCAGACAAACTATTTTGTTGTTTTGTTTTCTTTGGATGTATTTCATGTAAATTCAAGCCAATGGCTTAATATGTATTTGAGTTAGTACTCTCATTTTGTAACCAAGTATTGACTTGAAAATTTGTAAGCCTATAGGGCAGTTACTTTTGTTATCAACGTGTAATACATTTCGTAAGGATACTCTGATAATTGTAATATAATATCTTTTTCTTGTAACTTGACTGTATGATGTTATGGGTTTATTTTGAGGGCGTTACATTCTCAAGCTCTTCCAAACTCTAAAAAACCCCAATTCAACAATCTCTCTTAACCCAACTCTCAAATTGCAAAGACTATTGACTCAGTGAAGCTTTTTACATTGTGATCTTCAACAAGCTCGCTCTAGCCAAGAACTTTGATGGAATTGAAGATATTATGGAAAGAATCAAATTTGAAAGAAGAAGTTTCAGACTCTCTGAAGATTTTTTCTACAATGTTATCAAGATCTATGACTATGTGGCGGGTCATATAAATCGAGCAATAGAGACCCTTTTTGATATGCCCAATTATAATTGTTGGCCAACGATGTAATAACAAAATGATAAAATGGAAAGATTTCTTATATTAAACAAGGGTTTTCAATGGTTTTTAGTGGAGATTTAATGGAGGTCTTCTTTAATAGAGGTGAGGAAAGCTCAAAGATTTTTTTTTTTTTTGAACGAAAGTTAGGTTGTTTTTTTTTTTTTTTTGTTTTGTTTTGTTTTTTTTTTTGGAACTAGAACGAAAGTCGGTTTTGTCTTCACTTTTGTGAGTGGAACTAGAAATGTGAATTATGGTCAATAAAAGTGTGTGGATTTGAGGGTGAAGTGTGTGTACCATGGTTATAAGTGAAGGATGTAATTGTAATTTTAAGGGTGTGAATCGAGAAAATTAGTTAATAATCAAATTAATAGGTGTGTGTATTGAGAAAAAAATTGCCTTAAATTAATTAGGTGTGTGAAAATAGAATTTTACGATTATACTTGGATAATGACCATAACAGCCTTAATTAGTATTTGTTTTTCCCGTGATATTCATTTTGAAGCTGATTTTCAAACTGTTTGATTTCATGAATGGGACTTCAACCGATTGATCACCATAGTGAAAAACAGTTGGGAATAAATTTTGGAACACTTTTAACTCCTGTTTCATATCACAATCATCTCCTTCTATGCAATTAAGCAACATAATCATCGCCCAATGCAACACATTTGCATTGACTGTTAGGAGTAATATCACACAAATTCTTATGAAAATATTTGCCTCGTACTATTGAGTATGCATATAAATTTCATAGCATTTCAAATATGTTTTTTGCGCCGAGCGTGTAACAATAATGTTCGAATTTTAATGTCTCAGGGCCAATTTTTGTAAATCCAACTTACGTTGAGGTGGTCATCCTTGGTTAGTTGGGACGAAAAGTTACATGTGGCTCTGCCTAACAATATTTGCAAAGGATTGACTTCTTTTCAGTTAAAGAGAAGTGCAATCTTGTCCAATAAGGTCTGTGGAGTCACTTTAGAGATCAGAATCGTTTCATTTTATAAGTAACTATGTATAAATCATTTATAGAAAAAATAAAATAATTTAATAATCATATTTGATGGGCATGCCTGGGAAGGCTTAACCCACGGTTATTCTGAGTTACCCAAACAGTCACTTGGTTGAAACCTAGCAGAATAGGCCTAACACCAAACCCAATAGAGAACTCACGATGGTCAAGCCTAGGCATCAACTAGACATGTATTAGATAGGGAGTTAGTTACATGGCGGACAAAGATTCTGTAAAGTTATTGAACCCATACACCAAACATTAAATGAGGCTATCATGGCATTAAATGTAACAAGATCTCTCCCTCCGGGACATGGTGAAATCATGATGACTGATGGCAAGTATACTATAGACTTTTGGCTGACAAAACAACTTGGATGGGCAAAGAAATGATTAATAACAAATATAAAGAAGCTTTTGAGGAACACTTAAGGACAAGCAATTCACTCTCTCTCTCTCTCTCTCTCTCTCTCTCTCTCTCACTACTCTCAACCTCTCTCTAAACTGTTATTCCTACCATATCCTCATCTAATTTGATCGTCGAACGATCCATAGGAAGAAACCACTCTCATTTCAGAACCTTCCTACTGGACTTGTTGCAAGTGCGATTAGGAAGACGAAGGACAGTCAACCCGTGGAGCACTTAAATTAATCCGACCCATATCCTACTGACCAAACTGCATTATCAATATTTATATGATCAAATTTCTTTTAAGAAAAATAGATAACATTTAATTTTTAAATAAATTATTTAAAAATAAAGCATATAAAATTATGTAATAATAATTATCAAATCAAACAATAATATGCTTAAATTACCGAAATAAAACTGGTTACTTCAAAGTTGATCTATGGGGCTAGGTCCTAAAGTCTTATTTGTTTGTCAGGTTAAGTTAAATAATATAGTGATATTGTTGAAATTAAATTTATAAAATTATATAAAAATCTTCATTATATAAAAAGGTGACTATTGTTTTTGTAAAATGGGAAACAATAAGGTCTTTTTACTTCCAATGCCATGTGATTAAATGAGCAAACTCAGCCTCCGTTTGAGAAGTGGGTTGACTTTTTAGTTTTTTTGGTTTTTTTAACTATTTGGGCCTGGGCTCAAAAGCTTAGTTTGGAAAGGGCTTTTTGACTTTTTGATTTTTTTGACTTTTTTTGTGAGAGAAGAGTGTAATGATTATGGGTTGAATGTGATGTTTTGTCTGTTGTGGCTCAAATAGCTTATTCTGTCTTTTGTGGCTCAAAGAGCCAAAAGAACCCAAATGAGCTCTTCCCAAACGACACCTCAAGTCGCTCATGAGATTGTTAATTCCCTCTTTGTAAGGGTTTCATCGTCTCATGACAATTTTTTAAAATAAATATCATATTTGTGGTTCCACACCTCATTACTAATTAGGGGTGCAATGCGGGTAGGTTTAGTTGGGTTAAGAGTTGTTCAAACTCAACTCAAGTTGTGTTGAAATCTGACCAGACCCGAATTGTAAGCCAAGATTGTCTGTTCAAGGCCGACCTGAGTTAAAGTCGAATTGCCCGAATTGTATATGAATTTTAATTTTTTTTGCAGCTAAATTATTAACTTATTAAAATTAAAATCTATTTATCTATATATTTTTTAGAAAATCATTAAAAATATCAAAACAAATAATTTATATAATGTAAGAGAGATGCCGCTATGATAATCTTTACAATTTATGAGTGAATAAAATATGTAAAATTTTGTGTTATTTATGTATATAATATATTCAATATGATTTAATAATGTCATGTAATGGTTTATAATTTATATGTATATTTAATATTTTTGTATATTAATATATGTATAATTTGAATTTCGGGTTGTTCGGGTTGTTTGATATCTTTATTCAAATTCGTCAAATTTAATTTGGACTTCTAAATTTTTATCCAAACTCATACCAAATTTAAAAATATCTTGTCTAAGTTCTAAAAAAAATTAGAATGAGATTGGATTGAGCTCGCCCAAGTTACACCCATCACACTTCAAATACTGGATAGGGTTTGCCGAGATATAAAAATTTTGTTGTATCAACGTTGTGTGCTAACACCTAAACGATTGACGTTAAGACTGTATTTGATTCATGAATTTAGTGAGAAATTTTAAAAAATATTATTTTCACACTTTTTTCGTTTGCTTTTTAAATCCCTACAAAACTCCATGAACCAAACACAATGTAACAGAAAATGAAACTAAAAAATCTAAAACTTAAACCCCTCATATTTTTGTCCATGTGCCTGAGCTCATAACTTGAAAGGAGAGGTTTTTTTCTTTTTTTGGTATTGATAATTCAAATCATTTAATATGTAGGTCTCGTTAAATATTTTATTTTTGCAAAAAATTATATTGATAAGAAATCTATAATCACTTGATCAAGTTATATTTGTATTAATAATTTATTTTCAAAATTATATTTACAATTAATACAAATATGATCTACTCAAATAAGTATCGATATTCAATCAATATAATTTTTTTTTTATAAAGATAAAACATTCAACAAATCTTATATATTAAGCTGTTCAAATTATTAATACAAATTTTATGTCAGGCTTACAAATGTCCAATAGCACTTTACAGTATGATATAGATATGAGAAACCATTCCCCCAACTTCAAAAAAAAGTTATTAAGCCTCCGTTTGGGAAGTAAAATTTGGAATAAAATAGTCAAATAAAATAAAATAGGTTATTTTAAATCAATAAGATAAAATATCACATCTAACTCATAATCATTAATTAATCTTAAGATACCATCATGTGATACTCTAATAATATTGTAATTGATAAAAAAATAAAATTTATAAATTTATATTAAGTAACTAAAAAATATAAATTAGGATTGATCAAAGATATTATTAGGCCACGTCCGAATAGAAATCTAGACCCCGTTTGATAAGACTTTTTAATTATGATTTGAGAATATAAGTTATATTTTGAGTTTGTGTGTTTTGAAATTATGATTTGAGTGTAAAAAATTTGTTTGGTTATGATTTTGAATAGAGTGTTGAATTGGGTTTTGAATTGAGTGTGAAATTGAGTTTTGAAAGTTTAATTTGACATGTGAAGTAAGAAAATTTGTTTGATTATGAGTTTTGAAAACTTAATTCAAATTGTTATAACTCATAACAAAACACACTACTTTCACATTATTGAAAATTCTGATCAACACTCATAACCAAACTCTTTTTAAAATTCAATTAAAATTTTTTATTATTAACAGAAAATAATATTAATCAATTTTTTAATTAAAAATACTACAAATGAAATAATTTTTTTCAAAATAAATATTCAAAAAATTTAAATCATAAATATTTAAATAATTTAATAAGTAAAAAATTAAAATAAATATACAAAAAATTTAAATCGTAAAAATTTAAATAATTTAAATATTCAAAAAATTTAAAATTTCAATATTTTAAATTTAAAAATAACTCTATACTCAAATCATAACCAAACACGTAAAACAAAACTCAATTAAAAAATTATTGTTAAAACTCATAACCAAACATATAACTTGAAACTCCATACTACTTTCACAATTCTACACTCAAATCGTAACCAAATACATAACAAAAAAATTAAAATATTTAAAAATATTTTTATAAAATAGACTTTGAATTTATTTTTATAAAATATTTTAAAATTTAAAAAATTAAAATCGTAATATTTAAAAATTAAAATATTTAAAAATATTCAAAAATTAAAAAAATTATAACATATTTAAATATTAAAATATTTAAAATCTTAACAAAATTAAAATATTTTTAAAATATTAAAATATTAATTTAAATTGAATTTTGAATTATATATTTGATTTTAAATTTTAAAAAATAATAATTATATTTTAAATCAAATATTAAAAAATAAGTATAAAATTATAATTTAAAAACTCAAAATAAATATTACATTTAAATCAATAAGTGATACTATAATTTGATTTGAGACACTTACCAAGTAGAATCCTATTTTTCAATTTAAACTCATCACAACACGCGATTTTCCGACCCAAAAAATAAACCCTGTCCGCCACCAACTTCGAAGTATTCCCACACCTACTTCTACTACTACTGCTCGGATTGTTGATCTCCAGTTTGACTGAATTCGATCATACGCCTCCAATCACATGATTTGACGGAAAAAGCAAAAGTCAATCTAAACCAATCACAAACTGCCACGCATTCACCTTCACATGCTCTCTCTCTCCTTCCCTTTTGTTTGCCTCGCTCTCCTACTACTGATTACCCCAACCCACTCCATCCACCAGCTCCAGCTATGAAAAAGCATATACATACATATAGATACATTTTCAAAGCCCGAATCATAAATTTCTAGGGTTTGAATTTTCAAATGCAAATCCATTCTTCTTCTTCTTCTTGATAGATCAGAGAGAGAGAGAGTGTGTGTGTGTGATAAATTGAAATTGATAATGCCAAGGCAGAATCGGATTGTGGAGGGTTTGATTCCCGGATCCTGCAAGATCCGAAAGAGGGGTTGCTCTTCGTCTTCGTCTTCGTCCTCTGTGTTGCAGAATTACCGATTCAAGCGGGCCATTTTGGTGGGTAAGCCTCGGGGATCCAGATCGAGCACTCCGGTTCCGTCTTGGAGGACAACGGCGGCGGCTGTGGATTCTCCCAAGTACGCGCCGTCGCAGAGCGGTGGTGGGAGGTCGAGGCCGGTGTCTGCGAGGAAGCTGGCGGCGACCCTGTGGGAGATGAATGAGGTTCCGTCGCCTAGGGTTGGGGACAACTTGGAATTGAAGAAAGCGATCAAGAGAGAGATGAGAGTTAGAGAGAGAATGGGTGTGCCGAGATCGGTGCATTCGGGATCTCTACCTCCCCATTTGTCTGATCCATCTCACAGTCCTGTTTCAGAGGTGGGTTTCTTTTTCTTTTTTTGATAAATTTCTTGGATTGCTGTTTGGTTGCTGAGAAAACAGTTGAATAAAAGGAGATTTTTAAATATTTTGTTTTTGTTTTTGTTTGAATCAATTGAGGCAGAGCAGAGCAGTAGCAATTGGAAGTGTTTGACTAAATTTTGGATCTATTTGGTTGGCTTGATGTCATTTTCAATAAATGAAAATTTTGAAACCCTTTCAATTGATCAATCAAAATCAAAGCCAAATTTTATTCAAAAGAAGAAAAAGAAAAAGAAAAAGAAAAAATGTTTTCTAATAATTGTCAATTGCCAATGGTGAAACTTCAGAAAATTACTAGAATTATGTTTCAACTTTCAAAAAAAAAAAAAAAAAAAGTCCAACCAAGACCTGCACACACACATCTAAAAACCCATTTTCTTTTATAATTTTCGAGAATGGGAAAAATGTTTTTGAAACCCGCATAGAATGGAGCATTGTCTCAGAGACTCTGAGTATTGGGAATTTGGTGGTTCTTGTGCTTTGGGTTCATTTTTATATATTATTTCATTTTATTGTCTTGTTATCAAAGTTTTTATTGCTATTATTATTTTAATGGTTTTTATTAAATTTCAAAAATTGCAGAGGATGGATCGATCATGTACAGGTAGTCGCCATGGGAGGACTCCATCGATTTCTCATAGGCTCAGGCTTGGCGGCCACAATGTTGGTGGTTTGGATTCCCTTAGCAATGCCAGTTTAATGGAGGTTATAGCTAATTTCTTTCTTCCCTTGGGATACAATTCTTTCTCTAAATTTTAATCTGTCATTGTATCTTTTATTCTTTTGTTTTCTTGAAATTGAAGTGACTTTTGGGACCGTTATTCAATGCTCTATCTGTGTCTTTCTCTACATGCACATAGCAATTCTGAGCTTGATATTCATTTTTTTGTTTTTTGTTTTTTTGAATCAAACTCTATTTTTCTTTTGAAACTTTTGAAAGCTTTGAAATATTTATGTTGCAATATGTTGGCTGTCTGAAGAGAGATAGAGGACAATACATGTTTATTGTGTTTGTATTTATCATAATGCAGGTTGAGACTAGATCCAGATGCCAGACTCCTAGTGGCTCTGTGGTTGGTGGTAGGACGCGTTTGAAGGATGTTAGTAATGCATTGACCACCTCTAAAGAGCTATTGAAAATAGTCAACCGTATTTGGGCTCAGGATGATCATCAACCTTCATCAAGCATTTCTCTTATCTCTGCCTTACATGCCGAGCTTGAGAGGGCTCGCTTGCAGGTCAATCAACTGATCCAAGAACAGCGTTCGGACCAAAATGAAATTAATCATCTTATGAAGTGTTTTGCTGAAGAAAAGGCAGTGTGGAAAAATAAGGAACAACAAGCGGTCGAAGCTGCTGTTGAGTCAGTTGCAGGTGAACTCGAGGTAGAGAGGAAGCTTAGGAGGCGATTTGAGAGTTTGAACAAGAAACTTGGGAAAGAATTAGCAGAGACGAAGTCATCACTCATGAAGGCAGTGAAAGAACTTGAATGTGAGCAGAGAGCGAGAGAAGTAATGGAAAAAGTATGTGATGATTTAGCTAGTGATGATAATGCTGAAGTTGAAGAACTGAAGAGAGAGTCTGCAAAAATACATGAAGAGGGTGAAAAGGAAAGAGAGATGCTTCATTTAGCTGATATGTTGCGTGAAGAGAGAGTTCAAACGAGACTCTCTGATGCAAAAAATGCTGTTGTTGACAAGCTAAGGAATCAACTTGAAGCTTTAGCGAGAACCAAACAGGGCAAAGAAAAGGGGCGCAATTCTCTAAGTCGTGGCAATTCTGAAGATATTGCTGCCTATTTGAGAAGAACCCGTTTTGGGTCCCATCAGAATGAAATAAAAGAAGACGATGGAGAAGTGGAGGACAGAGTTGATTGTGAAGAAGAAGACTCGGCTGAAAGTGATCTACATTCTATAGAATTGAACATGGACAACAATAACAAGAACTACAAGTGGACAAATTCTTCTAGGGTACCTCACGAATCTAGAAAGGTTCCACTTCTGATTGATGATAAAATCGAAGGGAGGAGGAACTCTACCTCTGGGAAACCACCAAGGAGAAGCACTTCTCTTCAAAGGAGCATATCAGATGGAGTTGAATGGGGACTCCAAAGTGAAACTGAGAGACTCTATGATCTTGAAAAGCAAGCTCGAAGGAAAGGTTATGGGGATGACAAGGAGGGATATAAATCGGTGAAAGCTCTTAGGGACCAAATGTTGTCGAGTTCTAGGGCAGGATCTGTTAGGGATTGTTCTAGTCCAACCCGGCAATGGGGGCAGGCGTGGCCTTCACGAGATCATGGCAATACAGGACCGACTATGGTGCAGGCTAGTGGTTTGACCTCAAGGCTAGTGGAGGGCAGAGGGGAAGGCCAGACTGCAAGAAGATCAAGAAGGTGAGTTTTCGTTTGTTAATTAATGCGTTTCTTGAGATCCATGGGTGCTGCTTAAACTTGCAGTTCCCGGTATGCAATTCTGGGATAGCTTAAAAAGCAAGACATGGTGGCCCCATGTTGAGATGACAAACCAAGATGATTTGAGTTCTGTTGGTTTATGTTTTCAATGTTGTTGCTATGAACTGCTCTGCTTGAGCAGTTAAAACTTCACCTATATGTAGGAGTGTTTGAATTTAATTCTAGTTCTTTTTGTAGAACGTTGTTCTGATCTTGGTGAAGTTTTTGCTGTACAAAAACTTTAGTATAACTGAGAAATATTTATGTTACAATTTTTACTGTCTGTCTTGTTTAATTTTGCTTCTCTTTTCAGAGAAATTCTGTAAACCAGCTGAATTTAGTTCAGGTAGATCATAGGATAAGACAGATAAGACAGGTTTTTAATTCATCTGAGTTTGGCGTTCTGGATGTGTACATAGTCCTTTCCTTTGACAAATACAACACCTAAATATAGCCCTTGAGATTTCATGCCAAGTTTTTAGTATTAAGAGCATATTAAATCAATCACCAAAAACATAATTGTATTGGTAATAACTATGATAAACTTTTAGTGGGGTTGGCAAATAAGACCTTTACATCATTATCAGATGGTAATGATTTGTTTAACGAAAACAAGAAACCCTAATATCAATATCACTCATGAGTAATATTATTGTTTTTTTAATAATTTTATTTTTTTTTATTTTTATGTTGACACTGGAAATACCTATTCTAGCTTAGCCTATGGGAAGAGGGAAAGGGTGAGGAGGCGGGGTTCGAACTTTTGAGCTAATGAGTCGGGGGGAGCACAAAAGCCTAACCACCGTTGCACTCCATGAGCACTTCATTCTAAACCATGTTAGTAAGGAGATGGAGAAATAATGCTAGAAGCTGGGGAACAATGCAACAAAAAGAACACTAGACTTGATATATTTCTAGCTAGCCATGGATTGAAAATGTTGATCTTCAAGCAGTGAAATGGAATATAATATACTTTACTGCTGAATTTAAACTCCTTTTCTTTTATTGATCATGATTTTATAGTTATCAGATTAATGCAATTGTTAGATATTAGTGGGCCAATTGCAATGATTAAATGCATGTAAAGTTGTTATTAAATTGTTATAGAACTCTGAAATGCCATAATCATTTGTCTCCCCTATAAATGCGGCATGAAACCTGTGTGTAGATGATATAAAGTTAAATTTTACTTCTAAAAACACATTTAGCAGAAGCATATTTTAGAGATAAATGTTCTCAAGTTTTTGAAGTTCTAAAATATTCAAATTTAAAATGAAAATGATAAAGAAATGGCTGCATTTGAACTTTTAATTACTTTTATTTCTTGAAAAATTTGAAAAATGTTCATTTTAAAATGCATACCTAATAAATACTTGGGTAGAGTTTTGTAAATATGATTTGAGAGTATGAGTTGTATTTTGAGTTTGTGAGTTGTGAAATTATGATTTGAGTGTAGAAAATTTGTTTGGTTATGATTTTTGAATAGAGTGTTGAATTGAGTGTAGAATTGAGTTTTGAAAGTTTGATTTGACATGTGAAGTAAGATAATTTGTTTGGTTATGAGTTTTGGAAAAAATTTTCAAAACTTAATTCAAATTGTTATAACTCATAACAAAACACATTACTTTCACACTATTGAAAATTCTGATCAACACTCATAACCAAACTTTTTTTAAAATTTAATTAAAAAAATTTATTATTAACAGAAAATAACAGTAATCAATTTTTTAATTGAAAATACTACAAAGGAAATAAATTTTTTTCAAAATAAATATTCAAAAAATTTAAATCATAAATATTTAAATAATTTAAATAATTTTAAAAAATTAATAAGTAAAAAATTAAAATAAATATTCAAAAAATTTAAATCGTAAAAATTTAAATAATTTAAATATTCAAAAATTTTAAATAATTTAAAATGTTAATATTTTAAATTTAAAAACAACTTTACACTCAAATCATAACTAATCACATAAACAAAACTCAATTAAGAAATTATTTTTAAAACTCATAACCAAACACATAACTCGAAATTCCATACTACTTTCATAATTTTACACTCAAATCGTAACCAAATACATAACAAAAAAAATTAAAATATTTAAAAATATTTTTATAAAATAGAGTTTGAATTTATTTTTATAAAATATTTTAAAATTTAAAAAATTAAAATCGTAATATTTTGAAATTAAAATATTTAAAAATATTCAAATAATTAAAAAATTAAAAAATCATAACATATTTAAATATTAAAATATTTAAAATCTTAACAAGATTAAAATATTTTAAAAATATTTAAAAATTTTAAAAATTAAAATATTCAAAAATATTCAAAAAATTAAAAAATTAAAAAAATCGTAACATATTAAAATATTTAAAAAATTAAAATATTGATTTGAATTGAGTTTTGAAAAAAGTTTTGAATTATGTGTTTGGTTATGAGTTTTGAAAAGTAATGATTATGTTTTGACTTGAGTTTTGAGAAATGAGTGTAGAATTATGATTTGAAGGCTCAAAACAAACAACACACTCAAATTAATAGGTGGAACTATAATTCAAAACGCTTACCAAACGGTGCCTTGGTTTTTCTGGGGGGTAAGTTATAAATGAGTTTTATTCTTACTAGACCACCCATTTTTCAAAAAATAAATTTGATAAATTAACGTGTTTATGATTATCGGATCGATCTGGTTGTTCATATGATTGATTTACACACTATGTTTTAAAAAATACTAAACAATTTAAATTATCGATGTGGAACCGTAATCTTGAAAAACTGCTCCCTTTAGATGGGATTAACCTCTGAACTTAGAAGAGAGATGGAGAAAGGCATTTCTCTCCCTTTAGATGGTTTTGGATCTTTGTTACACCATTGTTGACTCCATAATGACTTCCATCCAAATGTTACGACAAAAAGGATTGAAAACCCTCCTCTTTGGAATTTGGTGGATCCCATTGGCAATTGCAAAGAGAAAAAGCAACTAATAAGCTTGTCTAAAGAGTGCCATAAAGATTTCACACATATTAATGTGAAAAATTTCATTCTTAATACAATATCACACACATTTCATAGAAAAGCCCAATGCCAATTCAAATGTGACGAAAATATCTTCTTCTTTTTTGTTTCCTCTCTTATTTTTTTTTTATTTTTTATTTTTTGAAGTAAAACTAACAAAAAAAAAATAGGCCTTTTAAATGTAAGAAGTAAATGTAGAACAATTCCGTTGCCAAGAATAATTTTTTGTTAGCCAATTATTATTATTATTAGTTTACTTTTCTGGTTTGTATAGTCGAGTATAATCTAAAAATTTAAAATTTTTATTTTTATTTTTATAAAAAGTTTACTAAAAAATCAAAAAAATAAAAAAAACGAAAAAAACAATCCAAATACCCTTATAGAAGATGATTTATTATGATGAGCAATTCAATTTTGTTATCAAGAACACTACATACTATGTCGAGCCAATAACATATTTGAGCTATGCTTAGGGTTCAATAAGGTATTCAAAGATGTCCAAACACCTTGCTTAAGCCCAAAAGAGTAAAAAAGGACAAAAAAATAAGAAGAAAAGCTTAGACTATAAACATTTGCGCATATTAATAACTAGCACTACATCCGTACTATACATGGTATCACACAAATTATAGTGACCCCGGTCTTTTCCCATTTGATTATTGTATCCGGACTTAGGTTCTGTATATTCTGTCATTGCATAATTGTTGTTGTCGTCCTTTATTTTCTCATTTGGAGTTATAGGATGTGTTGGGCAGGTTTGTTTCAGGTTGGTTGGGTTCGGAAACCAAGTATTGCTGTCCAGTTTTTGGGTTGATCGCTCGAGCGAGGACTTCGTCGCTCGAGCGAGGGTTGTATATTGTGTCTGGTGGCTCGAGCCAGATTTTCTTCGCTCGAGCGAGCGATTGCGTCTAGTATAGACCTGAGAGCAGTGTTTCTTCGCTCGAGCTAGATTTTCTTCGCTCGAGCGAGGATTTCTTGTGTCTGGTCGCTCGAGCGAGCCTGTCCAGTTTAAATACCCAGCAGCGGTTTTTAAAACGTTTTTTTTTACATTCTTTTGATCCTAAAACCCTAGTTCCGAGTTCTCTCTCCCTCTACTCACCTTCTCTCTTAGGTTTGATCTATTTAGAGTGTGTTTCTACCCCAGATCCTTTATTAAAAAGATAGAGCGAGTCGAGGGCTTCCATTTAATCTGAACGTTTGGTGGTTTGGAGCACTTTGGAATTTGGGTCTTCATCTCCACCTTCTCCATTCGGGTTATTTTCTTCGAGGTAGGGATTTCCTACTCCATCTTATAAGTTTTGTTCTAAGTTTTGATATTTTGATATGTTGGGGTACTTTGGTAATTTTGGAAAAAACCCTAGTTGTATTAATAAATTAATTTGTATAATTAATTTAAGGAAATTGAGGAATTTGGCTAAATTCATGAAATTGAGGAATTCATTGATTAAATGGTGTAGTTGGATAATTTAAATCACTCGCCTATTGAATTGTTGATATATTTATTTCCAGTTTAGAAATAACTGTTTTTGGGCTATCGGTGGAGGATAGTCGTGATTGTTGTAGACATTGCATGTGGATTAGGAATAACTGAAACTAATCACATTGGTTGAGTCTTTAATTTTGTCTATTGGATTAATACAGAAAATACGTGTATTGATTGAGCATTGCATTTGCATATTGTGTGGGAGGAGATAGGGGATGTACTCCACGGTTTAGGGAAAGATAGGGGATGGACCTCTAAACCGGATTTTGTTTGGGAGGAGATAGGGGATGGACTCCATTAGCATCACTATTATGTGTGCTTATTATATTGAAGTGTTTTTACATGTCATTGATACAGCACTAAAATGTGTATCAAACGGGAAGTATGAAGTGTTTTGATATGAGCCTGAGTCTCATTTGTTTGGTTGTTATTGGAAGTGATGTGACTATAATATATATAATTCACTGTTGTAGGTTTGGCCAGGTTCTGAGCCATATTGATAATAATGAAAAGTGAAACGTGTCATTGACATTAGTGTCATGAGACGATAAAATGATATAATTGATTTTCTTGGTTAACCATCTATTGAATGCTATAGCTTTATTCAATGGTTATATTTGGTTTAGTGTTTTTCTACTGGGCTGTGGCTTACCCTTTATGGGAACATCATTTTTAGGTTCAGGTGATAAGCTACCTCCAAGGACTTAGCTTGGGAGGATGTGGCTTTTGGATTTTGAAGACTATCTTTAATTAATTGTTTTTATTTGTTAGTACATGTAAACATTCAAGCCTAAGGCTTTACGTGTATTTGAGTTAGAACTCATATTTTTGTGTCCAAGTGTTGGCTTGGAAAGATGTAAGCCCATAGGGCATTTAATTTGATGTTACATGTAATGCTTTTATTTAGTAATACTCTGATGAATGGTTTAATAAATTGTTTTCTTTAAATATTGCATATCGATGATATATAGATAGTGGGTTTATTTTGAGGGCGTGACAACTTGGTATCAGAGCGTACCGGGTTTGAATACTTTGGGTACGTGGGAAGTGATTAGTATCACAATGGGTTCGTCTCGTTTGATAGAGACTTAGTGAAATGTTATATGCTTACATGATAACATGTTTATGTGACTATATGGGTATGGAATGTAGTTCCTAGGATGTTGATTGGACCTTTGAGTTTCTAGTAGTCTTGTTGGAAAGGCACTTAATCAATGCTGCTTCCAACCGGAACTATAGTAACGCTTCGGGACTATCATCATCCAGGAATGAAATTCGTAGGTGCTTATGTGATTATGTGCTTACGTGGAATGAATTATTGTTGTCCAATGCATTAGGACGCGAGTGTTTAGCTTCGGCACATTTATTAATGTGCTAATGTCTTTGTTTCCTTTATTAGGATGTCAAGACGAGGACGAGGACGCGGTAGGCGTGGTAGGCCGGGTAGGCAGGAGGTGCCTGTGCCAGAGGAGATTCCGGCAGTTCAGGAGGGAATTGGCCAGGCCAATGTGGCCGAACCAGTAGGTCAGCAGGCTATGGGCGCTTTAGCCCGAGAGATAGCAGGGGCATTCAGGGAGTCAGTAGGCATTCTCAGAGCTGAGAATCAAGCTCGGGTTTTTGTTGCGGATGCAGGACCTTCCTTTCTGAAGAGGGAGTTCTTCCGGTCTAACCCGGATGAATTTGTGGGTGATCCTAAAGAGCCGCTTAAGGCAGATGAATGGCTCGAATAGACAACGAAGACGTTTGAGATGCTTGGCATCGAAGACGAGGGGTTGAAAGTGACCTTGGCATCTTTCCAGCTGAAGGGGGATGCGGGTCAGTGGTGGAAGTTCACTAAGGGTCGTATAGGCGGTATATGGGAGGCTTTTGTGAATGCTTTCCAGGAGAGGTTCTTATCTCCAGCAGTTAGGGAGAAGCTAAGAGACCAGTTCTGCCAGCTTAAGCAGTCGAGTTCTTCAGTGGCCGAGTTTGAGGCTGCATTTACTAGCTTGTCCAGGTTTGCACCTGAGTTAGTGGCGTCTGAGGAACGACGTTGTATCGAGTTTGAGAAGAAGTTGAGGCGTGGCCTCAAACTGCGAGTTGGGGGAATTATGATTCGGGATTATGGGCGTATGGTTGATGCTGCAACCCACATGGAAATCATGATGCAGGAAGAGGAGGAAGGACAGAAGGGCTCCAAGAGGAGTCAGGATGGTCAGAGTGATGGTAGAAGACAGAAGGGTTTTAATCCTCAGCAGTCTCAGGGTAGCTTTTCTAGATCGACTTTTCCTGTGCCGAGTGCTAGTTCGGGGAAAGGCAGTCAGGGAGACATTACCTGTTTCAAGTGTGGCCAGCTGGGCCACAAGTCTCCAGTTTGTCCTCAGAGGGGAGGAGTGCAGAGAGCAGCATCATCTTCGGCTCGATCTTAGAGCCAGAGTCAGGGTAGAGGCCAGCCACTCTCGTGTTATCAGTGTGGTCAGCCAGGGCATATGAAGAGGTATTGCCCGCAGTTGGGTGGCACACCTGGTGCATCTGGTTTGAGGCAGATTCAGGGTCAGCAGCCAGCTCAGTCGGGTCAGGCCTTGAGGGCCAATCAGGGGGCTTCATCGTCCCAATCGGTGCAGCAATCTTATGCTCCTAGGGGTGAGCAGGTTGATCAGAGGTCGTCTGGGCGCGTGTACGCTGTTACCGCGCAGGATCTTGTGCCGGCACCATCAGTTGTGAGAGGTACCTTCTTGTTTTGCAACTCGGTTGCTAGTGTTTTGATTGATACGGGTGCATCTCATTCCTTTGTGTCTGCTGCATTTGCATCTATTTTGGAGTTGGAGTTAGCGCAGTTAGCATCCCCTATTTGTGTAGTGTCACCTCTTGGGGGTGAATTAATCTTGAAACAAGGTGTCAGGGGTTGTGATATAGAGGTCGCCGATCATAGACTTCCGTTTCCTTTTGTAGTTATGCCCATGAAGGGCTTTGATGTTATTTTGGGTATGGACTGGTTATCGTCATACCGGGCAGTAATTGATTGCTACCGCCAGAGGGTCACTTGTTGTACCGTGAGCGGGGAATGTTTTCACTTTCTGGGGGACCGGGTTGGTAGTGTTTTGCCACCGGGGTATGATTCGCGAGGGCGGAGTGAGCTTAGTGGTCTACTTACTAGCTTTTTGAGTAGTGAGTGTGATGAGACCCAGATCGTGTTGCCACGGGTGGTTTGTGAGTACTCAGACGTCTTTCCCGAGGACCTTGTTGGTTTGCCACCTCACAGAGAGATTGAGTTCTCTATTGACTTAGTGCCCGGCACGGCGCCGATTTCTATGGCACCTTATCGTTTTGCCCCAGCTGAGTTAGTTGAGTTGAAGATCCAACTCCAGGAGTTGCTAGATAAAGGCTTTATACGTCCTAGTGTTTCGCCATGGGGAGCACCGGCCCTCTTTGTTAAAAAGAAAGGTGGTGCTTTGAGACTTTGTATAGATTACCGGAAATTGAATCGGGCTACGGTTAAGAATAAGTACCCTATGCCTCGTATAGATGATCTGTTCGATCAGTTGAAGGGTTCCCGTTGTTTCTCGAAGATAGACTTGAGATCGGGTTATCATCAGTTGAGAGTCAGGGAGGAGAATATTCCGAAGACGGCATTCCGTACGCGGTATGGCCATTATGAGTTTTTGGTGATGCCATTTGGGCTCACCAATGCACCGGCAGTTTTTATGGATTTGATGAACCGGATATTCCGGGAATTTTTAGACCGTTTTGTAGTCGTCTTCGTGGACGACATTCTCATCTATTCATCTTCTGAGGAGGAGCACAAGGAACACTTGAGAGTGGTGCTTGAGTTACTTAGAGCCCATAAGCTTTATGCTAAGTTTGGGAAGTGTGAGTTCTGGCTAGAAGAGGTCAAGTTCTTAGGCCATGTAGTTTCTGGGAAAGGAGTGTCTGTTGATACATCCAAGATTGAGGCAGTGCTAGATTGGGCACAGCCTAAGAGTGTGTTTGAGATCCGCAGTTTTCTGGGGTTAGCTGGGTATTATCGCCGGTTTGTGAAAGATTTCTCCAGGTTAGCGTCACCTTTGACTAGATTGACTCGGAAGGGAGTCAAGTTTGTATGGAGTGAGACTTGTGAAAAGTCGTTCCAGGAGTTGAAAGTTAGACTGTCCACCGCTCCAGTCTTGATTATTCTGGAGAGAAGGTTGGGCTATGCAGTCTATTGTGACGCCTCACGAGAGGGTCTGGGTTGTGTGTTGATGCAAGAAGGGAAAGTAGTTGCCTATGGCTCACGTCAGTTGAAAATTCACGAGAAGAATTACCCTACGCATGATTTAGAGTTAGCAGCTGTGATATTTGCCTTGAAGATTTAGAGGCATTATCTTTATGGTGAGAGGTTCGAGGTATTCTCGGATCATAAGAGTCTGAAATATTTGTTTACACAGAAAGACTTGAACTTAAGGCAGAGGAGGTGGATGGAGTTTATTGAGGATTATGACTTCGAGTTGCATTATCATCCAGGGAAGGCCAATGTGGTGGCCGATGCCCTTAGCAGGAAATCTGTTGGTGACATCGCTAGTATAGCCATCCGGGAATGGGAGATGTTGGGTGCACTTGGGGAGTTTGATTTACTTCTGGGCGAATCCGTTGAGGCTGCAGCCTTGTTTTCTGTTGTTGCACAGCCTACACTTGTGACTCGAGTGTTAGAAACTCAGAGGGGTGACCTTGAGGTAGAATCCCTCCGTGAGAAGATTTCCGGTGGGAAAGTTGAGAAGGGTTTGACGGTGTATCCCGACCTGAGTGTGAGATACCGAGACCGTCTGTTTGTGCCGGAGTCTTGTCGAGAGGAGGTACTCCGAGAGTTTCATCATTCACGCCTTGCGGTGCATCCGGGAGGCACTAAGATGTATCGGGATTTGGGTCGCCAGTTTTGGTGGCGGGGTATGAAGAGAGATGTGGCAGCTTTCGTGTCTAAGTGCCTTACTTGTCAGCAAGTGAAGGCCGAGCATCAGAGGCCAGCGAGTTTGTTACAACCCTTGCCTATTGCCGTGTGGAAGTGGGAGCATGTCACTATGGACTTCGTTGTAGGTCTTCCGCGGACTCAGCGAGGTAGTGATGCTATTTGGGTGGTTGTAGACCGGTTGACTAAGTCGGCGCACTTCATTCCTATGAGCGTAAGAGATTCGGTAGATCATCTTGCCGACTTATATATTCGGGATATAGTGAGGTTGCATGGGGTCCCAGTGATGATCGTCTCAGATAGAGATCCTCGTTTTACTGCCAGGTTGTGGCAGAGTTTGCAGAGTGCCTTAGGCACTAAGTTGACCTTTAGTACGGATTATCATCCTCAGACTGACGAGCAGTCCAAGCGTACTATTCAGATCCTTGAGGATATGCTTCGGGGTTGTGTTCTGGACTTTAGTGGGTCGTGGGAGAGGCACTTGCCGTTAGTGGAGTTTGCCTACAACAACAGTTTCCAGTCTAGTATCGGTATGGCACCATTTGAGGCCTTGTATGGCCGACCGTGTAGATCTCCTGCTTGTTGGGCCGAGGTGGGCGATGCACCTCTGTTGGGTTCGGAGTTGGTGAGGGAAACGACGGAGAAAGTTGAACTTATCCGTAAGAGGCTTGTTACAGCACAGAGCCGTCAGAAATCTTATGCCGACCGTAGGAGGAGACCTTTGGTGTTTGAGATGGGTGATCATGTTTTCCTGAAGATATCACCTAGACGGGGATTGATGAGGTTTGGGAAGAGCGGGAAGTTGTCTCCTCGGTTTATTGGTCCTTTTGAGATCCTTGAGAGGATTGGTGAGGCTGCTTATCGTTTAGCTTTACCACCGCAGTTGTCCGGAGTACATGACGTGTTTCATGTGAGTATGCTTCGGAAGTATGAGCCGGATCTATCACATGTTTTGGATTGGACCGATTTAGTGGTTAACGAGGATGTCTCATATGAGGAGAGACTGGTTCGGGTCTTGGATAGGCGAGACCAAGTTTTGCGAGGCAAAACCATTCCTTTGGTGAAAGTTCTGTGGAAGCATCACGGAGTGGAGGAAGCCACTTGGGAACGTGAGTTGGAAGTCCGCGAGAAATACCCGGACATGTTTATCGATTTGTAATCTTGTGTTTAGATTTTGTAATATTGTTGAACTTAAGAGCTTTACATATGTCTTAAGTTGTAAAACATTGAGAATGTTTGGTTAATGGAAATATTTTGGAACTTGCCTCATAATGGAAGTTTAGTGACTTGAATATGGTGAATATATTGTTGAATTAGAGTTCTGTCATGAAATTGAATATGATATTGAAAACTGTTGAAATTGAAAGGAAAAATGCATAATACTGATGCGGATTGTAATATATGTTGTTTTATATACACATTATGAGATGCTTCTTGATAAGAGATGAAATGACCAGTATTGGGTCAAGTTGTTTACTATTGAATTGTCATATAAAAAAAAAAAAACCAACCTGTTTTCAAAAACTTATGCGTAATTTCGGGGACGAAATTCTTTTAAGGGGGGGAGGTTATAGCGACCCCGGTCTTTTCCCATTTGATTATTGTATCCGGACTTAGGTTCCGTATATTTTGTCATTGCATAATTGTTGTTGTCGTCCTTTATTTTCTCATTTGGAGTTATAGGATGTGTTGGGCAGGTTTGTTTCAGGTTGGTTGGGTTCGGAAACCAAGTGTTGCTGTCCAGTTTTTGGGTTGATCGCTCGAGCGAGGACTTCGTCGCTCGAGCGAGGGTTGTATATTGTGTCTGGTGGCTCGAGCCAGATTTTCTTCGCTCGAGCGAGCGATTGCGTCTAGTATAGACCTGAAAGCAGTGTTTCTTCGCTCGAGCGAGGATTTCTTGTGTCTGGTCGCTCGAGCGAGCCTGTCCAGTTTAAATACCCAGCAGCAGTTTTTAAAACGTTTTTTTTTACATTCTTTTGATCCTAAAACCCTAGTTCCGAGTTCTCTCTCCCTCTACTCACCTTCTCTCTTAGGTTTAATCTATTTAGAGTGTGTTTCTACCCCAGATCCTTTATTAAAAAGATAGAGCGAGTCGAGGGCTTCCATTTAATCTAAACGTTTGGTGGTTTGGAGCACTTTGGAATTTGGGTTTTCATCTCCACCTTCTCCATTCGGATTATTTTCTTCGAGGTAGGGATTTCCTACTCCATCTTACAAGTTTTGTTCTAAGTTTTGGTATTTTGATATGTTGGGGGTACTTTGATAATTTTGGGAAAAACCCTAGTTGTATTAATAAATTAATTTGTATAATTAATTTAAGGAAATTGGGGAATTTGGCTAAATTCATGAAATTGAGGAATTCATTGATTAAATGGTGTAGTTGGATAATTTAAATCACTCGCCTATTGAATTGTTGATATATTTATTTCCAGTCTAGAAATAATTGTTTTTGGGCTATCGGTGGAGGATAGTCGTGATTGTTGTAGACATTGCATGTGGATTAGGAATAACTGAAACTAATCACATTGGTTGAGTCTTTAATTTTGTCTATTGGATTAATACAGAAAATACGTGTATTGATTGAGCATTGCATTTGCATATTGTGTGGGAGGAGATAGGGGATGTACTCCACGGTTTAGGGAAAGATAGGGGATGGACCTCTAAACCGGATTTTGTTTGGGAGGAGATAGGGGATGGACTCCATTAGCATCACTATTATGTGTGCTTATTATATTGAAGTGTTTTTACATGTCATTGATACAGCACTAAAATGTGTATCAAACGGGAAGTATGAAGTGTTTTGATATGAGCCTGAGTCTCATTTGTTTGGTTGTTATTGGAAGTGATGTGACTATAATATATATAATTCACTGTTGTAGGTTTGGCCAGGTTCTGAGCCATATTGATAATAATGAAAAGTGAAACGTGTCATTGACATTAGTGTCATGAGACGATAAAATGATATAATTGATTATCTTGGTTAACCATCTATTGAATGCTATAGCTTTATTCAATACTTATATTTGGTTTAGTATTTTTCTACTGGGCTGTGGCTCACCCTTTATGGGAACATCATTTTCAGGTTCAGGTGATAAGCTACCTCCAAGGACTTAGCTTGGGAGGATGTGACTTTTAGATTTTGAAGACTATCTTTAATTAATTGTTTTTATTTGTTAGTACATGTAAACATTCATGCCTAGGGCTTTACGTGTATTTGAGTTAGAACTCATATTTTTGTGTCCAAGTGTTGGCTTGGAAAGATGTAAGCCCATAGGGCATTTAATTTGATGTTACATGTAATGCTTTTATTTAGTAATACTCTGATGAATGGTTTAATAAATTGTTTTATTTAAATATTGCATATCGATGATATATAGATAGTGGGTTTATTTTGAGGGCGTGACACAAATAATTGAAAAATAAGATTAATATATTAAATAGTAATCAAAAAATATTTTAAAATGTAGTGATAAAAGAGACTTAAAATCAAATAACTTTTAATTATTTTCATGACATTTACAATTATTATTATTTTAGTCTTGTTATCAATGGTGTGTTCTACATATTAAAAACAAAAATGTGCTATAATATAAATAATAAAAGATAAAGGCAAAAAATAAATTATAAAAATTACACTTACGGTAAAACATAAATAAATTATGTCATGAAATTTTGTAATTATAGCTTATCTTATATTCATTCAATAATATAGCAAATCAAATGTGTCAATTAACTTTTACCCTTCATCTTCTATGTCAAACTCAACAAAAATAGCTAACATTAAAATTAATTTATAGAATAAAATAGCAAAGAGAACAAAGGGAATAGTCTATTTCTCAGTTATCCTTCAAATTAATCTTCACTTTGTTTAGCACAATTGCGAGATCTCTCCCAAAATAGATCAATTATAGTTAGGGGTGCAACTTGGGTGGGCTCAATCTGAGCAACTCGAGCCCAACCTGAAATTTTTCAAGGCTTAGGCAAGATATTTTTGAATTCGGTACGGGTTTGGACAAAAATTTAGAAGTTCGACTTAAATTTAGTCGGGCTTAGACAAATACATCAAATAATTCAAGCGACCCGAAACATGAATTATATATTTAAAAATATTAAATATACATATAAATTATTAGCCAATAGATGATATTAAAGTAATTTATATTGTTAAATCATATTAAATATATATTATATATACCAATAACACAACACGAAATCTTACATTTTTTATTTTCACTCAAATTGTAAAGACTACCATAGTAGCATCTCTCTTACATTATATAAATTGTTTGTTTTAATGTTATTAATGATTTTCTTAAAAGAAATGTAAATAGAGTCTATTTTAACGAATTAATTAAAAAAACATTGAAATTTATGTGCAATTTGGGCTTATACAGACAACATCGGCTTACAATTTGGGCTTTGACAGGCCTAGACAAGTCTCAGCATAACTTAAGTTGGGTTTGAACAACCTCCCAATCCATCCAAATCCGCCTAAGTTACACCCTTTATTATAGTTAACTCAACCTTTAAAAATAAGAATTAAAGTTTAAACTTGAGCTAGGCTAGTCTACCACGTACCTCAAAGTCATTCTTTTGGTTGGACTCCACCATTAAGATCAATATATTTTTAATTTTAAAATTAATATATATATTTAGTTTTCATATTATAAAAATTAATTATAGCAATATCTCTTCAACTATTTACAAATATCAACTTATCCCATAAAATAATTTTTCTTGGTATAAACCGATTAAAACAATTCTTATTGTTTGAATTATATGCCACTTTTAAAATTAATCTATTAAATAAATAAGTAAAACATATTTGCATATAAAATAATGTAAATGAAAATGACTTTTGTCATTGAACCATTTAAACAATAAGTTTGTGGTTATTTCCAGTAAGTTTGTTAACATTAAAACTAATTTATAGAATAAAATGGCAAAGAGAACAAAGGGAATAGTCATTTTTCGGTTACCCCTCAAATTAATATTCACTTTGTTAAGCATAATTGCAAGATCTCTCCTCAAACAGATCAATTATAGTTAAGTTAATCATTAAAAATAAAAATTAAAGTTCAAACTTGAGTTAGGCTAGTCTAACACTTAGCCCACCCCAAAACCATTCTTTTGGTCTCCCTTCACCGTTAAGAATTTTCTTAATTTTAAAATTAATATATATATATATATATATATATTTAAATTTCATATTATAAAAAATCAATTATACTAATATCTCTTCAACTATTTACGAATCAACTTATCTCATAAAATAATTTTTCTTATACCCACTAAAACAATTCTTATTATTTGAATTATATACCACTTTTAAAATTAATCTATTAAATAAATTAATAAAACATATTTGCATATAAAATAATGTTAATGAGTTAGCCCCATAAACTTAACTTTTCTAATTGAACCATTTTTTTGGCAACAAAAAAAAAAGTCACCTATTTTTTCAAATTTTTTTTGTCTTTAGTGATTTTATTTTAAAATTATGTCAATTTTTTTTACTTTTTTGGTCCATCTTGTTGAGACGAATCTAAAAAGTATATCTTTTTTTTGAAAAATTTCAAAAAAGAATCACTAAAGATGAAAATGAGTAAAAAGAGATTACTTATTTTGACTTATTTTTGTCTTTTCTAGATTTTTTTGGATTTTTTAAAAAAAATTATAATTTTTCGTTTGTCTTGTCGAGCCGAATTTAAAAACTCAAAATTCTTTTATTTTTTTTAAAAAAAAAATTCACTAAAGACAAATAAACCAAAAGAGACAAAAGCCAAAAAAAACATACTTCCCAAAACACCCCTATTGCATTGATAAAAACCCTAGTCTAGGCTTATTTTTAAAATTTGTTTTGGACCACATTATTTAGATTGCGTAGGTTATTCAATTCTCAATAATTTTTATTTTATTTTCAGATAGGAAACTATGAATAACATTAGATGATGAAATTTATTATGATTTACTTTAATGATAGTTTCACACTTCATATGTAGATTTTTAAAAGGAGAAATATTATGTAACCATATTTTGATAGCAGATTTTGGTACCATGTATTATAATACTTCACATCATCATTCAAGAGCGTCACATTATTACTAAATTTCATATTTTAAAATTTCATATTTTAAATTTTCAAATTTCAAATGACACGTGACTTATAAAATTTTGGGGTAACACCTCTTGAGGTTTCTGCTTGATATACAGATTCTTCCATCATATTTGAAAAATTACACTTCCCCACTGTCAGATTAAAATATTTGCCTCCTTAGTCTTTATACATGTAAAATAATAAAATAATATATATATTTTGTTTATGTTATTTCAAGAAATATAATAATCATCTTCTTTGGTTTAACTCACAAAAAAAAGTAAGTTTTTTTTTTTTTACTACATTTTTTTAGTATCTTAAGCAATTTTTTTTTTTTTTTTTTTTTTAGATACACCTAATCTAGATATACTTAATAGGTATAATATTTTGTGATTTTTTTTTTAAATTCACCAAATAAAAAAATAAAAAAATTTAATACATTATCTTATTTTGTTGTATTCAATGGATGTTTAATTTTTTTTTTTTGGTATAAATTTTATACTTTTTAAATATATCTAGATTAAATTGATATGATCTAGATAAAATGGTGAAAATAAAAATGAAAGATTATATATATATATATAATTTATACAAAAATATCATAAAAATGTTGTGATAGTGATATTATTGTAAATATAAATCATGTTTATGAGTGTTTTGTTTTAAAGTAAAATATCACCATTGAGCTATGTCATTATGTTTAAAAATTTTATATTTGTATATCATCACTCAATAAGAATATGTTCAGGTAGAATTTAATGATGAAAAGTTATAGAATGTAGTCATGATGATAAGAAGAATAAATGGTAGGAAAAAGGGTAAGATGGTCATTTATAAAATTTTAGGGTATGACATCAGTAATCTAGGAAACAATTTGTAATGAGATTACAAACATCAGGGAGAAAAATGTAATTTTTCAAATGTGAGGGTGGGTTTGTATTAAACAAAAACCTCAAAGGGTGTCAGTATAATTTATCCTAAAATTTTGTTTGGAACTTTCTATTTAAAAATTTAAAATTAGATATATTGCTTGATGTGCCAATAGTTTTATGCCAAATATATTTCTTAGCTTTTAAAAATTAAAAAAAAAAAAACTTTGTAAGATTAAAAAAAATTAAATGTAAAATTTGAAAACGAAAAAAAAAAATAAAACTCTACATAATAAAATTTAAAAATTTATTGATAGGTCATGATTTATATGTATTGTATGGATTCATATTTACTATTATGACCCTGTTTAGTAGGACTTATTTCCAGCTTATTTCAGCTTTTAGTTTAATTTAAGCTATTTTGATGTGTTTGGTTCAGCTTAATAATACAGATTATAGCTTTTTGTAAGTTAAAAATCAATTTATTCTTTGAATAGGGGAGAAGAAACTTAATTTATAAGTCAAAAATCAGCTTATGTTCACAACTATAAGCTATAATCTGTTAACCTATAATCTATAATCACTTTCTCACAGCTCTACCAAACGGAGCCTATACTATAAACAAACTAAATTTGGTGAAATAGTATTCCATTGTTATTGTAGTTTAAAATTTTGATTTATTTTTCGTATCAATATCATAAAAGAACCATACATTTAACAATTTGAAAGATAATAATTATGAAATTTGAAATATATTACCATAATAATTAAAAATATCAATAATTATAATTAAAGTGAAATAACCAATGAATTTATGACACATGTATTTTTGTATTTTATTATTTACAAAATATATAAAAAATTTAGATTAGAAGTTTTAAATTTATTGACCCAATAATATTTTTATATAATAATATAGATAGAAGTATAAACATAGATATAGATTTTATACCATAACCATTGAAACTAAAAATAGTAATTATATCATTGCATGTTTTGAAATCACAAAATTTTAAGAAATAATACTAATTTATTATTGGCCATGATTAAGAGAATTTAAAAGTTAACCAATAATATTTTTATATAGGGTAAATTACACTTACACCCTCTGAGATTTATATTTAATACATATCACCTCTTGACATTTGGAAAATCACATTGACCCCTGTCATTGCAATTATTTAGACGAAATTAACGTTGTTATAAAAATGATATTGAATTCATACACTCTCTCTTTTCTTGTTTTACTTTACTTTACTTCTTCTGTTTTTTTTTTCTTTTTCTTTTCTTTCATTTGCTTTACTTTTTTTTTAAAATATAATTTTCTCTGTTTTTCTACCAGGAATTGTTGCCTTTTATATACGTAAGTGGTTTGTGAAATGAGACTACTAACCACATGGGTGTGAATGTAATTTTCAAAATGTTAAGGGTGATATGTATTAAATTCAAATTTCAGGAGGTGTCAGTGTATAGATAGAAGTATAGATATAGATATAGATTTCATACCATAACTATTAAAACTAAAAATAGTAATTTTGTCATTTTGAAATCACAAAATTTTAAAAAATAATACTAATATATTATTGAGAATGATTAAGAGGATTTAAAAATTAATTTAATTTATGTAAATTAGATTTTAGATTAATTACAAAATGACATATGTATTTTAAGTGTTAAGAAATACAAAAAAAAATATAAAAAACTTATATTGAATTTTCAACCAAAAAGAAGTCACAACGTTTTGCTTATATTAAATAAAAATATATTCATAAAATAGTAAATATCACTACCTCAAGGATAACCGAATAAAATAATTTGGTCATATACGATAAAGATAAAGATCGATAAATCTGATAAATCCAATTACGATACTTACGGTAATCGATAACTTTCGGTACTATATATCACTGTAATATTTTATCAAATTTTTTTGCTTCGATTATTTTTTAGGGTAAATTATAGTGGTAGTCCTTGTAATTTATTTTTTATTTTTATTTATTTTTTATTTTGGTCCCGATCGTTTCAATTTACTCAATATTGCTCCTCAATATTAGTCTAATAAATAACGGTGGTTAAATTTGATGGACGGATAATCATATTACGTTTCAATTTGATCCCTATAGTTTACAGGATGTGTCAATTTGGTCCTTGTTGTTTTGACTTTCCTACAACAAAAACTTTATTTTGGTAGAAGCCCTAGAATTTTGAAATTTTGGAAAAAAGTTGAGGTATTGTAAAATTTATACTTGGTAAATTGTTATGTGAAAAAGTGATAGAGAAATTCCTATGTTTGTATCAAATGCGGTAATTTCAGGAAGGAAATGAGAATAGTTGATTTTAAAATTTATCGTTTGTTTGTCTTTGAAAACCAAGTTTAGAAAATGATGTTTAACATGTGGAGAATACATGAACGTTAATATTGTTATATTATCTCTTAGAATTATATATTATGATGTTATATTGATAAGAGATGTGAAATTTGATCACCATGGATGATTATGTGGAGATTATTAAATGGAACTTTATTATTGCATTGGACATTTGCATCACTATTCCATTTTATCATTGATGCAATTGATTTTGACTCTTGCATTGGAAAAGTATTGCTTTGAGAAAGGAAATTGTTTTGTGAAACAATATCATATTGATTTGTTTTTGGAGTAAATACGTTGGTAAGTCCAAATATGGTGTAGTTGGTATTGGTTAAGTGGGTCTGATTGTCCACAGTGAATTATCGAAAACACGCACAGACGAGGTACTATGTGCCTTTCGGTTAGCAATTAGTAAAGTGGGGATGACAGTACTTGTTATGCCTACTTGCAGACACCTACTTAGATGATGTAGGCCGAAAGGTACTACATTGAGGCCGCTTAAGTTACATTTATAGTCTTTTAATTCTGTTTATTTGGCGGAGATGATGTGTTTATGCACTTGTACAGATTTAACAGAAAATATGCAAATTCAATCAAAAAGGACGTGAAAGCAGATTCTCCGTGTGAGAAGCGAAAAATCCAAGTCAGTCACCTCATCGCACTTGCGGCCCAGCTACACCACATGTGCGGTCCACCTAGGGACAACTACACAGAATTTTGGATGTGTTCTGCTGAGAATAAAAGAAGGAAAAATAGGTTAACCTAGGGTTTGAAATTTATTCTAAGAAAATGGAGGCTAGGGTTTAGAAAAGGTGATTTTTCCTTAAGCTTGAGAGGCAATTTTCATGGGGGCTTCCATCTCTCACTACGCCAAAATTGGACTTTAGCGGCGGTTTTTTACCGCCGTTAAAGGCTGTAAAATCGTCGTTAAAGCCTTTAACGGCGGTATTAACGGCGGTTTTGTTACCGCCGTTTATGCGCGTATCGGAAAAAGTACAACCGTCGTAAAAAGGTAAATTACCGTCGTTAAAAGACAACTAAAAACGGCGGTAACATAGGGCAAAAAACGGCGGTTTTTTACCGCCGTAAATAGGTTCAAATTTTTCAAAAAATAATTCTTTCTTCTTGCACTCCCCAAGTCTTGAATCCTCAACCTCTCATCCACCCACACTAACCACTCTACCATAGTCACTCTTCATGAAACATATTCCCTAAATAAATATTTATACATTACTTTTACTTTATTGTAGATGGTTTCGCCGGAGCACGCCGGAGTTTCGCCGGCAAAGACCGCTGTCATTAACGGCGGTAATGATTGGGCATTAGCGGCGGGTTTGTTACCGCCGTTAAAAGTGGGCATTAACGGCGGTAACAAAACCGCCGTTTAACGACAGTTTTCGTTACCGCCGTTAATAGTACCTTTAACGACGATTTTCGTTACCGCCGTTAAAAAAATCGCCGTTAATGCCCTGTTTTGGCGTAGTGTCTTCTACCTCTTCCCATTCCTCCATGAGTGGGTAGGTTATTCTTTTCTAGGGTTTTGATGAAACCCTAGCCATGTAATAGGAATTTTCATAAGTTTTGATTGTGAAACGGTTTGAACAAATGTATGGACGTTTTAGAAGTTTATAATAATTATTCTTTTCATCTCTTTAAGTATTTTACTTTCTGTGAATGTTTAATACTTTCCATACATTAGCTTTCTTTGTATTTGTGTTCAAAGTACGAGATGAGTCATGCTACGAGAGATGGGTTGTGTTGCTACCATAGTTTAGAGCAAACGTCTCGTGTTACTCGGGATGATTTGTGACTGTACGTTGAATGTGACAACTCTCTTTCAAATCGGATTGCAATTGATGGCAGATGTTAAATCTCATTTATGTGGTTAGTGATGAATTCTTTGCCCTGGGATTTTTCTCAAAAATTAATATATCAAACTCTAATTTTAATTGCCAATTTAATTATTCAATTTCATTTAATTCTTGTTTAGTCATAATATCCATCAATCTTGTTAATCAAAATTAATTTAGGAATCTAGCAATTAAATTAGTTTAATTTCACAATTGTCCCTGTGGATCGATACTTGGACTTATCATTATTCTAATGAATTTGGTATAGTTTAGTATTTATTTTTTGTATGTGAAACGACCCATCAAATTTTGGCATCGTTGCCGAGGACTTATGGCAAAATTGAGTAATTTAAAGTTACATTCCTATTTTAATTTTTAGTTTAGGATTTTATATTTTAGTGTTGCTAAGTGTGCAGAGTATTTGCAATTGGAACCATTACTGAAGGGCAAGCAAAGCGCAGCCAAGTTTTAAACAAAAATACCGCAGCACCAAAGTGCTAAAAAAAAAACAGAAGTAGATACTCGCAAACTGAGCACCAAAGTGCTAAAAAAAATAGAAGTAGATACTCGCAAACAGAGCACCAAAGTGCTAAAAAGAAAGAAAGAAAGAGCTTAAGTGGATTGGAGACAACGGTTTACACGTCAAGCACCCGCAAGATGAGTAAAGCGTTTTCGTTTAATCGCAATGAGTATTCTCTTCTTTGGTATTTTTGCTTTCATAACTTAGTGCACAGAGTGAGAACTTAGTGTGTGTGTGTGTGTGAGTAGTGTATGCATGGGCGCCGTTCTTGTCGCCTTGAATTGTGGAGTTTGGACCTTGAACTACTAAGGACTCTTAGGAAACTTAGAGCCTCTTCCCAGGTTCCCAGGCTTGAATATCCATACCCATACCTTGAACCAATTGACATGGCAAACCCGAATGGCCTAAATGGGCCTAACCAGACCCTTAAGGATTATTTCACACCCATTGCATATACATCACCATCATGCATCCAGTTACCCGACACTACTGCTGCTCATTATGAGATTAAGTCCAACACTATACAAATGCTTCTATCATTCCATAGACTAGCTCATGATGACCCTTACAAACATTTGAATGAATTTCTGGAAATTTGCTCTACAGTGAGGATCCAGAATTTCACCAATGAGGCCTTAATGTTGCATTTGTTTCCATTTTCATTAAAGGACAAAGCCAAACATTGGCTGAACTCCTTACCTGCTAATTCAATCACAAGTTGGGACCAATTACAGTAGAGATTTTTGGAGAAGTACTTTTCCATTGGTAAGACCAACCAACCCAGGCAAGCCATCACCAATTTCGCTCAAATTGATGGTGAGCAATTTCATGAGACATGGGAGAGACTTCGTGACCTTCTCCAACAGTGTTCCCACCATCAAGTGCCTGATTGGAAACTTGTACAGACCTTTTACTATGGCTTAACTGAGCCTTACCACCAAATGGTGGGTTCTTCTTGTGGTGGGACATTCATGTCCAAAAATGACACCGAGGCATGACAATTATTTGAGAACTTAAGTGATAATTTCCTTCACCATGCCTCTGTAGCCCTGCAAGTCTGGTAACTAGTAGTTGGAGCCCTGAAAAGAGAGGGCATTTATGAGGTCGGGCAAAACCTAGAGTTAGCCCAACAAGTAGAGGCATTGTCCCACAAAATAGACCAATTATTACCTGCAGGACATGCCCCTACATAGCAAGATCAGCCTCAATTTTATGAGGCATGTGCTATTTGTGCGAGCCCTGCTCATGACTTGAGTGAGTGCTCTTCGGCGTCACAATTTTCGAAATTAGTCCAAGAGCAGGTGAATGCGGCTCAAGGATTCTCCAACCCGAGTAATGACCCATATTCCAATACATATAATCCGAGATGGAGAAATCACCCTAATTTTTTATGGAGACCTCCTTCACAAGGCACTTCTTACAATCCTCCACTACCAAGGCAGAATTTTAATAATTTTGCTAACCAATCTTCCTACTGGCCACCACAACCTTATCGAAAACCATAACCTTACTGACAACCACAACCCCCGCCTGTTCCTCAATGCAACTCGGCCTTTGAGACTCAGGTGTTAGAAGTTCTCTCAGAATTAAGGTGTTAGCACTAGCAGCTCACTTCCATACTCACTCCATTGCCAAGCTAGAGGCCCTATTGGGTCAAATGGCTAACAATATGAATATGAGAGAGGAGGGAAAATTACCGAGTCAGACTGTGGCCAACCCTAAGGGTCAATATGGGGCAGAGGGTTCAGGTGGGAATGGAAAGCACCATGAGCAGGTGCAAGTGGTGATTACCTTGAGAAGTGGGAGGGAGTTAGAGTCTCGGCCAGATGCGTTTGATGCAACTAGAGCTAAGAAGGGTGACCACAGTGGTACTCCTAATGAGAGCAAGGGTGAGGAAGAAACACCTAAGAGGGATGACCTAGTCCCTAGCACTTCATATGAGTCTAAAGCACCATATGTGCCTAAGACACTCTTTCCGCCTAAAGCACTATTTTCTCAATGCCTTGATACACCGTCCCCTTTTAATAAGAAGGCGGCATCCATAGAAGCGATGATGGAGGCTTTTAAACAAGTTAAAATCAACCTCTCCCTGTTGGAGGCGATTAAGCAAGTACCCTCCTCTGCTAAATTTTTGAAGGACTTTTGTACGCAAAAGCGTAAATCTAGGACACACGTGTCCCAAAAGGTCGTACTCACGGAGCAAGTAAGCTCCATCTTGTTGAATAACACACCCTCTAAGCTTAAAGACCTGGGTGCCCCAACCATTCCATGCATTATAGGATACCATTTCATTGATAGGGCCTTGTTAGATTTAGGGGCTAGTGTCAATTTGTTGTCGTACTCTGTGTACTACGAAGAATTTGGGCTTGGCGAGTTGAAGCCCACTATTGTTACTCTCTAGTTGGCTGACCGGTCCCTCAAAGTGCCACGTGGCATAATTGAGGATGTGCTAGTGAAGGTTGATAGGCTTTATTTTCCTGTTGACTTTTTGGTTTAGATATGGAACCGGTAGCCAGTTCTAAGAAACAAATCCCGGTGATCTTAGGTTAAGCTTTCTTGGCTACGGCCAATGCATAGATAAATTGTCGTATCGGGATTATGGAAGTTTCATTTGGGAATATGCAAATGAAACTTAATGTTTTCCAAGCATCCCAACAACCCCATGAGAGAGAGGAGTGTTTATTTGTGGATGTTGTGGATGGGATTGTGGAGGAGGCTTTACCCTCCATTCTTGTAGAGGACCCTCTAGAGGCTTGTCTAGCTCATTTTGGGTTCGAGGATTTTGATATTAACGAATCAGTTGAGGAGGTGAATGCCTTACTTAATTCTTCTTCTACATTGGATTTTCCTCTGTGGAAAGCCCAATTTGAGTCCTTTCATTCTCTGTCTAAAGAGCCTGCCATACCATTCCCAATCAGACCACCTATACTTGAGTTGAAGCCACTCCCAGCCACACTTAAGTATGCATTTTTAGGGCCAAAGGATATCTGTAGACACCCCATTTTTTATGGCCCTTACGACTTGGACATCATCGCATGTACATCCAATGATGAGTGTATTTGGTTGTCAAGTGCTCAGAGACCTTAGCGGAATGCCACAACCTTGAGTCCTTCAAACCCTACATCCATGTTGCTTTATTCTTGGACCAAACCTTGGATTTTTAAGCCTGCAACCCTTGGTGGTCTGCCAGCCACCTTTTTGGGCTGCCAGCCATCACTCTTGGTTACGGACCACTGATGTGGCCTACCGGCCACCAGTGTCTTTTGCAGACATTTTGTGACAGTTGTGCCAGTTGTTTGCACAAATGCTTGCATCTGCTCCCACATGTATGGCTGGATGTTCTTAAGGGAAATTCATGTTTTCTATATATAGAGGGCCTCCCTCTCTTGTTTTAAGGTTAGAAAAATTTTAAAGCAAAATTTTTCCTCTCTCTCTACAATTTTCTCTCTCTCTCTCTCTCTTACAAATTTCTACACTTTTGTCTATACACTCTTCATCTTTGCCTATACACTCTTAGTAAAACCTTCCCATATTTGAGTTGAGGTATTCATGAGCCTTGTTTGAGCTCTTGAGGGTGTGTTTGCTTAGTTTTATTACTTGGAATTGATTTCCTCTTTAAAAGATATAAGGCTTTGCCTCTTTGCTTGCTTTATTTACTCTTTTTATTACTATTTTTCAACTATTTTTGGTCTATAAAAACTCTGTATTTTTAGGCTGAAACTTGGGTTTTAAGGCCATTAAAGGTTGAGGGGTGGTCTATTCTTCTTTACACCTTGCTCTCAAGGCCTTTTCCCTTATGTTTCCCACACTTACACTATCTTTTTCTGAGCTTTTAAACACTATTTTTTAGAGTTATTTTAGTGGCTAAAATCATATTTTAAGGTCCAAATTTGGAGGGATTAGCCTCCCCTCCTTGTGTTTTGCTTACTAGCCTAGCTTGTGTAATGTTTTAGCTTATTAATCTAGCTTTTTTTAACTCAATTCCAGCATGTTCTAGGACTGTTTTTAGGCTATTTTAGCACTATTTTTTTGTTGATAGTTGTATTTGAGCTTTGTTTTGCATGCTTATAGTGTAATTGTCTTCATGAGTTTAGTGTTTTAGGCCTTAGACATCATCTTATTTGAGTTGATTGCATTTATTTATGACTTTCTATACTTATGATCACTTTTAATCACTTCTGCAACCTCCCTCCTTTCTTGACTTTTTTTGTTCTTCTTTGAAAGTGGTTCAAACTACTTGTTTGTTTAAGCATGAGATTGAGATTTCATGCTTAGTAGTTTAATCCCTTTGGGGGTTTATTACCAACGGTATGATGTCTCTTTCATATATAAGACAACACTTGGTTTGAGCCCTCTTTCCATTAGAGGACCTTAAATTCACCCTTTAGACTCAATGAATTAAAGAATGGTTGATAATTTAAAATGAAGTAATTAAAATGGAACTAAAATGATGCAAGATAAGAATTTGATTTTGTGTTCAATCGGACGTTAATTGAACATATGGAAGTTTGAGGCATTTCATACTCATTAGTGATGAAATGATTCAAGTTTCCAAGGTTACCACTTCCCTTGATCAATTCATGAAAGGGAGGAGGTTAGAGTCTTATTTAGTTGCATTTATTGAAATTTCACACTTTGGTTTATAAACCATCATGCAATGAAATTGCTTGAGTTGATGGTTTGCAGACCAAGTTTTGTCTCTCCTTTGATCTATTCATGATAAAGAGGGGTGAGTTGTGCAGACAACCATTGAGAATACCCTGTGCATGCTCTGTTTGTTCTATGTTGCAGCAAGATGAACCCTACAGCAGTGGCCGGCAGGCCCTCATTCTTGGCCGGCTGGCCACCAATGCAAAATCCAACAATTTGTTTTTTCAGTAGAGCAAAGCTATTCTGGAGGTGGACAAAAGTGTAAGTATTCTACTATGCAACAGAGACCTTCGGGAAGTAAAACAGTGGCATTTTCGGTTGAAAATCGACCACATGCATGAGCATTTCTCGCGTATCGAGCCTGTTATTTTAAATACTTAGCTTAGCTATTTATTGTAATTAATTAGTTGTAACTAGTTGATTTTGTAAAAGTGTTGTAATTATTTTAATTAGCTAGATTAGTTAATTAAGTTCATCTGTTATTGTAATAATTAGTTAATTAGATTAGCGAATTTATTCATTTCGTTTTGTAATAGTTAATTAATTAGCTTAGCTTAGCTAGTTAGTTCATTTGGACTCTCTTTCGTGAGAGCGCAATGTTGTAATAACGTGTATGTCTTCCAACCCCACGTCTTTCTCTCTTTTATTTACTAGCTTATGATGGTTAGTTTAGGGACATCATGTTTTATTTAGCATGCTTCATGTTTGCATCCATTTGTATTGCATGCAGCGAGGCTCGGTTCATCCTTCTAACTTGCATTGTTAGTTTAATACTTCTTTGAATACATACTTAGACCGCATGCTATTTAATTGATTCATATGCCATATTAGTAGCCGAGCCTAGTAATTGCATATCGCATGTGTTGCATTAGTCATATTGCATAGTTAGGAATCATGCATTTTCCTAACTTTATCATCTCTTTTGGCTTAGAGTACTAGGTGAGCCTTTACTCGCTTTAGCATATCGCATGCGTGTGATTGTTGCCATGTTTATCATGTTTGCCATGAGGCTAAATGCTTATATGATAAATTTCTGGAATGCTTGTGGATAAAGGCTAGTTGCTTGAATTGGAATAATGTGAGTAATGTTTATATGCGATCACTTTTTCTAGTGGTACATATTCGAAACAATTTTGCAAACAAACATGAATCAAGTGTTCAAATTCTTGCAAACTTAGTCTATACTTGTGTGTGCGCATCACATAGTAATGCTAACCTAATAATCAGAACAAGAGCATATAATGTAGATAAGATACATATTATGATTAGTAGAGGTAGATCTTTGATCGGGCGAGAGGGGGTGCTCAATTCATGACCTTTCCCTCTCGTACCTGAGTTCTCAAGCTGAGAAAATCTTGGTGATGACGGACACGTGGCCTTTGGTAAGAGTCACGGGTTTCTTAAATTTTTCAAAAATATTGAGGTGGCGACTTTGTATTTGGCAAAGCAGTCCATTTTTGACATTTTTGATTCAAAATCGATTTTTCAAAAGATTTGCCGAATTGGGACTCTTTGGTGTGTATTTATTTCATTTTACACTTGTCGAATCAGATTCAGAACCATGGGAGTTCGATACTGTAGGGCTTATTCGCCTTCCGAAAGGGGGTGCGAAAAATTTGAGCTACATAACTTATCTATCTTCATTGCATCTGACTTAACTGCTGAGCAGGAAAGTCAATTAATGAGTGTTCTTGTGGCATATCGGAGTGCTATAGGGTGGTCGGTGGCTGATTTGAGAGGGATAGATCCCTCTATGTGCATGCATTATATACACCTAGAGGAGAACACCAAACCATCTCGTGAAATGCAACAGAGGCTTAATCCTAATATGAAAGAGGCGGTGAAAAAGAATGTGTTAAAATTGTTAGATACGGGTATTATATACCCCCATCTCGGATAGTAAGTGGGTGAGTCCCATACAAGTGGTGCCAAAGAAATCAGGCATTATTGTTGTTGAGAATGAGAGAGGAGAGTTAGTCCCCACACAAACCATTACTGGGTGGCGAGTGTGCATTGATTATAGGAGACGGAATTCCATGACTAGGAAGGATTATTTTCCCTTTTCTTTTATTGATCAGATCCTAGAGCGGTTAGCGGGGCAGGATTTTTATTATTTTCTTGATGGCTACTTAGGTTATAATCAAGTCTTGGTATACCTCGTTGACCAGGAAAAGACCATATTCACTTGCCCTTTTGGCACTTTTGCTTACAGGCGCATGCCATTTAGGCTATGTAATGCACCGACGACTTTTTAACGGTGTACGATGGCCATTTTCTCCGATATGGTGGAGAAATTCTTAGAGGTTTTCATGGATGATTTTTTTGTGTTTGGACCGTCTTTTGAGAAATGCCTTAGGAATTTGACTAGAGTGTTAAAACGATGTACTGAGGCCAACTTGATTTTGAGTTGGGAGAAGAGCCATTTTATAGTTCGTAAGGGTACAGTGTTGGGACACATTGTGTCCCCTCGAGGTATAGAGGTAGACAAAGCTAAAGTTGACCTCAATGCAAACCTTCTTCCACCCATTTCTGTGTGTCAAGTCCGTTCTTTCTTAGGGCATGTAGGTTTTTACCATAGGTTCATCAAAGACTTTAGTAAAATATCCCGTCCTTTGTGTAGCTTACTTGCTAAGGACGCACCTTTTATCTTTGATGAGGCATGTTTGAAAGCCTTTGAAACACTGAGAGTGGCCCTTACCACCGCCCCAATCATGAAATCACCAGATTGGTCGTTTCCCTTTGAAATCATGTGTGATGCGTCAGATTATGCTGTCAGGCTGTGTTGGGCCAAAGGATCAATAGGGCACCATATGCTATATATTATGCTAGTCGCACTTTCTCGAATGCACAATTGAATTACACTACCATCGAGAAAGAGTTACTAGTTATGGTCTTTGCCTTAGATAAATTTCGGTCATATCTCTTAGGTTCCAAGGTCATAGTTTTCACTGATCATGCCGCTTTGCGATATTTACTATCAAAGAAAGAGACCAAACCTAGGTTAATTAGATAGATTTTGTTGCTTCAGGAATTTGACCTAGAGATCCGAGATAAGAAAGGATCTGAGAATGTGGTGGTGGATCACCTCTCCTGAATCCTTGTTAAGTATACTAGTGACCCTCTAATTTTGCATGATTCGTTTCTGGACGAACAACTCCTTGTGGTGTCAGGAGCGAGCCCCTCGTGTTTTGCATATATTGTGAATTACTTGGTCATTTGGAAAATTCCTCAAAATTGATCTAAGCAAGACAAAGACCGATTCTTTTCGCAGGTCAGGTATTATTGTTGGAAGGATCCGGAGTTGTTTAAATATTGCTTCGACCAAGTGATCCGATGGTATGTGTCGGGGAGTAAGGTGCATAGTATTCTTATTTTATGTCATTCTTCTGCATGTGGTGGTCATTTTAGTGGGCATAAAATAACCACTAAGATTTTACAAAGCGGGTTTTATTGGCTCATCATTTTTAAAGATGCCCATCAATTTTGTAGAACATGCTTGCGCTCTCAGTAAATGAGTTCGATATCTCGTCGTGATATGATACCAATGTTCCTTATTCTTGTGGTAGAGATTTTTGATGTTTGGGGGATTGATTTTATGGGCCCTTTCTTGTTATCGTTCGGGTTTGAGTATATTCTCTTGGCAGTGGATTATGTGTCTAAATGGGTGGAGGCAATAGCTACCCGATCAAACGATCATAAAGTAGTAATCAAATTCTTGCATGAAAACATCTTTAGTCATTTTGGGTTTCCTAGAGCCATATTAAGTGATCAGGGCACCCATTTTTCTAATCGATTCTTTGAGTCGGTAGTTAAGAAATACTCTATCACTTATAAAGTTGGCACTCCATACCACCCTTAAACTAGTGGCCAAGTGGAAATCTCTAATAGGGAGGTGAAGTTCATAATAGAGAAAACGGTGAGACCAGATAGGAAAGATTGGTCAAAACGTTTGATTGATGCATTATGGGCCTACCGCACTACTTATAAGACACCCATTGGGATGTCACCAAATAGGGCGGTGTTTGACAAAGCTTGCCACCTCCCGGATGAACTTGAGCACCGAGCGTTGTGAGCCATGAAGAAGTTTAACTTCGATATGGCCACAGTTGGGCTCAATCGGAAACTGCAACTCAATGAGTTGTAGGAAATTCAAAATGATGCATATGAGAGTTCAAAATTTTTTAAAACTCGAACTAAGAAATTCCATGATAACCACATTAATAGAAAATCCTTTGAATCCAACCAAAAAGTATGGCTTTTTAACTCAAAATTGAGACTCTTTCTGGGTAAGCTTAGATCAAGATGGGATGGTCCCTTTGTGGTTGTAGAGGCATTTATTCATGGCGCCGTTGAGGTGCAAGATCCAAGGAATGACACCACTTTCAAAGTGAATGGCCAAAGGCTGAAGCCATATATAGAGGGGATTGAGAATGGGGATATGATTGAGTCAATTGCTTTGATAGACCCTTTTTACTATAATTGAGAGATTGATATCTTGTTCTCTTTTCCTTCATTTCTATTTTATTATATTTTTATTTATTCTTGTTATGCTTTATGTGGCGTCTAGGAGACTTTAAATCCTCTAAAGGTGTAATTCCTTTGGTGTTAGCCATGCCTGAACAACATATGATGGTATGGTATAGCCACCTAACTGTGTTTGTAGTGAGTTCCTAGGAGACCAACTTAAACGGTGGAAACTAGAGTTCGAATGGCAAAGCCTAGAATGCAAAGGTTTGGAATTTCTGAGACTATAGTCTGGTTTAAATACCCAAGGGTGTGGAGATTGCTTCAAAATCACCCCAGCTTGAACTCTATATGGCAGCCCCATAGGTCGAGTTAGCTTTATGCGCCTCGATTCTGGATACCGAATCAACCTAGTTTGTCACCCTGTTGGAGAATAGGGAAAGTTACAAACATAGTTAGAGAGAAAAGTAGTACCCGTGATTTTCGCGTGAAGATTATATCCTTGTTAGGCATTCTGATATTTTTCCAAAGTGCTATATTTATTTCGGATGTCTATATCATCCTGCCGAGCACCTAACGGCCTCGCAATGCCAATATTGCCGCTAGGGATGTACCAACGGACACCTGGGCCAACAAACCAATTGCCTGTGATACATCCTTTGATATGGAATACTTCCGACGCCATTAACCCACTGTGTGGAGTGTCCGAAAACTTGAAGACTGAGGCCTCCTAGGATCTGCACTGTCACGGAACCAGCGTATCCTCGCATTGTACGAGTCTTTTATCAGAATATGTACATTAGTGATGAGGCCCTGGGAGCTCTTTTGTCCCTTGTTGACAAGGTGGAGTTAGTGTTCATACCAGCTTCTATTACCGAGGTTCTCCACTATTCCATGGACACTGTTGATAAAGAGCAGTTCCCGGTGTTCACTCGGGAACTCACAGTCTTGGCATTGGTGACCGAATTTTATGAAGAGCGGCAGGATGATGACAACCGCACTAGCATCCGTCGGGCTAACTTACCGCGCTGCTTCCTCTTTCTTGATGTGATTCTTAAAAAGAATATCATCCCTCTAGGCTAGAAAGAAAAGCGGCGAGGGGACTTTCTCTGTGCCTTGCATCGATTTGACTTTGGATTTTGGGTCGACATCCTACTTTGATCTTCAACCAGATGAACCGTATCCTTGATGAAGTCAAGTTGCGCAACACCCGAGGGGGTTCTACATGGGCCCTCCCTTTCGCCAACCTTATCACTACACTTATAAAAGGCTAAGGGACATACTCACTCGAGCCCAATGAGATTCAACTTTTACCGCCAACGCTTTATGGTAAAACCCATTGGTGGCAAACCACTGCTCACTTGTCACCTCCACTACTCCTCCCTGATGCCTCGGCCAATCCTAATGATACCCCGGTAAAGCTCGCCGCTGCACCAACGCCAGCGCTACAACCATTTCGTATGACGAGGGCGCAATATCAGGCTCTTTTGGATAATCAAGCGGCTATTCAACAATCGGTGGTTGATCTTTGGGCCGACTACCAGGCCTATTGGGATTAGTCACAGGCGGCATTTGATGGGTATCAGCAGTCAGTTGCATCTCTGCAAACTGATTTCTGCACATACCGGGACTTGAGCCAGCAGCGGTTTGAGCAACTTGGTGCTAGGGTTCATGATAAGGCCTTCGAGACTCGGACACTAATGCATGCCCTATTTGAGCAGCATTTCCCACCACCGCCAGATCCACATCAGTGATATCTGTATATTTTCTTTGTTTTATTTCTTTATTTATTTTTGTTTTGTTTTATTTTTTTTTGTTTTCCATTTATACTGTACCGTTTCAAAAAAAAAAAAAAAGTGTATGTGTGTTTGGGTGTCCTTGCCTCGCTGGATGTGCGCCTACACCGTCTGGTAAGATCTTTTCTCTCTCTCATTTTACTATCTACTGTACAATTGCTTACATTGAGAACAATGTTGTATTCTAGTTGGGGGGTGAGGGTTTTTATAAAAACAATTCGTGTTTGTACTTGTTGCACTTGATTACACCACTTCACTTGATGTTCACTTTGTACCAGTATGGTAGTGATATGAGCATATGTTAATTAGGGAATATAGTGAGCTTGTATGAAAAGGGTTTATTAGGCAGACGTGCATGTGATGTTTGCACTAAGAGAGTTGTTTGTGTTTGTGGTATTAGTACACTTGTAATTAGGGAATATAGTGAGCCTATAGGGGTGTTTTCACACCTAATGCCCTAAAACCGTCTAGTTTGGAAGTCATTGGCCCATTGCTTGTTACATGAGTTGATTAGAAAGTTTAATGGATCAGGACATTACAGTCTTTCCCCCCCCCCCCAAAAAAAAAGAGAGCTTTTGAGAATCTTGGCTGCAACAGTTTAGTTTTTCTGTATATGTTGGATGTTATTATGAGTTACACTGGGCTATTATAGTAGACAGTTAACTAGTATGGAGATTGCACTTTACACCGAGGGTACTAACAATGTGTCTACTAGTATTCACAAGTACAGGGGACATTACTTGTGTATTAACTGAATTGTGGTTTTGGCTCAATAGATTCCTTCATGCTTGTCCACTGTGCTTTCAATGATTCATCATGTCTTAATATCACACTATAGTGGCATATAAGTAGATTGTTAGGTGGAGTAGTGTGGTTAATTGTTATTGAGCAGATATGAATATGTTAATGTTTCACGAGACTATACTCGTCCACTTGGGATAACCTTATGGTTTATAGGCTTGTTGCATACGCTAAATGCAATCGTGATCCCTACGAAAGTGGCTTAAAGTTATTTTACTTTTCTTATCTCTTTTGTTTTGCTCGAGGACTAGCAAAATGTAAGTTGGGGGATGTGATGTAGGCCGAAAGGTACCATATTGAGGTCGTTTAAGTTACATTTATAGTCTTTTAATTCTGTTTATTTGGTGGAAATGATGTGTTTATGCACTTGTATAGATTTGACAAAAAATATGCAAATTCAATCAAAAATGACGCGAAAGCAGATTCTCCGTACGAGAAGCGAAAAATCCGAGCCACCCACCTCATCGCACGTGCGGCCCACCATCGCTCAAGCAACCCACCTAGGAACGCGTGCGCAGACTTTTGGGTGTGTTCTGCTGAGAATAAAAGAAGGAAAAATAGGCTAACCTAGGGTTCAAAATTTATTCTAAGAAAAGGGAGGCTAGGGTTTAGAGAATGTGATTTTTCCTTAAGCTTGAGAGGCAATGTTCATAGAGGCTTCCATCTCTTCCACCTCTTCCCACTCCTCCTTGAGTGACTAGGTTATTCTTTTCTAGGATTTTGATGAAACCCTAGCCATGTAATAGGATTTTTCATAAGCTTTGATTGTGAAACGGTTTGAATAAATGTATGTATGTTTTAGAAGTTTATAATAATTATTCTTTTAATCTCTTCAAGTATTTTACTTTCTGTGATTGTTTAATGCTTTCCGTACATTAGTTTTATTTGTGTTTGTGTTCAAAATACGAGACGAGTCATGCTATGAGAGACGGGTCGTGTTACTACCATAGTTTAGAGCAAAAGTTTCGTGCTATTCGGGATGATTCGTGCCTGTATGTTGAATGCGACAACCCTCTTGATCAATATTTCAAACTTGTAGTTGTGAAATATTGAGTATTTCAAACCTGATTGCAATTGATGACCGATGTTAAATCTTATTTATGTAGTTAGTGGTGAATTCTTTGCCCTAGGATTTTCTCTCAAAAACTAATATCTCAAACCCTAATTTTAATTGCCAATTTAATTATTCAATTTCATTTAATTCTTATTTAGTCATAATATCCATCAATCTTTTAATCAAAATTAATTTAGGAATCTAGCAATTAAATTAGTTTAATTTCACAATTGTCCCTGTGGATCGATACCTGAACTTACTATTATTCTAAAAAATTTGGTATAGTTTAGTATTTATTTTTGGTATGTGAAACGACCCATTACTAGGGATTACCCGAGTCGTATTTACCGCCCCTTTGAACTACATTGAAATTATTGAATTGTTAAATTTTCAAAATTACATTGTGTACCAATTCAAAAGATAGATATATATGTTTTTGAATATAGCATAGCATATGCATTCATCTCTAGAGATGGTATAAAATGTATATACTTTGATAAGATTTTTCTACTATGTTTTGTACTCATCCTATGGGATTTTGTACAGGAAATGATGTGGTGATCCCACCGAGTTAGAGGCGTGGAATATATTTTGAGAGTACAATGCTCTTTTCTTTTGTTATAATTATTTTTGACAAACCAAAGGCTGTATGCGTTCGAAAATCACTTTTATGTAATCAGGTTTAGAATTTGTAACCCTTGAGGGCATTAATTTGCACTTGACTTATTGTGCCACATGATATAAATTTATATTCTAGGAATATTGAATATATATTTGCATGTGGAATATTTTTTATAAATCTCTTGATGTTTAATGAATATACATGTGAGAGATTGATGATGTTGTCTATGTTAAGGCATTGGAGGGGTTGATTTGAAAATAAGATAATGTAAATGGAAGTTGATGGATCTATTTGTGTCAATTTTCAAGGCGTGACACAAAATCTCCGTAACTTTAATAATTTCAGTTCTCAAAGGGATTCTGATTAATTATGTGATATATCATAATAATCGCAAAATTTTTATTCTAGTCAAATTATTTTTGCATATCTTTTCTGGTAAAACTCATAAAGGTGCATTATCAGTAATATTATAAATTCAAAATTTTTATTTAAAAATTATTAAAGAAACATTAATAGGTGCCTTAAATATACACAATCATTTTCGATGAATCATTATTTTTTAAAATAATACTCCACACTATTTATCATTTTGTATTTATCAATTTATCTTCTAAAAACTTAACAAAAAAATTGAGTTCCATTATTTTAATCAATCAATATCACATAGGACGTTACACGTGCATATAAAATCACTTCTAAAAATATGATGTCTAACATAAAATCACAATGGAGTTAACTTTAATCAGTATAATGATATTTTGTATTATAATATGTGTTACAAAAGAATACTATTAATTTAAATTTAAAATAAAATTTTAATTTAAATGATTTATTTTAAAAATCTTAGCCTTATTATCGTTCTATAAAAATGTTACTTGAATACTTATATATAATATAATAAATTTAGTTAAATTATTTGTTTATTTTGATAATGTTAGTTCTATTGTACTATAAAAGTGTAATTATCATATAATGATTTTATATGATATATATTAAATTATAAGACAGTAAAATAAACGCTCATTTTGATTTAAAAAATAATAGTTAAATTATAAAGAGAATTAGTAATATAAATTTAAAAGTGATTCTAATTATTTAATTTAATTTTTATTCTTATATTTATTTAGAAAATAAAAATAAATAGAAATAGAACTAAAACAAATTTATTTAAAAGATTAAACATAAATATGTTGTAATTTGATTATGAAGAAAATATACAAATTAAATATGTGAAGTATTGATTTTTTCTTTAATTTTTTTTTGAATTATTCATAAATATTGTATATAGGTATATAAAATTTAAATTAAATATAAATGTTTTGTAATATATAATTTCATGTTAAATAAAAAATTAATATTAAGACGTCAATAAGAGGGACAAAATATAAAATAAAATTAATTTGGTCCGTACAATGAGCATAGCACATTATGTCTTATTTATTTATTTATATATCGAGATATTTTTTTTCAAATATTATAATAATTAAATTAAAATAACGTCTATATAGAAAAAATCTAATAACGGCAAAACTAAATACGCGATGAAAAATATATGAAAAATAAGTATTTACCAAATAGAGTCCATATAAAATTGATTATTATATTGAAATTGAGTTTGTGTAGAACTTTCTAGGTAAGTGAAAAAGACATGCTGATGTGACTTTTTAAGAAAAAATAACCCTTTAGAATGTGCCATCTAAGTAAAGGAAAAATACTACTTTTAATAATATAATATATATATATATATATATATATATATATATATATATATATATATATATGATATGATATGATATGATTTAGATTAGAAGTTTTAAAATTATTGAGCCGATAATATTTTTATATAATAAGATAGATAGAAATATAAACATAGATATAGATTTCATATCATAACCATTGAAACTAAAAATAGTAATTACATCATTGCATGTTTTGAAATTACAAAATTTAAAAAATAATACTAATATATTATTGGCAATGATTAAGAGGATTTAAAAATTTACCAAGAATATTTTTATATAATAGTATAGATAGAAATATAATTATAGATATAAATTTCATATCATAATCATTGGCTTGGTTTGGGAAGTGGGTTGGCTTTTTGGCTTTTTGGCTTTTTTGGCTATTTTAGCCTGGGCTTAAAAGCTTGGTTTGGGAAGGGCTTTTTGGCTTTTTGGCTTTTTTGAGTTTTTTTGTGAGAGAAGAATGTAATGATTATGGGTTGGATGTGATGTTTTGTTTGTTATGGCTAAAATAGCCTATTTTGTTTTTTGTGGCTAAAATAGCCAAAAAAGCCTCCAACCTCACTTGCCAAACAGAGGCTGAAACTAAAAATAATAATTACATTATTGCATGTCTCGAATCACAAGATTTGAAGAAATAATAATACTAATATATTATTGGCATTGATGAAGGTGATTTAAAAATTAACCAAGAATATTTTTATATAATAGTATAGATAGAAATATAGTTATAGACACAAATTTCATACCATAACCATTGAAACTAAAAATAGTAATAACATCATTGTATATTTTGAAATCATAAAATTTTAAGGAAATAATATTCATATATTGTTGGCAATGATTAAGATGATTTAAAAATTAACTTAATTTATGTAGACTAATCACAAAATGACATGTGTATTTTAAGTGTTCAAAAATTCAAAAACTTGAGAAAATTATATTGAGATTTTCAACCTCAAAGAGGCCACAATATTTTTTATTTATATTATATAATAATATGCAATTTATTGTGTGAATATACATAGGAGGTCAAATATACCTGTTACCTAATATCATTATAAAAAATCCTAAACCTATGATTGGGTTAATGATTTGAGGAAGGAAAAGAAATAGAAAGGAAAAATAAATGAAATAAAAATTTAATTTGTATCACATTTTTTTTTCCCTTTCCTTTTTCCTCTACAAATTACTTTTTAAATTTTAAATTTTAAATTAAAAGCATAGAGTCATCTTATTAATAATTATGATGAAATTTTTTATTTTTTTTTAAATGTGTAAATTTGATTGCTAAAACTCCACAAGAAGTTAATTTCGACAAATCTTTATGTGCAATGCTTTCAATTCTATAGTTTGTAGTGACATGATAATATTAATTGGAAATCGAACTTACTTTATGTTGGAACCAAACTTCTGAATGCATCTCTTAATTGAAAACTAAAAAGTGAAATGCCACTAAGTAGAACTGTAAAATGACCTAACTTAGTTTAATTATTCAGTAAAGTATCGCATAGTAATTTCTATTTAGTGCTCTAAATGAAAATTTTATGAGTATAATATAGTGATTCATTTTTATTAAATAGTTAAGAAATAAAAAATAATTTTGGATAAACTACAAACACACTCTCTGAAATTTACTTAAATTATAAATTACTCTTGTGATTGTAGAAATTACATTATGTCCCTTGAGGTTTCTAATTTCATAACAAATAGGTTCTTTTGTTAATAAATCATCAAATTAATTAACAGTTTTTAATAATGTTAAAATTTTATTTCAATTAATAATTCATATAATTTTATTATTGTATTTCACTTTTTCAATTAATTCTGTTAAATAAAAAATTCTTGCAGAGAATATTTGTAATTTTTCAAACAATAGGAGATAATTCGTATGTTAAGTAAACTTTAAGAGGTGTATTTATAATTTATTCAATAATTTTACTTAATGAGTATTTTGATTTTTTATTTACGAAGTATATTATATGCCTCTGCTAAAAAAAAAAAAAAGAAAGAGTATATTATATGCCAAAATATTCTAAGGTTTGTTTTGAGAAGTGGGTTATAATCTACTTTCTAAATTATAACTCACTTCTCTCTTTCACAAAAAAATTAATTATAATTAATTTATAATTAATTTTTAATCAAAAAATTAATTACAATCATTTTTCCAAAATAACCATAAGAATATGCATGAAAGAGATGAGTGGCTGAACACAAGGGTTTCCCAAATAAATCTAAACCTCTATCTGGCTTTCTGCTCCTTTTGACGTCAAACTAGCTTTGGGTTATACTCTCAGCGAAGGCATGGTTGGGATTGGTCGGCTTTGCTGTCACAGTTTTTGTACTATCTTTTTTATGATTTTTGTAATATTTTATGTGATATTATAAGAAATTAGTAAAAAATTAATTTTTTTGACTATTTTAATTTATTTTATTTTTTTATAAGTAAAACATATGAGAGGTGATATGATCTAAAATGGATAAAAAGCTAAAAGCTAACTTTTTACTGGATTGCCAAAGCACCCCTATCTAAAGTGTTCAACTTAAATTTGGAAGAATTTGACATGTTTGTGAGATTTATCACATGTTTTATTTCGATAATTTGAATAATTTAATTTATAATTTTTTTAGTATATATTACTAAGGAAAAAAATTAAAACAATCTCATAATTATAATATTTAAATATTATTTTATAGTGTTTGTTTTTGAAAAAACAAACTATAAGTATATATTTACAAATAAGGATTAAATTTATTTTACCTCCTTATTGTTCAAATATAGTCAAAAAGTCTTCTTGTGATTTTGGACTAAAGTGCTACGTTACTTTTTCCATGCAAACTAATAAAAGGTGTATTAAATACACTTTTTTTTAGAATGTGTTTGGTTTTCTGAAAAATTAAAATGAAATTAATACAAAAAAAAAAAAATAAAAAATTTACCCCTGTTTTCTCCAAACTTAAATTAGATTAATATGTTAATTAAAATTAAATAAATTAAAATATTATTAAGAATTAATCTAAAATATATTAGATAAAATATAAAATTAATAATATTTAAGAATTAAACTAAAATATAATTAAATTAAAATTAGATGAACATGTTAAGAATTATAATAAATAATTAATAATTTAGGATTAATTGTGATCTAAAATATTAGATTAAATTAGATTAAAAAGTTAGTAACTATAATAAATAATTAAATATTTAGGATTAATTGTGATATGAAAGATAATTAAATTAAAATTATAATACAAATTTAAGAATTACAATAAATAATTAAGAATTTATAATTAATTGTCAATTAATTAAATTAATGTTAGACATTATAAATTATGTGTATTAGAGCTGTCACGACCCAAACCCGCCCCTGTAGGTTTAGCACCGTAACCGGCCAGTAATCCGTGGATTACCAAAGGCCTCTGAACAGATAAGCACAAGGTAAGAGGCTGCGGAAGCAATTATACAAAACATATAGGGTCCAATGAGCTGTGATGACATACATGGGACAGAAAATTTCGAAACTTATATATATATACACAAGCGTGTCGGTCGGAGGACCTCAATATTTACAAAACATTTACATAAGTGGAGTTTCCAAGACCTGACTTTACAAGCATTCAGAAACTAGCATTCAGAAACTAGCATAAGTACAAAAACAGCCATGCAACTAGACTTCGATCGGAACCTCCTCGGGAGGCACAACGGTTGGCTGACAAACAGAACAAAAGGCCGTCAACTCTGGCCCTGGTCACACGCCGGCTTACCTACATACATAATATAAACTGTGAGTTAAAACCCAATGAATAATAATAGAGTAAATGATTTAATGAATGATGTCCATCACAGAGTTAGAAATCAAATTCTTATCAGAAATAGATTCACAATCATATTCATAATCATTACCATATTCAGATTTTGCATATAATCATACGTGGTACATCCCTTAGCGTTAACAAATCTGATGGCCCATAAAGGGACGGCCTTGAAGGCATTCTGATGACTCATGTGCACAGAGACGTTCTGATGACCCATAAAGGGACCTGATGACCCATAAAGGGACCTAACGACCCATAAAGGGACGCATATCATATGATGCTAAGGATGCCACGAATAACTTTCAAAATTTTGTACAACCATTCATTCATTTCAAATATAGCATGACATTTCAGAGAACTAATTACTTCGCATTTTAATATTCAGAAAATAATTAACAATAAACATAACTTTACAAAGTTATTACTCACTGATGATTGGTAACACTAACTAGATGGTAAGACGGCCCTTCACTTGTTCTGAGGCGCGTGACCTTGTAGACACCCCATTTTTGACCAACCTTAAGACTCAGATGTCACCGATTGAGCGCTTAGTAATGTTGCATAATGTGCTCGTTCAGAAGTTTCGGAGTCGCGGCCGCGAGCCCTGTCTCCGGACTTCCGAACCCTCTTTTGTGTCTTGTCTCGGTTTGCGAACCAGACTCGGTTTTCTCTGTTTCTTTTCCTGAGGGGAGGGAGAGGTCCCGTAGACCATCTCTCAGTGGCCGTGGGCTACATTTTGTGGCCGTAGGCCATTTTACCCATTTCGGAGTCCGGTTTCCGGTTTTTCGGGACCGTTGGCCGTGTGCCTCGGTTCGGGACCGCTTAACCATCTCCGTTTGCTCTGATTTTTGGCATACTTCCTTTTTACTCCCTTTTGAGGGACGCTGAGGTCTGAGAAACCCACTTCGTGGCCGAATGCCACTTTCGGTGCTTAACAGCCCGTTTTCGGGACCTCGAACTGCGTGTTTTGGTCCTCGAACTTTCGTTTTGCATCGGTTTTTGTTCATTTTTGGCGAGTACCTCTGTTTCATCACTGGGAAGGTCACTGAAGGGTGGGAGGCCAGCAATTATCTTGGCAACTAGTTATATTCCATTTTCGCCCTCCGACACCCGTTTTTCTCACTTCCGAGCCAATGTTGAACACCTTGGGGCCACTTTCTTCAACCCCAAACCACATATTTGTGTTGTACACACATGGGAGGACCCTAAAAGTTCATGGCCGGCCAGAAAATCCAATTGAACCTTTTGAACCCCTCCTAAAAATGGCTTGTTCTCTCTCCTGTTTTAGAGTTTTCAAATTCGAACCACAGGGTTGTGATGAGGGGACCTGGGAGGCCATCTTTTTGTGGTGGCCGGCCACTAACTCAACTTGACCTTTTTGACCCCTAGCCGGCCAGCTAGGGGGGGTGGCCGGCCGGCCACCTGCAGCTCCAAAAGGTGGCCGGCCATGTTCCTTGCAATACACACTTTACAGCTGTATAGCTGTATCCCCCAGAAAATATCTCAATCTGGGGGATATTTTTTGGGGGAAAACTTGCCTCCTTTTCCCCCACCTTTTCCCCATCTTTACTCCCTCTTTTTGTTCCATATAACCAGGGGCCAGCATTTGTATTAGGGGTTACAAAAAAATCCATTAAGCCTCTTGCATTAGATCCCCTCTCCTTCTCTCATTTCTACCCTAAAACACCCAAGTTTCATCCCCTTTTCTTCACTACCACCTAACACCATCACCACCACTCCATTTCCAGAAGAGGGGAGGGCTTCTCAGAGGCTAAAGGTGCTGCAACTTGGTCCAAGAAGCAACCAAAGATTGGTCTATAAGGGTGAGTTGCCATTTCCTTCTTTTTAAGCCAATTTTTGCAACATTCCTTAGCTACATATGCTTGCTGTTTTGAGCTCCGGCCCTAACTGAAAGTGGCCTTCTTTTGAGCTCTTTTTCACTTTTTATTAAGGGCTCAACACTGTTTGAGCCCCCCATATTGCACTTGCTTCAATATCCTTCTTAAATACCGTTATCTTGCGTAGTATTTTTAGCTTGTGTGTGATCTGTTTTGGAGCATAATGTAAACTGTAAATAGGCTTATTTTGAGCCTCTCTTCAACATTGAAGAAGGGCTCAACACTTTTTGGGACCTCCATGCTATACTTGCCTTTATATTCTCTTTTGGGTCCCATTTTTGCATGTTTTGGCAGCCTATTATGCTTCGGTTTTTGGCCTTTTTACAGTACTAAAAATAGTCTTATTTTGGCCCATTATTCATGTTTTATTTAGGGCCTTTCATGGTTTGGGACCTCCATATGCCACTTCATGTTATATTCTCTTTTGGGTCCCATTTTTGCATGTTTTGGCAGCCTATTATGCTTCGGTTTTTGGCATTTTTACAGTAATAGAAATAGTCTTATTTTGGCCCATTCTTCATGTTTCATTAAGGGCCTTTCATGATTTGAGGTATATTTTATACACTTCATGTTATATCTCTCTTTTGGTCCCCATTTTTGCATGCTTTGGCAGCCCCTGATGTTGCTGTTTTTGGACTTTGGTCCAAACTGAAAACAGCCATATTTTGACCCCCTTGTCATGTTTCATTAAGGGTCTTTGGCTGTTTGTTGAATATTTTGTATGCTTTGTATTATAGCCACTTTTGAGCCTCATTTTGCATCGCATTTCTAGCATGTTTGTATACTGATTTTGGGGCTGCCATAAACTTTAAATGTGCATATTTTTGGTCCCTCTTCAGTGTTGTAGAAGGGAATTTTTCAGTTTGGGTTTTACATATACCACTTGTTTCATTGCCCTCTCTTGGCCTCTATTTTTGCATGCCATTGTTACCCTATCTTTGCTTGCTGTTTGGCCATGATTTGTACTGGTAAAATACTAATTTTGGGGCTGCCTTGCTACTGTCTATTCATTACATGTCCATATTGTGCATATTTGGTATAGCTATAGGCCATTTCGGGTCCCGAAATTCATGTTTCGGGACTATTCCATGCATCGGGTGTACTTTCGCCTCATTTCGGGGCTGTTTTCCCCCACATTTTAGTGCTGAAATCCCATTAGCATGTTTGCATATCATTTTCCATGCCATTGCATTGCATATGCCATTGCCTCGATTTGCGTGCCCGTGTGCACGCGTTTCGAGGCACTTCATTTTCATCCATCGGCCTCTTATGTGAGTGTGGCTGAGGCTCTCTCATGTTAGTGTAAGTCCATGTTGCATTCTATATGCCATTCCATGCCATATTGCATTGCGTATGTCATTGCCTCGGTTTGCGTGCCCGTGTGTACGCATCTCGAGGCATCTCATTTTCACAACATAGTGCATACTAGGCTGTATCTTAGTTGCATTCATGCATGTCATGCATATCGCATTGCGTTCGGAATAGGAGTTAACCCGGGCGCGAGAAACGAGGTGTGTTTCGTACTTCGAGTTACGGAACGTGTCTCAATTCCCTAGTCACCGACACTTCGGATCATCCATGATGGAGTTAGGTTCTTGTTGTGTTTATACGTGCATTCATTCTATATTGAGTTGCACATTTCGACTCCTCTGTCATCATGCATCGATATGCGTGATTGGTGGCACGAGGATCGAGGCATGCATATATCTGTGAAAATACATTGTCATGCCCCTTTCCTGCTCTCTGTTGCAGCAAAATGAAGAATCAGTAACTTTTTGGAGTTTGGCGCGCATTTCAAGAAAAGATGTAAACAGAGGCTAGTTGGGGCATCCCAGTGGATTTCCGCGCAAGGCAGCCCAGACATGCATCATTCATCAGGAGCAAGGCAGTCCCTGGCTTACACGCCAGTTTTACAGCTTTCTTAGTTAATTTGATTAATTAATTAGGAAGTTGTATATTATTTGGACTGTATTATTTAGACTGTAATATTCTTTTATTCGGGACTGTATATTTATTCGGACCCTCTGCGCGAGGGCACAACTGTAATAAGTGTGCGTGTGCGAGTTGTATGCCTTCCAACCCCACGTCTTTCTCCCTTTTATTTACCTCCTTATGATGGTTAGATTTGGGCATATTTCAATTAGCATACAGTATGATAGCATGTTTGCATTCATTCATCTGTTTTGCATGCACCGGGCTCGGCGCATCATACTAACTGCATTTGTATTTCAATTCCAAGTTAAATACATGTTAGCTGTAGCATTCCATATGCCATGTTTAGAATAGCCGAGCCTGCTATAGTTGCATTTTTGCATGTGTTGCGTTAGGCATTTTTGTATACTTAGGATCATGCATGATTTCTAATGTAGTTTCTATTTGGGCTTGGAGTACTCGGTAAGTTCTATGCTTTAGCATCCTTGCATGCGTGTGAGTGACTGCCATGAATAGCATGCTTACCATGAGGCTAATTGCTTATGTGATATAACTGCCTAAGTGCCTGTGGGTGAAGGTTGGGTTATTTGAATTGGAATAATTCATCAAATGTGTGTTTTAAGCCCACTAGATAGTGGCAAAATTATGTTTTCTAAGCCCACCCGAGGGTGGCAAATCCACGTCTTAGCCTACCTGCGGGTAGCACCATCAAACCATTTTCAAACAAACAAACATGAAATGTTTTGTTCCAATTCAGGCGACTCAGTCTATACTTGTATGCTGTGCGCATCACATAGTAACCTAGGCTAATAACCGGAATAAGAACATACAATGTTTTCAAAAATAGATATCATGGTTAGTAAAGGCCGATCTTTGATCGGGCGAGCGGGGGTGCTCACGAAGTGACCTTCCCCAATTGTACCCAAGTTCCCGAGCCGAGGCAACTTTGGTGATGACGGACACGTGGCCTTAGGCAAAGAGTCAGGGTTTCCTAAATTTCCCAAAATAAAATATTTAGGTGGCGACTCTGTATCTGGCAAAGCAGTCCATGTTTGGCACTTCTTTTGAAAATCAGTTTTCTCAAAACGATTTGCCGGATTTGGACTCTTTGGTTCAGACTTAGAACCGTGACATTTGAGAGTCCTGAGCTGTAGTGACCCCAAAATGAATGGAACGGGAGCTCGTCTCTCCCGGGGCGTTCGGGGACGTCTACAGTTTCTGGCGACTCTGCTGGGGATTTAGAGAACTTGACTCGAACTCATGATATATGTTTTTGACTACACTTGTGTGTTTCTTTGCATTGCATTTGCATTGGTGCGCCTAGGACACCGTGTTTGCCATCTGCTATTCCTGAACGGTTTGCCGGAGGCTTGTCTTGTCAAGGCATGACCATAAGGCTGACCGGTTGTGGGCTCTGCCAGTATGGGAACACAAACCCCGGTTTTACCGGGGCACCCTCTTTGACCATTCGACCTAGTGCATATTCGGATCCATAGTGACCATTCCAAACTAGGACAGGTTGTTTACCCGTTTATAGGTTGTTTGAAACCGCTGTGTGCGTAGTGAAACCCTAGCTCCTGACAAAATAGGACAGGGAAACCCTACCCCAACATAGGGGTGTTTTTGGCTCTCACTTATCTGTTATGTGCTTTAGATTGCGTCTCTATAGGAATGTATGTATCAGTTTGCAAGTTTGGGCATCAGGCCTGCGGGCATTACTATCAGTATTTGGGAGTCAGCTTTACTTGTGGGTATCAGACTCAGATTTGGGGCAGAATTTTGGGGCAGAATTCAGTAGAGAGTACACTCACTCAGCTTTGCTCATGTGGGTTATCGTGAAATCAGGCTGAGGTGCTGTCTGTTTTCTCTTTTGCTAGATAGTCTTGGAACCATAGCTTCAGAAGGCTTCGATATCCCCCGGGTACATTGGACTAGTGCCGATAGACTTTGTTAGATCAGAAATTTAATTCAAGGGCAACCAGTGTTCTTTCGCTAAGGCAAGGTAAAGAAAAGCCGGTTAGGGCTCATCTGTTCATCTAATCCGTCAGTCGCCAGTCACATCACCTTTGTTCAGACTCAGCAGACCGTGATGGCACAAGGTTCGGAAAAATTTGCGGCCGTGATAGCAGCGCTAAATCAGGGAACTGCCATGCAGGCTGAGACCAGTATTGAAACGCAGCGCCCATCTGGGGCATCTGCCTCACATCCAGCTTTGGGACCCCAGCCGAACTTTGACCCAATTCCACCAGTTGAAGATTTGCAGTGTCTGAATCCTCGAGAAGGGTTGGCTCAAGCTCAGGTGCTCAGACCCCTAGTGCAGCCTAATGAGAGAACTCAACCCTTTCATGTTGATGAGTTCAATCTGACTACAGTGAAAATTGCAAACCTTGAGAAGCAATTCAAAAAGGCACAGGGCCTTAACTTCATTCCTGACATTGAGGATGGGTGCACCGAGGCTGCCATCCGGCTCCCAGACAGATTCAAAATGCCATATATCGACCGTTTCGACGGGTCTGGAGATCCAATGGTACATATTCGACTTTTCTTAGATGTCCTGAAACCGATGGGTCTGACTAAGCCACAGAAACTCTCTCTGTATGGAAGAACCCTGTCGGGTGTAGCAGCCACTTGGTATGCCAAATTGGAGGATACAGTGAAGCAAAACTGGGAAGAATTGGCTGAGGCCTTTGTTGATCAGTATTCTTACAATACCCAAGTTGAAATGACCATCCAAGAGTTTGAAGCAACCCGCCAGAACCCAACAGAGCCTTTGTGGAATTCGTTGCAAGGTGGAGAGCAAAGGCAGCACAAATGACAGATCATCGCCCTTCTGAGAGGGATCAAGTGCAGATGATAGTACGAAACCTCGAGCATGATATGTTGCAAAAGTTGATAGTCGTTCCACTATTCACTTTCAAAAGTTTGCATGAACTGGGGGTTCAAGTCGAGAATGCGTTCAACAGTGGGATCATTCCCAGGACAAGGGAACTGACAAGGAGGGTGATTTCAGGGAGTACCAATGCTGGTAGTAGCGCTATTCCCAAACCCACCGAAATCAATACAGTCACCACAGCTAACCCTTTTGCCAAACCAAGCCTACAAACGGCTGGCCCAGCCCGAGCTCAAGGCAGAACTTTCACCCCCCTCTATATGAGCCTGACTAGCACACTAAAAGCCTTAATGGAAAGAGGGCATCTCAAGCCCCTCGATCCTCAACCTCTTCCTGACACACTCCCAGCCAGACATAACCCCTCCAAGTACTGTATGTACCATCAGCAGCGCGGTCATGGCACCGACCGTTGCTACCGCCTTCGTCATGAGGTCCAAAATCTCATCGACAACCGGACGATAGCTCCACCTTTAGACCCCGATGACCAAACATCTCCTGCCTACCTCAATCTCATCCACATACTGCCATCCACCTATGACCCCAGCATATACATCACCCCGGCCCATCTACCCAAGCCTGAGGTGTTTATCCCAGAAAGTATGGACTTATGCATGATGGGTCCACCTGAACCTCAACCATCTCAAACCCGTGAACCCACTACTTCTGAGTTGATGGGAATGATTAAAGATCTTCAAAGAACCGTGACGGATCTGGCCTCCGGGACATTGGCTCCATCATCGACCACACCACATACCGGGAACTTCATGTCAAAAAGCTCCCCAATCTTGGGACGGGCTGCATTTGAAGAAGACCGATCCCTTGACCAAGTGGAGGCGAGTGATGAAAACAAGATAGGGACGGACATGGATCCCCATGAACATCTTCTATTGGCTGTTGAGGCTTTGAAGGCCGAGGGACTGAACAAAGAGCAAGTGCTCGCGGTTGTTGCAAAAACTATGGACGACACTTTTGCCACTCAGAATGAGAGCATTTTGAATCAAGGGGCAAGCCGGGAGAAGGGTCGTTGTATTAGAAACGTTCCTTTCAGTTATAATCCTGCACTCGGAAGAGATCAACAAACCAGACCAGCACCTGCCCATCCCTTTACTGGTGCGTCCAGCAAAAATCCACAAGCCTTGAAATACCAACCCCGAGGTCGGAGAGTCTTCCATGCCCTGTATATGCCTTTGTCAAAGGCTCTAGGGGTTTTGATCAAGAAGGGCATCTGAAGCCCCTGGAGCCGCAGCCATTACCAAAGAACCTCCCTCTCTCGCACAACCCAGCCGACTACTGTGCCTTCCATCAGCGAGCTGGCCATGACACTGACATATGCTTTCGTCTCCGCCACGAAATACAAGATCTGATCGACAACGGGGTCATCCCCGCACCAGGTCCTGCAAAGCCTATCGGCACTTGATCATTGAACTTGGGGAATAATGTGACTATGTGATCGGGAGATGAACCACCTGTGGATGGCACTCGATTTACTCCAGATATGGCGTAATGGCACGCACCGTTTTAAGCAGTTGGCGAGTGATACATTCTGACTTGGGTATTGAGTCAGTCTTGTTGTTTTGTTTTGAGTCTATCCTTTTGTTTTGAGTCAGTCTTTTCATACTGAGTCAGTAGGGTCTGTCTTGTTGTATCGAGTCAGTCCTGTTGTACAGAAGTCGGATGATTCCGGGGGTGTTACCTCGGATATCATTATTTTGTTTTGCGTCTGTCTTTTCGCTTCCTTGTGAGTCTGTTGCTGCCTTGGAGCCAGCTGTACCAACAGATTTGAATGAAACAGCAGTGGTTTTTCATGCTTTGTGCTTGCTTCTGCTTTGTGCCAGTTGTGCTAGAAAGTTTGAATGAAACAGCAGTACTTTTCGCCTACTCTTCTGCACCCCAAAATCATTCCATTGACCTAAGTTTTTCAAAGTTTTTGAACACTGCGGTGAAAACGAAGAGGAAGGGATTCCTCGGGTTTTGCAAAATTTTGATCAATTGAGAGAAAGAGAGGCATGCTAAGCCCATAATGATTGAGATCATGCTTGTTAGCGTGAGTATTGGGAAGGATCCTAGCTTGATCCAGATTGGTTCTGCACTATCTTCAGCGCGAGCGATTTGTCGCTTTCTTAAAAATTTTCAAAAACAAAATGTTTTGCGCGGTCCTGCGAAGACTTGTGTGGAATCGCTCTTGAGATTGTGCAGCTTAGGATCGCTCTCAGCCTCGAGACTCGAGCCCTTGCTTTCAAACCTTGGGCCCATTCATAACGTTCAACGGTCAACTACAATGTGAGGCCTGTGTGGCCAGATTCAAAGCAGCCCTCGAACAAGAGGCAAGGAAGTCGGGTCAAGAAGATCACGTCTCATCAGAAGATGCTTGCGAAGCTAGAACAAAAACACTCCTCGAACTAGGGGCGAAAATGTCCGATGTGCTCGAAGAGCCGAAGATGGATCCTTCTGCAAATCGATACAACAGCCACTCTCTTGGATACAGATGGCTTCGAGATCCTAAAACCATTTGACATGGACAAAGCTATACTTTTACCCTTTGAGAGGCTCGCTGGGCCGAAAACCCGGAAGGGTGGCCCAGGCAAAAGTTAGAGCAAGAAAAGAAGAAAAAGAACAAAAAAAAAAAAGAGAAAAGAACAAAAGAACAAAGTGAAGAAAAATGCAAAGAAAAGAACAAAAAAGAAAAATCAAAAAAGAAAAGAATTGAAAAAAGAAAGAAGAACAAAGCTCGCAAGGTCGAAAACCCGCAACAGGCGCCTTGGCAAAAGTTAGAGCATAAAAAGGAGAGGTTAATACCCGAGTGTACCTTCACCCCGAACTACGTAAGGCTTGATTCCCATCATTGGGATACGTAGGCAACTTCATTCTGAAGTCCTGCCGTAAAACACTTCAAATTCGATCATGTCCATGTAATGGTTCTAATAATCTTTGCCTTCTCTGTATCCGAGAGTTCGGTTGCAATCATCACTTCGAGGACTGATTATAATGCGCTGTGGTGCCATTCACACAAGGGGCAACTTTCCGTTGCCATTCAATGCACTGCGGTGCCGTTCAAACAAGGGGCAACTTTCCGTTGCCATGCAGCTCTCTTCGAGCAAAGGGGCAATCTTCGTCCAGATCCGAGGTTGTACGTCTCAAGAGTAAGTTCCGCGCTTGTTAAGCAGTGGTTGTTTGCAAAAATAGTTTTTGAGAATTTTTACTGAGGTTGACTAATCTTCTCGAAAAGTACTCCATTTTTCAAAACTGGACCATTTCTTGGACCCAAAAAGGGAAAATTTTCAGTGCTCATGGCCTGACTTGCATGATTTTAAATCAGAAAATTGAACAAGCATGTTAATCTAACTCTCATTTCGGTCAAAATTTTTTTTTTAGGAGAAAACTAAAACAAAAAATGGTCAAAATGATGAACTAGGGGCACAGTTGAGTCAGGCTTCCTGTCTTTCCCATTGTCAACATACTTGCCAAGAAGGGCACTCGACCTGCCAGAATAGGGCACAACTGAAGTTAACAACAAAGGGCTGAAAGCTCTCTCATCCTCCAAGCAACGAGGTATCAAGCCAAGTGCGAAGCACGAACTAGAATGGGGCAAGATATTTCACTCCATCATCTGGACAGATCTTATCACGTCCAAACTCCCCAGCAAAGCATCATCAACTGATGTTAGCTGCAGATTTGCTACACACCCAGTGGTAGTGCAACCTTTCCGTGGGAGGAATTCACTAGCTGTGAGCGGAAGAAAGAGAATCTAGCAGAATGCTAGGGCCACAAGTCCACAATTTGCTGTTTATCCATCAACCACCCAGGGGAGGGATGAAAAATGAGAGATTGAAGAATAGAGAGATGTGCGATGAGAGGAAAAGTGAGAAAAAGGGCTTTTTTCAGAAAAAAACAGAGCTCGAGGGCCGAGCGATGTGAGAACCACAAATGAGAAAGGGTGGGAAACACTACCCGGTGAAACAGGCTCCCTGTGCACGTCTGAGTGTCGTGTCTTTTTGTTTTATCTCGATTCTTGTTTTGAGTCGTTTCGAGTGTTACTCGACGTGTCTAGGTTATGTGCCTTTTATTTCCTTGTTGAGTCATTTTGTTGTGTTCAGTCGTGGGCTCAGTACCTGGTCGACTCATTTCTCAATTTCCATAAATCTTTTTGTGCTCAGAGTGCTGTGCCATTCTCCACATTTGTACAAAACAAGATTTGTTCTTTCATAAAACTGCAGGGTCCACTCCCGATAAGTGTGAACGGTAAAACAAGGACCTATCTGAAGCTATATAAGTTTCGGACTACGAAGCAAAAGAACATAGGGAAAATTTTGAGCATCTGAGTGCGTTTCACCTTCAAAAAATTCTGAGATTGCATTCCATATATACCTCTTCAGGCCTTGCCAGTGCCCTGAAGAATGAGTGTGCCTCTACTCCAAGCTTAAGCATGCTTCAAGCCAGAACGGCAATTAAAGTAGTAGCAGCAGATGTTATCTCTCGCCAATATGAATAGGGTGTGCCCTTTTTGAGCTGAGTGTGTTGCAAAGTCCTCTAAGAGGTAAATCAGAGGCACCAGAGTACATATTTGATGCTCCTCTACTACATAGAATGTGCACTTTCATATACACTTCTGTGACATGCGTGCCGCGCATCGTTATGATTCATGCATAGAATATGCTTGCTTTCGATTCTGCATAGAATTTGCTTTCAATATTGCATAGAATATGCTCCTGTTTCTTGCATAGAAAATGCTCGTATCTTTTGCATAGAAAATGCACTGTTCCATACTTGCATAGAAAATGCACCTCATTTGCATAGAACATGCATTCACTCGCACTATCTTGTGCACTTACACTTTGTATCTCACAAGCACTGTCTTGTGCATCTTGTGGTTGTATCTCACTCGCACTATTTTGTGCATTGCATTTCAAATCAATCGCGCTGTTTAGCGTATCGCACTGTTTAGTGCATTTCAAATCAATCGCCCTGTTTAGCGTATCGCACTGTCTTGTGCATTTCAAAACCACTCGCGCTATTTTGCACATCGCACTATTTTGTGCAGTTTATCATTCGTGCTATTTTGCGCATCGCACTGTTTTGTGCAATTTACATTTCGCGTTTTTTTTTGCGCACTTCAATCGCACTATTTTGTGCAGTTTATCACTCGCGCTATTTTGCGCATCGCACTGTTTTGTGCAGTTTATCATTCGTGCTATTTTGCGCATCGTACTGTTTTGTGCAGTTTACATTTCGCGTTTTTTTGCGCACCTCAATCGCACTATTTTGTGCAGTTTATCATTTGCGCTATTTTGCGCATTGCACTGTTTTGTGCAGTTTATCATTCGTGCTATTTTGCGCATCGCACTGTTTTGTGCAATTTATATTTCGCGCTATTTTACACACCTCTATCGCACTGTCTTGTGCATTTCAAATCACTCGCGCTTTCTTGCGCATTGCACTATTTTGTGCACCTTACTTGCATTTTGCACGCATTCCATCACGCTATCTTGCGCATCTCACCTGTACTTGTTAGTGCATTGTATCGCGCTATCTTGCGCACCTTATCTGTATCGCACTGTTTTGTGCATTCACCTTGCTCGTACTGTTTTGTACTCCTTTAGCATCGCACTATTTTGTGCATCTGTTTAGCACTGTTTTGTGCATTCACTCTGCATCGCACTGTCTTGTGCACTCCCTGGTCCAGGAGACCTTAAATCCTCTGGTCTAAGGAGACCTTAAATCCTGCATCATCATTCGCGCTGTTTTTGCGCATCGTACTTGCATTTTACTTGCATTTCTTCGCACTGTCTTGTGCAGTCCCCGATCTAGGAGACCTTAAATCCTCTAAAGGTGCAATTCCTTTGGTGTTTGTCGTGCCCGAACGACTTCTGGTGGTCTGGTATAGCCACATGCCTGTGTTTGCAGTGAGTTCCTAGGAGACCAACTGAGACGGTGGAAACTAGAGTTCGAGTGGCTTATGCCTAGAACGCAAAGGTTCGGGATTTCCGAGATTAAAGTCTGGTTTAAATACCCAGGGGTATATCCTCGGCTTGAAATCTGTATGGCAGCCCCATAGATTGAGATAGCATCTGTAGGCACCTCAATTCTGGATACTGATCCAACCTAGTCTGTCACCCTGTTGGAGAATAGGGAAAGCTGCGACCATAGTCAGGGAGAAAAGTAGTACCTGTGGTTCAACCAAGGAGAAGCGAAAGATCCCCAGCAGCATGAGGTAAGTCATTGCCAATTGCCCCTGTAAGGTACCTTCACTTCCTAGCTATTACATTGCATTTCAGTTATTACATTACAGTGCATTGCATCAATCCTCAATTATCAAACCGGCTTCGCGTAGCGTATAAGTCCAATTTTCAAACCGGCTTCGCGTAGCGTATAAGTCCAATTATCAAACTCTTCCTGTATATCGCTTTGCATTTTGCCCCTTTGCCTGAGGGCATGCCTGCGGGCACATCTCTATTTATCCTGTATGTTGGTCTAAGTCTTCGGCCTTGTCAAAAATGGGTCGTCTCTTGGCTTTGACATTCACTCCCGTCATTTGTGACTTCCGAGTTCTGTCAAAGAGGGGCAACTGTAGACACCCCATTTTTGACCGACCTTAAGACTCAGACGTCACCGATTGAGCGCTTGGTGATGTTGCATAATGTGCTCGTTCAGAAGTTTCAGAGTCGCGGCCGCGAGCCCTGTCTCCGGACTTCCGAACCCTCTTTTGTGCCTTGTCTTGGTTTGCGAACCAGACTTGGTTTTCTCTGTTTCTTTTCCTGAGGGGAGGGAGAGGTCCCGTAGACCATCTCTCAATGGCCGTGGGCTACATTTTGTGGCCGTAGGCCATTTTACCTATTTCGGAGTCCGGTTTCCGGTTTTTCGGGACCGTTGGCCGTGTGCCTCGGTTCGGGACCGCTTAACCATCTCCGTTTGCTCTGATTTTTGGCATACTTCCTTTTTACTCCCTTTTGAGGGACACTGAGGTCTGAGAAACCCACTTCGTGGCCGAATGCCACTTTCGGTGCTTAACAGCCCGTTTTCGGGACCCCGAACTGCGTGTTTTGGTCCTCGAACTTTCGTTTTGCATCGGTTTTTGTTCATTTTTGGCGGGTACCTCTGTTTCATCACCGGGAAGGTCACTGAAGGGTGGAAGGCCAACAATTATCTTGGCAACCAGTTATATTCCATTTTCGCCCTCCGACACCCGTTTTTCTCACTTCCGAGCCAATGTTGAACACCTTGGGGCCACTTTCTTCAACCCCAAACCACATATTTGTGTTGTACACACATGGGAGGACCCTAAAAGTTCATGGCCGGCCAGAAAATCCAATTGAACCTTTTGAACCCCTCCTAAAAATGGCTTGTTGTCTCTCCTGTTTTAGAGTTTCCAAATTCGAACCACAAGGTTGTGATGAGGGGACCTGGGAGGCCATCTTTTTGTGGTGGCCGGCCACTAACTCAACTTGACCTTTTTGACCCCTAGCCGGCCGGCTAGGGGGGGTGGCCGGCCGGCCACCTGCAGCTCCAAAAGGTGGCCGGCCATGTTCCTTGCAATACACACTTTACAGCTGTATAGCTGTATCTCGCAGAAAATATCTCAATCCGGGAGATATTTTTTGGGGGAAAACTTGCCTCATTTTCCCCTACCTTTTCCCCACCTTTACTCCCTCTTTTTGTTCCATATAACCAGGGGCCAGCATTTGTATTAGGGGTTACAAAAAAATCCATTAAGCCTCTTGCATTAGATCCCCTCTCCTTTTCTCATTTCTACCCTAAAACACCCAAGTTTCATCCCCTTTTCTTCACTACCACCCAACACCATCACCACCACTCCATTTCCAGCAGCAAGGAGGGCTTCTCAGAGGCTAAAGGTGCTGCAACTTGGTCCAAGAAGCAACCAAAGATTGGTCTACAAGGGTGAGTTGCCATTTCCTTCTTTTTAAGCCAATTTTTGCAACATTCCTTAGCCACATATGCTTGCTGTTTTGAGCTCTGGCCCTAACTGAAAGTGGCCTTCTTTTGAGCTCTTTTTCACTTTTGCTTAAGGGCTCAACACTGTTTGAGCCCCCCATATTACACTTGCTTCAATATCCTTCTTAAATACCGTTATCTTGCGTAGTATTTTTAGCTTGTGTGTGATCTGTTTTGGAGCATGATGTAAACTGTAAATAGGCTTATTTTGAGCCCCTCTTCAACATTGAAGAAGGGCTCAACACTGTTTGGGACCTCCATGCTATACTTGCCTTTATATTCTCTTTTGAGTCCCATTTTTGCATGTTTTGGAAGCCTATTATGCTTCGGTTTTTGGCCTTTTTACAGTACTAAAAATAGTCTTATTTTGGCCCATTCTTCATGTTTCATTTAGGGCCTTTCATGGTTTGGGACCTCCATATGCCACTTCATGTTATATTCTCTTTTGGGTCCCATTTTTGCATGTTTTGGCAGCCTATTATGCTTCGGTTTTTGGCCTTTTTATAGTAATAGAAATAGTCTTATTTTGGCCCATTCTTCATGTTTGATTAAGGGCCTTTCATGATTTGAGGTATATTTTATACACTTCATGTTATATCTCTCTTTTGGTCCCCATTTTTGCATGCTTTGGCAGCCCCTGATGTTGCTGTTTTTGGACTTTGGTCCGAACTGAAAACAGCCATATTTTGACCCCCTTGTCATGTTTCATTAAGGGTCTTTGGCTGTTTGTTGAATATTTTGTATGCTTTGTATTATAGCCACTTTTGAGCCTCATTTTGCATCGCATTTCTAGCATGTTTGTATACTGATTTTGGGGCTTCCATAAACTGTAAATGTGCATATTTTTGGTCCCTCTCAAGTGTTGTAGAAGGGTATTTTTCAGTTTGGGTTTTACATATACCACTTGTTTCATTGCCCTCTCTTGGCCTCTATTTTTGCATGCCATTGTTACCCTATCTTTGCTTCCTGTTTGGCCATGATTTGTACTGGTAAAATACTAATTTTGGGGCTGCCTTGATAATGTCTATTCATTACATGTCCATATTGTGCATATTTGGTATAGCTATAGGCCATTTCGGGTCTCGAAATTCATGTTTCGGGACTATTCCATGCATCGGGTGTACTTTCGCCTCATTTCGGGGCTGTTTTCCCCCACATTTCAGTGCTGAAATCCCATTAGCATTTTTGCATATCATTTTCCATGCCATTGCATTGCATATGCCATTGCCTCGATTTGCGTGCCCGTGTGCACGCGTTTCGAGGCACTTCATCTTCATCCATCGGCCTCTTATGTGAGTGTGGCTGAGGCTCTCTCATGTTAGTGTAAGTCCATGTTGCATTCTATATGCCATTCCATGCCATATTACATTGCGTATGCCATTGCCTCGGTTTGCGTGCCCGTGTGCACGCATTTCGAGGCACTTCATTTTCATCCATCGGCCTCCTATGTGAGTGTGGCTGAGGCTCTCTAATGTTGGTGTAAGCCCATTATTGCATTCTATATGCCATTTTAGCCATATTGCATTGCATATGCCATTGCCTCGGTTTGTGTGCCCGTGTGCACGCATCTCGAGGCATCTCATTTTCATAACATAGTGCATACTAGGCTGTATCTTAGTTGCATTCATGCATGTCATGCATATCGCATTGCGTTCGGAATAGGAGTTAGCCCGGGCGCGAGAAACGAGGTGCGTTTCGTACTCCGAGTTACGGAACGTGTCTCAATTCCCTAGTCATCGACACTCCGGATCATCCATGATGGAGTTAGGTTCTTGTTGTGTTTATACGTGCATTCATTCTATATTGAGTTGCACATTTCGACTCCTCTGCCATCATGCATCGATATGCGTGATTGGTGGCACGAGGATCGAGGCATGCATATATCTGTGAAAATACATTGCCATGCCCCTTTCCTGCTCTCTGTTGCAGCAAAATGATGAATCAGTAACTTTTTGGAGTTTGGCGCGCATTTCAAGAAAAGATGTAAACAGAGGCTAGTTGGGGCATCCCAGTGGATTTCCGCGCAAGGCAGCCCAGACATGCATCATTCATCAGGAGCAAGGCAGTCCCTGGCTTGCACGCCAGTTTTACAGCTTTCTTAGTTAATTTGATTAATTAATTAGGAAGTTGTATATTATTTGGACTGTAATATTCTTTTATTCGGGACTGTATATTTATTCGGACCCCCTGCGCGAGGGCACAACTGTAATAAGTGTGCGTGTGTGTGTTGTATGCCTTCCAACCCCACGTCTTTCTCCCTTTTATTTACCTGCTTATGATGGTTATATTAGGGCATATTTCAATTAGCATACAGTATGATAGCATGTTTGCATTCATTCATCTGTTTTGCATGCACCGGGCTCGGCGCATCATACTAACTGCATTTGTATTTCAATTCCAAATTGAATACATGTTAGCTGTAGCATTCCATATGCCATGTTTAGAATAGCCGAGCCTGCTATAGTTGCATTTTTGCATGTGTTGCGTTAGGCATTTTTGTATACTTAGGATCATGCATGATTTCTAATGTAGTTTCTATTTGGGCTTGGAGTACTCGGTAAGTTCTATGCTTTAGCATCCTTGCATGCGTGTGAGTGACTGCCATGAATAGCATGCTTACCATGAGGCTAATTGCTTATGTGATATAACTACCTGAGTGCCTCTGGGTGAAGGTTGGGTTATTTGAATTGGAATAATTCATCAAATGTGTGTTTTAAGCCCACTAGATAGTGGCAAAATCATGTTTTCTAAGCCCACCCGAGGGTGGCAAATCCACGTCTTAGCCTACCTGCGGGTAGCACCATCAAACCATTTTCAAACAAACAAACAAACATGAAATGTTTTGTTCCAATTCAGGCGACTCAGTCTATACTTGTATGCTGTGCGCATCACATAGTAACCTAGGCTAATAACCGGAATAAGAACATACAATGTTTTCAAAAATAGATATCATGGTTTGTAGAGGTCGATCTTTGATTGGGCGAGCGGGGGTGCTCACGAAGTGACCCTCCCCAATCGTACCCAAGTTCCCGAGCCGAGGCAACTTTGGTGATGACGGACACGTGGCCTTAGGCAACGAGTTAGGGTTTCCTAAATTTCCCAAAATAAAATATTTAGGTGGCGACTCTGTATCTGGCAAAGCAGTCCATATTTGGCACTTCTTTCAAAAATCAGTTTTCTCAAAACGATTTGCCGGATTTGGACTCTTTGGTTCAGACTTAGAACCGTGATATTTGAGAGTCCTGAGCTGTAGTGACCCCAAAATGAACGGAACGGGAGCTCGTCTCTCCCGGGGCGTTCGGGGACGTCTACAGTTTCTGGCGACTCTGCTGGGGATTTAGAGAACTTGACTCGAACTCGTGATATATGTTTTTGACTACACTTGTGTGTTTCTTTGCATTGCATTTGCATTGGTGTGCCTAGGACACCGTGTTTGCCATCTGCTATTCCTGAACGGTTTGCCGGAGGCTTGTCTTGTCAAGGCATGACCATAAGGCTGACCGGTTGTGGGCTCTGCCAGTATGGGAACACAAACCCCGGTTTTACCGGGGCACCCTCTTTGACCATTCGACCTAGTGCATATTCGGATCCATAGTGACCATTCCAAACTAGGACAGGTTGCTTACCCGTTTATAGGTTATTTGAAACCGCTGTGTGCGTAGTGAAACCCTAGCTCCTGACAAAATAGGACAGGGAAACCCTACCCCAACATGGGGGTGTTTTTGGCTCTCACTTATCTGTTATGTGCTTTAGAGTGCGTCTCTACAGGAATGCATATATCAGTTTGCAAGTCTGGGCATCAGGCCTGCGGGCATTACTATCAGTATTTGGGAGTCAGCTTTACCTGTGGGTATCAGAGTCAGATTTGGGGCAGAATTTTGGGGCAGAATTCAGTAGAGAGTACACTCACTCAGCTTTGCTCATGTGGGTTATCGTGAAATCAGGCTGAGGTGCTGTCTGTTTTCTCTTTTGCTAGGTAGTCTTGGAACCATAGCTTCAGAAGGCTTCGATATCCCCCGGGTACATTGGACTAGTGCCGATAGACTTTGTTAGGTCAGAAATTTAATTCAAGGGCAACCAGTGTTCTTTCGCTAAGGCAAAGTAAAGAAAAGCCGGTCAGGGCTCATCTGTTCATCTAATCCGTCAGTCGCCAGTCACATCACCTTTGTTCAGACTCAGCAGACCGTGATGGCACAAGGTTTGGAAGAATTTGCGACCGTGATAGCAGCGCTAAATCAGGGAACTGCCATGCAGGCTGAGACCAGTATTGAAACGCAGCGCCCATCTGGGGCATCTGCCTCACATCCAGCTTTGGGACCCCGGCCGAACTTTGACCCAATTTTGCCAGTTGAAGATTTGCAGTGTCTGAATCCTCGAGAAGGGTTGGCTCAAGCTCAGGTGCTCAGACCCCTGGTGCAGCCTAATGAGAGAACTCAACCTTTTCATGTTGATGAGTTCAATTTGACTACAGTGAAAATTACAAACCTTGAGAAGCAATTCAAAAAGGCACAGGGCCTTAACTCCATTCCTGACATTGAGGATGGGCGCACCGAGGCTGCCATCCGGCTCCCAGACAGATTCAAAATGCCATATATCGACCGTTTCGACGGGTCTGGAGATCCAATGGTACATATTCGACTTTTCTTAGATGTCCTGAAACCGATGGGTCTGACTAAGCCACAGAAACTCTCTCTGTATGGAAGAACCCTGTCGGGTGTAGCAACCACTTGGTATGCCAAATTGGAGGATACAGTGAAGCAAAACTGGGAAGAATTGGTTGAGGCCTTTGTTGATCAGTATTCTTACAATACCCAAGTTGAAATGACCATCCAAGAGCTTGAAGCAACCCGCCAGAACCCAACAGAGCCTTTTGTGGAATTCATTGCAAGGTGGAGAGCAAAGGCAGCACAAATGACAGATCATCGCCCTTCTGAGAGGGATCAAGTGCAGATGATAGTACGAAACCTCGAGCATGATATGTTGCAAAAGTTGATAGTCGCTCCACTATTCACTTTCAAAAGTTTGCATGAACTGGGGGTTCAAGTCAAGAATGCGTTCAACAGTGGGATCATTCCCAGGACAAGGGAACTGACAAGGAGGGTGATTTCAGGGAGTACCAATGCTGGTAGTAGCGCTATTCCCAAACCCACCGAAATCAATACAGTCGCCACAGCCAACCCTTTTACCAAACCAAGCCTACAAACGGCTGGCCCAGCCCGAGCTCAAGGCAGAACTTTCACCCCCCTCTATATGAGCCTGACTAGCACACTAAAAGCCTTAATGGAAAGAGGGCATCTCAAGCCCCTCGATCCTCAACCTCTTCCTGACACACTCCCAGCCAGACATAACCCCTCCAAGTACTGTATGTACCATCAGCAGCGCGGTCATGGCACCGACCGTTGCTACCGCCTTCGTCATGAGGTCCAAAATCTCATCGACAACCGGACGATAGCTCCACCTTTAGACCCCGATGACCAAACATCTCCTGCCTACCTCAATCTCATCCACATACTGCCATCCACCTATGACCCCAGCATATACATCACCCCGGCCCATCTACCCAAGCCTGAGGTGTTTATCCCAGAAAGCATGGACTTATGCATGATGGGTCCACCTGAACCTCAACCATCTCAAACCCGTGAACCCACTACTTCTGAGTTGATGGGAATGATTAAAGATCTTCAAAGAACCGTGACGGATCTGGCCTCCGGGACATTGGCTCCATCATCGACCACACCACATACCGGGAACTTCATGTCAAAAAGCTCCCCAATCTGGGGACGGGTTGCATTTGAAGAAGACCGATCCCTTGACCAAGTGGAGGTGAGTGATGAAAATAAGATAGGGACGGACATGGATCCCCATGAACATCTTCTGTTGGCTGTTGAGGCTTTGAAGGCCGAGGGACTGAACAAAGAGCATGTGCTCACGGTTGTTGCAAAAACTGTGGATGACACTTTTGCCACTCAGAATGAGAGCATTTTGAATCAAGGGGCAAGCCGGGAGAAGGGTCGTTGTATCAGAAACGTTCCTTTCAGTTATAATCCTGCACTCGGAAGAGATCAACAAACCAGACCAGCACCTGCCCATCCCTTTACTGGTGCGTCCAGCAAAAATCCACAAGCCTTGAATTACCAACCCCGAGGTCGGAGAGTCTTCTATGCCCTGTATATGCCTTTGTCAAAGGCTCTAGGGGTTTTGATCAAGAAAGGGCATCTGAAGCCCCTGGAGCCGCAGCCATTACCAAAGAACCTCCCTCTCTCGCACAACCCAACCGACTACTGTGCCTTCCATCAGCGAGCTGGCCATGACACTGACATATGCTTTCGTCTCCGCCACGAAATACAAGATCTGATCGACAACGGGGTCATCCCCGCACCAGGTCCTGCAAAGCCTATCGGCACTTGATCATTGAACTTGGGGAATAATGTGACTATGTGATCGGGAGATGAACCACCTGCGGATGGCACTCGATTTACTCCAGATATGGCGTAAAGGCACGCACCGTTTTGAGCAGTTGGCGAGTGATACATTCTGACTTGGGTATTGAGTCAGTCTTGTTGTTTTGTTTTGAGTCTGTCCTTTTGTTTTGAGTCAGTCTTTTCATACTGAGTCAGTAGGGTCTGTCTTGTTGTATCGAGTCAGTCCTGTTGTACAGAAGTCGGATGATTCCGGGGGTGTTACCTCGGATATCATTATTTTGTTTTGCGTCTATCTTTTCGCTTCCTTATGAGTCTGTTGCTGCCTTGGAGCCAGCTGTACCAACAGATTTGAATGAAACAGCAGTGGTTTTTCATGCTTTGTGTTTGCTTCTGCTTTGTGCCAGTTGTGCTAGAAAGTTTGAATGAAATAGCAGTACTTTTCGCCTACTCTTCTGCACCCCAAAATCATTCCATTGACCTAAGTTTTTCAAAGTTTTTGAACAGTGCGGTGAAAACGAAGAGGAAGGGATTCCTCGGGTTTTGCAAAATTTTGATCAATTAAGAGAAAGAGAGGCATGCTAAGCCCTTAATGATTGAGATCATGCTTGTTAGCGTGAGTACTGGGAAGGATCCTGGCTTGATCCAGATTGGTTTTACACTATCTTCAGCGCGAGCGATTTGTCGCTTTCTTAAAAATTTTCAAAAATAAAATGTATTGCGCGGTCCTACGAAGACTTGTGTGGAATCGTTCTTGAGATTGTGCAGCTTAGGATCGCTCTCAGCCTCGAGACTCGAGCCCTTGCTTTCAAACCTTGGGCTCATTCATAACGTTCAACGGTTAACTACAATGTGAGGCCTGTGTGGCCAGATTCAAAGCAGCCCTCGAACAAGAGGCAAGGAAGTCGGGTCAAGAAGATCAGGTCTCATCAGAAGAAGCTTGCGAAGCTAGAACAGAAACACTCCTCGAACTAGGGGCGAAAATGTCCGATGTGCTCGAAGAGCCGAAGATGGATCCTTCTGCAAATCGATACAACAGCCACTCTCTTGGATACAGATGGCTTCGAGATCCTAAAACCATTTGACATGGACAAAGCTATACTTTTACCCTTTGAGAGGCTCGCTGGGCCGAAAACCCGGAAGGGCGGCCCAGACAAAAGTTAGAGCAAGAAAAGAAGAAAAACAACAAAAAAAAAAAGAGAAAAGAACAAAAGAACAAAATGAAGAAAAATGCAAAGAAAAGAACAAAAAAGAAAAATCAAAAAAGAAAAGAATTGAAAAAAGAAAGAAGAACAAAGCTCGCAAGGTCGAAAACCCACAACAGGCGCCTTGGCAAAAGTTAGAGCATAAAAAGGAGAGGTTAATACCCGAGTGTACCTTCACCCCGAACTACGTAAGGCTTGATTCCCATCATTGGGATATGTAGGCAACTTCATTCTGAAGTCCAGCCCTAAAACACTTCAAATTCGATCATGTCCATGTAATGGTTCTGATAATCTTTACCTTCTCTGTATCCGAGAGTTCAGTTGCAATCATCACTTCGAGGACTGATTATAATGCGCTGCGGTGCCATTCACACAAGGGGCAACTTTCCGTTGCCATTCAATGCACTGCGGTGCCGTTCAAACAAGGGGCAACTTTCCGTTGCCATGCAGCTCTCTTCGAGCAAAGGGGCAATCTTCGTCCAGATCTGAGGTTGTACGTCTCAAGAGTAAGTTCCGCGCTTGTTAAGCAGTGGTCGTTTGCAAAAATAGTTTTTGAGAATTTTTACTGAGGTTGACTAATCTTCTCGAAAAGTACTCCATTTTTCAAAACTAGACCATTTCTTGGACCCAAAAAGGGAAAATTTTCAGTGCTCATGGCCTGACTTGCATGATTTTAAATCAGAAAATTGAACAAGCATGTTAATCTAACTCTCATTTCGGTCAAATTTTTTTTTTTAGGAGAAAACTAAAACAAAAAATAGTCAAAATGATGAACTAGGGGCACAGTTGAGTCAGGCTTCCTGTCTTTCCCATTGTCAACATACTTGCCAAGAAGGGCACTCGATCTGCCAGAATAGGGCACAACTGAAGTTAACAACAAAGGGCTGAAAGCTCTCTCATCCTCCAAGCAACGAGGTATCAAGCCAAGTGCGAAGCACAAACTAGAATGGGGCAAGATATTTCACTCCATCATCTGGACAGATCTTGTCACGTCCAAACTCCCCAGCAAAGCATCATCAACTGATGTTAGCTGCAGATTTGCTACACACCCAGTGGTAGTGCAACCTTTCCGTGGGAGGAATTCACTAGCTGTGAGCGGAAGAAAGAGAATCTAGCAGAATGCTAGGGGCACAAGCCCACAATTTGCTGTTTATCCATCAACCACCCAGGAAGGGATGAAAAATGAGAGATTGAAGAATAGAGAGATGTGCGATGAGAGGAAAAGTGAGAAAAAGGGCTTTTTTCAGAAAAAAACAGAGCTTGAGGGCCGAGCGATGTGAGAACCACAAATGAGAAAGGGTGGGAAACACTACCCGGTGAAACAGGCTCCCTGTGCACGTCTGAGTGTCGTGTCTTTTTGTTTTATCTCGATTCTTATTTTGAGTCGTTTCGAGTGTTACTCGACATGTCTAGGTTATGTGCCTTTTATTTCCTTGTTGAGTCATTTTGCTGTGTTCAGTCGTGGGCTCAATACCTGGTCGACTCATTTCTCAATTTCCATAAATCTTTTTGTGCTCAGAGTGCTGTGCCATTCTCCACATTTGTACAAAACAAGATTTGTTCTTTCATAAAACTGCAGGGTCCACCCCCGACAAGTGTGAACGGTAAAACAAGGACCTATCTGAAGCTATATAAGTTCCGGACTACGAAGCAAAAGAAAATAGGGAAAATTTTGAGCATCTGAGTGTGTTTCACCTTCAAAAAATTCTGAGATTGCATTCCATATGTACCTCTTCAGGCCTTGCCAGTGCCCTGAAGAATGAGTGTGCCTCTACTCCAAGCTTAAGCATACTTCAAGCCAGAACGGCAATTAAAGCAGCAGCAGCAGATGTTATCTCTCGCCAATATGAATAGGGTGTGCCCTTTTTGAGCTGAGTGTGTTGCAAAGTCCTCTAAGAGGTAAATCAGAGGCACCAGAGTACATATTTGATGCTCCTCTACTACATAGAATGTGCACTTTCATATACACTTCTGTGACATGCGTGCCGCACATCGTTATGATTCATGCATAGAATATGCTTGCTTTCGATTCTGCATAGAATTTGCTTTCAATATTGCATAGAATATGCTCCTGTTTCTTGCATAGAAAATGCTCGTATCTTTTGCATAGAAAATGCACTCTTCCATACTTGCATAGAAAATGCACCTCATTTGCATAGAACATGCATTCACTTGCACTATCTTGTGCACTTACACTTTGTATCTCACTAGCACTGTCTTGTGCATCTTGTGGTTGTATCTCACTCGCACTATTTTGTGCATTGCATTTCAAATCAATCGCACTGTTTAGCGTATCGCACTGTTTAGTGCATTTTAAAGCAATCGCGCTGTTTAGCGTATCGCACTGTTTAGTGCATTTCAAATCAATCGCGCTATTTAGCGTATCGCACTGTTTAGTGCATTTCAAATCAATCGCGCTGTTTAGCGTATCGCACTGTTTAGTGCATCGCACTGTTTAGTGCATTTCAAATCAATCGCGCTGTTTAGCGTATCGCACTGTCTTGTGCATTTCAAAATCACTCGCGCTATTTTGCGCATCGCACTGTTTTGTGCAGTTTATCATTCGTGCTATTTTGCGCATCGCACTGTTTTGTGCAGTTTACATTTCGCGTTTTTTTTTGCGCACCTCAATCGCACTATTTTGTGCAGTTTATCACTCGCGCTATTTTGCGTATCGCACTGTTTTGTGCAGTTTACATTTCGCATTTTTTTGCGCACCTCAATCGCACTATTTTGTGCAGTGTATCATTTGCGCTATTTTGCGCATTGCACTGTTTTGTGCAGTTTATCATTCGTGCTATTTTGCGCATCGCACTGTTTTGTGCAATTTATATTTCGCGCTATTTTACACACCTCTATCGCACTGTCTTGTGCATTTCAAATCACTCGCGCTTTCTTGCGCATTGCACTATTTTGTGCACCTTACTTGCATTTTGCACGCATTCCATCACGCTATCTTGCGCATCTCACCTGTACTTGTTAGTGCATTGTATCGCGCTATCTTGCGCACCTTATCTGTATCGCACTGTTTTGTGCATTCACCTTGCTCGTACTGTTTTGTACTCCTTTAGCATCGCACTATTTTGTGCATCTGTTTAGCACTGTTTTGTGCATTCACTCTGCATCGCACTGTCTTGTGCACTCCCTGGTCCAGGAGACCTTAAATCCTCTGGTCTAAGGAGACCTTAAATCCTGCATCATCATTCGCGCTGTTTTTGCGCATCGTACTTGCATTTTACTTGCATTTCTTCGCACTGTCTTGTGCAGTCCCCGATCTAGGAGACCTTAAATCCTCTAAAGGTGCAATTCCTTTGGTGTTTGTCGTGCCCGAACGACTTCTGGTGGTCTGGTATAGCCACATGCCTGTGTTTGCAGTGAGTTCCTAGGAGACCAACTGAGACGGTGGAAACTAGAGTTCGAGTGGCTTATGCCTAGAACGCAAAGGTTCGGGATTTTCGAGATTAAAGTCTGGTTTAAATACCCAGGGGTATATCCTCAGCTTGAAATCTGTATGGCAGCCCCATAGATTGAGATAGCATCTGTAGGCACCTCAATTCTGGATACTGATCCAACCTAGTCTGTCACCCTGTTGGAGAATAGGGAAAGCTGCGACCATAGTCAGGGAGAAAAGTAGTACCTGTGGTTCAACCAAGGAGAAGCGAAAGATCCCCAGCAGCATGAGGTAAGTCATTGCCAATTGCCCCTGTAAGGTACCTTCACTTCCTAGCTATTACATTGCATTTCAGTTATTACATTACAGTTCATTGCATCAATCCTCAATTATCAAACCGGCTTCGCGTAGCGTATAAGTCCAATTTTCAAACCGGCTTCGCGTAGCGTATAAGTCCAATTATCAAAATCTTCCTGCATATCGCTTTGCATTTTGCCCCTTTGCCTGAGGGCATGCCTGCGGGCACATCTCTATTTATCCTGTACGTTGGTCTAAGTCTTCGGCCTTGTCAAAAATGTGTCGTCTCTTGGCTTTGACATTCACTCCCGTCATTTGTGACTTCCGAGTTCTGTCAAAGAGGGGCAACTGTAGACACCCCATTTTTGACCGACCTTAAGACTCAGACGTCACCGATTGAGCGCTTGGTGATGTTGCATAATGTGCTCGTTCAGAAGTTTCAGAGTCGCAGCCGCGAGCCCTGTCTCCGGACTTCCGAACCCTCTTTTGTGCCTTGTCTCGGTTTGCGAACCAGACTCAGTTTTCTCTATTTCTTTTCCTAAGGGGAGGGAGAGGTCCCGTAGACCATCTCTCAGTGGCCGTGGGCTACATTTTGTGGCCGTAGGCCATTTTACCCATTTCGGAGTCCGGTTTCCGGTTTTTCGGGACCGTTGGCCGTGTGCCTCGGTTCGGGACCGCTTAACCATCTCCGTTTGCTCTGATTTTTGGCATACTTCCTTTTTACTCCCTTTTGAGGGACGCTGAGGTCTGAGAAACCCACTTCGTGGCCGAATGCCACTTTCGGTGCTTAACAACCCGTTTTCGGGACCCCGAACTGCGTGTTTTGGTCCTCGAACTTTCGTTTTGCATCGGTTTTTGTTCATTTTTGGCGGGTACCTCTGTTTCATCACCGGGAAGGTCACTGAAGGGTGGGAGGCCAACAATTATCTTGGCAACCAGTTATATTCCATTTTCGCCCTCCGACACCCGTTTTTCTCACTTCCGAGCCAATGTTGAACACCTTGGGGCCACTTTCTTCAACCCCAAACCACATATTTGTGTTGTACACACATGGGAGGACCCTAAAAGTTCATGGCCAGCCAGAAAATCCAATTGAACCTTTTGAACCTCTCCTAAAAATGTATTGTTCTCTCTCCTGTTTTAGAGTTTCCAAATTCGAACCACAGGGTTGTGATGAGGGGACCTGGGAGGCCATCTTTTTGTGGTGGCTGGCCACTAACTCAACTTGACCTTTTTGACCCCTAGCCGGCCGGCTAGGGGGGGTGGCCGGCCGGCCACCTGCAGCTCCAAAAGGTGGCCGGCCATGTTCCTTGCAATACACACTTTACAGCTGTATAGTTGTATCCCCTAGAAAATATCTCAATCCGGGGGATATTTTTTGGGGGAAAACTTGCCTCCTTTTCCCCCACCTTTTCCCCACCTTTACTCCCTCTTTTTGTTCCATATAACCAGGGGCCAGCATTTGTATTAGGGGTTACAAAAAAATCCATTAAGCCTCTTGCATTAGATCCCCTCTCCTTCTCTCATTTCTACCCTAAAACACCCAAGTTTCATCCCCTTTTCTTCACTACCACCTAACACCATCACCACCACTCCATTTCCAGCAGCAAGGAGGGCTTCTCAGAGGCTAAAGGTGCTACAACTTGGTCCAAGAAGCAACCAAAGATTGGTCTACAAGGGTGAGTTGCCATTTCCTTCTTTTTAAGCCAATTTTTGCAACATTCCTTAGCCACATATGCTTGCTGTTTTGAGCTCCGGCCCTAACTGAAAGTGGCCTTCTTTTGAGCTCTTTTTCACTTTTTCTTAAGGGCTCAACACTGTTTGAGCCCCCCATATTGCACTTGCTTCAATATCCTTCTTAAATACCGTTATCTTGCGTAGTATTTTTAGCTTGTGTGTGATCTGTTTTGGAGCATGATGTAAACTGTAAATAGGCTTATTTTGAGCCCCTCTTCAACATTGAAGAAGGGCTCAACACTGTTTGGGACCTCCATGCTATACTTGCCTTTATATTCTCTTTTGGGTCCCATTTTTGCATGTTTTGGCAGCCTATTATGCTTCGGTTTTTGGCCTTTTTACAGTACTATAAATGGTCTTATTTTGGCCCATTCTTCATGTTTCATTAAGGGCCTTTCATGATTTGAGGTATATTTTATACACTTCATGTTATATCTCTCTTTTGGTCCCCATTTTTGCATGCTTTGGCAACCCCTGATGTTGCTGTTTTTGGACTTTGGTCCGAACTGAAAACAGCCATATTTTGACCCCCTTGTCATGTTTCATTAAGGGTCTTTGGCTGTTTGTTGAATATTTTGTACGCTTTGTATTATAGCCACTTTTGAGCCTCATTTTGCATCGCATTTCTAGCATGTTTGTATACTGATTTTGGGGCTGCCATAAACTGTAAATGTGCATATTTTTGGTCCTTATTCAGTGTTGTAGAAGGGCATTTTTCAGTTTGGGTTTTACATATACCACTTGTTTCATTGCCCTCTCTTGGCCTCTATTTTTGCATGCCATTGTTACCCTATCTTTGCTTGCTGTTTGGCCATGATTTGTACTGGTAAAATACTAATTTTGGGGCTGCCTTGCTACTGTCTATTCATTACATGTCCATATTGTGCATATTTGGTATAGCTATAGGCCATTTCGGGTCCTGAAATTCATGTTTCGGGACTATTCCATGCATCGGGTGTACTTTCGCCTCATTTCGGGGCTGTTTTCCCCCACATTTCAGTGCTGAAATCCCATTAGCATGTTTGCATATCATTTTCCATGCCATTGCATTGCATATGCCATTGCCTCGATTTGCGTGCCCGTGTGCACGCGTTTCGAGGCACTTCATCTTCATCCATCGGCCTCTTATGTGAGTGTGGCTGAGGCTCTCTCATGTTAGTGTAAGTCCATGTCGCATTCTATATGCCATTCCATGCCATATTGCATTGCGTATGCCATTGCCTCGGTTTGCGTGCCCGTGTGCACGCATTTCGAGGCACTTCATTTTCATCCATCGGCCTCCTATGTGAGTGTGCCTGAGGCTCTCTCATGTTGGTGTAAGCCCATTATTGTATTCTATATGCCATTTTAGCCATATTGCATTGCATATGCCATTGCCTCGGTTTGCGTGCCCGTGTGCACGCATCTCGAGGCATCTCATTTTCACAACATAGTGCATACTAGGCTGTATCTTAGTTACATTCATGCATGTCGTGCATATCGCATTGCGCTCGGAATAGGAGTTAGCCCGGGCGCGGGAAACGAGGTGCGTTTCGTACTCCGAGTGATGGAACGTGTCCCAATTCCCTAGTCACCGACACTCCGGATCATCCATGATGGAGTTAGGTTCTTGTTGTGTTTATACGTGCATTCATTCTATATTGAGTTGCACATTTCGACTCCTCTGCCATCATGCATCGATATGCGTGATTGGTGGCACGAGGATCGAGGCATGCATATATCTGTGAAAATACATTGCCATGCCCCTTTCCTGCTCTCTGTTGCAGCAAAATGATGAATCAGTAACTTTTTGGAGTTTGGCGCGCATTTCAAGAAAAGATGTAAACAGAGGCTAGTTGGGGCATCCCAGTGGATTTCCGCACAAGGCAGCCCAGACATGCATCATTCATCAGGAGCAAGGCAGTCCCTGGCTTGCACGCCAGTTTTACAGCTTTCTTAGTTAATTTGATTAATTAATTAGGAAGTTGTATATTATTTGGACTATATTATTTGGACTGTAATATTCTTTTATTCGGGACTGTATATTTATTCGGACCCTCTGCGCGAGGGCACAACTGTAATAAGTGTGCGTGTGTGTGTTGTATGCCTTCCAACCCCACGTCTTTCTCCCTTTTATTTACCTCCTTATGATGGTTAGATTAGGGCACATCTGTTTTGCATGCACCGGGCTCGGCGCATCATACTAACTGCATTTGTATTTCAATTCCAAGTTGAATACATGTTAGCTGTAGCATTCCATATGCCATGTTTAGAATAGCCGAGCCTGCTATAGTTGCATTTTTGCATGTGTTGCGTTAGGCATTTTTGTATACTTAGGATCATGCATGATTTCTAATGTAGTTTCTATTTGGGCTTGGAGTACTCGGTAAGTTCTATGTTTTAGCATCCTTGCATGCGTGTGAGTGACTGCCATGAATAGCATGCTTACCAAGAGGCTAATTGCTTATGTGATATAACTACCTGAGTGCCTGTGGGTGAAGGTTGAGTTATTTGAATTGGAATAATTCATCAAATGTGTGTTTTAAGCCCACTAGATAGTGGCAAAATCATGTTTTCTAAGCCCACCCGAGGGTGGCAAATCCACGTCTTAGCCTACCTGCAGGTAGCACCATCAAACCATTTTCAAACAAACAAACATGAAATGTTTTGTTCCAATTCAGGCGACTTAGTCTATACTTGTATGCTGTGCGCATCACATAGTAACCTAGGCTAATAACCGGAATAAGAACATACAATGTTTTCAAAAATAGATATCATGGTTAGTAGAGGCCGATCTTTGATCGGGCGAGCGGGGGTGCTCACGAAGTGACCTTCCCCAATCGTACCCAAGTTCCCGAGCCGAGGCAACTTTGGTGATGACGGACACGTGGCCTTAGGCAAAGAGTCAGGGTTTCCTAAATTTCCCAAAATAAAATATTTAGGTGGCGACTCTGTATCTGGCAAAGCAGTCCATGTTTGGCACTTCTTTCAAAAATCAGTTTTCTCAAAACGATTTGCCGGATTTGGACTCTTTGGTTCAGACTTAGAACCGTGACATTTGAGAGTCCTGAGCTGTAGTGACCCCAAAATGAACGGAACGGGAGCTCGTCTCTCCCGGGGCGTTCGGGGACGTCTACAGACCTACATGAACACACATATGAACACACACTTGAAATACACGTTCGAATTGTACATAACTTATGTCGTTTGCTCTTAGTGTGTTTCTAACCTTTAATTCTCATTATGGAGTCTTACACATGGCTTAGAAATGCCTAGGATGGAATGAGGATGCATGAATGCGTTGGAAAATATTTCTCAAGATTTGTTGAAAATAAGGTCCACGCTCGAGCGTGACTTTCCTTGCTCGAGCAGACATGCAGACAATGAAGCTTCGCTCGAGCGTGGATTTCCTCGCTCGAGGGTACTGTAAACTCATGAAAAAGTGCTGGATGCATGATTTTCATGCTCGACGGGCACTCGACCTACGCTCGAGCATGAGACTCATAGCCTCGCTCGAGCATGGATTACCTCGCTCGAGCGGACTGTAAAACATAAGAACTTCTGGGTGTATGCATTTCACGCTCGAGTGTATACTTTCACGCTCAAGCGGAGTGCATGTACTCAAGGTGCACGCTCGAGCGTGGATCAAATTTCTGGAAATTCCAGATTTGATCACCAAGCTCAAATTCGACCTTTGAAGCATCAAACTCAATTTTCTGGGCCCAAAACTTTGGAAAACACTTAATAACTCATAGAACAACATGTTTAAAAGATCATTTCAAGAAATTATGGCCCAAGAGTAAACCAATTGTACACAATTCAACTTTAAACCCAAAATCAATTATGAACATAACATGCAAGTACATTTTTGAGCTAAGGCTCTTCAAAACATGATCAAATGCTACCAAATCACATGAAACTCCTTGTGTTTCCAAAATCAGAATAGACTCAACACATGCATGAGGAAATTCTTGAAACTCATCCTTCGAAATGCTATGAAACATGCATGCATGCATGAATTCATTCTTAATTCCCAACCTTTAATTCAATTCACATGTTAATTTGCCTACATAACTGATTTCAAGCATTAATCAACTAAATTACAAGGCTAGAGACTAACATTCTTACCTAAAGTTGATTACAAGTGTGATCCTAACTCAAAGCTTCAAATTATCTTCAATCTTCTAGCCAATTCCCCCCATTTTGAAGTCAATTCTTGAACTAGGACCCAAATCTCTCAACTCTCTCTCTCTCTCTCTCTCTCTCTCTTGTCTCTTGCATCAGTTGGAGAGAATGAAAATAAGATAGGCAACTTAGTGGGGTCAAAAGGCCTATTAAGTGGTAATTGGCAAAATAAAACAAATAGCATTATTTTAATCAAATTTAATCGTTCTGAACCAAATTTTAATTAAACTTGCCATAAAATTCTATAAATCCTAACTAACACATAAATCAAGTCAATTTCTGATTCGGACGCCGATAAGGCTTTGAATTCGCAAACCGAAACTAAATCGTGAATAGATCTTTCCACGCCTAACAGATAAGGACACAAAAATGATGCAACACGCATGTAAATTAATTCCAAGTCTCTTCTAATTTACTGTTAGGCATAATGAAATACGGATTAATATTAATCAGAGGTCGGGGTTGTTATAGTCTTCCCCCCTTAAAAGAGTTTGGTCCTTCAAACTCGTTCTAGAACAACATTGGGTCCAATGGGAACAAATCCGGATATCTTTTCATCATGTCTTCTTCGGTCTCCCAAGTTGCATAGGTTCCTCCGTGGTTTTGCCAATCAACTTTTACTAACGGTATTTCCTTGTTTCTCAGCCTTTTGATTCTGCGGTTCACAATCTGGATAGGTCTTTCCTCGTAGGTGTAATCATCTTTCAAAAGTACGTGTGTTGGCTCAATGACATGGAGTGGATCTCTCAAATACTCTCGAAGCATCGATACATGAAACACATTGTGCATATGCTCCATCACTGGAGGTAAGGCTACCCGATACGATACTGGATTGATCTTTTCAAGGACCTCATATGGTCCAACATACCTTGGCGCCAATTTGCTCTTAACACCAAACTGAGTTTGACCCTTCATCGGCGTCACTTTAATGAACACATGGTTCCCAACTTCATATTCCCTATCTCTTCTTCGAACATCAGCATAGCTCTTCTGCCGACTCTGTGCAGTTTTTAGACGTTGCTGTATCAGTTTCACTCTCTCGGTTGTTTCTTGCACAAGCTCCGGTCCCAACAAAGGTCTTTCACCTACTTCAGCCCAATATATCGGAGAACGACATTTTCTTCCATACAAAGCTTCATAAGGAGCCATTCCAATGCTTGAATGGTAACTATTGTTATACAAAAATTCAGCTAATGACAGATAGGTTTCCCAATTCCCTTAGAAGTCTAATACACACATTCTGAGCATATCCTCCAGAGTTTGGTTCGTTCGTTCAGTTTGGCCATCTGTCTGCAGGTGATAGGCACTGTTCAGTCTCAATTTAGTCCCCAACGCTTGTTGCAAACTCTGCCAAAATCTCGATACAAACTTTGAGTCCTTGTCAGACACAATAGATACTGGCACTCCATGCAATCTCACAATTTCAGTCATATAGATATTGGCCAATTTATCAGCGTTATAAATAGTTTTGATAGGTAGAAAATGGGCAGACTTAGTTAAACGGTCAACTACAACCCAGATAGAGTCCATACCTCGAGAAGAACGAGGCAACCCCACAATAAAGTCCATGGTAATGTGCTCCTATTTCCATTCCGGTATTAGGAGTGGTTGTAGCAAACCAGCGGGTCGTTGGTGTTCAGCTTTAACCTATTGGCAATGTAGACATCTAGCCACAAAGTCTGCAATACTCTGTTTCATTCCAAGCCACCAAAAATTCTGTTTCAAATTATGATACATCTTTGTTGTTCCCAGGATGCATAGCAAATTTACTACTGTGAGCTTCGGTCATAACATGTTTCCTCAAATCATAACAATCGGGCACACAAATCCTGGCCTCGGTTTTGAATCAAATTCCTCTGTGATCTTTTTCAAGTATTCATCCTCATACTGTTTCCGTTTGATCTCGTCAAGAATTGTAGGTTGAGCGGCAATAGCAGTAAATAGCCCATCTTGTTCTAGGTCAGTCAACAATTCTTTTCAGTTGGATAGCAAACATGACAAATTTGCACTGGATTTTCAGCTCAAGGCATCTGCTACGGTATTAGCCTTTCCTGGATGATATAAGATCTGCAAATCATAATCCTTGATTAGTTCTAACCATCGTCTCTGTCAAATGTTTAATTCCTTTTGGGTGAAGAAATATTTCAAACTTTTATGGTGTGTATACACCTCGCAAGTCACCCCATACAAATAGTGACGCCATATTTTCAAAGAAAACACCACAGCCGCTAATTCTTTTCATGAGGTCGAAGTTGTCTAGAAGCATAGGCAATCACCCTTCCGTTTTGCATTAGTACACACCCCAAGCCTTTATAGGAAGCATCACTGTACACTTGAAAACCATCAGTATCATTAGGCAAGGTTAAGATTGGTGCAGTCACTAGCCTGGTTTTCAACTCTTGGAAAGCTGCCTCTCTTTGTTCATTTCAGTCAAATGGCACATTTTTCTGAGTTAACTGAGTCAATGGAATAGCAAGCTTGGAAAAATCTTTCACAAATCTTCGGTAGTAACCTGCAAGTCCCAGAAAACTTCTAATTTCTGTTACGTTTGTCGGTCTAGGCCAATCCACAATAGCTTCAATCTTCTGAGGGTCAACAGAAACACCGTCCTCATTGATCACATGTCCCAAAAATGCTACATTGTCAAGCCATAATTCATATTTGCACAATTTAGCATACAGTCTCTTTTCTCTCAAAATCTGCAAAGTTGTTCTCAGATGGTTCCCATGTTCTTCCCTACTCTTAGAATAAATCATAATGTCATCAATAAATACGACAATGAATTCATCAAGATATTGTTTGAAAACCCTATTCATTAGGTCCATAAAAGCTGCAGGTGAGTTTGTCACTCCAAAAGGCATTACTAGGAATTCATAATGTCCATATCTAGTTCTGAATGCAGTTTTCTCTACATCTTCTACTTTAACCTTTAACTGATGATAACCGGACCTAAGATCAATTTTAGAGAACACTTTAGCTCCTTGGAGTTGACCAAACAAATCATCTATTCGAGGTAAGGGATATTTGTTCTTAATAGTCACTTTATTCAATTCTCAGTAGTCTATACACAACCTCAAAGATCCATCCTTCTTTTTGACAAACAAGACTGGGGCACCCCAAGGTGAAGTGCTCGGACGGATAAATTTCTTATTTAACAGTTCCTGAAGTTGAGTTTTTAATTCCTTCAACTCTGAGGTAGACATTCTATAGGGGGTCTTGGAAATAGGTTGTGTCCCCGGAAACACCTCAACAGTGAATTCAATTTCTCTATCAACTAAGTCCCCAGGTAAGTGAGTCGGAAACACATCGAGAAATTCACAAGCAACAGGCATAGTTTCTACATTAGTTCTGTCAGATGACGCAGTCAGTACACAACACAAGTAACCCCTACATCCCTTCCTAAGCAGTTTTACAGCTTTCATAGCCAAAATCAAATATGGGGGAGGAACTACCCCATTCCCAATAAAAGTAAATTCGGGCATACCCGGTGGTCTAAACACGATAGTTTTATTCGCACAGTCAATGGTAGCACAGTATTTAGTCAACCAATCCATCCCCAAAATACAATCAAAATGATTAATGTCCAAGGGTAATAAGTTCACATATAACATCATATCGCCAATCATAACATCACATGTCGGATAAACATGAGGGCACATCATAGAATCCCCAGACGGCATAGATACAGATAACACATGTCATAAATTCTAATGGTCTAGTCAATTTTTGAGAGAAAGCATGCGATACAAAGGAATGTGTAGAACTAGAATCTATCAATACTCATGCATCTTGAGAACATACAGAGAGTGTACCTGACACCACGGTATAGGTGTTTGATACATCACCAGGCACTAAGGCAAACACTCGACCCTGTCTCAGAGGTTCTTTCCAAATATTGGCCCTCGTATTCGTCTTGGATGCAGAAGCGGATCCGGCTGAGCTTGCCGCTGGTTAGTTGGTATTTTCGAACCTGACAGGACAATCCTTCATCATATGACCAGTCTTTTCACATCTAAAACAGGTGTCCAAAGCTCGATAACAATCCCCTTTGTGTTTCCGACCATATTCCGAGCAAGTCGGTATAGTACCACTACTTTGGCTTGAGCTACTGTAAGATCCTGTGTTTCGCCTCTTATTCCCAGAAAACGAACGACCCTTTTTGAAACTGTTTCCATATCTTTTCCTCATCCAATCAGTTCGTGGGGCGAGAGTTTGTTTCTTCGCTGCTAGAATGGACTCTGCTATTAATGCCCTATCCAAAACATTCACGTACGTGGGTAGGTTCAGGACTCCCACCCTATCCAGTATGTCCAGATCCAATCCATCCTCAAACTTGCGGGCCTTCTTGTAGTCTGTGTCCACCATGTGAGGAGCAAACCTGGCTAACTCAGTAAACTTAGCCTCGTACTTGGCTACGGACATTCTGCCTTGTTTGAGTTCCTGGAATTCTGAAACCTTCCGGTCTCGGAAGCACTGGGGAAAGTACTTGTCATAGAAGATTGTATTGAATTGAGTCCACGTCATATTCTCGTGGCCATTTCGAATCAGTAACCACCACCTTCGGGCTTCATCCTTTAGAGTATATGTGGCTAGGAGGACTTTCTGGACTTCAGAACAAGGGAACACCTCATACAGGTTCCCCATGTCAAGTAACCACGTATTTGCTTTCAACGGTTCAATTCCACCATAGAATGTTGGCGGTTTCATTTTCATGAACTTCTGTGTCAAGTTGATGACGTCACCGATGCCCATTTCAACTTGAGCCGGCAGGGGTGGAGGTGGTAAAGGTTGTTGCCTCTGTTGTTGCATTACCACTTCGGTTAAGGTTGCAAGCATTTGTTCCATTCTATTCATTCGGGCATTAGAGGACCCTGTTGTGTCAACATTCCTTGCATTGTCCATTTGTTTTAGGTAAACAAAACTTTATGTATTCAAATTCACATGTTTATACTTGAACTTATGCTTTCACTTTCAAACAATACACATAAACATGCAGATGAAATGCCCCTACTTCTTACTAGGACTTCCTAAACTCAAGTGGACCAGTGTGTGTGGTAGAACACGTACTCTGATACCACTCTGTCACGACCCAAACCCGCCTCTGTAGGTTTAGCACCGTAACCAGCCAGTAATCCCTGGATTACCAAAGGCCTCTGAACATATAAGCACAGGATAAGGGGCTGCGGAAGCAATTATACAAAACATATAGGGTCCAATGAGCTGTAATGACATACATGGGATAGAAAATTTCGAAACTTATATATATATATATATATACACAAGCGTGTCGGTTGGAGGACCTCAATATTTACAAAACATTTACATAAGCGGAGTTCCCAAGACCTGACTTTACAAACATTCAGAAACTAGCATAAGTACAAAAACAGCCATGCAACTAGACTTCAATCGGAACCTTCTCGGGAGGCACAACGGTTGGCTGACAAAACAGAACAAAAGGCCGTCAACTCTGGCCCTGGTCACACGCCGGCTTACCTATATACATAATATAAACTGTGAGCTAAAATCCACTGAATAATAACAGAGTAAAGGATTTAATGAATGATGTCCATCACAAAGTTAGAAATCAAATTCTTATCATAAATAGATTCACAATCATATTCATAATCATTACCATATTCAGAATTTTCATATAATCATGCGTGGTACATCCCTTAGTGTTAACAAATCCGATGGCCCATAAAGAGACAGCCTTGAAGGCATTCTGATGACTCATATGCACAGAGACGTTCTGATGACCCATAAAGGGACCTGACGACCCATAAAGGGACGCATATCATATGATGCTAAGGATGTCACGAATAACTTTCAGAATTTTGGACAACCATTCATTCATTTCAAATATAGCATGACATTTCAGAGAACTAATTACTTCGCATCTTAATATTCAGAAAATAATTAACATTAAACATAACTTTACAAAGTTATTACTCACTGATGATTGGTAGCCCTAACTAGATGGTAAGGTGGCTCTTCACTTGTTCTGAGGCGCGTGACCTGCATGAACACACATACGAACACACACTTGAAATACACGTTCGAATTGTACATAATTTATGTTGTTTGCTCTTAGTGTGTTTCTAACCTTTAATCCTCATTATGGAGTCTTAAACATGGCTTAAAAATGCCTAGGATGGAATGAGGATGCATGAATGCGTTGGAAAACATTTCTCAAGATTTGTTGAAACTAAGGTCCACGCTCGAGCGTGGCATTCCTCACTCAAGTGGACATGCAGACAATGACGCTTCGCTCGAGCGTACTGTAAACTCATGAAAAAGTGCTGGATGCAGGATTTTCGCGCTCAACGGGCGCTCGACCTATGCTCGAGCGTGAGACTCAGAGCCTCGCTCGAGCGGATTGTAAAACACAAGAACTTTTGGGTGTATGCATTTCACGCTTGAGTGTATACTTTCACGCTCGAGCGGAGTGCATGTACTCAGGGTGCACGCTCAAGCGTGGATCAAATTTCTGGAAATTTCAGATTTGATCACCAAGCTCAAATTCGACCTTTGAAGCATCAAACTCAATTTTCTGGGCCCAAAACTTTGGAAAACACTTAATAACTCATAGAACAACATGTTTAAAAGATCATTTCAAGAAATCATGGCCCAAGAGTAAACCAATTGTACACAATTCAACTTTAAACCCAAAATCTATTATGAACATAACATGCAAGTACATTTTTGAGCTAAGGCTCTTCAAAACATGATCAAATGCTACCAACTCACATGAAACTTCTTGTGTTTCCAAAATCAAAATAGACTCAACACATGCATGAGGAAATTCTTGAAACTCATCCTTCGAAATGCTATGAAACATGCATGCATGCATGAATTCATTCTTAATTCCCAACCTTTAATTCAATTCACATGTTAATTTGCCTACATAACTGATTTCAAGCATTAATCAACTAAATTACAAGGCTAGAGACTAACATTCTTACCTAAAGTTGATTACAAGTGTGATCCTAACTCAAAGCTTCAAATTATCTTCAATCTTCTAGCCAATTCCCCCCCTTGTGAAGTCAATTCTTGAACTAGGACCCAAATATCTTAACTCTCTCTCTCTCTCTCTCGTCTCTTGCATCAGTTGGAGGGAATGAAAATGAGATAGGGAACTTAGTAGGGTTAAAAGGCCTATTAAGTGGTAATTGGCAAAATAAAACGAATAGCATTATTTTAATCAAATTTAATCGTTCCGAACCGAATTTTAATTAAACCTACCATAAAATTCTATAAATCCTAACTAACACAAAAATCAAGTCAATTTCTAATTCGGACGCCGATAAGGCTTTCAATTCGCAAACCGAAACTAAATCGTGAACAGATCTTTCTACGCCTAACAGATAAAGACACAAAAATGATGCAACACGCATGTAAATTAATTCCAAGTCTCTCTTAATTTACTGTTAGGCATAATGAAATACGGATTAATATTAATCAGATGTTGGGGTTGTTACAAGAGTGGAGAGAGAGAAAATAACAAAAAATGATAAAATTTGAGGGTATTATAATCATTTTACATTTATAATTAACGGTATTAATAGTTACATTTTAATACAAAATCATATGTGAGTGAGTTTTCTAACTATATTTAAACGATAAGGGAGTAAAATACTCTAACTTTAAACCACAATGAATAAAATGAATTTAACTCTAAAAATAAACCATTCATCTTTTTAATTTAATTTTTTTTTAAACAAACACGATATTCAAACAAAACAACGTTAACACCCCAACACCCTCCTCTCCATTGTTTTTCGTTTCATACAAGTTGTACACTTTGGTGATTCCTCTCTCTCTCTCTCTCTCTCTCTCTCTCCATATTCTTCTGCAAAGAATCACACATGAAAACAATGGAAATTAAATTCACATTCTTATGGTTTTCACTCTTGACTACATTTTTGTGGGGATATATTTTCTGAGTACCAGCACGTGGCCAAAGTGACGCTGACATGTCGGCCAAGGTGCCACATGTCCTGGTCGTGACGCCGAGGTTATCTCCGAAGATATCGAAATCCGAGATAAGCGGATAAGGGACAAGAGTCCTAGAATGAGGAAGGACCTCAGCGTAAATAGATAAAGCTCTTACAGAGTTTTATCTTTATCTATTGAAGAGTCCAAGATAAGCACTGAGCTAAAGTCCATTAAAACTAGGCTTCTATTGGGACTAAGATTGGGTTAACTATAAAAGAGAGGTACCCCCATGGGTCGAAGGTACGCAATTTATATTCTGAACAGTGAGTTTAGCACTTTATCTATCTTCAGGAGATAACTGACTTGATCATTGGAGTGCCCCTGACTGGACGAACCACTGCCGGAATCTCTTCCTTCTGTTGCAGGTCAATCAGGCGCCATCTATTCTGCCAGTGCTCTCCAACTGAATACTGAGTTGGCAGTGTGGTCAGAAATTCACTCACACAATTTGGCGTCGTCTGTGGGAAAGAAAAGAGAATAGATGGCCAACGACGGACAGAAAGAGAAGATTGGAGATGACACTTCTACTGAGAGTGGGAGACCTATTGACCTTGACGTCGAAGAAGACAATTGCAACAAAGAAACTCGTGACCAAAATCACGGAGGAAAGGACGTCAGCCAGGAAGGCGACGTACCAAAGAAAACGGACCAAAGCGGGTACTATAACGAGGATAACCTCCAGGTATGGAAAGATAGATGCCTACGGAGGGATGAAGAGATGAAGGGGATGGCGAACAAATTGGCAGACCTGCAATCGGTCGTCAATTTCATGTTGAAAAACAACCTCATACAGCCACCATTTCCACTGCAGGACACGCCGATCTCAGCGGCCAATGCCCAGAAGGGAGGGTAGAAAACAATCCCTGTAGCCCCCCAGCACACCAGGAGTGAAAAACACTCTCACCGGCCTTCAAGGGAGGTCGAGCGAGGAGAGTCGAGAAGGGAAGAATCTCGAAGGACACACCACACCAAGGAAGCAGATCCCAGAGAACATCAACATGTTCAAAGGCATGAGTTGTGCTTCGATGCAACCAATGGAGAAAGGTCGAAAAGGGCTCACAACGAAGTTGAGAGTAGTGCCCCTAAAAGACTGAAATCAGGAGATAGCCGAGCTCCTGGGCGGACCAAAGAGAACTTGAGAGATTACCTCAAGAGGAAGCAACAAAATGTCGAGATAACCTCCCCAGTTAAGCCGAGAACACCATTCTCGGTGGAGTTAGACAAATTTGAGACCCCGAAAAGATTCAGTATGCCAAGGTTCCAGATATACGATGGTAAGTCGAACCTTAACTTTTACGTCGGTTTATACCTGAACTCGATGGCATTGTACACTGGGAATGAGCCGTTGCTTTGCAAGGTGTTCCCTTCATCCTTCGGGAAAATTGCATTGGATTGGTTTCACAAACTACTAAAAAGAAGTGTGAAGACCTGGGAAGGTCTGGCTGAGATGTTCGTGGCCAGGTTCGTGACAAACAAACTGCAGCCATTAAGGGTAGACACCCTGATGGCTCTGAGGATCAATGAGGATGAAGGCCTTAGGGCCTACGCAAAAAAGTATTATAAGGTGTTCAACCGAATACCCGAGTGCAACCAAGAGGTGGCGGTCGTGTCTTTCAAGAACAGCCTAAAAGATGATTGCGCACTACAAAAGTCATTGGCAAAGACATTGCCAAAAAACATGGAGGAGCTCATGGCCAGAATTGAGAAATATGCCAGAGCCGAGGAAGATACGCCAGAGACTAAGGCGATAAAGCAAGAGAAAGCTAACGGCTCGCCGAAGCGAGGCCGAGGTAATAACGGATCCAACAAGCAAGAGGTAAGACTGAGGGCCGCACAGGCAGTCACAACTATATTCTGAATCCCAATTCACAAAGTCCTAGATAAAATTCGAACCCAACCCTATTTCAGAGCGCCAGCATGGGTACCAGGAGAGTTTATGGGAAAAAGCCTTGGTAAGCATTGTGCTTACCATAATGAAGATGGATATCTGACTCAGGGTTGCAGAGCCCTGAAGTCACACCTGAAAGACCTGGTAAGGCAAGGCCATTTAAGGGACCTTGTAGATGAGGCCAGGACAAGGGAAGAGCAAGCAAGACTTCCTCAGGCACCAGCAGCTCCACCTCCCCCAGCACAGCAACAATAGGCAGGCGGACCTCGAGTAATTAATGTAATTCACTCGAAAGTCAACGAAAACGAAATTCAGGAGGAGACCCAAAAGGTAAAGCACTTGTAGCACGTGTACCAGGTCCGGCAGAAAAGACCTCGGGCTGAGGAGTGCCAGAGACCAATGGTGTCCTTTACTGAAGCAGACCTGGAGATGGTCCAACATCTGCACAACGACGCCTTGGTAGTATCCCTCCAGGTTAGGGAGTGCTAAGTGAAGCGCATCCTAATCGACTAAGGCAGCTCTTATGACATCATGTATGTCAAGTGTTTCAAGGAGCTTGACCTTCCCCCAGACGATATGGAGCAGTCCAACAGCCCAATGGTCGGGTTCAATGGAACGCCGACGTGGCCACTGGGAGCAACAAGCGTAGAGGTGCAGGTTGGCACCAAGAGGGTGAAGACAGAATTCACCATAATTGACACACCATCCCCCTACAATGCTATACTGGAGAGGCCATGGCTGCATGCAATGGGGACTGTACCCTCAACATTGCATCAGCTATTGCGGTTCCCAACAGAGCATGGGATAGAGGAGGTCAGAGGGGATCAGTTGCAGGCAAAGAACTGCTCCATGGCAGCAATGAAATCTACTTGCAGCATACGAGAACCAGAGACAATAGAGATCGAAGACGAGGATGTGGAAGTCCTAGATGACGTCGGTAAGGAGCTAGCCGAGAAGAGTGAAGAAGCCCTAAAGAAAATCCTCGACAAGGAGATGAAGAACGCTTCTTCCTTCTCGATTCGGGCTTAGCTGAAGAAGAGAAAAAAGAGTTGGAGGCTTTTGTGAGAGCAAATATTGAAGTATTTTCTTGAACGCCTTACGAAATGTCAGGCATCGACCCCGAGGTCACTTGCCATAAACTAAACGTAGACAAGTCGGTCAAACCTGTAATACAATGGGCAAGAAGACCGACGTTAATGCATGTTGAGGCAGTGGAAGAAGAAGTGGACAGACTTCTGGAGGCCAGAGCCATTCGAGAGGTAAATTACCCGACATGGCTATCAAACACAGTGGTGGTAAAGAAAAAGAATGGTAAATGGAAGGTCTACGTTGACTTTACCAGCCTAAACAAGGCCTGTCCCAAAGACAGTTTTCCTTTACCCAAGATTGACCAACTGGTGGATGCCACTTCAGGGCATGGAAGGATGAGTTTCCTGGATGCCTACAGGGGGTACCATCAAATAGCCATGTACCCCCCAGACGAGAAGAAGATTGCGTTTATCACCCCAAAAGGGCTGTATTGCTACAGAGTGATGCATTTTGGGTTGAAAAACGCAAGAGCAACTTACCAGAGATTGGTAACCAAGATGTTCAGACACTTGATCGGTCGAACAGTGGAAGTTTACATCGTTGACATGGTCGTAAAGACCAAGGAACCTGAAGGTCATCTGGCTGACCTAAAAGCAGTCTTTGATATCCTTAAAACATATCGGCTCCGACTCAATGCATCGAAATGCGTATTTGAAGTTGGATCTGGTAAGTTCTTGGGATACCTGGTGACCAGAAGAGGCATTGAGGCCAACCCAGACCAGATCAAGGCCATTCTAGAATTGAAGAGCCCGATATCGACAAAACAGGTGCAAATGCTGACTAGAAGGGCTGCAGCCCTAAATAGGTTCATAAGCAGAAGCTCAGACAAGTGCAAACCTTTCTTCAGCTTAGTGAAGAAAGCGACAGACTTCTTATAGACCAAGGAGTGCGAAGTCGCCCTGACCGACTTGAAGAAGTACCTGACCACGGCTCCAGTTCTCTCAAATCCAGAACCTGGAGAGGAGCTATCCTGTACTTAGCAGTTTCGAAACATGCGGTAAGTGCAGTGGTAATCCAAGAAGAAAAAGGGGAACAAAGGGCTGTTTACTATGTAAGCAAAACCCTAGCTGATGCAGAAACCAGGTATTTACCCTTGGAGAAGTTAACGCTGGCCTTAGTAATGACTTCAAAGAAACTGAACCATTACTTTCAAGCCCACAAAATTGTGGTGCTAACTGAACATCCTTTGAAGTCCCTGTTGCAGTAGGGAGATCTGACAGGCAGAATAGCCAGATAGGCAGTGGCTTTGGGCCAGTATGACCTGGAATACAGACCCAGAACAGCAATCAAAGGCCAAGTCTTGGCCGACTTTGTGGCCGAGTTCACTCTAGGTGCTATCGTACATCGGGTTCTGTTGAGTTGAGGTGAACGATGTCCAAACGAGCAAAGAAGAGCCCAGCAGAGGGCAACAGAACAAAGGAAGGAAGAAAAACTCAGGCCCTATAGTATTTGCATCAGCGACTCCTTTTGACTGTTTATTGATGGGAGTTCAAACCGACAAGGAGCGGGGGTAGGAGTAGTACTGGTATCTCTAGATGGACAGATGCTAGAGCAATCTATTCATTTGGGGTTCAAGGCCTCAAACAATGAGGCAGAGTATGAAGCACTGATTGCAGGACTGAAACTGGTAGTAGTAGTAGAAGTAGATGAAGTGATAGTCTTCTGTGACTCCCAGCTTATAGTCAACCAGACAACGGGCGAGTTTGTAGCCCGAGATAAAAGGATGTAGGCCTACGCAAAAGAGGTCAGCAGGTTGGTGGCCTTGTTTCAGAATTGCCGACTACAACAGATTAGCCGAGATGATAACAGTCACGCTGATGCCCTGACCAACCTGGCTAGTGTAATACAACCTGGAAAAGCAAGGACGATAATGGTTGACTACTTATCGGACCCGAACATCGAACCACTGACCACAGAGCGTGAAGCACTGTGTGTGGACATGGGACCAAGCTAGATGGATGCAATAGTAACATTCCTAAAAGAAGGAAAATTGCCAGATGATCACAAAGAGGCACACAAGATCAGATTGAAGTCGATAAGATTCAGTTTGACAACAGAAGGACATCTATACAGAAGATCCTTCACTAGACTCCTTTTGAGGTGTGTACATCCTTTAAAAGTTGAAGATTTTTTGTACGAAATACATGAAGGGATATATGGAAGCAACGCTGGGGGCAGATCACTTGCTCATAGGGTCATTACCCAGGGGTATTGGTGGCCCTACATGTAGAAAAATGTAGAAGCCTGCGTCAAGAAGTGTGAAAAGTGCCAAAGGTTTGCACCTTTGATACACCAACCAGCAGCAGACCTAAACCCAGTATCCAGTCCTTGGCCGTTTTCCCAATAGGGCATTGATCTTGTTGGGAAACTGCCCCAAGCAACTGGGCAAAGGAAGTACCTGCTGGTAGTAACAGATTACTTCACCAAGTGGATAGAAGCTGAACCCCTTGCCAAAATCCGAGACGTGGATGTAAAGAACTTCATATGAAAAATATCATCACTAGGTTTGAGATCCCAAGAGCAATAGTTGCAGACAATGGAACATAATTTGACAGTAAGCTAATCAAAAGCTTCTGTGCAAAATTCAAAATCAAGAATTATTTTTTTACCCCAAGTTTTCCTCAAAGCAATGGATAAACAGAAGCATCCAACAAAGTTATCTTGGACGGGATAAAGAAGAGGCTGCAAGCGACAAAGGGAAAGTGGGTGGATGAGTTGCCCAATGTACTCTGGGCATATCGGACTACGCCGAGAAGATCAACGGGGGAATCCCGATTTGCCATGGTTTATGGCGCAAAAGCAGTTATTCTGCTGGAGGTCGGCATCCTAGGAATCAAAACCCAGGCAGTGGAGAATGGAACTAATGATGTACTCTTACCTCGAGATCTGGATCTGCTAGAAGAAAGAAGGGAGAGAGCTGCAATTCAGATGGCAGCATACTAGCAGCAGCTTGCAAGGGCGTCAAGTTTTTTTAGAGTAGCCATCCAACCAAGGGTGAAACCCTTGTTGCATGTCTGCTTCACTTGTTTTTTATAATCCTCATTGACGTCGGCCACCCCCTCTGCGTATGCCCTCTCATCGGCGGCCTTAATCTCGGCCTCCTTTGTGGCCAGGGCATCTTGCAGTTCTTTTTGGGCCTCGGCCATTTTTACCTCGGCCTCTTTCTTTTCAGCTGTGAGAACCTTGGCAATGGCCTTTGCAGCGTCAGCTTTCTCCTCTGCCGCGTCTTGAGCTTTTACAACTGCCTCAGCTTGATCTGCCAATGTCTTCATCTTGTCCTTGGCCCTGTTGAGGGACTTTTGTAGAGCGGCGACCTCCCTGATTTTGTTAGCCAACTCCTTCCTCACCTCAAAAGCTTGCATTGAGAAGGAGTGGGCATGCTGGATAGCCTGAAGAAAAATAGACAGAGCAAAAGTTATTAGAAAATTCTCTAAGTGTACAAAAGAAAAGGAAAGAAAAATATCAAGTAAATAGAACTTACTTGAACGGAATGCTGTAGTATCAGAGCAAAATTTTCGTATTCGCCCATCTTAACATTACGATTAAGATCTCCAGGCAACAGCAAGGCGGTGGAAAGGGCAACGCCGACCTCAATGTTGTTGGCGCTATCACCAGCCCTAACCGGCTTGTCGTCGATTGTGATCAGCGGGGCCCAAAGGGAATCACGTTTTAATGACCTCGAGGTGGTCGCAGAGAATGACCTCAGCCTCTTTGATCTAGTAGAATCAGATAGTTGGGCCTCGGTGGGCCTCTTCTCGACAGCAGACTGGGTCTTATCACTCTCAGCCAATTTTGAAATTGGCAAGGTGTCCTCAGTGTCAATCTGAGTCACCGTTGCCTTGGGCTGAGCCTTCTTTATTCGTTTTGGATTTGGCTTTGGTTGAGGCTGGGTTTGTGCTGGTGAAGCATCAATTGAGTCAGGGATATCGACTAGAAGATCGTTAGCAACAACTTTCTTGCGACCCATCTCGGCAAAAATTACAGTTCTACGGCAGCGTTGGCGTTGAGATGATGGGATTAGATATGCAGCCGAGGTTGACGGTTGCTCTGCTAGATCAGAGGTCAATCCTTGATCTGGCCGAGATGAGGAGGCTGTTTAAGGAGTTGTTGCGGAAGGCGTAGAATGGCTTTTCTTCCTCTTTGGGACGTCAGGAAGAACTGACTTGTAGGTCGGGATGAAATTGAGTAACAGAGGGGCTCTCCGCTTGTGGACTGGTAAATCCAGTAACTTCTTTAAGTCCTTGCTGAGGAAGAAAGACTTGCGAAAGCCCTTTGGTGGCTGGGGAAGAACTGCAAAAGAAGAGCACAAACGTTAGAACAAAGTATTGAAAACTTTAAAAAAGAGAGAACAAGAAAAAGTGACACTTAGCCCTTACCATCTCCTTCTCCGAAAACTGTTCGGCTTAGGGGATAAAGGTGGAGGTTATCGTTTGGTTGAAACTCCCAGTTACCCGAGACGATGAAGTAATCGTCTCCAGCACCCTTGTTTGAGTCTGGGAGGTTGGCAATGAGCTTGTACTCAGTGGACCTCGGCTTGAGATAACAGATGTGGCCTTTTTCCGATTTCAAGCGGCACATAGTGTAGCAGTACTAGACATCGGCAAGAGTAACCCTAACATTCTCTTGTTTGGCTAAGGCTATTATACTGTTGATAACTCGATAGGAATTGATGGCAAGCTGCATTGGGTTCAATTTATAGTAATGAAGGATTTCTCGGAAGAAGGTGTCAAGTGAAAACCTAAGTTCACACTCGATAAAGGCCACTACTGGGAAAGGCATGAGGTTCACATCGGGCATAATGGAATCCTCCTCCCATGTCAACCTGATGTAGACGTTGGCAGGGATGGAAAACTCCTGCCTAAAGTATTCTAATTTGGTCATGATGTCTACCCTATGCTTCCACATACCCATGACGTCGGCTTAAGGGGAAGGTGTATAAATTGGAAATAAAATGATCTGTAAAAGATCAGAAGATCTCGGCAAAACCTAAAGTTCACGCTGGGGTGAGAATTTGTGAAGATCAGAGGGGGATTCGCTTCAGTTTTCCCTAAGATTCGTGTGTTCTAGGGAAAATCTCAAACCTAAGTCTAAGTAAACGAAGATTGAAGGCAAGAATCTGGAGAAAATACAGAAAACACAAACAAGAGCAATGATTCAGAATCAAGAATAGTGCTGAATCACCAAGAACACTGTGACAGAGTGTGTGCAAGGGTACAAGGCCAAGAACAGTGGCAAAAGTGAACAAATTTGTGAGTAGTGTGTGAATATTCAAGAAAGGATTGGGCAAAAACAGAATCACGAAGCAAACATACTTAAACACATGGTGAAAATTAAGGTACAGATTAAAATGATAGAAGAAATGAGCAAGTTCGTAAAAATATCAGAGTTCGAAGTAAATCAAGAACTGAAACCAGAAGGAACAGTGGTTTACCAGAAAAAGTGAAGCCGGTGTGGGGATCGCCGAAGTCAGACGACGGATGCAAAAGCGACAGAGCGGTAAAAATCACGCCAGAAGAGGTGAACGGAGCAAAATTACAGAGCTAGGAAAGCTTGAACAATGGCAGATTTTGGAAAAAAGTTAGAAAGAGAAAAAGTTTCAGAAACAATGTGTAAAGTGAAGAGACGGAAAGAGGAAGGGAAGTTTTGTCTAAAACACAAAAACGGCGGCAAAGAGGCAATTAATGTGCCTAAAACGACGTATGCGTCAGACGGCGCACGCGAGAAAAAAATTTTTTGACTTACAGGCGCGTATTGAGTACGATCTAGTGAGAGGAAGACACGTGGCAGAAACGGTTGATTTATTTTGTGTGACAGCTCATACCCATGATAAAACTCTTGGAGTTCTTGGGTTAATGAAGCAAGTGATCTCGGCTAGACCTGGTCGTATGAAGCCGACGTATTATGACCTCAGTAGATGGATGATACAGCAAGATAGCTGACATGCTATATGATATGACGATATAGGTTCTATCACCTTAGGATGCCGAGATAATAGAACCTAGGGGTAGTTGTGGGGACATATTTTCTAAGTACCAACACGTGGCCAAGGTGACGCCGACGTGTCGGCCGAGGTGCCACGTGTCCTGGTCGTGACGCCGAGGTTATCTCCGAAGATATCGAAATTCGAGATAAGCGGATAAGGAACAAGAGTCCTAGAATGAGGAAGGACCTTAGCCTAGATAAGGATAAAGCTCTTAGAGAGTTTTATCTTTATCTATTGAAGAGTCTAAGATAAGCACTGAGCTAAAGTCCATTGAAGCTAGGCTTCTATTGGAATTAAGATTGGGTTAACTATAAAAGAGAGGCACCCCATGGGTCGAAGGTACGCAATTTATATTCTGAACAGTGTGTTTAGCACTTTATCTATCTTCAGGAGATAATTGACTTGATCATCGAAGTGCTCCTGGGTGGACGAACCACCGTCGGAATCTCTTCCTTCTGTTGCAGGTCAATCAGGCGCCATCTACTCTGCTAGTGCTCTCCAGCTGAATACTGAGTTGGCAGTGTGGTCAGAAATTCACTCACACAATTTTCATTTGCCAAAATAATTACACCAAGGTTTCCTTTTTTGATCATTAATCGGCCAGAATAGCTCTCTGTTTCCACTGATGATCAAAAAGGGCTTTACAAAACCAAGTTTTTCACACAAACACTTGATCACTTAGAGTGTTTTGGGAAGTTAGTAAACAGTTGACTTTTTAGCTTTTTTAATCTATTCTGTCTTTTTGTGAATAAAAAATGTGAGGGGTGCTGTGACCCAAAATGGGTAAAAAGCCAAAAGCTGGCGTTTTTAGCTCTTCCCAAAATCCACAGAGCTATGACACATTCCAACAAAGGCATTTGATCAATGACACCTACTGGGGTGGTGCTTCGAACAATCCTCCTATCTTCGTCTACATGGGCAATGAAGCAGACATCGAGTGGTTTGCCCAGAACACTGGGTTCATGTTTGACAAAGCCCCAAATTTCAGGGCTCTTCTAGTCTTCATTGAGGTAATTAGTTAATTACTTGTGATTGGAATTGACGCAATTAATATGATGGGGGATCAAAATAATACAAAGGTAAGTGAAAATGCTAAATATATAGTGTATTTTTTCACTTCTAAATATAAGTGGGTGAATTTCACGTGTATTATTGGTTTGGGATGTCCTAAAAAAGTGTATTTTTTGACTTATTGGTGGGTTTGGGTTGAGTTTGGGTTGGGTTTGATGTGATGTGTTAGAGAGGTGATGTGATTTAAATAAGATGATGTGACTTAAATAAGATAGTGACTTTTTAACTTTTTGACTTATTTAGTACATTATTATCACGTGTCAACAAGTAAAAACATAAGATACAAAAATAAAATTACGTTTAATATTATTTTTTTTAAAAAGCATATTAAAACCACATTAGAGAGAATTAGGTTACGTTTGGTAGAGCTTTCTAAATATGATTTGTATTTTGAGTTTGTGAGTTTTAAAATTATGATTTGAGTGTAGAAATTTTGTTTGGTAAAAGAGTTTTGAAAAGAGTTTTAAATTAAGTGAGAAATTTTTGATGTAGCATATGACATTTGATACAAAAACTTACAATTCATAACCAAACATACAACTCAAAATTCTGTTAAAGCACATAAAAAATTTTAAAAATTATGGAAAATATTTTTTTCGAATATATAAAAATTAACATATGTCAATTGCAAAAAATAAAAAAATAAAAAAATTTGCACTGTTCTGGTCAACCGGCCGGACGACCGGTGGGATGACTGATTAGGCCAAATTTTAAAAAAAAAAAATTTGAAAATCGCGCCTCACACTGAGTTTTCTAAATGTTATGGAAATATAGTTTGAACATCCTATCCAAATATCATATTGAAATGTGGGGGCAAAATCATAATTTAGAAATCATTCCAAACACAGCCTTAATTTTTAATTTTTTTTTCTTGCTTTGGGAAACATAAATATTGCAGCATAGGCACTATGGACAATCTATACCTATGAAGCACAGGTACGGGTACGGGTACGGGTACGGGTACTGGTACGATACGGGTACGTCGATGCGGTAAAATTCAAAAAAAATAGGGTACGAGTACGACTTGGAACGTTTGTAAAAAAATATTTATTTTTAATTTAGAGTAATGCAAAAATTAATTAAATTGTTTAATTTGTTAAGGTCCAACCTATAATTAACATTTAATGCCAAAAGGAAAAGTATAAATCAAAATTAAATGTTAATATATTAAATAACTTACGAACCATTGTTTAATTTTAAAACCATGCTAAGTATAAAATAAAAACTAAAAAACAAATCTAGTGAAATGAATTTTATCTCTGTAGTAGAAGGAAAATATTATTTCAACTAAGGTACGATACGGTTTGGATATATACTCGATACGTCTGGGTACGTCAAAAATTAAGAAGAAAAAACTTGAGTACATGTTTCGTGTGCTTGGTACATATGCAGAAGTATAATACGAAATACGATATGCCGATAAATACCCGATACGAATACGACATATTTTACAAAGTACCCATGCTTCGTAGATCTATACCTTTTGGGGGAGACAAAAATATTGCAAACAAGAATACAAGTACACTTGGATATCTGAGCTCAACACAGGCATTAGCAGATTATGCAACCCTCATAATTGATCTAAAGAAGAATTTGTCAGCAATTGACTCTCCGGTGGTGTTCATTGGAGGTTCGTATGGAGGAAGTCTGTATGCTTTTCTCTCTATCAATTTCCTTCTTTTGTACGTCTTTCGTAAAGAATTATTAGAGCATCTCCAATCACATTCTTTTATTCTCTTTTTAAGAGGATAAAAATAATATTTTTTATTCAAAAAATAAATATAGAGGAGGTTACTATTCATTCAAACTCCAATCACAAACTTTCATTTCCTTCATTCAAACTCCAATCAAAAAGTAATTTTTGTTCATTAATAAATATTTAATTTTAAAATTTTTGTAAAACATATTTAATATTATACTCATTTTAAAGGTATGATTTTATACTTTTTATTGATGCCATTTTTATAAAAATTAAATTTACACATTAAAAGTTATTTTGAATATAATTAAGAAATATAGAGTGAATAGTGTTTTAGAGTCTCCTCCATTTTTTCATTCTCCCTCTATATTTGGAGGATCAATTCATCCTCCTGGAGGACGATATAGAGGATGGGTTGGAGTTATTTTTGGGAGAGGATCCTCCATATTTGAAGATATGGAGGATGGGTTGGAAATGTTCTTAGCTTGTTTGGTTTTATAATTTAGGATTTATTTTTAAAAAAATTAAATTTTTTTATTTTTTATATTTTTATTGAATTTTTTTTATATGGTCAACATTTTTTTTTATTTTTAAATGTATTTAATACACTTAAAAAGTATAATATTTGTGAAAAAAATCTTTAAAAAATTCACTATTTATCAAAAATATAAAAATTCAGTATATTTTTCCTATTCTTGTGTTTTTATTATTTTTTAAAATATTTCTTTTTACAAATATTTTACTTTTTAGATACATCTAAGTAAGGTACATCTAAAAAAGTAAAAAAATTACTTAAAATTTTAAAAATGTTCATTAAAAAAAATACAAAAAATAAAAAAACTCAATTTTTAAAAAATTGAATTCAAAAAACTGAAACCAAACACAACGCATATGTTGCCAGGTTTTGTTTATTGTTTTATATATATATATATATATATATATTTAAATATTTAAAATTTATTTAAGAGCAAATTATATAGGCAGACCCTAAATTTTTCCTTTTATATCATTTTGGTACTTACACTTTTGATTAACACAATTTTAACTCTAATTTTTTTTTATTGATTTTTATTATCAATTTAGTCCAATTGACAACGTTATTAAGGTCTTTTACAAAAAGTGATCATTCAGTTGGTTGAGGTTAACTAATTTAATTGATCAAGTTTACAATCTTGCCCTTAAAATCATGACACACGACATTTATGTGCATATTTTTCATAAAATAATGTTAACAATTATAGTCAATTAGACCAAACCAAGACAAAGTAAAAAATTCAGAGTAAAAATTGAACCAATTAAAATTACAAGGATCAAAATAATTTAAAAGGCAAAGTATAAAGATTACTAGTGTAATTTACCTTTGGAAATTGTTTGGGACCTCCTTTTGGAGAGACCCCCACCACCCCCACAGTGACGTGAACCAATGATGTATTTGTATTTTTTTTTTCCCTCTCTTTTTTACTTGGATCAATCACAAGTGAGTGGGGATTGTGGGGAAGTAAGTAGGAATTGTGGGGGTGATGTTTTGTGGGGTCTGAATCATTACTCTTTACCTTTTATTTATATGAAAAATGACTTGGACCCCCACAATGAGCACCCCCACAACCCCCTCTCTCTCTCTGATTGGTCAATTTTTTTTTCTTCTCTTTCAATCACCACTCTATACACACAAAAGCCTCCACGTGTATATGGAAGCGGTGATTGGAGGAGGTTTGATCACTTCCCTATTCATATAGAGTTAAAATAGAGTAGTTGGATTTGAGTAGGAAAGTTTTAATTGGGGTATATGGTTCTGACAGTGTTGGCAGCATGGTTTAGGTTGAAGTATCCACATGTTACCATTGGAGCTTTGGCATCCCCTTCCCCAATTCTATTGTTTGAGAATATTACTTCTCCATATGCCTTCAACAATGTCATCACTCAAGATTTTCGGGTATCTTCCTTTGTCTCTCTCATATTATTCATTAGGATAAATTACAAACACCCCTCTAAAATTTATTTAAATTATAAATTACCTCCTATAGTTTTAGAAATTTTATTATATCCCTTAAGGTTTATAATTTCATAACAAACAGGTCATTTTATTAATAGATCATCAAGTTAATTAACAATTTTTAATAATATTAAAATTTTATTTCAATTAATAATTCAGATAATTTTATTATTGTATAGGTGAACAATTTAAATTTTCACTTTTTCAATTAATTCTGTTAATAAAAAATTCTGACAGTGAGATATTTATAATTTTTCAAACCACAAAAAATAATTCGTATTTTAAACAAATCTCAAGTGATGTATTTGTAATTTATCCTATTCATTATAAGGTTACATATATATAATACATTGACCCAAACTGGTATTAGTGAATAATAAAAATAACCGATTATTTTTTGAGATTATATATAGATATCGTATGATGTGACATTTTATGCAACATTGATCATCTACTCTGTGGGGTCAACTAATGCCTCCGTCGGGGAAGTGAGTTGATTTTTTAATTTTTTGACTTTTTTAGTTATTTTAGTATAGGTTAAAAAGTTTGATTTAGAAATGATTTTTTGACTTTTTTAATTTTTTTTTGTGAGAGAAGAATGTAATGATTATAGATTAAATGTGATATTTTATTTGTTGTGACTAAAATACCTTATTTTATCTTTTGTGACTATTTTAGCTACAAACTTGCCAAACAACTAATGTGATTAATGTTGTGTAAAATATGATTATCCAAAGATGATTTCTCTAGCAATGCAAATTATTAAATTTTGTAAGTTTTTATTATATTTTATTTAAAATCAAAACATTATAAAAACTTTAAAAATGTCACTGTCACCAAACAATAATTTTTTATAAATTAATTCTGTGGGTAAATAATTTTCTATTAATAGATGACAATGAAGCCTTGTTTGCGTCCAACCATGTGTTTTGAGATCGTTAATAACAAACCAATAATTTTTTTAAAATAATTCTACAACATTGTACAAGCAAGAAATATTCTTTCTCGTATAATCCTGTTGATCAACTTTGCGCTCCTCCGTACGACGTCGCTTTACTCCCTGAAAACACAAACGTGAGCTAGCCGGCGGGTGTGTGCCGGATACCTCTCCGATGCCTAAGTCAGCAAAATAGACAAATAGACAAAAAACTCTGTGTATTCGAGAATTAGAGTTGTGTTACCTCTCCATAGGTGATGTTATGAGCTTTTTATAAGTTCTGTGTGGCACAATCCTAGTAGGACTCTTACTCCTCCATGTAGAGTCCTCCTAAGAATCACATTCCTGAAAGATAATGCTTATCCTTTAACACCCCTCACTGCTTAAACCAAATGAGATGGTTTTACCATATGGTTGGATGTCAATACGACCGAGATAACACGACCACGCTAAAGCCGCAGACTAGACCGAGCTCCAACTAGCTTGGTTCTTCCTTTCACTGCGCGTGTACCTTGGTTGACATATTCCAACTGGGTTGTCTGAAACCATGCTATCCACAACCAGCTTTGACCGAGCTATCTAACAGTAAGGTCCTAAGTAGAAGCCAACAATACCTTGGCACAAGATGGTTTGACCGAGCTAACTGTTACCGTGCTGACCGTGGTGACCAAGCTAACTGCAAGGTTCTCTAGGACCGGGCTAACTGCAAGGCTCTCTGGGACCGGGCTAACTATCAGGCCCTTTTACTTAGTCTTTCTCACTGTAGCTCATAGAACGCCCAATTATCTAGCTCGGCCCAATTTCTACATAAATTACCCTCTCAAACATATAATCAAACAATCCAAATGGAAGGTTTTGTTTGCATGTAATTGATTAACTAATTAATTACATTTATTTTTTCATGTGAAAAATCAGAGTGAGAGTGAGAACTGTTACAAAGTGATTAAGGGGTAATGGCAGCAAATTGAAGACACTGCAAACCAACCTGGGGGCCTTGAGGTACTCCGAAAATCATTCAAAATATGCGAGCAAGGGTTTTATCAATTCTCTCTACGAAATTTTAAAAAAAAAAAAATTTATAAATGAATCAGCATTTTCTTGCAGAATAAATTGGTAAAATATTTGATTAATTTGTTTCTTTTTTTTTTTTTTTAATGCTAATTTTCCACGGGAACTATATTAGTGTAGAGTCTTTGGTAGATTTTCTATATGGCGCATTTGTTTCTACGGCCGAGACAGATTATCCAACTCCTTCTAATTTTCTTAGTCCCATGCCAGCTTATCCAGTCAAACAGGTATTGATTTGTAGTATAATAATATAAAGAAAAATGCTATACATACTCATATTTTTAGCTATGATTCTTGCTTAACACAAATAAATAGATTTCACATGTATGATAAGAAATATAGGCATGCTAATACTATTTTAATACAAATACAAGAGAATTGGACTAAACTAACTTGGGTGCCTTGATATATTGAGTCATAGTCTATGTTTATGTAATAGTATAAATAATGTATACTTCAGTACAATGATGATTTTAATTTAATTTTTTTAATTTTAATTAGAAATAAGCCCTATCTACTGACACGTTTTGATTTTTTGATTTTTATAGTTTAGTTTCATATATGAAGACTAAGGCCTCGTTTGGGAAGTGACTATTTTAGTAGGCTATTTTAGTTTTTGACTATTTTAGTAGGTTAAAATTTTTGTGTTTGGGAAGATGATTGGATTTTTTTATGGTTGGATGTGATGTTTGTGAGAGAAAAAGTGAAATGATTATGAGTTTGATGTGATATTTTGTCTTATTAGCTATTTTAGCCTATTTTGTCTTTTTGTGATTTTTAGCCTAAAGTAGGCTATTTTTTTTCTTCCCAAACACCCCCTAAATCTTATACATAACATGGAAAACAAAAGTGTCTTTGTTGGATGATAAAGAAATTTATTTTCTTAATGGATGATATTATTGAAGTTCTTGATCAGCCAATTTGAAATTATTATTTTTTTGATATAATCAATTTGAAATGTGAAATTATTAAAAGGCCAAGATGGAGAATTTGGTTGGGGTGGGGTTGAGTTTACAAGTCTGCTATTTTAAATTTCAGCTAGGTAAGTTCAAGTAGAGATGTCAGAATTTTGATTGAGGGAGTTTAGATATATTAAGCCTCCATTTGGGAAGTGGATTGATTTTTTGGCTTTTTAATTTTTTTGACTATTTTAGTCTGAGCTAAAAATCTTGGTTTGGGAAGAGTTTTTTTGGCTTTTTGACTTTTTTTGTGAGAGAAGAGTGTAATGATTATGAGTTTGATGTGATGTTTTGTTTTTTGTGACTAAAATAGCCTATTTTGTCTTTTGTGGCTAAAATAGCCAAAAAAATCCAAAAAAACCCTTTCCAAACGGACCCTAAAACAAATTATTTAGGCTAGTTTAGAATACAACAACGTTCAATACGGTAAACATATATATATACTAAAATCATACATAACACTACAATAAAATCATCTTAGTCTATATGTTACATAGACTTAAATATAGTTATATATTGGCGTGAATGGATTAAGGATTTTCACCTTGAGGGGTATATAATTCCCAATCAAGAAAATTTATATATATATATACATATATATATATTTTTTTTAATATCACATCAATTTCTACCATCACAAAAATTTAATAATACTTTAACAACCTTTATCAATATATTTGAGTGTAAGAAAATGAGCATACAATTGAAGATATTCTATTGTATGCGTTAACATAAAAGGAATAAAAAAAATTATTGTTATATATTTCTATTTACTAAAGTTAGTTATTTAAAATTGTGCACAACACTTTTTCATGATATAGAAAACATCTATGATAGTGTCACTCCTCAAACTTCTAATCTCAATGGATTAAACTTAAAGGCGAGATTAAATCAAAGAAAGGCGAGATTGTTAAGTTAATTAAAGTGAAAACTATTTTTTGTGTTAAATCTTTGAATTTAATTTTAAATACAAGAATAAAAGCAACTTGTGATTACACATATATATACAAAACTTTGTTTGAGGTGTGATTTTCATTTTTTTTTTTTCAAATTTGGCCTAACCGGTCATCCCACCGAATGTCCCACTAGACGTCCCACCAGTCGTCCGGTCAGTTGACCGGAAGAGTGCAAATTTTTTTTTTTTTTTTTTTGCAGTTGACATATGTTAATTTTTATATATTTGAAAAAAATATTTTCCGAATTTTTAAATTTTTTTATGTGCTTTAATAGAATTTTGAGTTGTATGTTTGGTTATGAGTTGTAAATTTGTGTATCAAATATCATATGTCACATCAAAAATTTTCCACTCAATTCAAAACTCTTTTCAAAACTCTTTCACCAAACAATTTTTTCACACTCAAATCATAATTCCAAAATTTATAAACTCAAAATACAACTCATACTCTCAAATCATATTTACAAAACTCTACCAAACGCAACCTAAAGGTCTCATAGTTTTTAAAGGAAAATTTGGATAAATTACACTGACACCCTTAAGGTTTTATTTAAGATAGATTCCTTCTCACATTTAAAAAATTATATTTTTCCTTTGTCAGATTAAAATGATATATTTATTCCTAACATTTATACATATAAAAAAATAAAATAATAAAAATATTTTATTCATGTCATTTTAAGAGAAATAATAATCATATTTTTTTGGTTTATCTCACACAAAAATTTAATTTTTTTATTTTTTGTGTTCTTTTTATTTTTATTAATTTTTTTAATATTTTAATCAATTTTTTTATTTTTTATTTTTTAGATACACCTAATCTAGATATATTTAAGAAGTATAATATTTTTTGATTTTTTTTTAAATTCAAAAAAAATAAAAATTTATATAAAAATTCGATACATTATCTTATTTTATTGTATTCAATGATTTTTTTTTAAAAAAATTTAATACAAATTTTATAATTTTTAAGTGTATCTAAATTAAATTGATATAATCTAGATATAATGGTGGAAATAAAAATGAAAAATTATATTCATATATTAAAAAAAAAACATAAAAGAGTTGTGATAATGATATTGTTGTAAATAAAAATCATGGTTATAGGTGTTTTGTTTTAAAGTGAAATGTCACAATTAAGTTATATCACTGTGTTTGAAGATTCTATATAAAATTTATATTTGTATATCATCACTTAATAAGAATATGTTTAGATAGAATTTAATAATAAAAAGTTATAGAATGTAATCATTTTATGACATGAAGAGGAAATGGTAGGAAAAACGAGAAAATGATCATTTAAAAATTTTAAGGCATGATATCAGTAATTTAAAGAATAATTTGTAATAAGATTACAAACATCAGAAAGGAGAATGTAATCTTTCAAATATGAAGGAGGAATCTGTATTACATAGTGTAATTTACCAAAAAAAAATTTTGAGAACATTTTCAAAATCTTAGATTAAAATATTTAAAAAAAAAAAAATTGGGAAGGAGCACGTGCTCCTATTAATCCCTCGGTGGATCTCCGAGTTATGTTTGGCTTTTAAATTTTTATTGAGAAATTTGTATTAAAAATAGAAAAGAAAAAAAATGGATGAAACAAAAATTAAAAATTTTCACAAGTCTTTTCCTTTTCTTTTACCTCAAAAAATTCCTTCACAATTTAAAATCCAAATATAATAGAGCTAGACGTAGGTCTTATTTAGCATTGGCAAATTTAATGCATTTTTTGACTTTAGAATTTGTTTGTTAAAGAGGATATGATCCAAATAGGTACATTTCATTCTAAGCAAAATGTTAGTAATTTTTGTTTTACTCACCAAGCTATTTTGTTATTTATCACACAAAAAAAAAAAAAAAAGTCAACGTTATTTTAATGTAAGTTGAAAAACAAAAAATTTAAGAAATAAGTTTATTTTTGAAAGACTTATTTATAAGTCCTTTTTCACCAATAAATCTCAAATTTTGATATGTTGAACTATTTAGTCATGTCTTTTATTTTATAGACTGAAAAGTCTCATTTCAATGTTAATTACGTGGAAGCCCATGAAATAAGTGCCTGAGTTATTTATATTAGGGAGTAAATGTGATTTTTTCTTGATGTTATAGTTACAAAAATATCCAAAATCCCAAACAAAACGGACGAGCTAGAATAGAAATTTCTGAGTTTCCACCCAATGCTACCATTCGGATTCTCATACTGTTTGATTACAATGTTAGATTTGGCAATATTAAACTAAGAATGTTGAATGCCAAAGTAACATTGTACCCCCCAAATGATCATATGCTATCACACCCCCAAGATCAATAAAATGACCTCACAAAAGAAAATCATACAACCATTAATAACATGAACAACATATGCCAGCATACCCATCCACATTAATTCCCCAAACAGCAAAACAACATTTAAAAAAAGAAACCCAAAGACACAACCACATCATCATGAAGTCTTGCCTTTAATTTTGCCAACATCAGAAAAGTTTACCAGCACTAGTAGTGTTATGCAAAAAATCTATATTCGAGATTCAGTGATTCGTAAAATGGTTGCAACCAACAGTAGATCAATATAGTATAACGCAGCCAATCTCAACATTACAACACCGAAAAATAATATGATGTTTCCATTGCAAATACAATAGAATAACAAAAAAAAAACAAACAAACAAACAAACAAACAACACATCATAAACCAACATCGGCAAGAAGTAAAAACTAACGTGGAAAAAAATCGCACAGCACATAAACCCTCACAAACCCAGTATCAAAAACTCAAAATCGAACAACCACATACACCTCTTCAGCAATCCACAATGATTCCTCCATCAATAATAAAACACCAAGCAGGCAACATCACTCATTCCCCAAGTCACTCCATGAAATTCCAAAAATATAGAAATGTTAGATCATACCTTACCCATACACACCTAACACCAGCACAAAATAGAAATAAAATCTCAAACAATGGGCAAACAAGTAAACTCCAATATCACTAAATCAAATCAATAAAATATACCAAAAATAAAAATGACTAATTGGTTTATAAAAAAAATATTTAGAACTAAATGGACTAACATTTTCCCATATGAGATTTATGAGTAATTTTTTCAATTTTTAAAAATATATTTGTCGTCCATTTTTGAAAATGATATACATTGAGACATTTGTAAAATAAATGATTTAGATCATCGAAACATAATCCGTGGTGGCTCCCATTACCTCTCAAGTTCTCTCATTTTGAAATGTATGAGAAGAACTCCACCCTTAAAGGAAACTCATCCATTTGTTATCTTCACAAAAAAACCTAAAAAAATTAACAAGATTATTGAAGAATATAATTACTTTTAATTTTAATTATTAAAAAGCTAAAAACATATAAATGAATTAAATAATAAGATCCTGCTAATGACAATCCTAAGAATAAATGAATTAAAAAATCAAAATATTTATACTTCCAATACACTTTTACAAATTTTTATGCATTTTTTAAATATATTTTTATACACATTTGCCCATGCTAAAAACAACCTTTTTTTTTCCTTCTAAATAATATGATATGTCCAAAAAAAAAAAAAAAAAAAAAGAGAGGAAAAATAACAAGATTATCAAATAATATAATTAATTTTAATTTTAATTATTAAAAAAGCTAAAAAATTTAAATGATTTATGATAGAGTAAAGCATCAATAAATCTTAAAATATGATCTTGTGAACTGTTTACTCCTATTTGTATTCTTATGAACCCAAAAGTCTTATTAAAGTGAAAATTATACGTTTAAGTTTAACTTTTTAGGGATAAAAGTGAGTTTTTTCAAATATGAAATTACACATTTGGACAATCTGCACTATAGAGGTTTTGGATTTTTCCTCTTTCTGAAACAAATCCCACATTATAAAGAAGAATGTAACACTCCAATATAATACTCCAATAGCATAATATCTCAATGTAACACACTAAAAAATTTCTTAGTGTATTTTTTTCCAAATGTAATAACATAACACACTAAACTTTTTCCAAACGTATAACACTCCAATGTAACACACTCTAATGTAACACACAAAAAACTTCTTAATATATTTTTTCCAAACGTAATACTCCAATCAATGTAATCCCAAATATAACACTCTAATGTAACACACACACAAAAAAAACTCGTTAGTGTACTTTTTCTAAACGTAACATTCCAATCAATATAATCCCAAACGAAACACTTCAATATAATACAAAAAAAAAAATCTTTAGTATACTTTTTTCAAACGTAACATTCCAATTAATGTAATACCAAACATAACACTCCAATGTAACACACAAAAATATTAAAAAATTTCTTGGTGTACTTTTTACAAGTGCAACACTCACACTTTGAAATTATACATTTGTTGAAAACTTACTATGAAATTTTTGTATTCCTTTTCAAATAGTTTAAAGAATCCCACATTTTTTTTTTTTGGAGTGTTACGATTGGAAAAAGTACATTAAGGAGTTTTTTTTGAATGTTATGTTGGAGTGTTACACTAAGCATTTAATTTTAATTTATTTTTTTGCAGTGTTGCATTTGAAAAAAGTATATTAAGGAGTTTTTTTGAAATCTTACATTGGAGTATTACACCAAAGAATTTTTTTTTTCAATGTTACATTTGGAAAAAAAAAGTATACTAACGAGTTTTTTTGAAGTCTTACATTTGAGTGTTACATTTAAAAAAATTATACTAAGGAGATTTTTTTTTTCTTTTTCTTTTTAGAGTGTTACATTTGAGTGTTATACTAAGGAGTTTTTTTTATGTGAGTGTTTTTTTTTAGTGTTACGTTTGAAAAAAATATACCAAGGAGTTTTTTTTGGAGTCTTACATTAGAATGTGACGTTTGAGTGTTACATTAGAGTGTTACAGTTTAAATTAAATGTTTGCTCAAAACTTACTGATGAGTTTTTATATTCCTTTTGACATGTTTGTAGAATCTCATATTTGAACTCATTTGTAATACTTTTGAAATGTTAGAAAATTTCACATTTCAAGTCATTCTAAATAAAAAAGATTATCATATAAAAATTAATCCAAAATTTGATTCACATAAATTGTGTATATTACCTTTCTAGCATAAAAGAGGGGAAAAAAAAAAAACAAAGAAGACATAATAGAAATAAGTGTGTAACCGTAAATCTAATTCAAAACAATATATTAAGGCCTCGTTTAGGAATAGGTTTTTTTAGTAACTTTTTGACTTTTTGGCTAAAATATGATGTAATGTTTGGGATGACTTTTTAATTTTTTTACAAAAAATATGTAAAAAGTAGAGAGAAAAGAGAATATTTGACTTTTTGGTATAAGTTGTTGACTTTTTGATTTTTTTTAGTGACATTTTGATTTTTTGACTAAAAAAGTCACTTGCCAAACGAGGCTTAAATCTCTTTTTCTAAAATTAATGTAATTAATTAGTCTATAGGAAAACTTTTGGGACTAAATAGATCACTATTCCTGAATATGAGATTTATAGATAAATTTTTCTTTATAATATGACATATTTTAGTCTTCACTAATTTATATTTATAATTAAGAATGAGTTTGTATGGTACAATATATTAAGTTAAAAATTAATAAATAAAAAATAGAAGTCATAAGCACTTGTCTTCCGTAAACAGAAATTATACTAAATATTTTAATGTAAACTTCCAAAATTAAAAAAAAAAATTATAATCAATTTAAATAAATTGCATTAAATAGTCCTAATGTTGAACTCAAAATGAAGTTACTTTTGTCAGATGTGCAGATGTGTAAGGCAATTGATGATCCAACGGCAGGGAATGACACATATAGGAAATTTTGCGAAGCAGTGACGGTCTTCTACAACTACACTGGAGATGCGGGCCCATGTTTTGATCTGGCCGACCGTTCTGATCCCCACGGTCTTGGTGGATGGGGCTGGCAGGTAACGTATTATTCCGTTTGAATAGAAAAAAAAAATGCATGAGACCGAGTGGGGGTGCGGGGTCTTTTTCAATGGCATAAAAAAATAGGTTTTTTTTTTTTTTTTTAGCCAATGACAGCTCTCATGTGGCACTGGGTCCCCAGCAGAGCCCATAGAAAAATTATTTGGGTAAATTATACTTTACTTTTCTAAAATTTTATCTATTTTTTATTTTGATCCTTTAAATTTAATTTTTTTCACTTTCACTCTTTATGTTTGTAATCTTTCTCGCTTTGGTCCTTTAAGTTTAATTTTTCTCACTTTGACCCTTCATATTTGCAATCATTTCCACTTTATCCTTAGACGAACTTTCATCCAAAAAACTAACATAATCTGCCACATCATTAACACATCAGCTCCATGTGTGATGTAAAAAATTCACAAAAGAAGCAAAAAATAAAAAATAGAAAACAAAAAAATTGAATTTTTTTTTAGTCTTTAGCATTTTTTTTTTCAAATTTATTCATAAACATTATTACATTATGGATGCATCGAGATCAAATGCAGCTAAAAAAATATAAACACATTTCACTAAAAAAAAAGTTTACTAAAAATGAAAAAATGAAAATATACTGACCCCAACGCCTATATTGTCAATTCTGAAATAAAAAATTTACTATCGTTTTTTTCATCTTTAATGAACTTTTTTTTTTTAGTTAAATTTGTTTTTATTTTTTTATCTGTATCTAATCTAGATGCATCTATAATGTAATAATGTTTCTGAATAAATTTTTTTAAAAAAATTCATTGAAGACTAAAAAAAATTTATTTTTTTATTTTTTTATTTTTGCATCTTCAGTAAATTTTTACATCACACATGGAGCTGATGTGTTAGTGATGAGACAAATTCTGTTACTTTTTTGGATGAAAGTTCGTCTAGGAGTAAAGTGAGAATGATTGCAAACATGAAGGGCTAAAGTGGGAAGAATTACAAATATAAAGGGTCAAAGTGGGAAAAATCAAACTTAAAGAGCCAAAGTGGGAAAAATTAAATTTAAAGAGCCAAAGTGGGAACGATTGCAAATATGAAGGACCAAAGTGGGAAGGATTGTAAACATAAAAGGTCAAAGTGGGAAAAATCAAACTCAAAGGGCCAAAGTGAGAAATGTATGAAACTTGAGGAGGGCAAAGTGTAATTTATCCAAATTATTTGGTGTCATGTGATGGCACTTTTCACAAATCATAAATTTTTATATCTTTTATATTTTTCAATCACTCAATATAAAATTGTAAAACTTACATTCTTTACCAATCACAACATCATTGGGACACTACTTGGCGGTGTCCCAGGGCCAACCAATAACTTCTCCGTGGTACAAGGCTTGTTTTGGAATGATTTATTTTTTATTATTATTTATTATAAAAAGACGTTCAAAAAGTAAAAATAAAATATAATCTAAATAAGGGGCCATTTGGGAAGTCAAAAAAAAAAATTAGTTTTTAACTTTTAACCCATTTTGAGTCAGATCACTTCTCATATTTTCTTTTATATACAAAAGGACAAACAACTCAAAAAAATCAGTTCCAAATCACCCCTAAGTTGGGTGTTTTGGGAAGTTGGTAAAAAGCTGACTTTTTGACTTTTTTAACTTATTTTGTCTTTTTGTGGATAAGTTATTGTAGACGTCCCCGAACGCCCCGGGAGGATGAGTCCCGTTCTGCTCGTATTGGGCTCACTACAGTTCGGACTCTCGAATTGTCACGGTTCTTAATTTGAACCAAAGAGTTCAAATCCGGCAAATCGTTTTGAGAAAAACAAATTTTTAGAAAAGAAGTGCCAAACATGGACTGCTTTGCCAGATACAGACTCGCCACCTAAATATTTTATTTTGGGGGAATTTAAGAAACCCTGACTCGTTTGCCTAAGGCCACGTGTCCGTCAACACCAAAGTTGCCTCGGCTCGGGAACTTGGGTACGATTGGGAAAGGTCATCTATGAGCACCCCCGATCAAAGATCGGCCTCTACTAACCATGATATCTTGTTTTGAAAGCATTATGTATTCTTATTCCGGTTATTAGCCTAGAATTACTATGTTATGCGCACAGCAAACAAGTATAGACCAAATCGCCTAAATTAGAATAAAGCATTGCATATCCATTTGTTTAAAAATGGTTTGAGATTTGCTACTCGCAAGTAGGCTAAAATACGGATTTCAATGAATTATTCCAATTCAAACAATCCAACCTTCACCCAAAGGCATTCAGGCAGTTATATCACATAAGCAGCTAACCTCATGGTAATCATGCTATTATGATAACACTGATACGCATGCGGTATGCTAAAGCATAAAAGCTTACCTAGTACTCCAAGCCAAAACAGAAACTAGTTAGCAATCATATGCATGATCCTAGTTCATGTTAAGATGGCTAATGCAACACATGCAGGATGCGGCTAGAATAGGTTCGGCTAATCTATGGATGGCATGTGAAATGCAACAACTAACACGTATTCAACTTGGAATTGAAATACAATGCAGTTAGTATGATGCGCCGAGCCCGGTGCATGCAAGACAAATGTATGGATGCACGCATGCATAGCATAAGGTATGCTAATTTAAATATGCCTTAATACTAACCATCAAAAGTAGGTAAGTAAAAGGGAGAAAGAAGTGAGGGTTAGAAGACATGCACACACGCACCCACACTTATTACAAATTCGCCCTCGCTTGGAGGGACCAAAAGAATATACAAATTAATTATTACAGACCACTTAATTAATTAACAAATTAACTAAACTATGGAAAGTAGTAAAGGCCTCGGGAAGAGGATCCAATGCGCGCGTGCTCGGGTTTGCTCGGAAATCTAACTCCATGCACAAGTTTGCCTCTGTTTTCCCTGCTCAGCTCCTCTGAAAATTGCACAAGTCCTAGGGAGCACTCTATGGACACTGTGGAACACCACCGGCTAAGATAGAACACCACCGGCCATGTCCGGATGGTCATCGACCATCTGTAAAGCTATCGGCCAACAATGGATGGCCGGTCGGCAGTATAGATGGCCGGCCGGCCAAAGCTTCCTGCAGAACCTGTTTTGATAGCAGCAGAGGGCAAAACATGGCATGGCAATGCATTTCAAGCAAATGTGTGCACCACCACATCCCTTGTCATGCTTGTGACTCAAAGAGGTATGGTGCTCGATTCTCGGACCACCAATCGCTTATTTCAATACGTGATGGCCCAAAAGTCAAGTGTACAACTTCAATATCAAATGAAATGCACACACAAAACACATCAAAGGCCCCAACCTTTATCATGCTTAATCAAGAGGCAAGGGATGCATACACAATGTAATGCAACCTAAGCATGCAAGCAAGGCTAATGCAACATGATTATGCAATGCATTTAATATGCAATAGGCACACAACCTAAACATGTAAACAAATATGGCATACAACAACATGCGATGATGGACTTAAACTAACATGGATAGCTCGCAAGCATGCCAAAATCAGTGGCCATAATGATGCAAGTAAGGCAACAAAATACATGGAATGCATGCACAATGCATTAACCAAGCTTAAGGCACAAAAATGCAACTCTACCAAAGCATGGCAAGGAGGGAATATGGCATACAATGGTGCATGTTTCAGATCTGAAATGGCATGCCAAATGACTCCAAAATGACTCAAAAGCATGCAAACACTCATGTAATGCATTGTTAAGGACTCAAGCACTAAAGCTAGTGAAATGCAATGCACTATAAACATGCAAAGCGATGCTCGAATAATGAAACCAGCCCCAAACAGTCCTTATGCAGCCCAAAATAATGTTAAAACATGTATGAAATGTAGCCAAAATAAGCTAGCATGCTTGGCCAAAACAACATGCAACATAGGCTAGTAAGTATGGTTTACACTACACCTATATGAAGCATGTGAGAGCTCATCAAACCAGCTAAAAATAGTAACATGATATGTCAAAGAAGCCACAAAAACCCATGGAAACAAGGTCCATGCATGCAAGAAAGATGTGTTCCTTTGAAAGGCCAATAAGAGGGTTACTCTACACATGCAACAAGGACACTTAACATGGCAAAACCAGATCTGGAAATGACTTATGGGGGTCCTAAAACCCACTGAAAAATGCTGGAAATAAAGCTTGGAAGCTTGCAAATAAGAGCTCCTTTGTAAGGCCAAAAATGCAAGTAATCAAGACATTAAGGAGAGGGAATGGCCCTCTCCTTCTTAGGACCTCAAACCACCATCCTCACCACTGAAATCCCTCAAGATTTCAGTGGTGAGGAGGCCCAAACAAGGTGGTCCCGAAGCTCACCAAAAACACACAAAAATGAGGCCAAACAAGGCCTAAGAGGAGGTAAACGACCCCAAACACAAAAGTGACCTTAATGAAATATCTTAAACACAAAAAAACAAAACTTTTTTATGTTATACACAAAGCTCAAAACAGCAAGCAAGATAGGCTAAAAGTGTATGCAAAAACGGAGAATAAAAAGGGAAAAAGAGTTACCTTTGTAGCCAAAAGGGAACAGCAGCCTCTTGGTCCAAAAAAACAGTCCCTTAGCCTCTGAAAATGGCCTCCAAGCTCCTTAGGTTGATGATGGAGGTGTTGTGCTAGGAGGTGTAGTTCAAATGGCCAAGAACTAGACCCTTTTGCACCCTTTAACCCACACAAATGTAGAGAGAGAGGGAGATATATATATAGAGAGAGAGTGATATATATGATATATATCAGATTTTTCTAACCCTTGAAATGGGAGGAGAGTCCCTCTATTTATAGAGAAGATGAAGGCTTGAAGCTTTTAAGGGAAGCTAGGTAAAAGAGTCAAGGGGGTCAAGCTTCTCTTAGAAGCTTGGAGCAAAAGGGCCAAACTTCTTGGAGAAGCTAGGCAAAGAGGTCAAGCTTCTCTTAGAAGCTTGAGGAAAAGGTACAAAAGGTGCAAGCTTCTCTTGAAAGCTTAGAAGGGTTCAAGCTTCTTGGAGAAGCTTGGAGCAAAGGGTTCAAACGGTTCAAACTTTCCCAAGAAGCTAAAACTAAGGGTCCAAAAGGTTCAAGCTTCCCCAAGAAGCTATAGCCAAGGATTCAAAAGGTTCAACCTTCCTTAAGAAGCTAGAACCAAGGGTTCAAAGGGTTCAAGCTTCCTCAAGAAGCTATAACAGGGGTTTAAAAGGTTCAAACCCTCTCAAGAAAAGGGCTCGGCTAGAAAAAGTGGCCGATTGACCAAAATCAGTGGTCGGCCGACCAAACAGAGTGCCGACCGACCATCAATAGTGCCGACCGGCCATCACCAGTGGCCGATGGCAAGGAAACAAGGCCGGTGGCCTCAAGCCATGGCCGGTGAGGTGTGGGGATGGCCTACAAGCTATTTCTCACCCTCAGAAGCAAAACAATAAGTATTTGATGTAAAACCAAACACAAAACAAACAAGTCGAGAGGTCTTGAGGCAAGGCACGTAGCCGAAACCTCCGAGAACTCAAGACGAACACGAACAGAGATGATGTAACAACCCTCATACTGTTTACCGATTAATGACTGATTGAGTACTGACAAACAGTGATTACCGTTAAACTGAACTAATTATGACTGATAATTGGACTGGTTAAAGTATTGAACCGACTGACTGAAAACTGGAACTGAATTGACTGAGTATGTGTGTTAATTGGTATTCTATCTGTTTGATTGTTTCTTTGATCTATTCACGTGTTCTGTTTAAACTGCTAATTGAAGGCCTTATCGGCGGCCGAAGCCGGAACTGATTGATGTTTTGTGATCATCATAATTAATGTGATTTTATAGTATATTTATCTGAAAACTGATTAGGTGTGATTAAATTAGATTAAATCTTGATCAATTGCTTAAGTTGGCCTTATTTACCAAACTAGCCTTAAGTGCCCACTACCTCATACACCTTTGAACTCATTACACTTGAATCAAAAACCATCTCCTCAGCCATTTCCCTTCTCATTGCCGACTAGAGAGAGAGAGAGTAAGAGGAAAAGAGTGATCCAACTTGATTCATCTTTAGAATTGCTTGGAATTGGAGGAATTGAAAGCTTAAGTGCATAATTGAACCTCTAGACTTGCATTCAAGGAACCTAGGTAAGGATTTCATCTTCTCATTCTTGTGTTTGAACTAATTCTTGCATGGTCCATGTAGAGCTAAGTCATGTTTTAGTTCATGCATGTTGATATAGAGCATAATTCATGCTTGCATGTTTGAATTGTTAAGTTGAGAGTTGGTTTCATGGTAAAAGGGTGCATGCATGTCCATAACTTTGTATTGGTCCATGTTTTCAACTTGTTTTTGGATAAATTGGTTCACTAGAGCATGTTTTGAAGCTTTGAAATGATTTGAATTCATGCATGTTTGCATGTTCATCGTATTCTCTATATTGGTTTGAAATTGGGTTTGAATTAAACACCCTTGGGCTTTGGTTTCTCAAATCGAGCTTTGAACCATGTTATTCTATGTGTTTACAAGTGTTTTTCCTGAAATTAGCCCAAGAGGATCGGTTTTGATGCTTTTGAACTTGAGTTTGAGCTTGGAGGTGCAATCTGGGATTTTCAGATTTCGCACTCCCGCTCGAGCGGAGATAGAGACGCTCGAGCGTGGAATCCGAGCATCCAGCATCTCTCTGCATTGTTTTACAGTCCGCTCGAGCGGAGGATTGGGCGCTCGAGCGGAATCACGTGTCTCAAGCTCGAGCGGGCGTCGAGCGTCCGTCGAGCGGAGATTTCACCCATCCAGCACTTTTGACTGTTTTGCAGAACCCTCGAGCGGGTAATTCTACGCTCGAGCGGGTGCCTTTGTCTGCATGTCCGCTCGAGCGGAGTTACCTACGCTCGAGCGGGACTCTGTTTTCTGAAAAATCTAAAACTGCTTTTAAAAGTGCATCTTTGCATCCTCATCTCATTCTAGCCATTCTTAGACCTAGTTTAAGACATCTTGTTGAGGATATAGATGTAGAACACACCGAGGCAATTAGGGATTAAATTATGATATTTCCCAACTGTGTAGCTTAGTGTGTGTTTAACCTGTGAACTGTGTAGGATTGGCGACTGGGGAGACACGCTCTAGCATACCGTAGCCCGAACTCTGTGAGTAACAATTGTGTAAAGATATGTTCAACTGATTATCTTTGAATACTGAACTGAACTGTTTACTGAACTGGTATTACTGAATGAATGTATGTCCTTTATTTCTGAACTGTACTGTGACATCCTTAGCACCTACTGTTTACTGTTACTGTTACAGAGATCTCTGTCGGTTCCCTCGTGGAGCCACTACTGTTTACTGACTGATGGCCATCATTACTGTTCGGTCTTTTAAGACCTACTGTTACTGATATGCTAATGGATGTACCACATATGACTGTTTACTGTACTGAGCAACTGAAATACTGATTGAAATGAACTGTTTTCATTACTGTAAGGACATTCATTCTAAACCCCTTTATGCTTTATGTTATTCACTGGGCTTTAGCTCACTGCTCATATATATATGTAGGTATACAGGCACCGGATCAAATCTAGAGGCGTTAGGGTTTTCCAGTTTTGTCAAGCCAACCACCGTGCCTCACTGCGAGGTTCCGAGTTCGCCATGCTATGGCTTGGGGTGTCTTTTCCCCCGCTAGTCCCTGTTACTGTTTGTATTACTGTACTGCACTACTGTACTGTACTGTTATCAAGGGATTAGATCCCTGTACTGAATGTCTGTAAATGCTTGTATAGCCTGTACTGTTGTGATTATATGAATGCATGAAAAATCTTTTTGGCATACAGACTGTCACAGCTCATTGGGCATTGTTTATTTACTGTATTGGCTTCCGCCAGGCCCTGTATTCTGTTTTACTGGATTACTGTTCTGCAGGCCTTCGGTAATCTCGGATTACTGGCCGGTTACGGTGCTAAACCCATAGGGTCGGGTTTGGGTCGTGACAGATGATCATCGAGTGTTCAAACGATGATGTCCAAGTCTTGAGGACGGTCAAAAATGGGGTGTCTACAGTTATGTGAGAAGTGATGTGACCCAAAATTGGTAAAAAGCTGAAAGCTGACTTTTTACCAGCTTCCCAACCTGCTTATTCTTGGTGTTGCCAAAAGGGATGAACCCCACTTAAACTATCATAAGGCCTCGTTTGGAAATAGGCTAATTTAGTAATTTTTTGGCTATTTGGCTAAAATATGAGTTAAAAAAACTAGTATTTTTGGAATGATTTTTTGGCTTTTTACGAAAAGATGTACAAAAAGTAGAGAGAAAAAAGAATCTTTGACTTTTTGGTATGGGTTGTTGACTTTTTGACTTTTTTAATAACTTTTTGGCTAAACCGGCCTGTTGCCAAACGAGGCCTAAATTTATCCCGAATGGAAATATGTGGTCGATATTGAATTTATGTAATGTAGGGCCCATGTGTAATAAATTTGAGCCATAATATGATAATGGGCAAATTATACTAATAGTCCCTATAGTTTAGGGCTTGTGTCACTTTAGTCCATGACTTTTTAATCGTGACACATTTGATCATGAATTTTGAATCTTGTTCAAAATAAGAACAATTAATATACCATTGCTTAATTTCAAGGAAAAAATCGTCAATTTAATAAAATATAAACTAATTTGACAAAAATAAATGTCAAAAAGATATTTTAAAATTTTTCAAAATTATTTCTACCCACCAAAAATAAAATTATGTAAAAATGATAAAAATTAATAAAAATTACATGATTAATTTTTAAAAATTAATTTTACATGATCATCATCCAAATACATAATAAAAATTAATTTGGTAAAAAAAAAAGAAATAAATGTCTAAAAGATTTATCAATTTTATACAATTTTATCTTTAGTAAGTAGAAATAATTTTTAAAAATTCAAAAATAATTTTTTAACATTTATTTTTGTCAAATTAATTTATATTTTATCAAATTGATGATTTTGCCCTTGAAAAATCCAATAGCATATTCAATTGTCCTTATTTGTAACAAGATTCAAAATTCAGGGTCAAATGTGTCACAATTGAAAAGTCAGGGATCAAAATGACACAAGTTCCAAACTATAGGGACCGTTAGTGTAATTCACCCTATGATAATTCTTGATACTTTCTGAGTAATTAAGTTTGACTTTATAGTATTATTGATTCCCTTTGGATAAATTATACTTTGATCCTTTCATGTTGACCACTTTCTCACTTTTTGGCCCTTAAAATTTATTTTTTCCCTCTTTTCAGCCTTTCATATTTCAAATTTTTCCTAATTTACTCTTTAAAGTAACTTATGTTAAAATGAGACAAAAAATACATTGACAGTGATGTGACATAAAAACATTTTATTATATATAACTTACACATCTGACACAAACTCAAGTCCCAATATAATAACATATGTTTTATGTTATGTAATGGTTATTGTGACATTTTCTGTCTAATTTTGTACAAAAGTTAGCTTTAAGAGTAAAGTGAGAAAAACTTGAAACATGATGGGTTAAAGTAAGAAAAAAAAATTTAGGGATCAAAGTGAGAAATTAACCAAATATAAAGAGGGTAAAGTGTAATTTACCATATTCCCTTCCCGGTTGCATTTATTTGAAGATAAAGTATGGTAGTTGTAAACGGTTCAGCACGTCTATTTTGAGAAATAAGTTAAAAGTTGTTATTTTAATTTTTTTTTCATTTTTTTTAAAAAAAACGTTCAAAAAAAAAAATAAAGAGGTAAGTTTAACCAACTTTCCAAAATAGAATTCACGCAAAACTTTCCAAAAATATAATAGTCAGTGTGTTGAGGGTAGTTTAACGCCAAATCGATTCTTTTAGTTTTGATAATTGAGAAATTAATATAAACCGTATATTATGGTTCGATTTTATTGATTTTGTTAAATTGATGTAGAAGAGATATTTACTTGAATTTTTAAAAAAGTTCTATAAAAGTTTGTAGAATTTTTTATTAAAAATAAATGAAGAAAATGTGCGAAAATTGTTCTATAAATGTTTATTTTCTTAATTTTTTATCACAAATGTATATTATATTAGTAATTTATCATATAATGGTCAAAGAATCAAAATTCAAAAGTATTTAAATATAATAAATATAATATTTGGGTGGTTCGGTTTTATCAGTATAAAAATTTTCACAACAAAAACAGATAGTATATTATGAAAAGTAGACCGAAAATTGAAATTTTGTGAGCCAGTTTGATCGGTTGGTTCAGTTTCATCGATTTTTCTTACGCTCTTACAAAAATTGTTTTTCTAATTTTTTTTATATTTAATAATTTTTTTAAAATTATTTTGATTTGTTTTGCTTTTTATATTTATTTTGTGTAGATGAATTTAAAATAAAAAAAAATTGAAGAAATATATATAAAAAATTACTGTAACCAAAAAAGCAAAAGAAAAAAGAGTCAAAATAGTTGACTTATTTTTTTATTTTAACTTTTTTAATTTGTCTAGTTGTGTAGAATTTAAAAGTGTCAATTTTATTGAAATTTTATTTTTTTAATTTTTTTATATTAAATATGAAAAAAAGATGACAAGAAAATTACTAAGGTCAAGTTTGGCTATCCGAAATAAGTACACACTTTTTATCTTTTTATCTTTTTTTCATCACATCATCTCTCTATTTTTTTGCACATCTTTTCATAAAAAGACAAAAAATACACTTATTTAGGTCATCCCAAACAACTCCTAAAAAACCAAGCACTAATACCTACTCAACAGTTTTCAGGCAAATAAATACGGTGCCCCAAATTCACTCTATTGGCTAGTGGGCCTCATTGATTTTTTTTGTTGGATTGTAGGAGATAACAAGATGTGCCAAATTATAAATGCTTTAGAATAATAATCTAACCATAAAATAATTTTTCTTTTCGTTGCCCTTTCAAGAGAAAAGTTAAGTGTATATAAACAGTGCACAGAAATAGTCACAGAGAAGTCTATATTTTAAAGTTAATCTAACCATTTTTGTATTTGTAACAAAGCTCCCTTTTCAATTCTATGCTTTCTCTAGGGATAAAAAATTCAAACACATAAATATATTATAAAAAGTATTATGTGATTTAAATTCAACTCTTATATCGCAGAGTTTACACTTAAAATAAGTCTAACTCGCATATTAATTTTGTTGATATTTTTTAATATTTGAATTTTTAATCTCCACTGTGTAAGGTTTTAGTTTGTAGTGAATCATCAGCTGGATACACCAATGAATGACTGAAATTTAGAGATAATGGCTAAGTAAAAATTATGAAAGGAAACGCTACTTCTATTCATGGATGAAAGGTGGACACAAGTTATGAAATTTTGTTTAATCCCTGTCAAAAGGGATTGGGGACTCTACCAAACATGGCCTTAGAGCGGACTGTCATGCACTAGTTGTGCGTCCTATCCTATTTTCACCAACTAAAAATATTTTTTTTTTTTGCGAAAATTACTAAAAAAAATCTCAAATTTGACTCTTATAACAAAATAAATCACAAAATTTTAATTTTGTTAAATTAAAACTCTAAACTTTTATTTATATTCAATCTAAACTATCTGCTTATTTTTGTTCAGTAAAACTAACAAATAGTAATTAAACTCATAAAATATATAAAATATCATTTTCTGTTAAAGTTTAATCATTAAAATATATATATATATATATATATATATATATATATATATATTTTAATTTTACTTAACAAAAAATCGACATATGATTGAGATTGAAAACAAATTAAAATATTAAGATTTAAATTGATAAAATTAAAAATTTAAGATTTATTTTATTGCAATGGTTAAATGTTTTTTTCAAAAATAAAAATTGACAATTTTTCTAAAATCATATGTAATATTATTGCTGTATATCTCCTTATTGGAGTTTGAGATCCAATTGATTGATTAAAAGAGTTTGATTTTATTTGAGTATAATATATTTTATATATTATATCTGACTTTTAGAATCCTAATAGGTATTTAATAGTGAATTTGATAGAATTTTTATATCAAAGCTCAAGACTTAACCTCATATATATATATATATATATATATATATATATATATATATATATATTTTGTTTATTCTTCACAAAGTACTGGATGGCTGCTTCAAAATTTTTCACCTTTTCCGAAGTACTGTGCGGCTGGTTTGTGTGTATGCGCTAGGTTAATTTCGGCAGCGTATGGATTGATTTGATTCGTTATTTTTTAGTCTTTTTTAACTCTGGTTTTGAAAAAAAAATTTCATCTATTTAGTGAGATCTTTTCTTTTATTTATTTGTAATTATTTAGAATTTACTTAAGGGTGGTTTTGTGAGACCATTCGTGTCTCGTTTGTAATCGTTTGAAAACTTTTTGGTTAATAGTGGAATCGGATTTCGATTCTGTGGACGTACTTCATATTGAGGGAACCACGTAAAAATTCTTGTGTTGCTTTTGATTTAATTTTTTCACATTAATTTTTATTCCCATTGATTGATTTACTTGTGGGGAATCATAGATTTTCCCTAACAACTGGTATTAGATCTTACGATTTATTTGGGTCTATTTATTTGTATAAATCAATGGAGGGGAATGTGGGTCGCATATCTAGCTTCAATGGAAGCAATTGGGTAACTTGGAAAACAAAAATGGAGGACCTATTATTTTTTAAAGATTTGTATGGGCCTATTGAGGATGATAGTGGCAAACCTGAGGGTATGCAAGATGATGAATGAAAGAGGCTTAATCGAAAAGCCGTTGGTGTTATCCGTCAATGGATTGATGACAGTGTGTTTCATCATGTTGTTACTGAAACTTCAGCACATGATTTATAGAAAAAAATTAGAAGGCCTTTATGATAGGAAATTAGTCACAAATAAAGTTTTTCTATTTCGTAAGTTGGTTAATTTAAAATATAAAAAGGGTAGCCCTATTCCGAAACATCTGAATGAAATAAAGAGTATTGTTAACCAACTTGCTTCTATGAAAATTATTTTTGATGATGAGTTGCAGGTTTTGATGCTACTTAGTTCTTTACCCGAAAATTAGGAGACTTTGGTTGTGACCGTTAGTAATTCGGCACCTAATGGAGTTGTCACAATGAACCAAGTCACTAGTAGCTTGTTGAATGAAGAAATTAGAAGAAAATCAGGGGGTTCTTCTCATTCAGAAGCATTTGTTGTGAGAGGCCGAAGTAAAACAAGGGGGAGGAGTAAGACTCCTCATGGTCGTGATCAAAGCCGTGACAAATCAAAAGATGGTTCTTTTTCAAAGAAAGACATTGAGTGCTATTATTTCCATGAGAAATGGCACATGAAGCGGGAATGTCGAAAGCTCAAGAATAAGGAGAAAAGGCATAACAAAAGTGTGGATAAGATGCAAAAGACACAACGGCTGTTACTACTGATGATCTCATGGTCGTTTGTAAAGATGATTGTATCAATTTTGTGGGCCAAGAGAGCAATTGGATGAGTGATTTCGGTGCTTCTTTTCATGTGACTTCTCGAGATGATTTTTTCACTACCTACATCAAAGGAGATTATGGTTCTATTCGAATGGGTAATGAAGGTTTGTCCAAGATTATCAGCATGGGTGATGTTTGCTTGGAAATAAATTTGGGCTGCAAGTTATTGCTTAAAGATATGAGGCATGTTCTCGACATTCGCCTCAATTTGATCTCTATTGGGAAGCTAGATGATGAAGGCTTCAACAACAAATTTGGTGATGGAATATGGAAGCTCACAAAGGGTTCTTTGGTGGTTGCTAAGTGTAAGAAGACTCACACACTTTATTCGATGCAAGGAAAAATTTGTAAAAGTGTTGTCAATGCACTTGAAAATGATACTTCTATCGAATTGTGGCACAAGCGGCTAAGGCATATGAGTAAAAAGGGGCTACAAGTTTTGTTCAAGAAAGGGCTTATACTCGATTTGAAAGGTACACATCTTAAAACTTGTGTTCCTTGTTTGGCAGGTAAACAACATAGAGTTTCTTTTCAGAAAAATGTTGCTTCTAGAAAAGAAAATGTTTTGGAGTTGATTCAATCAGATGTTTGTGATTCTTTGAAAGTTAGAACACATAGTGGTGCACTTTATTTTGTTACTTTCATTGATGATTATTCAAGGAAAGTTTGGACTTTTCTACTAAAAACTAAAGATCAAGTTCTAGAAGTATTTAAGCATTTTCAAGCCATGGTTGAAAGAAAAACAGGGTAGAAATTGAAGTGCATCCGATCAGACAATGGTGGTGAATACATTAGGCCATTTGATAAGTATTGTCGCAGCCAAGGCATTCGGTACCAAAAGACAGTTAAGAAGACTCCTCAACAAAATGACGTTGCCGAGAGGATGAACCGCACTATTGTGGAAAGAACAAGGTGCTTGCTTTCACAAGTTAAATTACCAAGATCTTTTTGGGGTAAGGCAGTGAGGACAGCGGTTGATGTGATCAATTTGTTTCCTTCCTATCCTTTGAATGGTGATGTTCCAGAAAGTGTTTGGACCGGTAATGATGTGTCTTATGAGCACTTAAGAATGTTTGGTTGCCGAGCTTTTGTTCACATTTCAAAGGATGAGAGGTCCAAGCTTGATAGCAAGTCAAGACACTGCATTTTCCTTGGCTATGGGCGTGATGAGTTTGGTTATAGATTGTGGGATCCGGTCGACAAGAAAGTTATTCAAAGCTGTGATGTTGTGTTTTTTGAAGACCAAACAATTGAAGACTTTGGCAAAGGTGATTAACCGGAGCCAAAAAGTAGTGATCTCATTGACATGGATCCATCTCCTTCATCTTCGGTGGATGATAAAAATGAGGGAGATGTGCAACCACCTATTGAAGATGCAGATGATGATACTAATCCTAATGAACTTGAGCTAGAAATTGAGAAAGAGCATTCAACTCAAGAACCACCACCACAACTTGAGTTGAGGAAATCTACAAGGGATCGACAACCTTCGAGAAAGTGTCTTCCTAATGAGTTTGTGTTGATTTCTGATCAAAGGGAGCCTGAGAGCTACCAAGAAGCAATTAAACATGAAAAGAAAGGTGATTGGAAAAAGGCCATGGAAGAGGAGAAAAATTTCTTACTTGAAAATCACACCTATAATTTAGTGAAGTTGCCTAAAGGGAGGAAAATTTTGAAAAATAAGTGGGTCTTCAAATTGAAGAATGATGGCAAGAATCTGAGGTACAAGGCACGTCTTATTGTGAAAGATTTTGGGCAAAAGAAAGGTATTGATTTTGATGAAATTTTCTCGCTAACTGTGAAGATGTCTTCTATTCGGGTTGCACTTGGCATGGCTACAAGTATGAACCTTGAAGTTGAACAACTTGATGTGAAAACCGCATTTCTTCATGGTGATCTTGAAGAAGAAATTTACATGGAATAACCGGAAGGTTTTTTGGAAAAGGGAAAGAGGAATTTGTTTGCAAATTGAAGAAAAGTTTGTATGGTCTCAAACAAGCTTCGCGGCAATGGTACAAAAAATTTGACTCTTTTATGATGAATAATGGTTTTTCTAAAACCACTTCGGACCATTGTGTGTTTGTGAAAAATTTTCCGGATGATAAATTTATTATTCTTTTACTTTATGTTGATGACATGTTAATTGTGGGTCAAGATTTTACCATGATTAACAAGTTGAAGTTAGAGTTGAGTAAATCTTTTGATATGAAAGATTTGGGACCGGAAAAACAAATACTTTGTATGAAAATTGTTCGTGATCGCAAAAAGGGACTGATTTTGTTGTCTCAAGAAAGTTATATTGAGAAAGTTCTTAAGAGGTTCAACATGAATAAAGCAAAGCCGGTTGTTTTTCCACTTGCGGGTCACTTCAAGCTTAGTTCGAATCAATGTCCTACAAGTGACAAAGACAAAGAAGTGATGTTGAAAGTTCCTTATGTTTCAGCAGTTGGTTCTTTGATGTACGCCATGGTTTGTACAAGGCTGGATATTGCTCATGCCGTTGGTGTGGTGAGTCAGTTTCTCTCTAATTCAGGTAAAGAACATTAGGCAGCGGTAAAATGGATTCTAAGATATCTTCGAGAGATTTCGAAGGTGTGTTTGTGTTTTGGGGATGGTAAGCCGATGCTTGATGGGTTCACGGATTCTGACATGGCCGGTGATGTTGATTCTAGGAAATCTACTTCGGGGTATCTGATGACTTTTGCAGGGGGAGCTGTGACATGGCAATCTAAATTACAAAAATGTATTGCTCTCCCAACTACCGAAACTAAATTTATTGTCATTACGGAAGCTTGCAAAGAAGAGTTATGGTTGAAGAAATTTTTGCAAGAGTTGGGTTTGAAGCAAGAAAAGTATGTGCTTTATTGCGCTAGTCAAAGTGCTATTCACTTGAGTAAAAATTCTACTTTTCATTCAAGATTGAAACACATTAATGTAAGGTATCATTGGATTCGTGATGTGTTAGATTCGAAATTGTTGCAACTCGAAAAGGTTCACACAGATGATAATATTTCGGATATGTTGACAAAGACTTTGTCGAGGGACAAACATTTGAAGTGTCGAACTTTGGCGGGTATGGTTGATATCTTCACCTAAGTTGATAGGGGGAGAATTGTTGCGGTATATCTCCTTATTGGAGTTTGAGACCCAATTGGTTTATTAAAAGAGTTTGGTTTGATTTGGGTATAATATATTTTATATATTATGTCTGACTTTTGGAATCCTAATAGGTATTTGATAGTCAATTTAATAACAGTTAGGGTTTTTATATCAAAGCTCAAGACTTAACCCCATATACATATATATATTGTTTACTCTTCACAAAGTATTGGACGGCTGCTTCAAAATTTTCCACCTTTTCCGAAGTACTGTGCGGCTAGATTGTGTGTGTACGCGCTGGGTTAATTTCGGCAGCGTGTGGCTTGATTTGGTTCGTTTTTTCTGAGTCTTCTTCAATTCGAAAATTTTTGTTCATCTATTTGGTGAGGTCGTTTCTCTTATTTATTTGTGATTATTTGAAATTCATCTAAGGGTGATTTTGTGAGACCATTCGTGTCTTGTTTGTAATCGTTTGGAAACTTTTTAGTTGATAGTGGAATCGGATTTCGATCCCATAGACGTACCTCACATTGAGAGAATTACGTAAAAATTCTTGTGTTGTTTTTTATTTAATTTTTCTACATTACTTTTTATTTTCATTGATTGATTTACTTGTAGAGAATGATAAATTTTTCCTAACAAATACTAGAGAAGATATTTAGATAAGTATTAAGTGGTTGTGAAAATTATTGCAGGCTTGTACAGAAATGATAACGCCAATTGATGGTAGCAATGAAGAGAGTATATTTCCAGCCTCAACATGGAACTACACTGATGTACTCAGATACTGTCACGAAACTTTCAACATTGAGCCTAGGCGCACTTGGATTACTACTGAGTTTGGTGGCCATGTCAGTTTCTCTAACTCATGCATATATATATATATATATATATTAACGGTTGACACATGTGTGTAATTTAAATAAGTTATAATAAAATAAAATAATTTTTGTATATTGTATGTCATTTAAGTGAAAAGTTTTTTTTTTTTTTAGTAGACTTAAGGTTCAAGGTTTGAGAGGAACATGTGGCATAAAGAAAAATAAGTAAAAGTTTAGACATCAAGTCATGCTTTTACTTAATATAATAATATAAATATAAAATATTTTTTCAATTCTACTATATACACAATTTTATTTATTTATTTTTAACAAAATTAATCACAGAAGAGACACAGAATAAAGCCCACAAAGATGAGCCCACCTTTTGTGATTGGTTTCTGTTAAAAAAATTTGTACAAAAAAAGTCTGTGAACTTATCTTTTCTCTATATGCCACTACATTGTACTATGGTTGGTTTGGGAAGTTGGTTGACTTTTTGATTTTTTAATTTTTTTAGTTATTTTAGTCTGGGTTAAAAAGCTTGATTTGGGAAATGCTTTTTGATTTTTTGACTTTTTTGATTTTTTTGTTAGATAATAGTATAATGATTATGGGTTGGATGTGATGTTTTGTTGGTTGTGATTAAAATAACTTATTTTATCTTTTGTGATTAAAATAGCAAAAAAAACCTACAAACCTTCTTCCCAAACGGTGCCCATAAAAATTTTAAGCCCCCAAATTAGATTTTGCACACATAGCAGTTGATATGTATTTGTATGGGTTCAAATGTGTATTTTTGTTTTGAATAAATTACTCATCAATAATTTTTTTAAACTAGTCTATCTTGAATGGTGTCTACTCAATTTTATTATTGTTGTTGTTGTTGTTAATGCTATAAATAAAATGTGATTCTAAATGTTACAATATTGATTAAAATGTGAAAATTAACTTTAGAGAGAATCAAACATATTAATCATTGAGTTTTAGGACATTTGTTGATTTCAAATACTTCACGAGTATCTCATTTGATTTTTGATACGTTTCGCTTGATATGGTCATCACTAAAATAATTAATAACACCATGTAATATGGTTGCAATCATTTTGTTGATGTAGGAACAATCTTCTGTGTATATAAAAAACTTGAAATAAATTCAAAAAAAACAAATAAATAACATACCAGATTTATTTATCGAACCCAAATAAAATTAAGACCAAGTCGAGTGTGTGACACTCTGTCCTTAAGACAGATTCGCCCCGCTAAGGTACTTACGGTTGAGTGGCGTCTATCTCCCAGGATACAATGATCTTCACAAATTTATAGAAGCACTTCAAATAAATTTGTTCGACGAACTAGAACCTGTGTTCTATACTCTCTCTGTAATTTCCTAAAACTAGAATGAAGGAAAATCTCCTAAATAAAAGTTGGACAGCAATAAAAAATGCAGACTAAATCTCAGACTGTTTTTCCGAACACCATGGACTGCTGAAAAACAAATAGTATTTATAGGCAAACAATAGGACCCGAACAGGTAGAATTTGTAAATGAATAGGTACAAAAGAAAACTGAATCACACCGTTTGTATCTAGAACATATTTTCAAAAAGTTTGAAAATAGGACCGTTGACCGTTGGTGAAACAATTTAACCTGTTGGAACTGTAGGTTCATTTATTATTTATATTATTTCAAATATATATATATATATATATATATATATTAAATTATTGAAATAGTTAAATAAATAAATAAATGAAGAGGTACAAATTTTAGGAAACTTTTAAGGAATCTAAATTTTGAATTTAGAATTAAATTAAATTCTCACAATTACAAATTTTAGGAAACCACTTAGGAACCTAAAATTTGAATTTAGAATTAAATTAAATTCCCACGATAATTTTTATTGAAAAAATTCAAAAGAATTTTATCTAAATAAAAATTAAAGTTAGATCTAAAAATGACGTCAACTTCCCATTCACTTATAAATGGTTTTGACGTTCCGTCTTCACCGTGTGACTTGCCACGCGGCAAGGAACACGTCACCTCTTCGGACCCACCCCAAAAGACGTTTGAGGCCCACTCAACTTGGGCTCAAAAATATGCCTATATAAAGCCATTTTCCAACAATCCCCCACATGAATGGAATTTGACGGAGAGAAAATGCAACAACATGATCTAATTACAGAGAGTACAGAAATTGAAAATATTCTGGAAATGATAGGTAGCTTTTGGCTTTGAACCTTCCCTTGTGAGACACTATCGGATTTACTAGCTAACTAGTGAACATGATGTCTTGAACTGTTCAGCCGTTTGTGTAAACCAAGACAATAGAACTCACACAGTATATCCCCAGACACAGTTTAGTTCTCATTATTGTGTTCATTTTGACCCTGAACAATCTGGTCTTTCATGAGTGCTCTAAAGACTTGTAGCCCTTCACAAATCTTATAGAACCGGCCCAGTTCATACTCACATAGGTGATTCTTATGAAAAGTATCCTGCCATACTCCACTAGATTTACCTAGATATAAGAATCATTAAAATTTTACTTAACCTCAAACGCTGCAGACATCACTTATTTTATCATAGAAATGGGTAGGAGTTGGACTCCACAGTGATCTTTCTGAGTCAATCACAACTTGGTTGTCCCTTTGAACCTAGATCTTGGGATCTCCAGTCAACTAGGTTGGGTCGCCGTTGTGGTAACTCTTATTTAATAGGCTTTAGTCCCATTCCCCTCGATGAATTCTCAACTAACTCTCTTGCTAACCCTTTGGTTAGTGGATCTGCTATGTTGTCTTTAGACTTAACATATTCTATGGAAATAATTCCATTAGAGAGTAGTTGTCTTACGGTGTTATGTCGACGACGAATGTGTCGTGACTTACCGTTATACATATGACTCTGTGCTCTACCAATTGCTGATTGACTATCACAATGTATGCATATAGCAGACACCGGTTTTGGCCATAGTGGAATATCTTCAAGGAAGTGGCGAAGCCATTCTGCCTCTTCCCCTGCTTTGTCTAAAGCTATGAATTCAGATTCCATAGTAGACCTAGCAATACAAGTTTGTTTGGAAGATTTCCAAGATACAGTCGCCCCACCAAGAGTAAAGACATACCCACTGGTGGACTTCGAGTCTCTAGTATTCGATATCCAATTTGCATCACAGTATCCTTCAAGTACTGCTGGATATCTAGTATAGTTAAGCCCAATGTTACGAGTAAATCGGAGATATCTTAGAACCCTTATCATTGCTTTCCAGTGTTCTACTCCCGGATTACTCGTATATCTACTTAATTTACTTACTGCATAAGCTATATCTAGGCGGGTGCAGTTCATCAAGTACATTAAGCTCCCAATAATTTGGGCATACTCTAATTGAGAAATACTTTCCTGTACATTTTTAGAAAGATACAAATTAACATCTACAGGAGTTCTAGCAAGATGATCATCATATTTACTGAATTTGTCAAGTATTTTCTTAATATAATGAGATTGTGACAAAGCATATCCTTCTGATGTTTTGGTAATTTTCATACCAAGTATTACATCAGCAATGCCCATGTCCTTCATGTCACAATGTTTATTCAACATTTTCTTGGTAGTTTTAATCATGTCGTTATTACTACCAATGATGAGCATATCATCTACATAAAGACATACAATGACATAACCTTTATCTGTGTTTTTAATATAAACACATTTGTCACACTCATTAATTTTAAATCCATTTGACATCATTGCCTTGTCAAATTTCTCATGCCATTGCTTTGGAGCGTGTTTTAAACCATATAATGATTTAACTAATTTACACACTTTTTTTTCTTTCCTTGAAACAGAAAACCCTTCTGGTTGTTCCATGTAAATTTCTTCATTTAACTCACCATTTAAGAAAGCGGTTTTAACATCCATTTGATGAATTTCTAGATTGTATAGAGATGCAATGGCAATTAGCATTCTAATGGATGTTATTCTAGTAACCGGTAAGTATGTGTCAAAGTAATCAAGACCTTTTTTTTGTCTAAATCCTTTAACCACAAGTCTTGCCTTGTATTTGTCAATTGATCCATCCGCTTTTAATTTTCTTTTGAAAATCCACTTGTACCCAAGAGGTTTACAACCTGGTGGCAAGTCCACTAATTCCCAAGTGTGATTTTGCAAGATGGATTCAACTTCACTATTGACAGCTTCTTTCCATAAAGGAGCTTCAAGACTGGACATAGCCTCCTTAAAAGTTAAAGGCTCATTTTCTAACAAATATGTTAGAAATTCTGGACCAAAAGATTTTGAGGTTCTAGCATGTTTACTACGCATAGGTTCTTCTTCCTCATTTTGGTCTAACTCTTGTTCTTGATCATGTTCTTGATCCTGACTAGTAATAACAACATGACATCTTTTATTACTACTAGTCTCTTGTCCAGTCTTATTTGGAAATACATATTCAAAGAATGATGCATTCCTTGTGTAACAACCCTCATACTGTTTACTGATTAATGACTGACCGATTACTGTTAAACGAAACTGATAATGACTGATAACTGACTGATAATCGAACTGAATGAAATACTGAACTGACTGACTGAAATTGAAACTGAATTGACTGAGTATATGTTAGTTAATTGCATTCTATCTGTTTGATTGTCTGATTATCTGTTCATGTTTATATGTTTAAACTACTAATTGAAGGCCTTATCGGCGGCCGAATTAGAAACCGATTGATGTTCCGTGACCCTCATAATTAATGTGATTTTATGGTATATTTATCTAAAAACTGATTAGGTATGATTAAATTAGATTAAAAATAAGCCAATTAAAGAGTTTGCCATATTTACCATTTTGCCACTATCTCATATGCACACACTTGAGCCTTATACTTGAATCAAAACACATTTGCTCAGCCATTTTCTTGTGCTTAACCGACCAAGAGAGGGAGAGGGAGAGAAATTGAGTTCTACCTTGTGAATTGCTTGGAAATTGAAGGAATTGGAACATAGGTTGCAAATTTAACTTCCACACCTTGTAACTAAAGCTCTAGGTAAGGAATTCAACCCCTCTTTGTAATGTGTTTGAGCTCATTCATGTTAGATTCTTGAGCCTCTAGTGATTCAAATCTAGAATTGGTTCATTGTGTTGATTTGGAACTCATTTCATGCATGCATGTTTGTAATGTAGATATTTGAGTTGTTTTCATGGCAAAATGTTACATGCATGTCCATCTTTTGGTCATACCCCATGAATTCATCATGTTCTTGAAGAAATGAGTCCATTTGAACAAGCTTTGAAGATTTAATTTGGTTTGAAACTCATGCATGACATGTTTGAATGTTGTTCTTGAAAATGGGTTTGAATGTGGTTTTAATTGACTCACCTTTGGGGCTTGAATTCATAAATTGAGCTTTGAAACTTGTTATACATTGAATTTAGTGATGTTTTCCAGAATTTGGGCCCAAGAGGTCGAGTTTGGAGTGGTAGAATGCTTGGTTTGAGCTTGGGAGGCAGATCTGGAAATTCCAGATTTGGCTTCCTCGCTCGAGCGAAGGATTCCCCGCTCGAGCGAGCACCTTTGTCCAGGGCTCCGCTCGAGCGACCATCGAGCGACCATCGCGCGTAAAATTTCAGCATCCAGTACTTTTACTGTTTTGCAGACCGCTCGAGCGAAGGATTCCTCGCTCGAGCGAAGCCTTTGATTTTGGACTTACGCTCGAGCGTAGAAAGTCTCGCTCGAGCGAGGCTCCTATTTTCAGCAAACTTTGCGAAATATTTTCTAAGTGTATTTTTGCATCCTCATCCCATCCTAGGCATTCTTAGGCCTAGTTTAAGACATCTAGATGAGGATATCGTTGTAGAACACACCAAGGTAAATTAGGGATTAAGTTATGATATTTTCCCAACTGTGTAGCTTAGTGTGTGTTCAACCTATGAACTGTGTAGGGTTGGCAACTGGGGAGACACGCTCTAGCATACTGTAGCCCAGAACTCTGTGAGTAACAATTGTGTAAAGATATGTTCAACTGATTATCTTTTGAATACTGAACTGAACTGTTTACTGAACTGGTATTATTTACTGAATGAATGTATGTCCTTTATTTCTGAACTGTACTGTGGCATCCTTAGTATCTACGGTTTACTGTTACTGTTACTGTTACAGAGATCTCTGTCGGTTCCCTCGTGGAACCACTACTGTTTACTGACTGATGGCCATCATTACTGTTCGGTCTTTCAAGACCTACTGTTACTGTTATGCTAATGGATGTACCACATATGACTGTTTACTGTACTGAACGACTGAAATACTGATTGAATTGAACTGTTTTCATTACTGTAAGGACATTCGTTCTAAACCCCTTTACGCTTTATGTTATTCACTGGGCTTTAGCTCACTGCTCATATATATATGTAGGTGTACAGGCACCAGATCGGAGCTAGGAGCGTCAGGGTTACTCCAGTTTTGTCAAGCCAGCCTTTGCGCCTCACTGCGAGGTTCCGAGTTGCCATGCTATGGCTTGGGGGTGTTTTGGTTGTTTCCCCCACCTGTCTTCATACTGTCTAACTGTACTGTATAGACTGACTGTTTACCGTACTGCTATCAAGGGATTAGGTCCCTGTACTGTGTGACTGTAAATTTTGTATAGACCGTACTGTTTTGTACAGACGGAATATTTCCTGTACTGTTTATGTATGAATGCATGAAAAATCTTTTTGGCATACTGATTGTCACAGCTCATTGGACATTGTTTAATTACTGTATTGGCTTCCGCCAGGCCCTGTACTCTGTTTTACTGTATTACTGTTAAGCAGGCCTTCGGTAATCTCGGATTACTAGCCGGTTACGGTGCTAAACCCATAGGGCCGGGTTTGGGTCGTGACACATTGACTCAATAATAGTATTTACATGCATTTCAGAATATTCTGATTTATGAATCAAAAATCGATATGCACTACTATTCTTGGCATAACCAATGAAAATGCAATCTATGGTCTTAGGACCTATCTTAGTCTCTTTAGGATTAGGAATAGCCACTTTAGCCAAACACTCCCACACTTTTAAGTATTTGTAGGATGGTACTCTTCCATGCCACAATTCAATTCACTTTCTTTCGGGGTACTTTATTTAAAATATAATTAGCAGAAAGTATTGCTTCCCCCCAACAAGTTCTGAGGTAATCCAGAACTTATTAACATGGCATTCATCATTTCTTTTAAAGTCCTATTTTTCCTTTCAGTAATTCCATTTTGCTGAGGTGAGTAAGGAGCGGTGGCTTGATGAATTATTCCATGTTCTTTACAAAACGCACCAAAAGGTGATTCATATTCACCACCCCTATCACTTCTAAGTTTCTTGATTTTCTTACAAAGTTGATTTTCAACTTCATTCTTATATTGAATGAAAGTTTCCAAAGCTTCATCCTTGGTTCGAATTAAATAGACATAACTATATCTAGTATAGTCATCTATAAAAGTGATAAAATACTTTTTCCCACCTCTAGTTTGAATTGATTTAAAATCACAAATGTCACTATGAATTAATTCAAGTGGTTCCGTATTTCTTTCAATTGAATGAAAATGAGTTTTAGATAATTTTGCCTCAACACAAATTTCACATTTATGATTTGAATCAATGTTAAATTTAGGTAAACATTCCATATTAATTAATCTACTCAAAGATCCATAATTAACATGTCCTAGTCTACCATGCCATAAATTTGAAGACTCAAGCAAGTAAGAAGAAGATGTATTATTAATAACTGAGGGTACAACGGTCATTACATTTAATTTGAAAAGGCCATCACACATGTAACCTTTTCGTACATACATCCCGTTTTTGGTAAGTACAAACTTGTTACTTTCAAAAACTAGCCTAAACCCATTCTTACTCAACAAAGATCCGGAAACAAGATTCTTGCGAATGTCCGGTACATGCAACACATTGTTGAGAGTGAGTTCCTTTCCAGATGTCATTTTGAGTATAATCTTTCCTTATCCTTCAACTTTAGAAGTTGAGGAGTTGCCCATAAAAAGTTGTTCACCATTGTCCACTGAAGAATAAGATGTGAACATCTTTTTGTCGGTACAAATATGGCGAGTAGCACCAGTGTCCACCCACCATTCTTTAGAATTTTCGACAAGGTTTACCTTGGAAACAACTGCAGAAAGATTGATGTCATCGACATCATTGAAAATATTGTCCACTTCAGTCGTGTGGGCTTGAGAATTGCGGTTGTCTTCCTCAATCCTCAAACGCACAATTAACTCGTCCATAGAAATTTCTTTGCGCTTGTGTTTGAGGTAGTTCTTGAATTCCTTCCAGCCTTTTGATAATTTTTCAATTAAGGCTGCAACTTGAAAGGATTCACTGAGAGACATACCTTCTGCGTGAATGTCATGCAGGATGAGTTGGAAATCTTGAGCTTGGCTGATCATAGTTTTTGAATCAACCATTACAAAATCCAAGAATCTGCCAACCACAAATTTCTTTGAACCGACATCTTCCGTTTTGTACTTTTTCTCTAACGGTTCCCAAAGTTCCTTTGCTGTCTTGATTGGACTGTAGACTTTGTATAATGTGTTGTCAAGTCCGTTCAAGACATAATTCCGACAAAGGAAATCGGCATGTTTCCAATCATCAACCGCAGCAACCACTTGCCGGTCAGTTTCATCCTCTTTCAGGATAGGAGCATATTCACAGAGAAAACGAGCCAGGTTCAGAGTTGTAAGATAAAACAGCATTTTCTGTTGCCATCTTTTAAAGTCAGTTCCTAAGAACTTCTCTGACTTTTCACCGTGATTTACTGGTACTGTTACAACAGGAGAGGGGGTTGGCGTTATTGCAGCCACCACAGTAGTACTTGTTTGGACATTCGTTTCAGTAGTCATCAATTCTAATATATAAAACAAAATTATAATTAGAATTTATACTACACAGAAAATTAAACCAAATTCACAGAATTAAATTCTGTAAAAATAAAAGAAACAAAAATGTAACTTTTATTTTCCAATTAATTTGAAAATAAAATAAAATTTATTTAAACAAATTAATTCCACACAGAAAGTAAATTCTGTAAAAATAAAAGAAATAAAAATTATAACTTTTATTTTTCAATTAATTTGGAAATAAAATAAAATTTTATTTAACCAAATTAATTCCACACAGAAAATTAAATTTCTGTAACACTTCAATAATTAAAATACTGAAACAGAATTTTAATTAAAGAAAACTCAGAAAATAATTTCTAAAAACCAAAATTAGTTTTCTGACAAAATTCCACAAAAATATATTATGAATTGTTAATGACACCAGTATCGTACTACTAGTTGTTGTCAAAGAAAAGAGATAGTATATTACTATTATCTGTCAAATAGCATATAATCACTATTTGTTTTTCCAATCAGAATATTATTTTGTAAATTCACAGAAAATAATTTTTCTTCCGAAATTATTTACGAAGAATGAAAAAGGAAAACAAACGAAAAATTCTGTAAACAGAATAATTCGAATCTGTCTTAAGATTGTAGGAACAATCTTCTGTGTATATAAAAAACTTGAAATAAATTCAAACAAAACAAATAAATAACATACCAAATTTATTTATCGAACCCAAATAAAATTAAGACCAAGTCGAGTGTGTGACACTCTGTTCTTAAGACAGATTCGCCCCGCTAAGGTACTTACGGTTGAGTGGCGTCTATCTCCTAGGATACAATGATCTTCACAAATTTATAGAAGCACTTCAAATAAATTTGTTCGACGAACTAGAACCCGTGTTCTATACTCTCTCTGTAATTTTCTATAACTAGAATGAAGGAAAATCTCCTAAATAAAAGTTGGACAGCAATAAAAAATGCAGACTAAATCTCAGACTGTTTTTTCGAACACCATGGACTGCTGAAAAACAAATAGTATTTATAGGCAAACAATAGGACCCGAACAGGTAGAATTTGTAAATGAATAGGTACAAAAGAAAACTGAATCACACCATTTGTATCTAGAACATATTTTCAAAAAAGTTTGAAAATAGGACCGTTGACCGTTGGTGAAACAATTTAACCTGTTGGAACTGTAGGTTCATTTATTATTTATATTATTTCAAATATATATATATATATATATATATATATATTAAACTAATTAAATATATATATATATATATATATATATATATATATTAAACTATTGAAATAGTTAAATAAATAAATAAATGAAGAGGTACAAACTTTAGGAAACTTTTAAGGAATCTAAATTTTGAATTTAGAATTAAATTAAATTCTCACAATTACAAATTTTAGGAAACCACTTAAGAACCTAAAATTTGAATTTAGAATTAAATTAAATTCCCACGATAATTTTTATTGAAAAAATTCAAAAGAATTTTATCTAAATAAAAATTAAAGTTAGATCTAAAAATGACGTCAACTTCCCATTCACTCATAAATGATTTTGACGTTCCGTCTTCACCGTGTGACTTGCCACGCGGTAAGGAACACGTCACCTCTTCGGACCCACCCCAAAAGACGTTTGAGGCTCACTCAACTTGGGCTAAAAAATATGCCTATATAAAACCATTTTTCAACAATTGATACTGTATAGTTAACTTTGAATATTAATTTGTTTGTATAATACAGGACGTAAAACAGTTTTGAAACGGTTTGGGAGCAATATTATCTTTTTTAATGGTTTAAGAGATCCTTGGAGTAGTGGAGGGTAAGATCATCTCCCTCTCTCTTGTGGTGCGCTTTCACCGAGTTTGTGTATAGACCCTACGTATGTAAGGTAAAGGTCCACAAAAATAAACGGTGTGAAATTACTGTTTGTGCCGCAATATTAAATATTTTTTTCTTCTTTATTTTTGTGATCATGAATAACTTTTTTGGTGATTTCTTGTAGGGTGCTAAAGAAAATATCCAAGAGTATAATTGCCATAGTAGCAAAAGAAGGTCAGTAAACAAAATCATATTTGAATTTTGAATGATTGCATTAAAAAATGAAAAATTTAGAAAATTCTCTATCAACTATTTGTATCTCAATTAGGACCTAAGATATTTTTATATTCTAATAAGTCTTATTATTTTAGATATTTAATCTATCAAATCATAATATTCATATTTAAGATATTTTTTGAACAATTTTTTCCTTACAAATATTTTTAAACTCTTAGCAACTTGGTGATGTGAACATTTATATTAAATAAATTTGACAGTATGAAATGTTCATGTTGACAGTATAAAGTGTAAACATTCATATCATAAAACATTCACACTATTAATGTGAATATTAATACGCGCTTCACCCTATTATTATTAGAAGTATTTTGATAATTATGTCACTCATAGGATTTATTAAAACATAAGAAAATAATTTAAATTAAGTGAAATATAAGTAAGTGAAGAATGATTTATGAATAAATGGTCCCAAAAAAAAGAATGGGATAAATAAATAAAATTCATGCCACGTAGGGGTCATCAAATGGCCCGGGGAAAAAAACCAGCTATTACCCAACTTGTCCAACCTATCCCATGGCCCATCTATGCCCACTTGACTGCTCAACCCATCCCATTCCATAGAAGATCATTTACAAAGGTTTGAAACCCGAGCCCGCCCACGAATCCGCCCGTACAAGTTCGCATAGGTAAATCTAACCCGACCATCTCATCAGCCCGATTCAAACTATATTATCTAAAAAAATAACACTGTTAAATTCAATTTTAATTCATTAAAATCAATATTGTTCCATTTAAAAAAAAAAAAATTTGATAGCCCATATTATTCTTGTAAATTATACTTTAAACAAATATACAAAACACAATTTATTAAAATTGAATTTGATAATGACCAGCGATATCTTCCTAACTTTTAACTTTTTACATATAACATTGTCATAATTTGTTAATTTGGTGAATTTATACTTTAATTTGATTGTTTTAATAGTATTAATTAATTTGATCATATGAATTATTAAAAAAGAAAATATAAATGTGTATAACTTAATAATATAAATCTAATAAAAAATGTGTAATCCGGTGCAGTTTGATTTTGACCTGTAAGATTTGGGTTTACGAGTGGGACATGGTTTTAATTTTTTTAAATAAACTCAACTCATACCAGTTCGTTGACTAGTCAAATCCCAAAAATCCCATTATTATATGAGACATGAACATAATAGTTGCGAGCCAAGTAAACCCGACCCGTCCTATTAATGACCCTAATGCCAGGTTTCAGCATCAATTTTCGTAGGTTGTTGCATTCTTATATAATGAATTAAATGAGTTAAAGTAAGAAAATACAAAATAGATAAATATTATTAAGCTGGACATAGTTAAATTAAGGACACAACAAATTTCGAGTAGATACTTGACACGTTTGGCATTGTTTTCTTTTTGTTTTTCTGTTTCTTGTTCTTGAAAATAAGAAAAAATAAACCCGACACTGAAAATCTGTTTGCCAAACTGTTTTGGAATTTTTAAACCCCTCCCCCCCTCTCAAAAAACACCAATTTTAAGGTAACATCCCTAAGTTATTTTCTAAATTTTTAAAAACTATTTTCGTAGAAAAGTATGAGTGATATGAAAATAATGGGTATTTTATTATTATTATTATTTTTATTTTTAAAAACATGAAAAGTGAAAACTTATAAAATGAAAATGATGCCTCTAGTTTTTGCAACATATAGAATCATATGTTCTCGGCTGGTCCTGAGGTATTCGGGATTTTAGGAGAAATATTAAAAATTGAGTCCGTGATACATATAAAAAAATCTTACACAAAAATTTTATTTTAAAAGTAAGATGTATAATTTAGTTTCAAAGTTGATGCGATGTGAATTTTACTCAGAATGAATACGATTCATAAATGTATTTTTCTAAGAATGTAATACTATTGTCTACATAATCACAAAAAATAAATGATAAAAAATTTGTGTTTAAAATTCGATTTTGCCCGCAAACTATTTTCTTTTGTTGATGGTATCCACACAAAGTATGCTAGCCTATATAATTATTACTAAAAGTATGTACTAAAATTTACTTGCACTAAAGACATGAAAAGAAAAATCATTACAAAACTCAAAAATATAAAAATCACTACCCAAAATACTTGCACGGTGTATTTTTCCATGGTTTAATTTTATCCATGTAAGTATTCTAGATATTTTTTTGTAATTTAATTCTGTGTATTTAGAATTACCAAAGCATATATATTCAAGCTATTTTGCTATATGACAATAACAGGGGCACACCATGTGGACCTTAGGCACTCAACAAGTGTAGATCCAGACTGAAGAGAGGTCAGTATCATTACGAAGTGGCTGTCTAAATACTATCAAAACTTGGCTCATCTTTCTCATTAATTAGTATTTTGCTGAAAATGAGAGCAAAAACAAAGCCCTTCTTTGCTTATTGTTTCTACAAAAATAATAAATAAATAAAAATATCAATCACTTTCAGTGAGCAAACCGGTTTTTTGTTGCTAAATGTGGCCTTTAGCGACAAATTGTGGAAGACAAAATTTTCATGTTTCACATTGTAATATTCAGAATGAGAATGCTTTGAGAATGGTATTGAATGAGAATGTTTCTTCAATTGGCTTTTATAAATTGAAAGTAGGTTTATTAAATTAAACTATTACATTTTTCTGCATAATTCTTGTGTGTGTTGTTTTCTGACCACACTGCCAAACAGGTACTCAGCTGGAGAACACCGGCAGAACAGATCACGCCCGAACAACCTGTCACAGAAAAAAAAGACTCTGGTGGTGGTTCATCCACCCGGGGGCACTCCGACGATCAAGTCAGTACTCAATTATCTCTCAAAGATATTAAACAGTGCTTTTACTCACTAGTTAGAATACCAAAAACGTATCTTAGACCCATGAGGGTGCCTTATTTTTATAGTCAACACTGACCTGATCCATGTAGAAGCCTAGCTTCCCTTGGACTCTGGTCCAATGCCCATACTGGACTCTCTAACAAATAAAGATAAACTCCCTAAGAGTTTTATCCTTATCCAGGCTGAGATCCTCCTCCATTCTAGGACTCTTATAGCTTATCCGTTTACCCTGGATTCCAGAATCTTCGCAGATAACCTCGGCCTAGCCGAGATCATCTTGGCATCATGTCCAGGACACGTGGCATCTTGGCTGGCACTTCGGTGCCACCTTGGCCACGTGTTGCTACTCACAAAATATGTCCCCACAACTGCCCCCTAGGTTCTATTACCTCGGAATCCTGAGGTGATGAAACCTATATCATTTGAACCTATATGATATAGGTTCTATTACCTCGGCATGTCGGCTAAACTTGCTCTATCATTCATTACCGAGGTCATCATTCGTCAGCTCCATATGACCAAGACTTATAGTCTGTTTAGAACCAATGACCAAGTTTTTTTAACTGAGATCATTCCCTTAGCCGAGATCTTTGCTTCATTAAATCAAGAACTCCAAAAGTTTTAACACGCGTATGAGTTGTCACGCACAGTAATTCAACCGTTTTCGCCACGCGTCCTTTCCCTATTGAATTGTACCTGACATGCGCTATCAAGTCGCGTCGCATTTGCGTACGCCGCTTGACAGATACATCGTCCTAGGCACACTAATTGCGTTTTTGCCGCCCTTTCGTGTTTTGATCAAAAACACTTCCCCCTCTCTTCGCCGTTTCATTTTTGTATATTCGATTTCCCTCAAGCCTTCAAGTTTCTCTCTCTAAAAATTCCTTACCTCCATTGTTGCCTTCTTCGAGCTTTCTGTAACCACCATGTTCACCTCCTCCGGTGAAGCATTTGCTGTTCTGCTCACCACCACCATCTAACTCTGGCGAACTACAACCTCGGACCCAACTGGTGAGTTTCTTTGTTCTTTCTTTTGTGATTTCGTGAATCTATTTACTTTCCTGCTATTGAACCTGTGGGTAAAAACTCATTTGTTTGTAACTCTATGTTGCTCAATTTTACCTTCTGGATCCATATACGCATACATGAACTGTCCACATGATATTTGAGGAATTCTACCACTGTTCCTTAGTTTTTACACATCTGCACATGTTTTACACGGTGTTCTTGATTTTGCTTTCTGGGTTTTGAACCACATACATACTTGTTATTCTGCCACTGTCCTTGGCTTTGTATATCTGTACATGTTTTGAAAAGTGTTCTTGAATTCTTGTTTGTCTTTTTGAGTCTGAATCATGTTCTTGTTTCTATTTTCTTGTTGCATTTTGCCAGATTCTTGCCTCTAATTCCCTGTTTCCACATAGATTTTAGGCTTGGGTTTTGATAGAAACCACTTTCCTTAGGAAAATTGGAACAAATATCCCTAGATCTTAAAAAGCTCTTGCCCTTGCCCCTGTTTAAGGCTTTTGTCGAGGTCCTTTAAACCTTAACAAACCACTTCCCTCTAAAATTCAACACTTTCCTTACTTAACCGACGTTATGGATATGTTCAGGTGGAGGGTAGACACCCTTGCTAAGCTAGAGTACTTTAGGCAAGAGTTCTCCATCCCTGCCGACATTCATCTCAGGTTGGCTGGAGAGAAGGACTCCATCATGCCCAAAGACGACCCTATGCCCTTCCCAGTAGTAGCCTTCATAGAGTGTGGACTTAAGTTCCCTCTTGACATCCTTTTTCGAGAAGTCCTTCACTATTATAAACTCAACCCAATGCAATTAGCCATTAAATCTTACAGAGTTATCAATGGTATTATTGCCTTAGCTAGCTGAGAAAACGCTAGGATAACCCTAACCGATATCCAATACTGCTATACAATGTGTGACCTGAAGTCAGAAAATGGCTATGTCTACTACCTTAAGCTGAGATCCATAGAATACAAACTCATCGCCGACTTCCCTGACTCCAACAAGGGTGCTGGAGACGATTATTTCATCGTCTCGGGCAACTGGGAGTTCCCACCAGATGATGGCCTTCATCTCTATCCCTTAAGCCGAACAGTTTTCAAAGAGAGGAATGCTAAGAGCCAAGTGTCACTTCATTTGCTTTCAAGTCTTTTGTTATTTCTGATACTTTTGTATGTTCTAACGTTTGTTTGTTTTACTTTGCAGTCCTTCCTCAACCACCAAAGGACTTCCGCAAAACATTCTTTCCAAGCAAGGACTTCAAGAAGCTACTGGACTTGCCTGTTAATCAGCGCAAAGCTCATCTGCTCCTAAACTATATCCCGACTTACAAATCCATCTTGCCCGACGTCCCGACCCAGCAGAATAACCATCAACCACTTCTCCACAACTGATTCCACCTTCTCAACGCCAACACTGACGTCGAGCTCCATTGTTTGCACCAGCAGGCAGGACTCGTAGTCGAAGACGCCGAAGTTTTGAGGCATCGGCTTACGATCCAGCCAACCCACCAACTGTACTTCCAGCTATTCGCCTTGGCATTAAAGTTGTCGTTGCCATCTTCGCCGACGAAATGGAGAGACAAAAGGCCGTTGCTGAAGACCTTCTTGTCGACATCCCCAATGTCGTCACAGTTCAGTCTTCCCCTTCCCAGTCTCAACCCAAACCGAAGCCAAAGAGGTTGAAGAAAGCCCAAGCCAAGGCCACGGTGACTCAGATCGACTCTGAGGACATCTTGCCAATCTCAAAAATGGCTAAGGCAGAAAAAAGTGCCTCTGCTGTCGAAAAGAGGCCCATAGAGGCTGCTCCCTCTGAATCCGCCCAGTCAAAGAAGCCGAAGTCAGAGTCTACTACAACCTCGGGGTCCCTGAAATCTGATGCCCTCTAGGCTCCTCCAATCACCATCGAGGACAAGCCAGTCAGAGTCGGCGACAGTGCGGCTGACATTGAAGTCGGTGTTGCCCTCTTTACTGCTTTGCTCCTTCCCAAAGACCTCGAACGCAACGCCGAGGCTAGCGAATACAAAAATTTTGCTCTGATGTTGCAGCACTCCATACAAGTAAGCCCCTAACACTTGGTACTCTCTGTTTTTTCCATACTTAGAGAGTTTTATTAATTTTTATTTTTTTCATTTCTTCTAGGCGATCCTGCATGCTCATTCCTTCGCGATGCAGGCCTTTGACATTAAGGAGTTGACCCGCAAGACCAAGGGGGCTGTTGGCTTGTTCAAGACCATCAATAAGGCCTAGGCCAAGATGAAGACACTGATAGATCAGGCCAAGACTGCCAAACAGGCCCAAGACGAGGCCGATGAAAGGGCGGGGGCTGTTGAGGCTGTTGCTGAAGTCCTCAAGGCCGAGAAGAAAGATGTCGAGGCCAAAATGATTGAATCCCAAGCCGAACTCCGAGATGCTTTGGCTACCAAAGCCGCCGAGATCAGCGGACGAGAAAGCCTACGCCGAGGGGGCAGCCGACGTCCGCGATGACTACAAAAAACAAGTCAGAGAGGCATGCAATAAGGGTTTCACCCTTGGTTGGATGACCGCTCTGAAGGAGTTGGCTGTCCCCGAGGACTCTCCTCTGAGGGACGTAGGTCGACTTGTGTTGCCATTCCCATCCACTTTAAGCCAGTCTGAGGCTAAGGCTGGGAAGGAAGAAGAAGAAGAAGCCGAAGACGAAGAGGCCGAGGTGGCTGTTGTTGAAGATCCTACTGGGGCCAAGTCCCCAACTCTAAATGAGCAAGTCCTAGACTTGACTCAGGATGAGGAGGGCAAGGTCTCAAAAGGTGCCTCCCCCCAGAAGACAACATCTGAGGTGCCAATCATCGAGAAGAGCATTGATCAGACTCTACGAGAGATCGACGCCGAGCTCGATGTTGAGAAGGCTGCCGAAAAGATTCATCAGTTGTCTTCTGGGGCCGAGACACAGCCCGCCACCGATGCTAAGTAGTCTTGCTATAATATTTTTTCTTTGTACTTAGTAATTTTCTAAACAATGTTTTCAGTCTTCATATTTGGCCGACGTGCCACTTTTGTAATCTGAACAAGTAGTCTCTTTGTAAGCCGAAGTGCCCTTTTGCTTCTTTTAATACAAGTGTAATTTCTTCTTTCAAGTGTTTGTATGTTTCCATATTTAAAATAATTTGCAACTCTTCAAGGTACAACTTAACTGTGCAATTTCCTCGGGGTGAAATACTTTGGGTATAACTGTTGACTGTTTATCTCGGACAAGGCTTAATACTTGAAAACATTTGTAAAAATATTTTCACAAGTGCTTATTTAAAACCTGCCACTTCACTTTCACTTATCAAGACTTCTGTCTCCCATTGCCTTTCCAAGTCTTGGCAACATGGTAATCTCAGCAAGTACGTAGATATTTCTTTCAACATAACCTTGGCTTAACTTCAACTTGTAAGTTTTTCTTAAAATATTTCAACAAGTGTTAAACCAACCTTTAGCTTGTAAATTCCAACTCCCAAGCATTATTCTACAACTCTTTGCATCTTAATGTGAACTTAAGTTTCACTTGGGTTCGCATTAAGCATGTGGCTTATGACCTCATCGCCGAAGTTTAAACAGAGACTAGTCGAGGTTCTCAACCTTGATTCCTCTGTTAATCTTACCCAAATGCACTTAGTTTCAATCTGTGCTTGACTCTGCCGATATGGCAAGTCTAGGTTAATTTAACTTAGTTCAACTCCATTATATGCAAGTATAATTCAACTTTGCCATATGATGAGTCTAAGTTATTCATCATGTTTTAATCAGAAACATCGTCAACTTAGTTCAACTCTATTATATGCAAGTATAATTCAACTCTACTATATAATAAGTCTAAGTTACTTATCATGTTTCACTTGGAAACATCGTCAACTTAGTTCAACTCTATTATATGCAAGTATAATTCAACTCTGTCATAAAATAAGTCTAAGTCGTCATGTTTCAATCAGAAACATCGCCAACTTAGTTCAACTTTATTATATGCAAGTATAATTCAACTCTGCCATATAATAAGTCTAAGTTATTCGTCATGTTTCAATCAGAAACATCGCCAAGAAACTGGTCAATCGCTTTACACAAGTTGAAAAAAAATCGAGCTAAAATTTTATTATTTACTTCGGCTAATAACAAAAAAAACTTAAAAATAAAATAAAATAAAAGGAAATCTAATGATAGAAAAACTTCAGGTTGCAAGTATTCCAAGGTCTTAGCAACTCTTTGCCTTCAAGTCGATATGCCCCATTGCCCAGGACTGAGATGATTCTATAAGGTCTTTCACAATTTGGGCCAAGCTTGCCCTCTCTGGGATCCTTCTTGTTGCCGACGACCTTTCTCAGGATAAGGTACCCAACTTGAAACTCTCGTGGGTTGACCTTTTTATTGTAAGCTCTAGCAAGCTGCTGCTGGTATGCCCTCAGCTAGATTGCTGCTTTCTCTCTTCTTTCTTCCAACAGATCTAGATCTCGGGCCAATAATGCTTCATTGGTACCATTTTCTACTCTTTGGGTTCTGATTCCTGGGATGCCGACCTCAAGTGGAATAACTGCTTCTGTGCCATAAGCCATGGCAAATGGGGACTCCCCAGTTGATCTTCTCGGCGTTGTCCAATATGCCTAGAGTACACTGGGCAACTCATCTACTCACCTTCCCTTTGCTGCTTCCAACCTCTTCTTGATTCCATCCAAGATAACCTTATTGGATGCTTCTGCTTGACCATTACTCTGAGAGAAGCTTGGAGTGGAATAGCAGTTCTTGATTTTGTACTTTGCATAGAAGCTTTTGATCAGCTTACTATCAAACTGTGTTCTATTGTCTACTATTATTGCCCTTGGGATCCCAAACCTGGTGATGATGTTCTTTCATATGAAGCTCTTCTCATCAATATCTCAAATCTTTACAAGGGGTTCAACTTCCACCCACTTGGTGAAGTAATCTGTTGCTACTAGCAGGAATTTCCTCTGTCCAGTCGCTTGAGGTAGCTGCCCAACAAGATCCATGCCTTATTGGGCGAATGGCCAAGGGCTGGACACTGGGTTCAAATCTGCTGCTGATTGGTGTATCAAAGGTGCAAACCTCTGACACTTCTTACACTTTCTGACATAAGCTTCAACATCTTTCTGCATGTAGGGCCACTAGTACCCCTAAGTAATGGCCCTACGAGTGAGTAACCTGCCCCAGTGTGGCTTGCACATACTCATTCATGTATTTCATACAGGAAGTCTTTAACTTGTGAAGGATGCACACATCTCAGAAGGGGACCAGTAAAAGATCTTCTGTAGAGATGTCCTTCTGCTGTCAGACTGAATCTTGCCGACTTCAGTATGATCTTGTGTGCCTCTTTATGATCATCTGGTAGTTTTTCATCTCTAAGGAATACTATTATCGCATCCATCCAGCTTGGTTCCATCTCCACACTCATTGCCACATGCTCTGTGTTCAGTAGTTCTACACTTGAACCTGATAAGTAGTCAACCATTATTGTCCTTGCCTCTCCTGGTTTCATTGCACTAGCCAGGTTGGCCAAGGCATTAGCATGGCTGTTGTCATCTCGGCTAACTTGCTATAGTCGGTAATTTTGGAACAATGCTATCAGTCTGCCCACCTCCTTTACATAGGCCACCATCCTTTCATCTCGGGCTGCATATTCCCTTGTTGCCTGGTCGACGATAAGTTGGGAGTCACAGAAGACCATTACCTCGTCGGCTTCCATTGCTGCCAACTTTAATCATGCGATCAATGCTTCATACTCTGCTTCATTATTTGAGGCCTTAAACCCCAAATGAATGGATTGTTCCAGCATCTGTCCATCCGGTGATACTAGTACTGATCCTGCCCTTACTCCTTGTCGGTTTGAACTTTCATCAACAAACAAGCGGAAGGAGTCACCAACGTAAATACTGCAGGGCTTGAGTTTCTTTTCTTTCCTCTGTTCTGCTATCCCCAGCTGGGTTTCTCCTTGTTCACCTAGACATTGTTTACCCCGATTCAACGGAGCCCGATGTCTGATGGCGCCTGATGTGAACTCGGCCATGAAGTCGACCAAAACTTGGCCTTTGATTGCTGTTCTGGGTCTGAATTCTAGGTCATATTGGCCTAACACCACTGCCCATCTGACTATCTTGCCTGTCAGATCTTCTTGTTGCAATAGGGACTTCAAAGGATGCTCAGTTAACACCACAATCTTGTGGGATTGAAAGTAATGATTCAGCTTCTTGCAGGCCATTACTAAAGCTAGTGTTAGCTTTTCCAAGGGTAGGTATTTGGTCTCTACATCTGCTGGGTTTTACTCACGTAGTAAACTGCCCTTTGTTCTTCATTTTCTTCCCTGATTACCATTGCACTTATTGCATGCTCTGAAACCGCCAAGTATAAGAACAACTCCTCTCTAGGTACTGGATTTGAGAGAATTGGAGCGGTGGTCAAGTATTTCTTCAAGTCGGCCAAGGCGACTTCGCACTCCTTTGTCCATAAGAAGTCTGTGGCTTTCTTCACTAAATTGAAGAAAGGTTTGCATTTGTCAGAGCTTTTGCTTATGAATCTGTTTAGGGCTGCAGCCCTTCTAGTCAACATCTGTACTTGTTTTGCTGATATTGGGCTCTTTAACTCCAAGATGGCCTTGATTTGATCCGGGCTTGCCTCAATGCCCTTTCTGGTGACCAGATATCCCATGAACTTTCCCGACCCAACTCTAAATGTGCACTTCAACGCATTGAGTCGGAGCCGAAATGTCCTTAAGATATCAAAGACTGTCTTCAGGTCGCCCAGATGATCCTTAGGTTCCTTGGTTTTCACGACCATGTCATTAATGTATACCTCTACTCTTTTGCCTATTAGATGTCTGAACATCTTAGTCACTAATCTTTGGTAAGTTACTCCTGCATTTTTCAACCCAAAAGCCATCACTCTATAGCAATACAGCCCTTTTGGGGTGATAAATGCAATCTTCTCCTCATCTAGGGGGTACATGGCTATCTGATGGTACCCTCTATAAGCGTCTAGGAAGCTTATTCTTTCATGCCCTGAAGTGGCATCCACCACTTGATCAATCTTGGGCAGTGGGAAACTGTCTTTGGAACAAGCCTTATTCAGGCTGGTGAAGTCCACGCAGACCCTCCACTTCCCATTCTTTTTCTTCACAACAACCGTGTTTGATAACCATGTGGGTAGTTTACCTCTCGAATGGCTTTGGCCTCCAGAAGTTTATCCACTTTCTCTTTTACTGCCTCAACATACATCAACGTAGGCCTTTTTGCTCGCTGGATGACAAGTTTGGGCGACCTGTCCACATTCAGTCTATGGCAGGTGACCTCGGGGTCAATGCCAAACATCTCGTATGGTGTCCAGACCAACACTTCTAGGTTTTCTCTCAAGAATGCCTCTAATTCCTTTTCCTCTTCCTCGGCCAAGCCTGAGCCTAGAAGGAAGAAGCGTTCTTCATCCTTTTACTGGACCAAGATCTTCTTCAGGGTTTCCTCACTTTTCTTGGCTAGTTCTTTGCCGACGTCCTCAAGGATCTCCATGTCCTCATATTCAATCTTCGCTGCTTCTACTTCTTGTATGTTGTATGTGGATTTCATTGCTACCATGGAGCAATTTTTTGCCTACACCTGATCTTCTCTGACCTCTTCAATTCCTTGCTTCGTTGGGAACCGCAACAGCTGGTGCTATGTTGAGGGAACAACCTCTATTGCATGCAGCCATGGCCTTCTCAAGATAGCATTGTAAGGGAAGAGGGTGTCAATTATTGTGAAATCAGTTTTCACCTTCTTGGTGCCAGCCTGCACTTTCAAGCTCACTGCTCCTAGGGGCCACGTCGGCATTCCATTGAACCCAACCATTGGACCATTGGATTGTTCTAGATCATCTTGGTGAAGGCCATGCTCCTTGTAACACCTAACATACATGATGTCACAAGAGCTACCTTGGTTTATCAGAATTCGCTTTACCTGGCACTCTCCAATCTGGAGGGATATTACTAAGGCATCGTTGTGTGGATGGTGCACCATCTCTAGGTCGTCTTCAGTAAAGGACACCATTGGTCCCTGGCATTCGTCTGTCCTAGGTCTTTTCTACCGGACCTGATACATATGCTGTAAGTGTTTTACTTCTGAGTTTTCCCATGTATCTCGTTCTCATTGACCTTCGAGTGAATCACATTGATCACACAAGGTCCGCCTACTTGTGGCTGTGGTGCTGGGGGAGGTGGTGCTGCCGGTGCCTGAGGTAGTCTTGTTTGCTTTTCCCTTGTCTTGGCCTCGTCTACCAAGTCCTTTAGGTGACCTTATCTTACCAGGTCTTCTAGATGTGCTTTTAGGGCTCTGCACCCTTGAGTCAGATGCCCATCCTCATTGTGGTAGGCACAACATTTCCCCAGGCCTCTTCCTATAAATTCACCAGGAATCTTCTCTGGTGCTCTATAATAGGGCTGGTTCCGAATTCTCTCTGAGACTTTGTAGATCGAAATTCGGAATACAGTTGTGACTGCCTGTACAGCCCTCAGTCCTGTCTCTTGCTTATTGTATCCACCATTACCTCGGCCTCGCTTCGGCGAGCCGTTTCTCTTCTCTTGTTTTGACGCCTTTGTCGCTAGCGTGTCCTCCTCGGCCCTGGCATACTTTTCTATCCTGGCCAACAGTTCCTCCATACTTTTTGGTAGTGTCTTTGCTAGTGATTTTTGAAGCAGACAATCATCTTTCAGGCCGTTCTTAAAAGACATGACCACCACCTCTTGGTTGCACCTCGGTATATGGTTGAACACCTCGTAATACCTTTTGGCATAGGCCCTAAGGCTTTTATCCTCGCCAATTCTTAGAGCCATCAGGGAGTCTACCTTCAACGGCTGTAGTTTGTTTGTCACAAACCTGGCCACAAACATCTCGGCCAGGCCTTCCCAGCTTTTCACAGTTCCTTTCGGCAACTTGTGAAACCAGTCTGATACGATTTCCCCAAAGAATGAGGGAAATACTTTGTAGAGCAACGGCTCGTTCCCGGTGTACAGTGCCATTGAGTTCAGGTACAAGCCGACGTGAAAGTTAGGGTTGGACTTACCATCATATATTTGGAATCTCGGTAGGTGGAACCTCTTTGGGGCTTTGAATTTACCCAGTTTTACTGAAAACAGTGTTCTTGGCTTCACCAGAGAGGTTACATCGGCATCTTGTCGCTTCCTGTGGAGGTAATCCCTCAAATCCTTCTTGGTCTGTCTAGGAGCTCGACTATCTCCAGATTTCAGCCTTTTCGGTGCGCTATTTTCGGTGTCATTATGAGTCCTTTTGGACCTCCCCCCATTGGTCGTGTCGAAATAGAGCTCATTTCCTTGAACATGCCGATGTTCTTTGGTGCAGGTTTCTTTGGTTCGACATGTCTTCTGGGACTCTCCTCTCATTGATTCTCCATTACCGACCTCCCGTGAAGGCTGGTGAGAATGTTCCTTGGTCCTATCGTGCTGAGGAACTGCATGGACTGTTTTATGCCCCCCTTTATGGGCATCTTTCTTGGCCGCTGGAATCGGCGTATCTTATAACGGAAACGGTGGCTGCATGATGTTGTTCTGCATCATGAAATTGACGACCAATTGTAGGTCTGCCAGTTTATTCGCCATTCCCTTCATCTCTCCGTCTCTCCGTGGGCATCTGTCTTTCCATACTTGGAGGTCGTCCTCGTTATAATACCCGCCTTGGTATGCCTTCTTTGGTATGTCTCCTATCTGGCCGATGTCTTTATCTCCGAGATTCTGATCCCGAGTTTCTTCGTTGCAGTTATCCTCCTTTACGTTAGGGTCAATGTGTTTACCACTCCCAGTTGGGATGTCGTCCCCAACCTTTTCTTTCTGTCCGTCGTTGGCCATCTATTCTCCTTTCTTTTCCATAGACGGCGCCAAATTGGTGTGCTGTTTTCTGACTACACTGCCAAACATGTACTCAGCTGGAGAACACCGGCAGAATAGATCACGCCTGAACAACCTGTCACAGAAAGAAAAGACTCCAGTGGTGGTTCATCCACGGGGGCACTCCGACGATCAAGTCAGTACTCAATTATCTCTCAAAGATAGTAAACAGTGCTTTTATTCACTAGTTAGAATACCAAAAACGTACCTTAGACCTATGAGGGTGCCTTACTTTTATAGTCAGCACTGACTTGATCCCTGTAGAAGCCTAGCTTCTCTTGGACTGTGGCCCAATGCCCATACTGGACTCTCTAACAGATAAAGATAAACTCTCTAAGAGCTTTATCCTTATTCAGGCTGAGATCCTCCCCCATTCTAGGACTCTTATAGCTTATCCGTTTACTTCGGATTCTGGCATTTTCGCAGATAACCTCGGTTTAGTCGAGATCATCTCGGCATCATGTCCAGGGCACGTAGCACCTCGGTTGGCACTTCGGTGCCACATTGGCCACGTGTTGCTACTCACAAAATATGTCCCCACAATTCTATATATAAGTGTGACCACTTTGTTGACTCATTCATTTTTCAAATGTTAAATTGAACAATTAGATTTAGATTCCATTGATGAAGGGATTCACATAATTACTGTCATGCAAATATTATAAGTTGTTATTAAATATCAATGAAGTCAGGAAAAAAAATTATAAATTTAATTATTAATATGTACAATTTTTTTTGTTAATTTAATTAAATGTCAGGGTTTATTAATATTTTTTTAAAAACATAATCATGTTGTGTTATTTTCCCATATTATAACAAAAAGAATTGACAACTTGTTATTTGATTTGGCGGATTCCGTTGGTCATTGCAAAAGATAAAAGTAACTAACCTTGTGCACGGTGTGTGCGCCATAAAGATTTCACACATTCATGTTGAAAAAATCGTTCTTAATGGTACTGTTTTATCTATAGGTCTCCGGTCCATTATCGGATTAGATTGTGCTATTGGGTTTGTAGAGACTCACTACGGGTTTTATTTTGAAAATCTGAACCGTTCAATATGTAGAACTCTTCGAATACTATATGCTTGTAAAAAATTACAGTGATCGGATATCGATAGCTATGTGATCAAATCAATTTTGTATAAAAAAAATGGACGGTGAATAAATTAACGGTTGACAAAAAACTGATTTGATTACATAGCTATCGATATCCGATCATCGTGATTTTTTACAGGCATATAGTCCTCGAAGAGTTTTACACATTGAACGGTTCAGATTTTCAAAACGGGACTTGTGGTAGGCCCTCACGGACCCAACAGCACGGTCCAGTCCGATGGTGGACTGGGCCAAAGCCAGACCGTTTATATATATATATATATATATATATTTTTTTTTGTGGTTTGTGTTTTTGTTTTAAGAATCGGTGTTAGATTATTTAATGTAACTTCTATTTATAACTTATCAATTTTGAAAAAAAAATTAATTATCTAAGAACTAAAAGAGGAGTAATTTTGGATTTTATATTTAATTATCAACTTTTAACTCATTAAAAATTATACCAAACCAAACATGCCCAATACACTATTACACACATTTCATATAAAAAGCCAAATGCCTGGAAATGCGAAGAAGATGGCCAAGTTTTTTGTTTAATGGTTGTGTAGTACTATTTTTTGGTGTGGAGTGGTAAATTCAAATCTTATAATGAGCAGTTTGATATTTTTTTCTTCTCAAATTATTCAGTTGATATAAAAGATTCGTGAGCATTTTCAAGGGGCATTTTAAACGAGGTCTGTTAATTATTGTAATAGCATTATTATATTTTAGTTACTTCAATGGACTAGCTATTACCATAGTTATTTTAACAAAAAATTTAAAGGCTAACTACATTTGAAAGAGCTTTGAGATGCTATTTAAACAATTTGTGTTTATAGATTGATAAAATAAAGATTAGTGTTGGAGTATATAAATAAAAAAAATAAAAAATTATATTTTTTATATTTTAAATTAATACAAAATAAAAAAATATGATTAGAGTTGCTCTTATAAGTAATTTTTACGGATTGAAAAAAATAATAATAATAAAAAAGTTTGCAGTCTATCATTACAAATGAGATCATCACGAGGGAATATATTACCATATATAAAGGAGCAATAATTTTTTTATTCTTTCATTCATCTTTTGGATCCAATTATGTTAATGGGTTGTACAAACAAAGGTAACACTTTGCCATGCTGATAAGGTTAATCCTCTGTTCGGGAAGAGGTTTTTTGGATTTTTTTGGCTAAAATAGTTACAAAAGACAAAATAGTTTATTTTAACCACAACAAACAAAATATCACATCCAGTCCATAATTATTACATTGTTCTCTCACAAAAAAAGTCAAAAAAGCCAAAAAGTCAAAAAGCCTTCCCAAACCAAGCTTTTTAACCCAAGTTAAAATAGTCAAAAAAATCAAAAAACTAAAAAGTCAACCCACTTCCCAAACAAAGCCTAAGGGATTTTACCGATTAAGGTAATTAGTAGCTTTCGGGGCTATATATCATTGTAGAAAAATAATTTAATATCACTAAAATATTAATTTTAAATTGATTTTAAAATTAAGCATGTGAGTTTGATTGTTAAAGTAGGGTTTTTGACTTGGTGATTATGTAGTATCATCATTATGTAGTATGTAATTGTAGATTTAAATTTTATAGAAAAGAGTTTAATACAATCTGATTATTTCTTCTTCATGTGGTTTTTTTTATAATAATTATTGAGCTTCTAGATATGCATTATTAATTATTTTTATATTGGCAAAATAAGTAAATAAAGTTTGATTGCTGAAACTTGGCAAGAAGTTAATTTTGACAAGTCTGTAGGTGCTTGTACCTAAAAAAAAAATAAGACAAGTCTGTAGGTGCAATGTTTTCAATTCTAACTTCTAAGACAAGTCTGTAGGTGCAATGTTTTCAATTCTACAGCTTGGACTGACATGACAAAATTCATTGGAAACCAAACTTTACTTTATGTAGGAGCCAAACATCTGAATCAATCTCATAATTGAAAACTAGAATTGGGCGAAAAGCCAATAGGAACAGTAAAACGACTTAAACTTGGTCCCCCCTCCCCTACAAGGTGATGCAATCCTTGGTAATGCACAACATATCAGAGAACATATATAGTTATTTCCGTAGTAACTAAAGAAAAAAATATATTTAAAAAAGTTATTTATTAAAAAAAATGGTAAACACATGATTGTGATTTAATTAATGTATTATAGAGTTCATGTACATAATAAATTTGAATTACGCTTTAATATTGTTAAATAAAATTAAAATCTATAGCATTGCTAAGGTTTTCCCAAAAAAATCTGACCTGTATCTTGGTTTCAGTTCCTCTTTGAAGTCAATAAAGCAGTGGCCTTTATAAAAAAAAAAAAAAAAAAAAAGAAAAAAAAAAAAAAAAACATTTTGTTTGATAAATTTTGATGGACCTATTTGAAGTCAACAAAGGAGTGGCCTTTATAAAAAAAAAAAAAATCATTTTGTTTGATAAATTATGATGGACCTATTTGAAGTCAACAAAGGAGTGGCCTTAAAAAAAAAAAAAAAAAAAAATCATTTTGTTTGATAAATTATGATGGGTCTATTTGGTTTGGGAATATAGGTTTCACCATAGATTATATTTTGATAATTTAATTTATTTATTTATTAAGTTTATATTAGTAAATTATTTATAAAAAAAATTAAATTGATCTTGTATGAAGGATTCATGCATACTTTTTGTATTCAAACTGAATCAAATGATCATATGGATAAATCACATATTTCCATTGATGAACTTGAACAATTTTCAACAGCAGGTAGAACTACTACTCAACTACACACTATTCACAACTACACACTATTCACAGTACAAAAAGGTTTCTATGTTTTTATAGAGGGAGAAAGGAGAAAGAGAAAAAGCAAATATTGATTATTCATACGATTAAAATCTTATTCTCTCAAAATATAATATTTCACAGTACAAAGGTTTCTGTGTTTCTATGGAAGGAGAAAGGAGAGAGAGAAAACAGATATTGATTACCCATATAATTAAAATCTTATTCTCCCAAATATAATACATATATTATGTAGGAGAGTTTATAATCACTTACAACTCTATCTCCTCAAAAGATGGAATAGTAAAGCTATGTTTAGTTTTGGCTTTTTGGCTAGAAAAGCAGAAAAGACAAAAGTGACTACATAAGCCAATAAGACAAAATGTTACATCCAAACCATAATCGTTACACTTTTTCTCTTACAAAAATCAAAAAAGCCAAAAACAAAAACCAAACGAGACTAAAAAAGCCAAACCAAAATAGCGAAAAAGCCAAAGAGCTAGACTATTTATACTCACTTATCTCGCGATAAGTTAATCCAAAATGAATCTCGGGGTCATGTCATTATGGGCAATCTAATGAGTTCTAAACCTAACCTAATTTCTAAAAAATCCTATTATTACATCCTTGTGATTTTATTCTATTTATTTTTAAAAAATGAATGATAAAAATGGCTTAAAAATTAAACTGTCTATTTATTCATAGGCAGAGCAGACATCATAAAATTATGCCTACAATTATCAGGTTAATATTTTTTTTTTCTTTCTGTTTTTTAATAAATAATGTAGATAAAAAATTTACAAAATGAATAGATGGTATAGTTAATTAAAACTCAGGATGGATCTCATAGATAGACTGGATTAACATCCTCCAATCCAAAACAGAGAGAATCCATTCTTTTTAGAGACTAATTGGTTTTCTTACCATTATGAAGGCTGAATTGACCTTGAGAAGTTATTGGTTGGTGCAGGAGTAGCGTTATGTGACATTTTATATGTATTGTGATTGATAAAAGAGTAAGATTTATAATTTTACATTAAGTAATTAGAGAGTATAAGAGGATATAGAAATATATGATTAGGGACATAGCCACGTAATATCCGAAGACCAACCAATACTTTTTCATTGATCTTAGCCTTTGGATCCAAGGCATTTTTATTCAACTTGATTCCACACGTCAATTCAAGTGCTTATCAATATATTTTCATTGTTGCTATAATTTTCTCTAACGCCTATATCTATCGACATAAATAAAAAAAACAAAATCTATGTTTTTTTATTAATATAAATTTTATTTTATTGTTTGAGGATAACATGTCATGACATCATTGATTACTTAGCCTAGCCATGTCCGATCTGAGCTTGATGGACACAATCACAAACAACTTTTTTTAATCATCCTCCAGCTTGTGGTCTATAAAAAAAATTATTCGATACCCATGAGGCACCAAGTGATTATGTTATAAATCAATCACTACATATCACCATCTCCTCCTGTTGATTGCTCAATCACCAACACAAATTCATGAATTCTAATTTTTTCAATGATCCAATTGATTTTGAGCACAATGTGGCCATGCGGTTAGAGCATGGAATAACTTCTCGGTGCATGATGACTCCATAATCAATAATCCAACAAAAACAACAAAATAAGTCATTATTAACTTCAACTAGACACCCCACACCCTCCTCTCCTTTGTATTTCATTCCATACAAGTTGTACACTTTGGAGACTCCTCTCTCTCTCTCTCTCTCTCTCTCCATATTTCTCTGCAAAGTACAGAACAACCAATACGTGAAAACAATGGAAATTAAATTCACATTAGTATGGTTTTCACTCTTCACCACATTCTCATTTGCCAAAATCATTACACCAAGGTTTCCTTCTTCGATCATTAATCGGCCAGAACAGCTCTCTGTTTCCACTAATGATCAAAAAGGGCTATACAAATCCATGTTTTTCACACAAACACTTGATCACTTCAATTACAATCCACAAAGCTATGACACATTCCAACAAAGGTATTTGATCAATGATACCTACTGGGGTGGTGCCAAGAACAATGCCCCCATCTTCGTCTACACTGGGAATGAAGGAGAGATTGAGTGGTTTGCTCAGAACACAGGGTTCATGTTCGAGACTGCTCCGAGTTTCAGAGCTCTTCTAATCTTCATTGAGGTAATTAATTAATTTCTTTTGTGTTTAATCATCAGGTACATGGTTGGTTTTGGTTAGCAGAGGAGGGTGGGAATTCAAAATGTCACAACCACCTTTTGAAAAACGTTTCTTTTGTTTTCTTTTTCGGTGGTAATCAAATTTCTAGGCAACCAAACAGGTTTAGTGAAAAAACAAGGGCTAATTAGACTTCTAGTTCCTTAATATTTCGACTGTATCAATTTAGTTCCCAGAGTATGCAAATTGTGTTTTAAAGTGGTTCAATGGATGGTGCGGTCAGTATGAGAGTTATTTTTTATACAAAAAATTACACATCGAAAAAAAAAAAAAGGGGAAAAAAAAGAGCCCTTTACAAATTAACATAATATAAATATTGAAAAAAAAAAAAAAAAAAAAACACAAAACACATATTTATGCCGTCTAAAATATGATTGATCTTCTTTTGCTTAAGTGTATTTTTTTCTTCTAAAAATACCCCTGTTTTGATAACTAATACTGATGATGTAGCCATGTGAACCACTTTAGTACACACAATTCAAATATTAGAGCTTAAAATCATACACAAATTGAAATTAAGTTTAGAAAACATGTTAAGAAACCAAAGTCGAGAGAATTAATTTTAATTTTTTCATGGTTTGGGAAATATGAATATTGCAGCATAGGTTCTATGGACAATCTATGCCTTTTGGGGGTGATAAAAATATAGCATACAAGAATTCAAGTACACTTGGGTATCTGAGCTCAACACAGGCATTGGCAGATTATGCAACCCTTATCATTGATCTTAAGAAGAATTTGTCAGCAACTGACTCTCCTGTGGTGGTCTTTGGAGGTTCCTATGGAGGAAGTCTGTGTTCTCTCTCCATCACTCTCCTCCTTTTGTACATGTCTTTTTGGAAATATCCGTGACTAACTTTTTTAGTTATTTTTATTTGTTTAGCTAAATAAAAATCTAAATAAACAAGAATCCGATTACAGAATCAAATATAATCTTTTCATAGGAGTGAACTCACTAAATGTGTGAATCCCATCTCATATAAAAGAATTATATTTTATTCTGTGTATATAAAAGAATTGTTTTAAGATTATTATTATTATTATTATTATTTTTTCACTCGGTGAGACCTATACTAATCTAGATCTAAGGGAAAAGAGGAAGGGGACAGCCCCAAATGTCCACGTGAGATTTGAACTCACAACCACTCCTATGGGGATTAGAGAGCATACCAGTATAACTCAAGGTCATATATAGGTAAATTAAGATTAAAATGAGTAGTTTGAATTTGGAGAGATTCTAGTTATACTCTTTTAATTTGTCAGGACACTTTTTATGCATTATAATATTTATTTTAACTGGTTTGGATGGATTTCTCACGACACTTTTTATGCATTATAACATTGATTTTAATTTGTTTCGATGGTTTTGACAGTGCTGGCAGCATGGTTTAGGTTGAAGTACCCACATGTGACCATTGGAGCTTTGTCATCTTCTTCACCAATCCTCTTGTTTGAGAATATTTCTTCTCCCTATGCCTTCAACAACATCATCACTCAAGACTTCCGGGTCTCTCTCTCTCTCTCTCTCTCTCTCTCTCTCTCTCTCTCTCTCTCTCTCTCTCTCTACTGTTCTTTTCTCTTTTGGTTCAACATATAAATCAGTATAGATGAGGTTTAGGATAAGATTACACACATATGGACACAAACACGCCCTTTTAAAAAAATATGCTTAAGTGATACATTTGAATATTATCTTTAAAGGAAAATTATATTGACCTATCTTATATGATTTTAATTTATATAATACTTAATATATTTTTTATCATAAAATTGTTAGTTGTAGGAATAAAAAAAAAAATTATCTTTCTTATATTAAAATGTATATTTTATTTTGTATAATTTATTGTCTTCATATTATCTGTATTAGTTTTAGTCTCTTCCAACTTTTTTAAAATGAAGATTAGCACAATTATGTCAAAATTGTTAAACTTTTTATATTTTCTCTAAATCTCAAGAGATATCCGTATAATTTACTTATCTTTAAATATTATTTATATGACATTTGGCATACTAATCGCTTGTGTTAGATGGGACACAATAAATAATATGATCAGTATTGTGTAAAATATCACATTAAATATACTAAAACATAATTTTAAAAAATTTATTCTAAATATAAATTATGTTTCCATCAATCATTTTCTTTATTAAATGGATGACAATGAAGTCTTACTTGAGTCCAACAATGCGGTCTGGCATCATTAATAATAAACCAATAATTTGTTAATAATTTCCGATATATATGTATATAAAATCAAAAATCTAAATGCAAGCTTTTTTAGCATGTAATTATTTAATTATTATTATTTTGTTGTTTCTATGTGAAAAATCTAGAGTGAGAGTGAAAACTGTTATAAAGTGATCAAAGGATCATGGCAGCAAATTGAAGACATTGCCAACCAACCTGGGGGCCTTGAGGTACTTCGAAAATCATTCAGAATATGCGAGTAAGAACTTTATTAATTCTTTGTAGGATTATCTAATAATTTTTTCTAAATGATTTAGCTTAACTATCTTAAAAAAGATTGGCAAAATATTTGATACTTATATATTTGTTATTTTTTCACAGGAACTATATTAGTGCATCGTCTCTTGAGGGTTGGCTTCAAACTGCATATATTTACACGGCCATGACAGATTATCCAACTCCTTCCAATTTTCTTAATCCTATGCCAGCTTACCCAATCAAACAGGTATTTGATCTTTATATTTTCAATTATATTAGTTTTACCCTTTATCTTTTTATGTTGTGTCAATAGTCCAATTGAGAACATTCATTCAAAAAAAAAAAATAAATAAATAAATAAAAATCAATAGCAAAACAATCAATTCGAAAGGACATGGACCATTTTAAATTGAACCTTAACCCCATCCAAAAAAAAAAATTGAACCTTAACCCCTCAATTAGTTTTAAAATAATGAATGGATTATTTTACTCTCTAATATCGTCTAAATTCTAAAAGAACACAATCAACTTAATGTAAAAAATTTAGAATAAAATTGATGCAATTATATCTAAAATTATCACATTAATACAAAAGACAAACTAATGTTGCAATTTGTCCAAAATAATTTACCCTTTGTTGGGAATATTTTGATTAATGAAGAGAGAGAGAGAGAGAACTAGTTTTAAGATGGCAAAAATGTACACCACCGAGGGTGCTGGCCTAGTGGTGAAGGCATTGCCTTCCCACAGCCATGAGTCAAGTTCGATTCCTGGGGGGTGTGAAAATCCTGGGATTTCCAGGGGCTCTCTGCGGATCTCTGTGGAGACATCGCGCTGTACTTCGATCGAAACTTGTCCATGACTGGGGCGGTTGATGAGCTCCACTGGTGCCTCGGTGGTAGGTCCCTTCCTGTGAGTTGGGTTAAATCAGGCTGGCAACCGGCTACCCCGGGGCCTGGGCCTACGGAGGTCGTGATGCCCCCACAGAATCTCCTTTTTCTATGTTCAAAAAAAAAAAAAAAAAAGATGGCAAAAATGTACTGTAATTATTATTTTTTTGGTTTTGGGCCAAATAGGGCAACCATCCTATAACAGAGGATTAAATATGGGTAAATTATAAATATACCTCTTGAGATTTATTTAAAATACGAATTGTTTCATGTGGTTTCGAAAATTACAAATACTTTCCTGTCAGAATTTTTTATTTAACATAATTAATTGAAAAGGTAAAATTTTTAACTATTCTCTTATAAACCAAACCAAACTAAGCCTTAAGCCCCATCGAATAGGGTCGGCCATATGAATTCTTCTTTTCCAAGCGGCCCTATCAAAGGCTATTTCATTAGTCAAATTAAGTAGATTCATATCTTTATTTACAACGCTAGCCAACGTTAATCTAAGCATATCTCGTTCCCTAACACTTCCATCTACCGTTACAACATCGCATCTCTTCACTATTGCCTCTGTTGGTCTTCATTGAATATGACCAAACCATCTTAATCGATTCTCTCTCAACTTATCTTTTGTCAGTGCTACTCCTACACATTCTCGAATACACTCATTCTTAATTTTATCTTGTCTAGTCTTGTCACACATCCTCACCTTAGCATCCTCATCTCAGCCACACTCATCTTATTTACATGTTGTTTCTTGGTTGCCCAATATTCCGTCTCATACAATATCGTTGGTCTAATAACCGTTTTATAGAACTTATCTTTTAGTCTGATGGGTATTCGTTTATCGCACAGTACCCCAGACACACTTCTCCACTTACACTATCTTGCTTTAATCCTATGGGTCGCATCCATATCAATCTCTTCCGCTGTTGTGATAATCGACCTTAAATAACGAAAATGTTCACTCTTAGGCAATTCTTGATTCTCAATCTTCACTTCTCCTCTGCTTTCATTGTAACTGTTACTAAATGTACACTTCATGTACTCTGTCTTAGTTTTACTTATCCGGAATCCTTTAGATTCAAGAGTTTTTCTTCAAATCTCTAACTTTGTGTTAACTCCTTCTCTAATTTCATCTACTAGCATGATATCGTCTGCAAAAAACATATACCACGGCACGTCATCCTGAATATTTCTCGTCAACTCATCGATAACTAAAACAAAAAGATAAGGACATAAGATAGATTTTTGGTGTAACCCTACAGTGATAGGAAATTCATTTGTCTCTCCAGCAGGCGATCTAATAGTGGTCATCACTCCTTCATACATATTTCTAATCACATCAATGTAACCTTTTGTCACTCATTTCTTCTCTAACACCCACCATATTATATCCTGGAGCACTCTATCATATGCTTTCTTAAGGTCGATAAACACCATATGAATATCTCTTTTCTTTTCTCTATACTTTTCTATTACTCTCCTCAAAAGATAAATCGTTTCCAATGTTGACCTGCAAAGCATAAAACCAAATTGATTATCTGACATCTCTGTTATATTTCGCAATCGGCGTTCCATCACTCTCTCCCGCACTTTCATTATATGACACATTAGCTTGATTTCTTTATAGTTGTTGCAATTCTGAACATCTTCTTTATTCTTATAGATAGGCACTAAAATACTCTTCCTCTACTTATCTGACATGTTCCTAGTCAACAAAAATTTGCTAAACAACCTAGTCAACCAAGCAACCTCTTTTTTACCCAAACACTTCCAAGTTTCAATAGGGATGTCATTGGGTCTTAAAGCCTTATTTGATTTCATCTTCTTAAGTTCAATCTCCACTTCAAAGTTCATAATCTTACGGTAGAACCTATGGTCTTGATTTATTCTATTACTAGCTATTTCTTCCCTTATTGCCGTACCTCCATGTTCCTCATTTAATAGTTTCTCAAAATAATTCTTCTATCTTTCCGCAATCTCTTCATCCTTCACCAATATCTTTGAATTTTCACTCTTGATGCATTTAATTTGATTAAAATCTCTTGTTTTCTTCTTTTGTATCCTAGTAAATTTGTATACCCTCTTCTCTCTCTCATTGCTATCCAGTCTAGTGTATATGTTATCATAAACTTTCAACTTAGTCTCTCTCACTACTTTCTTAATTTCCTTATTAGTTAATATATAGCTCTTACGATTTTTCTCAATGGTGTGTTTGTAATTTACCCATTAAATAACCAACAAGGGGAGTAGAATTCCAACATAAAGTGATTGAAAATTGTTTAAAAAAAAAAGAAAAGAAAATTATTTTCTTAATGGACGATATTATTGAAGTTTGTGATTAGGTGATTAGAGATTATTGAAATGTCCAAATGTGATTTTCAAAGTAAGAAAATGAGTACAACATTGACGTTACAATTGAGAGTTTTGTCAAGAATGAAATTGATTAATCAAAATAGAAAATTGGGAGTTTTGTCCAGAATAAGATTGAATAATCAAAATAGGGCATGTGTCAGGTTTCACAAACTTCTTGAAGTCTATTCTTTTTTTTGCATTTGTCTACAAGTCAATTTATTTGTCTTTTTAAATGGTGGGTATTGTTTGGCTGATTTTTCAAATTTTTTTTTAAACAATAAAAAACAATTTAATAAAAATAAAACACCAAATATATATATTTTTGAGAATTATTTTGTCTGAAAAACATAACTGTGCAGATGTGCAAGGCAATTGACGATCCAACCACAGGGAATGACCCATTTGGGAAGTTATATGGAGCAGCTGTGGTCTACTACAACTATACTGGGGAAGCAGGCCAGTGTTTTGATCTGGCCGACAATTCTGATCCCCATGGTCTTGGTGGGTGGAACTGGCAGGTACCCTATCATTTTTCTATCATTAATCTTATCTTACAAATAGAGTTGTGCTTTTCTGGTGTTTACATTTTAATATGGAAGAATTTGAAGAACTCGTCAACTTGACATGTAGGGTTGTGCAATGAATTCGTAAAATTCGTAATCTTATTCAATTTAGTTTAATGTAGTAGGTTTGGATTGATTTTTTGAATCTGTTATTCGGTTTCGGATTAAAAAATTAAAAATCTGTAGTTCACGGATTGGTTCCGGATTGGAACCGATCCGGACTGTATACAAATAATCTATATTTTTATTATACACTCTCTTGCATAATATCTTCTTTTATTTCATATAAAACTTAAATCCAAACCTAAACTTGCATAGTATGTTCTTTTATTACTTTTGTTTGTTAGTTTTTAGTGTTAATTTGTAATGGTCTAAATATTTATGGTGGAATTAGTTTCCTTATGATTGTTTAAATTCTAGAACAGTTTGTCACTATTATGAAAAGACATGTTACTATTGTAAGACTAATATGGTGCTATATTTATATTTTTACGAAATTAAAGTGTTATATATATATATATATATTTGTTATTTAATTATGTAAATCTGTGGTCCTAAACCAATCCAATCCGTGTTTAGATGGATTGGTTTGGATTGGTTCCACAATTTAAACTGATTGGGTTGGTTCCAATTTTTCAGGAACCGTAAATAACAGATTGGTTTTGGTTTTACTCCAATCCGAACCATACTCACCCCTATTGATATGAGTCTTATTTTGACGGTATTTATTTTATAAAGTTGTCAATATATATTATTTGTGTAACAATTAATTCAATTTGATAATCTTAATTTTTTTATTTTATTATATTTGTCTCTAAAAAAATGAATGATAAATATATTTTTGAAAATAAATTATTTATTTTTTAAAGATAACCACAATAAAATAAAATAATTTATTTTTATCATAAATGATATACATTGAGCACCCTATAAAATAAATAATTTAAATTATCGAAACGAGACCCATGGTGGGTGTCATGAGCCCTTCAAGTTCTCCATTTTAAAATATGAACATGAGAGAAGCCTCATTCTTAAAAACAAAGGTTAATTATATTTTGGGTAAATTACAAATATACCTCTTAAGATTTGCTTAAAATACGAATTGTCTCATGTGATTTGGAAGATTACAACTACCTCCCTGTCAAAAAATTTTATTTAACAGAATTAATTGAAAATGTGAAATTTTAAACTGTTCACTTATATAATAATAAAATTATCTGAATTATTAATTGAAATAAAATTTTAACATTATTAAAATCTATTAATTAACTTGATGATTTATTAATAAAAGGACCTATTTGTTATGAAATTAGAAACCTTAGGGGGTATAATGTAATTTCTAGAACCATATGAGGTAATTTGTAATTTAATTAAATCTCAAAGGTTGTGTTTGTAATTTATCCATATAATTTTAATTCTTAAAATTTAAGTTTTGAACTATTTTGATTCCAAATATTTGAATTATGTCTCATATAAAATTATTCAACTCAATATAGGGTTGTTGCAGCCAAATATATAGATTTCATATAAAAAATTTTTGTAAAAACTCCACTCAAAATGATAGACTTCACTAAGCCCATTTAGGGGTGTACATTCGGCTCGACTCGGTCCAACCCGGCTCATGTCAGGCCGTGCGGGTTCTCATCAAAATTTGGACTGGGCCGGGCCACTGGTCAGAAAATTAGGCTCAGGCCCAGGGAATATTCGAGCCTTGGGTAGGCCGCGTTGACCTGGGCCTCAGGTCAGGCTTGGGCGAGGCTTAGGCGGGTCTGAATATTTTTTATTTTTATTTTTTTCTCTTTGTTCCACAAAAAATGACACTGGATCAAGTCTCGAACTGGGCTAGGCAAGTCGGGCTGGGTTTCAAAATGACGGCCCAAGCCTAGGGTCTTGGGTTAGATTCGGGCTAGGGCCTAATCAGGCAGGCCCATCTAGGGCCGCAAGCGGGTTTCGGGCCACCCACAGGCCGCGGGTCATTTTTACACCCCTAAAGCCCGCTCATCTACATAAATTACATTGGTGTAAAATATTTTTAAAATGAAGGATTCTCTATTAGATGGAGATGGTGTTGTCAAAATTTACGGGATCTACTGTGCTCCCATCTTGATAATATGATTTGTTCAATTAATATTTTTTTTTGAAAAAATAAATGATTAATTTAATTAAAAATGGAAATAAAAAATGATTTTAAAACTAAGCTATTAATTTTTTAGGCAAATGCCAACATATGTTGCTTTGCATTGTTTAATATTGGAATTAGTGTAAAATTTGCTTTAAAAATAGTGAAAAAGTTTAAAAATTATTTTAAAATGAATGAAAAATATTATAAAACTAATGAAAAATGCATTGAATTCTACACTTGTTTTATCTTTTTCTTGTACCCCTATAACACTTATTAGCAAAGTTTATTTTTTCAATCACAAACATAATAAAATTATATAATTATAATTATTAAATTAAAAAATTCTGAACCAACAAAATAAACAAACAAGATCTTCCAAATGAGTTTTGACAACACTATTCAATACACATTCAATAGAAGACAAGTTCATTTATTTTAAATTAGAGTAATGTTAGTAATTTCAAATATTTTATCAAATGTTTTTCTTTAAAATATTATAGTTTACGTGGGGATATCAAGGATGAACCAATGTTTTAAAAACTGGACTGGTGAGTGAACCAGAAAAAAGATCGGGGGGACGGGTCACCGTCGAGTTGAATCAGAATCGAACCGTGACGTCATAAATATATTAAAATTATATTTAAATAAAAATATAAGTAATAAAATTTTAAATTAAAAAATTAAATAATCTTAAATATTTCTTCTAATACTTTTTTTACTAAAAAATAGAAAAATATATTTTAAAATATTATTAATTTTAATTTTGGAAGAAGAAATTAAATATTTAATATTCCCTCCATATGATTTTAATTCAAATAATTTGATTGAAAGAAGAGCAAAAATTTTGGAGAGATATCAAAATTTTAAGTTTCCCTTCAATAAATTTGATTGAATCTCACATAAATTTCTTGAGTTTTTTTGAATTTTTTTTTTCTTACAAATAGGTAAAGGCTTTCCCAATAATTTCAAACTCTCAATTAGGGTTGTTCAAAAATCTGTTCAAATTGGTAATTCAGACTGAACCAGACCGAATTGTACGGTTTGGTTCGGTTCTATTAAGAATTGGTTTGGTTTCGGTTTAAGAAATATGAGAACCGTAAAAATGGTTCGGTTAATGGATTTTATGAAAAAACCATGGTTCAAACTAAACCGAACCAAATTTTAGAAGATATATATATAATATCAAGTTTTATTTTTATTAATTGGTTTTTTGTAATTTTAATGATATTAGGATGATATAGATATGTAATGTTGAGTAATGCCTTAATATTATTAGTTTTTATGATAAGTTAAATGTAATTAGTTTGAGTAATTATTTTGCTAATATTAACAATTTATTCTTGTAAATAGAAATTTTTGAAACCATGAACCAAACTGAAACTGAACCATTATTTTGGTTTGGTTCTGGTCCGATTTTACAAGTGTAATGGTCTGGTCTGGTTCTCAAAATCACAGAACCGTTAGAATCGGTTCGGTTCTTGAATTTTCTCAGAACCGAACCAATTGGGACCGTGTACACCCTTATTCTCAATGAGATTCCTCACAAGAGGAGACATTTGAAAGAGAGTTTCCAATTAAAATTTTCTTTTATATATATATATATATATATAATATAATATAAAATAAGAAGAAAGAAAGAAAAAAAAAAGAAAAAAAAATGATTTTACTGACTTGGTGAACTGTCGACCGGCTCAACAGTTCAATTGCTGCTTTTTTCGATTTTTTCAAAATAAGCCGGTTTTTACTTTGAACTGTTTAGAGGGTATATTCGGATTAAAATCCCGACCGATTGACGATTCAACCGGTCGAATCGGTCAGTCCGATCCGATTTTTAAAACCTTGGGATGAACCATGTGCCTCACCTACAAAAGCTAGGCCTAAGAATGATTACAAAATTTATTTTTATTAATATTATTCCTTCATATCCTAAATCATAGGAGACATTTTTGTAGAATAAATTATAAATACATCCCTAATGTTTGCTTAAAATATAAATTATCTATTGTGATTTTAAAAATAACATTATGTCCCTTGAAATTTGTAATTTCATAACAAATGACTCATTTTATTAATAAATCATGTCAATTAACAATTTTTAATAATATCATAAATTTATTTCAATTAATAATTCAAATAATTTTATTATTATATAAGAGAACAGTTAGGAATTTCATTTTTCAGTTAATTTTGTTAAATAAAAAATTCTAACAAAAGAGTATTTGTAATTTTTCAAATCCCACAGGGCAATTCGTATTTGCTAAAATGTATTATTTGATAAAAAAATAATAGGAAAAATTATAATAAAATAAAATAAAATAAGAGTTTGACTATTGTAACAAAATAAAATTTGAGCTTTTAATTTTATAAATTTAAATTCTAATCATTTGATTTATTTTCAATTTAAACAATTTACCTATTTTCATTACATAAAATCAACAGAAAAATGGTACTGTAGTAATTAAACTCAACGAAAAAAAGATATTTTAGATATTTTATATATATATATATATATATATATATATATATATATTTACATTAAGTTTATGGGAAATTTAGCCAAAATCCATTCATTGGACTCTTGTTTGGCAAAAAAGACAACCCAATTTATTGGGCTTCATAAACCCTTTAAGGAGGAGATGCATAATTAAGTAAGGGCAGAGTAAAATTTTATTTTTTTATTTCTTGGACAATGTTGCCCATGCATATATATATATATATATATATCATAGAACACTTTTGACAATGAACACTTTTATTTTATTTTATACAAGTTTAAAAATATTGTATATGTGTATTTTTGGTTGGTTCATCTAGTATGTTCTTGATTTTTTGTAACAGTAAAATGTTATCGTGAATCAGAGTAATGTTACTGTTTATGTTAGTTTTGACGGTAATTTTTTTTATTTTTTATTTTTTATTTTTTAAGAATTTTATAATCAACATTGATCTTATTTGATAGATCTTGATGATAGAATTTTAAAATTACTAATTTTATTAAAAATTAACATCTAGATCGAAAGTTGTATTATTTTAAAGTTTAAAATATTCAATTACCCACTAAGTATATTTTGGTAATAGTAGTATGCGTTGGACTTTTTAAGAAATTTTTTTTGTGGTTATCCTTAATGTATTAAAGTATTATTATGAGGAGGTTTTAACCAAATCTCCCTATTAATAGCTAAAATATTTTTTTTCTATTAGTTTTAGTTAACGAAAGTAAACCTATGGTCTAAATTAAAAATAAATTTAAAACTTTGTGTTTAAAATGATAAATAAAAAAAAAATCAGAATTATTTTGCTTGAAAGGTCAAACTTTGAATTTTTTTTTAATAATTATTTCAAAATAATAAAAAGTGAGGAATGATTATATATGTATAATAAAATGATTATAATTTTTTTATTGTGCTCTTCACATTTAATAACACTACTAATGAGCTAACTAACAAACAAACTAGCAAGCCCATTGGAGACAATAAGTAAATAAATATATGTATATATATATATATATATATATGTGCTGTAATTGCTGACACTATGGATTTTTATTGAACCCGTTGCACAGCATCTTCAATTGGGTAGTTGTGAGCCCATTAGTTGCACAGCATCTTCAGTTGGGTAATTATATATATATAATTAGGTGCCATTTTTATCACTTTTATCGCATAACACTTTAAAACTTTTTTGGCTATCCTATTGAAAATGCTCTTGGTACCAAATACAATGTAGTTAATTCAGCAAAAGTTAGGAAAAATTATTCCCACACAAATGAATGATTTATATTTATTAAAAATTATATAAATGAATAATTTAGATTTATAAAAAAAAATAGTCAAGCCTCTTAATTATAATATCATTTATAAGTCGTGTTATATATATGTACTGACATCTCAGTGCACGCAATAATGTAATAAAATTTTGTCTAAGCAAAATTTTAAAGTACATTTAAAACTTTTTAACCGTTTAACTGACATAAAAAAAAAAAAATATGGATTTCATATAAGCTCCAAATGTATTTTAATTTACGTGGCTTATCAGACATGGCCTTAGTTGGGAAGGGTTGTCATGCGGTGCTTGACCCCTTCTATCCTTTTCCACTGTGCAAAGAAAAACAAATAATTTCTTTTTTCAAAAATAAAATTGACAATCTTTGAAAAATAAAATGTTATACTAGTAAAGTTGTGAGAATAAGGTCTCGTTTGTCAAAAAGTTTAAAAAAAAATAAAAGCTTAATACAAGTTGTTACATTATTTTTATTTTTTTACACATATTTTTATAAAATAATTAAAAAATTAACTAAAATAAGTGGTTGTGAAATTTGTTGCAGGCTTGTACGGAAATGATAATGCCAACAGATGGTAACAATGAGGAGAGTATATTTCCAGCCTCAACGTGGAACTATAGTGATAGAGTCAGTGTTTGCCAACAAATCTTCAATATTGAGCCAAGGCCCACTTGGATTACTACCGAGTTTGGCTTCCATGTAAGTCTATCACTAAGACTATTTTCAACGCTTCACCAAGTCTTGCATCAGATTTGAAATTTGGTGAAAAAGTCATTTTTTACAGTTCCAATGATTTCATCAAATTAGTATCAAAACGAGAATTCACTAAATTTTTTTTATTAAAGTGAGAACAGGGGGAAGATTTTACCAATTTACTGTGCATGACCGTTGGGGGAAACCAACCGGTCAACCTGCCGGTTGACCAACCGATCGACCGATTCTCTTGCAAATAGGTTGGTTCAAAGAGGTCAAAAGATTCAAAAAGGTAAAAAAAAATACACTAACCGGTCGACCGGCCGGTCGACCCCTGCTTTAATGACAACCATTGGAGCAATCTGTATCAGATTGAGAAAATGATCTTTTTTTTACTCAGATTTGATGAAAAATTTGGTGAACCGTTAGAGATGCTCTAACTCGTACATACATATTGTTTAATATTTGCTAATTAAAAAAAATATTGTTTATTTTTTAAAAAAATTCAAAAAAGGTGGAAAAAATTAAAAATAAAACTCATCTTTTTTCGTATGATTTTATATTTTTGGAGGAGTATACAATTTTTAAAAATTTTTAATATTTTTGGTGTTTAAAAAGTTCACGATTGTCTCATCCAATTTTTTATACGTTTCACACTATACTTTCAATAATCACTGCTGCTACCTGTCCTCATAGCATGATTTAAGACCTTGATCCTGACAAAAAATTAAAAAAAATAAAAATCAATAACTATATGTAATGTAACATTGCTGCAGCCATTTTGTAGATATTGTGTGGTTAACTTAAATTAAAAGATTATATTTTGTTTATATGAGACAGGACATTAAAATGGCTTTGAAACGGTTTGGGAGCAATATTATCTTCTTTAATGGTTTAAGAGACCCCTGGAGTGGTGGAGGGTAAGATTGTCTCTCTCTCTCTCTCACAACTATTCAACGTCATTGGACATAATTTCACCGAGTTTATTTTTGTAGACTCCACTTACACAAATGAGCGGTGAGATTAGTCACAAACGATAGTGAATGATTTTTGCTCTTTTTTTCTGTCTCTCTCGAGATCATGAATATCTTCTTTGTGGCAGGGTGCTAAAGAATTTATCCAAAAGCATAGTTGCCATAGTAGCAAAAGAAGGTTAGTAAACAAAATCATCTTTGAAAATGTTTAATGATTGCATTAAAAAGTGAAATGAAAATAAATAAATATATAAATTACATGCCAAGGTCTCAGCTTCAATTTTCATAAGTTGTTGCAATAGGGATGAAATTAGGAGAAGATTATGGGAGCCATGGCCACCTTGTTTCTGTGAAAAATACGATTTGTTATGACATTTTAAAAATATATATATCATTTTATACATAAAATGACACCCAGTATAAAAAATACATATCTCATTCTTATCCTATCTTGCATTCTCTTTTTATTTTGCACAAATTTTTTTTTCATCATATTAGAAATTACTTCTATCGTATTTGAATCTTTTTAATGTATACAGATATAATTTATATGTCATATTATACATACATGAGTGTTTATGTATATAGTGAAAATTTTTATTTGGCTTTTAACTCCTCCAATAATAAAATCCTAGTTCCGTCCATGGTTGCAATCTTATATAACAAAATTAAATGAGTTAATAAACAAAAAAAAAGAAGAAAGAAAAAAAAAAGAGGATAAATAATATTAATTTGAAAATCAAGGACATCAACAAAGCTCGGCTAGATACTTGGCACATTTGGTATCGTTTCATTTTTCTATTTTTTGCTCAAAAAAAATAAAAAAAAAAATAAAAAGTACCGATACTTTTAAACTTGCTTGATAAACTGCTTTTGAATTTATTTTTTTTTTCGTTATTTAAAAGTACTCATTTTTAGGTGACATTTTAAAGTTGTTTTCTGAATTTTGGAAAGCTCGTCACCTAAAAAAACAAAAAAAAAAGACTGATATGAAAATAATGGTCATATTTTAAAACTGTTTTCGTATTTTTATTTATGAAAACATGAAAAACCAAAATATAAAAATATGAAAATGATGACTTCACTTTCGCTACAGCTAGAATGCTATGTCAAGACTTAAAACACCAACGGCACGTTTCATAGCAAGGTGCTAGCTGTGTCATTTTTTTGAACTTGTAAGTTCTTTTGTATTAATTGTTTCATTCTTATGCCCATCTTGAAAAGATAAGTACATAGAAATATGGGGCACTTTTTTATAAATTTTTTTTTACTTATGTTCTATTTAGTTCATATTATTATTTTATATTTCAATAAGTTCTATAGGTGATATAGTTACTAAAATACTCCTAATAATATTCACATTTATAATACAAATGTTTCGTGATGTGAATGTTCACACTATCAATGTGAATGTTAACATGTCAATGTGAGTGTTAACATGTCAATGTGAATATTCATAATTCATATTGCCAATGTGAATGTTCACACTATTTATGTGAACATTCACATCGTAAAATATGAATGTTCACATCACCAAATTGCTAACTGTTCAAAAAATATTTGTAAGAGTAGAAATGTCCATAAAATAACTTAAATATGATAATTATGATTTGGTAAATCAAATTTTCAAATAATATGACTTTGGAATACAAGAATATCTTATGAACTAATTAGGATATAAACACTTGAAAAAAAGATTTTCTAATAAATCTCCCTAGAATTATCACTACAACATATAAGGGTTATATGAATCAATTTTTTTTTTCTTTTATTTATTTTTAAAGTGAAAATTTTATTGAAAAAAAATATTAGGGGATCAATTCTGATCGAAGTTAAAACTCATTTCGAAAAGTTAAAAAAAAAAAAAATTTAACGACAAAATTTTGAAAACATTTTTAATAAATACTTTTAAGGAGAAAATAATTTGGTTCCAAAAAGATTTACATTTTTTAGACAAATTTTTTATCCCAAAAGGATAGTAATTAATTGCTAAATGTTCAATTCGTCGCTGAAAATTGATTTTATTTCTAAATTTTTGTCTCTAAATATTAATTTGTTTTAAAATACCCAAAACATTCACATAGTGTTAATGTATTTTTTTATGGTTTAATTTTGTCCATGCAAATATTTTAGGTATTTCTTTGTGATTTAATTAAGTGTACCTAAAAATACTAAAGCACAAATGCTAAAGCTATTTTGCAATATGACAACAACAGGGGCACACCATGTGGACCTTAGGTTCTCAACAAGGGAAGATCCAGAATGGCTTGTAGACGTGAGAAGAAGAGAGATCAATATCATAACAAAGTGGCTTTCTGAATACTATCACAGCTTGGCTCATCATTCCCATTAATTTGTATTTTGTTGAAGAAACAAGTTCATTTAGCCAGCCAATTAATGAGGGCCAAAACAAATCCCTTCTCTAAATATTGAAAGACGGATTTTCCATATTTCACATCTTAATATTGACATGATATTGAATGAGAATCCTCATCAAGAATGGGAGAGGGAGGACCAAAATAAATGGTTACTTCTATTAGCTGGATAAAGTGAAAGGATGTTTATTAAATTAAAGTGATACCAATATTTTTTTGCATGATTCTATATGTAATGTGTGACCAGTGGTTGACTCATTCAATTTTCAAATGTTAACAACTAGAATTAGAGTTCAATGATGAAGGGGTTCAGATAACTACTGTCATGCAGATGTTACAACAAAAAGGATTAACAACATGCTATTTGGAATATTGCAAAAGTGAATTTGTTTAGCAAAATCCATAAAATCTTTCCATTTATGTTTATTTTGTATTTAGTTTTGTGATTGGTTTCTGTATTTATAATAGAACTAGACAGATATAGTTGCATAGTAACTTAGAAAGTAATCAAAAAATGAATGTGTAAACCAAATTTATTCTAAATTTGACCCGCATCACAGTAAATTTAAATTTAGGACAAACTTTACTTTGCCCCCCTATGGTTTAGGCCATGTGCGGATTACTCCCCTGACTTTTGAATATCACCACATAACCCCCCCTATGATTGATGGAGTAAAGTGCACCGTTAGCTTTTCTGTATATTCTAACCGGCTGTGCTGTGCACGCGATCGTGGTGCAAGTGGGCATTAACTGATGATGTTCCCTCACAATGAAAGGATCAAAATGCCCTTATCTTCATCATCAATTTCCAAAGAATACCCTCATATTATTTTCTTCATCATCAGATCTGGAAATGTGATGATTTTGATTTTGCAAGGATGATTTTGATTTTGATTTCTTCATCATCATCTTCAGCAAGGATGACGAAACCACTTAGTTCATTCCACAGTTACCCAGAAATGGTTTTTGTCCCAGCCATGTCCATAAACTCTTCTTCTTCTTCTTCTTCATGTATTTCTTGTTCCATCTCTCGCGCCCTAAACCCTTCACCAAGAGCTCTTTCCACATCTCCTTCTACTTTTTGTTCATCTTTTCACCACCATGGATGGTTATCTATCCCAAAATTGGCTCTTCAAAAATCAAATCTTATGCTCTCACTATGCAATAGTACAAGCAACAACAACTCTTCCCCTAATCTTCTCACTGAAATGGATAAGTAACTCTCAAAGGCCTAATCTCAAACACATTGTTTGCATAAACTTGCACCCTACATCAATTATTTGACTATTGCTTGTTTTCTGTTTGTTTCCTCAGATGTGACTTTGTTCTCACTCTTCTGAGAAATCGGAATTGATGAGAGAGAAACTAAACTACTTTTGGAGAAAAACCCAGGTCTCAGATTCAGACCTTTTAATTTTATACGTGCTCGGATTCAATCTCTGTGGCAAATCGGAATCAGTGGATTTGCACTTTGTCGGTTGATATTAAAGAACCCAGATTTGTTCTTGTGTATCCAAATTTGTTTAGTGCTAGTAGGAAGAGGAAATTGCATCCTAGAATAGATTTTCTCAAGCAATGTGGGTTGAATTCCAATATATATACATGAGATGATATATATACATATATACATATGAGATGATTTTCCTTCTTTTCTCCATTTCTTCCTTCTTTTTTCTGGATCTTGCTCTCTCTTTCTTTGTTTCTCTCTAGATTGATGATTTTGTGTAAATTGATTTTTACTTCATTGTAAGGATTATATATACAAGGGTAAATTGGTCTTTTTATGTCTGTCATTAACGGTGCATTTTACTCTATCAATCACAGGGGGTTATGTGGTGATATTTGAAAGTCAGGAGGGTAATTCGTACATGGCCTAAACCATAGGGAGGTAAAGTGAAGTTTCCCTCCCCTTAAATTTATAACATATAATACATTTTCTACCATTCTTCAAACTACTTTTTTCGAACTTCACCACTTTATTTGTTTGAGTTTTCGCAATTTGCTTTTTTTTTTTTTTTCCTTTCAAAAAATAGAAACTAGTTGGATGAAAATAAATACCAAAAAAATATTTTAAAATTTTTAAAAAAGTTTCATCCCAAAAAAAAATGACGAGTAATTTTTTTTACCAAATAGTTTATAGGGTTTTTAAAACAACAATACTAAGTACACATAAAAATATCCAAACAAATTAATGTGTGATGGAGATTCAATGTATGGTAGGGTACCTTCATTATAGTTATAGGAAAAATAAGAAATAATACACAACGGACATAAATGGATTCGGTATACTTTTTACGCTCAAACTAAATCCATGAATCATGTGGGTGAATCACGTGCCTCCTTTGATGTCTCCGAATAATTTCCAATATTGGAGTAATACTACAATGTGAGCAACACCCACACAATGCACAGTACAAAGGCATGGTTGTTCTCCCATGACAGAGAGTTAGAGAGAGAAAGTCTTTTTTTCAGAAATATTATTCAGGTAAAAACCCATATCACATTATACATAATATGTATAGATGCAAGAGATGTAAACACCCACAACTCTATCTCCCCAAGAGATGAGATTGTGGGTTATTCACCTTTATCCCCAGGATAAGGTGGTTTAAAATTCAAACTGATAAGGTCACTACGTGGGTCATGGATCATATCACCATGGGCGCCCAGATCCAGGTTTGAAATTTGACCCGATTTCCAACATCTCTCATTTGCACATGAGTTAGCATAACAGTGCCACATCTCTATCTCAATCTGCCTAAACCTCGAACAAACTCATACTTGCCAATGGACCGTGCGACCGCTAAGAACCTTTGCAAGTGACAGCTTTTGTCATGACCCAAACCCGCCCTTGTAGGTTTAGCGTCGTAACTGGCCAGTAATCCTATGATTACCTATGGCCTTTGAAACAGATTAACAAAATAAGGGGCTAGCGGAAGCAAATACATAAATATAATTGTCCAATGAGCTATGCTGACTTATATGAGATAGGAAACTTAAAACATTTATATACATATATCATAACATCAACATTACACCAACCAAATGCAGATACAACAAAAAGAGACTTAGCCCTGCACACAAATAAACAAAAGACATTAAGAGCTTTAAACTTGCTCACAAAACATCTTGATCACATTGACTTTCAAGAACCTCCACGTGAGGCACGGTGGTTGGCTTGACAAAAAAAAAAAAAGTCAGTCAAACAAAAGCCCTCAAGCCTGGTCCTGCGCACACTTACCTACATATATATATATATATATATATACAAACAGTGAGCTAAAACCCAGTGAATAACATTAAGGGAAAGAGGTTAGTGAACAAATTCTGAATATATCACATTCATAAACAGATCATAACAAAATCAATTATCATATCCGAACATAATAATGGTACATCTAATAAAACATATCACATATCTGACTAGAGTAATCGGTTCTAGATACCGATTAAACACATCACCACTTTGACAAGTGGCTAACCAGATCTTGTAATCATATATATGTCATGGACTCGCATTAACATGTCGCCTCTCATGACTTGGGACTATCTATAGATGATATAATAGATTTCAAACATAGGACATTCGTTCAAGTAAACAAATATCATTTCAGAAATCATAACTTATCAAATTACATTTGGAACATAATTCATATGAACATATTTTTACAATAACGTTACTCACAATAAGTTTCCGGAAACAGTTAGTCAGTCTCCAATTCTCGACCTACAATAAAAAATCATACATAATACAAAACACATCTTATCATTACACATTCATATGGCCAACATGGCTTAGCTTTCTTTACATTGATTCTCACTCTTTCTTATTACATTTCTCGAAACACACTCTTTGTAATCTCTTAACTTAGTACATTCATTTCTTAGTGTATTTATAATTCATATCCTCATTATTGTGGCTTAATTAAGGCTTAAGAATGCGTAGGATTCAATGAGAATGCCAAAATGCACTTTGCAAACATTTAACAAAATTTCTAAAACAGGGCAGTTCGCTCGAGCCCAACTTTGTCAGTCAAGCAGATCCCTTATTTTGCAAAAATACTAAAAGCTCTCATTTTACGCTTGAACATAACTTAGATCACTTGAACCAAGGTTCAAAAATAAGGGTGGTCGCTCGAGTGCAACTTCCTTCGCTCGAGCTAACCCCCAAACTCTGTAAAACTTCTAAGAGCTTGCATTCTTTGTTCGAGCGTAGCTTTCACCGCTCGAGCAATGAGTGCGAATTCTAGAATTTCTAGATTGCTCTCTAAGCTCCAAAACTCAATTCCAAAGCATCAAAACTCATTCTTTTGAGCCAAAACTTAAGAAAACACTTGTAAACTTATAAAACATCATGAATTGAAAGTCATTTCACCAATATCAAAGCCCAAAAGTACGTCAATTCTTCAAAACCAAACTTTAAAACATATGTATGTAATGATCATGAAATCTAAGTTCCAAAACATGGACAAATGAGATGTTTTCATGTAAAATCATGGTGAGCTCTCAAGACATAACAAAGATAAGCACTTGTATGTAAGAATTTGTGGAAAATGGAACTCAACAACGTAGAATTGTGCATGCATGCACATGATCTCTTTTCAAAATTCATGGACTTAACAAATTTGGGGTCAAGGCTCCATGCATATAAGAATCTCCTTTCCAAAACATGTATTCAAGAGCTAAATATGATGAATGAAACATGCATGTACCATATAACTCACCATTTGAATATGAATGCTCAAAATCAAACTCAAGGATGTAAGAACATGGCAAAATCACGCATGCATGTGAAGTTACTTCAATTCATCATCTTTTGACAAACTTATGCAAAATATATGCAAATGATCGTATATACACCATGAATTCAACTCATCTTCAAGAATTAAGGGTACAAAACTCACCTAAAGCCTTGAATTACTCCTATTCTAGCATAATCTTGACCAACCCTAGCTTAAGCTTCAAGTTCTCCTTCAATATCTATACTTTCTCTCTCTACAAGTGAGCTCACTTTCTCTCTAGAATACAATCTCAGATTTTGCTCTCAAAATGGTGAAGTTGAGCTCACAAATGAGTTCTAGACTCAAACAAACCACACTTATATAGATATAATGGCTTATCACAATAATTAAAACATTTGGCCAACCAAACACAACTTAATTAAGTAAACTAAATCAGTTTTTAATAAAATTTGCCATATGATTCTAAAAATTCTGAATAACATAATGATGTAACCAATTTCAATTTCGGAGGCCAATAAGGCCTTGAATTTTCAGATCAAAGCAAAATTTCAGATAGATATTTCTACAAGTAACAGATAGAAAGCCAAATAACATACAAAATATATAATAAACACATAATTTATTTTAATCACTTAATTAACATCCTTAATTACATATTAGTAATTAATTATGGGTCAGGTTGTTACAGCTTTACACTAGAAACTCAAAAGAGCCAAGATAGAGATATTAACCCGAAGATAAAAATAGTGTCTTATACACTCCAGACCTATCTAATGACACCGGTCCAAAAACATCTCTAATCCCTCAGAAGAGCATGTTTGACTTTCTCAAATCTTGCAATATATTCACACTCAATCTATTTTTTATACAGAGCGATGTGAATTGCCAGCAGTAAATATGCAACAGAGGTGTAATACTAGATGATCTTTGCTTCGCCCTCATGCCATTTAGTTTAAGATTGACCACTTTCCTAGTAATGTCGCTTAAGGCCGAATTATACATGACCGCAAGCAATATACCAATGTAGCAGAACATCAACCCCTCACCTTATGACATAGTCAAATGTCACAAAAGGGTATAAAAGTGAAAGTCATATCAATAATGACATGTAATACTCCCACGGTGAGGAAGTAGGGATCCATTCTCTCATTTCATTACTCGGTCGCCAAGCACATATAGTATGAAATAAGACATAATCCATGAAACATAATAGAAATATTACATATTACATTCATCAGAGTATTCTTTACAAAGATATTAAACAAATAAATGCCTTACAGGCTTACAGTTTTCCAAGTTATCACTTGGTTACAACAAAAAGGGTCCTAGCTCTATATATGGAAAGCCCTAGGCTTGAATATACATTTAGCATTAAAATGAGTAACAAAAATGAGTCTTCAACTCCAAAACCTCCCAAGTTAATATCTCGGAGGCGGCATATCACTAGTACTTGAAAAATAGTGTCCCAAGTAGAATGAGCCAAAGCCCAGTAGAGATATGCTAAACAACACATGAGAATTAACTAAAACATTTGCATCTGATAAATGTGTAACACTTGAAAACCAACTCACACCCTTTCCATAACCAATCAACATTAACATCCATATTTCAATCCATTTCCATTTGTTTATCCAAATCAATACATTAACATGGTTTATTTTTATCCAAACAAGTCAAAATGAGACTACAACTCATATCATCAACACTTCAATCATCAACATCATTCAGATGTATATAAGATTTTGGGACTTTCACCCTTGACACTCTGGCCAACTTAATTATCAATGGAGTCCATCCCCTATCTCCTCTCAAACAATGGAGTACATCCCCTATCTCCTCCCAAACAATGGAGTACATCCCCTATCTCCTCCCAAACAATGGAGTACATCCACTTTCTCCTCCCAAACAAAGAAACATATAACCAATTAAATCACATATTCAATGCGTTAATCCAACCGTCATATTCAATGACACAATCCAATTGATTAGTTTTAATTTACCTAATCATCATACAGTTTCTACAACAATCATGGCTATCCTCCACCGATAGCCCAAAACAGTTATTTTTAAACAGATAAATAAATCTATCAAACAGATAAACTATTAACTTTTCCGTAGGTGAGTGATTTATCAATCTAACTACACCGTTTAATTACATATTCCCCCAATTTCATTATTCCCAGGACAATTTCATATTTCCACATTAGTTTCAATACTTAAATAAATAATTTATGTAATGCAAATTAGGGCATTCTCCTCATTTCTCAAATGTTGCTCCCAAGGCCAAATTTCACCTATATTATACAAACAACCCCATTTTCAAGAATTCACATACATATGGAACCCAACAATAGAAAAACCCTCTTTTATAATTTCAACTCGAACCCTAACTTCACCCAAAATTTCCAAACCACACCATTTATACAAAATGACCAACATCTATGTTAAAACCCATATTGAAGAGTAGAATATCCCTACCTCAAGAAGAGAAGATGAGCCAAGAAAGAGATTAACTCCAAAGATGATGAAACCAACTTCAATTCAGATGAAAATGGAGATCTTAAAGAGCTCAATCTTTTTATCAAAGGAAAGAGGGTGAGGAGATCACTAGATCTAGGTCAAAATGTAGAGAGATAGGGTATTTTAGAGAGAGAAGCTCTCAACTTAGGGTTTTGGAAAGTTTTAAAGAGAGAGAAAGGACAGAAAAAGTGATTTTAAAAGTCACTCTCGTGATCCGATATACGTACAGTCCGCTCGAGGGGAGAGTTTGATGCTCGAGCGTTAGACACATAAATTCGACTCGCTCGAGCATAATAAAGGTCGCTCGAGCGCTAAGACACAACAGCAAGGCACTACCGGCTCGAGCGCAATGAGACCAGCTCGAGCATAGAATACACTCACCCTGTATTTTACAGACTTCAGGAAGTCGCTCGAGTGCCAGAGGGGTCGTTCAAGCTCAGACCCGCTTGAGCGTAAGAAACCCCACTCAAGCGTGAAAAACATTTCTGCAGTATTTTTGTAGGCGCACAAAGTACTGAATGATTGCAAATCCCGTTCGAGCAAAAAAAGACCCGCTCGAGCGGAAGACCAAAATTCTGGGCAACACGGTTCTAAACCAACAACCAACCATCCTATTCTGAACACGCCCAAGACATTCCAAAACTCAAATTCAAAGGGTAAGAAGAGGGAAAGACATAAACAACAACATTAAATCACAAGACCCGAGTCCGAAACACCATAAAGGTCAAGTTAGAAACCGAGATCACTATAACCTTCCCCGCTTAAAGAATTTCATCCTCGAAATTACAAATTAGGTTCACAATCAACGTTTGGTCATTCCCAACAATGTTATTCTTATAAATCCAATACCCTGACCCATCCTCCGGCCATTCATTCCCACCGACTCGATACACGAGCCCCATATTGAAATGAATCACAATTTCCAAAATATTAACAATGTTTAATCAAAATTCACATTTCAAGAAGTGTACATGGCATATACAATGCTCCCAAGGTAATACAATACACGTGATATTCCATATTCCCAAACATATGCAATGTGTGCAATAAACTCATGTTTCCAAGATGTCCATAACATATACAATGTTCTCATACTTTAAAACATATACAACGTTCATACTTTGCTTTAACAACAATTATAATCTCAACACAAAGTTATACATTAGCAAACAAGTCCGGATACTTCTCTCGGACTTCTATTTCACGCTCCCAAGTCGCTTCCTCAACTCCGTGATGTTTCCATAACACCTTGACCAAGGGAATCATCTTGCCTCGCAAGACTTGGTCTCGTCTATCCAAGACCCTCACCGGTCTCTCCTTATACGAAGCATTCTCATTTACTTCTAAGTCGGTCCAATCCAACACAGGTGATGGATCCGGCTCATATTTCCGAAGCATACTAACATGAAACACATCATGTACTCCAAACAATTGCGACGACAACGACAAACAGTAGGCAACCTCCCCAATCCACTCAAGGATCTCAAAAGGGCCAATAAATCGATGGGATAACTTCTCACTCTTCCCAAACCTCATCAAACCCCGTCTAGGTGAAATTTTCAAAAAGATGTGATCTCCCACCTCGAATGACAACAGCCTCCTCCTATGGTCAGCATAACTCTTTTGGCGACTCTGGACTGTAACGAACCTCTTACGGATAAGTGTCACTTTCTCCGTCGTTTCCCGAACCAAATCTGGACCTAACAAAGGTGCATCACCCACCTCAGCCCAACACACTAGAGATCTACACGGTTGGCCATACAAGGTGCTTAGGGCTGGAATCGTAACTCACTACTTTATTCTAATTGTGGCAAATTAAATGGCGTAGGCAGAGGCAAATGGAAATAAAAATAATTAAACAAAAAAATTACTTCATTTTACTTTTTTTTAATAAGAGAAAATACATCTATAGGGCTTTTGTTATTTTATTATTCAGTGATCAGCTCTGAGTAAAAACAAAAGGGAGCTAAAATAAGATAAAGAAAAGAAAAACAAATTAATGGTTCAACATGAAATTCTCGTGCGGGTTCCACTACGTGAGGTTATGAGTCATCTTTACATCTCGTTATCTGAAAGGGTAACAACTATAAACACACAGCATAGTGAGAAATATTATGCCAAGAGTATTGGGCATACAAAACAATCATGGATAGTTATTTAAGCTAAAATAGTAACGGAACTTAATTTGAATAAACAAATGATTTAAAGTGGCAGAAACTGAAACACATAAATTATGTAATTAAATAACCATAACCGTAGTACAGAACAGAACAAAACAGAGGTCACTGAAGTGATAGTCAGAACAGAGGTCAATGGATCCATGACAAACAGAGGACCACAAAGTGGTCAAACAGAGGCCAATGGTTATTTAAGTCCCCCAAGGCGTGGGACTTCCGTGGTGGTACTTACAAAACATAATTATTTATAAGGTCATAGTCAAATACTTTCTAAAATTTAAACAAATATATCCATGGGTTTCATTTTAAACAAATAGAGTTCAAAAATTAATCGACGAAATTGAAATATTAGTATAATTTATAAAACATAACTTGTATAAAATAAATTATGGTAAGTCAAAACATATGTGAAATATATCACCTTAATATTGACCCTTAGCCTTTTTGTCATGACCCCAACCTGCTCCTATGGATTAGAGTCATAACTGGCCAGTAATCACGAGATTACCTGCGGCCCTAGTCAAATATCAAAACGTATTTAATAATAAGGGGCCAAATCGCGGAAGAAATTGTTTTTAAGATTGTCCGTTGAGTTATGCATACATGGCTTAACCATACATTCATACATTCACATAATAACTCACACCATATGCATATTCACATTAAGTATGCCATACATACACCCAAGATTATTCAAAACCAGTGTTAACAAAAGTTCGGATTATACACCAGATTAGTCAAGGTTGGTCATACATGACCACAAAAGGTTCAAAGAGCAGTAAAGCAAAAGCAAGGCCTTTTGCGTGAGGCGACTCTAGTTAATCTCTCAAAACATAGTTTCTTATCGCTTACTGGGGCTGGGCTGCACATTCCGCTATTCATCTACATACATAAATATAAACAGTGAGATAATGCCCAGTGAATAATACCAGAGTAAAGAGGTTAATGAATGAGATTCATTCATGAATAGGTCATATTTATAATTTAAACAGTTGAACTACTATTCCTATTCATATCAGATTTATAAACCATAACGAGCAAAATGACCTTCCAACACATCATATTCATGCAAAAACGATCTCAGGTCTATCGCACACAAAACGACCTTGGGTCCATCTATACAAAACGACCTCGGGTCCAATACTCATTCATAGACCAATTTCAGGTCTAATGGATCCGTGTATCAATAACCGTCGGTCCTTCATGTCATAATACTAAACAACCTTGGGTCCAACATTCTCATATTTATAGTTATGCGTCACATTTGTATTTATACTTAAAACGACCTTTGGTCCAATCAATTCTTTATTTAAAACAGCATGCAGCCCAATTCATGTATAAGATGACTTTTAGTCTATCTTGTTAAACATTCTAAACGGCCTTAGGCCCCATATATGTCCTTGTCAAATATGCCAAACGGCCTTAGGCCCATTTTCCATTTTCACAACATTCATTTTACAGATTCTTTCACGAAACGGGCGGATAGAATACTTATTTATAATGCGAACTCATAAGTTTAGAAATTACCACATAGACAACATTTAGGAAATAATGTATATACAAAATATCTTTACTAACGTATTACTCACAATGATCTGGTGCTTGATTCGCCCTTGCGCTTAACCCTACATAATTAATAACACATTGGGTCATAATTCAATTCATTTCATTCTTTAATTTGCATAATGTTCTTAGGCTTCTTTCATGCTCTTTAATTCATTTGGAATGTCCAATACATGCCTAAGAATGCTTAGAAGTGAAAGAGAATGGAAAATAAAACAAGAAATGCCTTTACAAAATTTCTGAAAACAAGGCCCTCTGCTTGAACGCAGATTTGGCCGCTCGAGCGAACCCCTTTGGCCTGCAAAAGTACCGGTTGCACGTATTTTACGCGTGAGGGATACTTTTAATGCTCGAGCGAGAAGTCTTGCAAAACAGGGTCCACTCAAGCATATACTTTGTTGCTCGAGCGACAAAACAATTTATGCAAAACTTTTGGGAGCTTGATTTTTTACGCTCGAGAGGCGCTTTCCCCGCTCAAGTGGACAAGTCGAATACTGGGTTTTCCAGAACTCTGTTTGAAGCTCAAAACTTGGTTCCAAAGGTTCAAAGCTTGCAAATTGATGCCAAAGACATGGTAAAACATTGTATAACATGAAAACTTCCTCAATTTGAAATCAATTACTCAAAACCATGAACCATTGTCCCAAATTCAAACTCAAGATATGAAGTTGAAACCATGTATGTAAAATCCATGTTTCATATCTTCATGGATTGGGCATGCATGTAATTCATTAACTCCAATTTCATTCCAAAAGGTACAAATGATTTTCAAAGCCATAAAGCTCAACAAAATTATGCATGCATGTAAGTTTTGAAACTCAATTCTGCATAATTAACATGCTACATGCTTGATTACACAAATTCATGGCAATTTTCTACATGCATAGTCCTATTGACTAAAAATTCATCAAATTCAGCTCAATCCATGTTCTTGAGCAGAATTTTATCTTGAGCTCACATAATTATAATTTAAACTCATGAATTCATGTCTAATTACTCACCTAAAAGCCTCAATCCTTTCAAAATTAGCAAGTTCTTGAGTTAAGCTTCCAAAATTCCAAACTTTGAGCCAAAATCCACAATTTGAGCTTCCTCTCTCTCTAGAACCGTGTACTCTCTCTCTCTCTAGAGCGTATGTCTGGAAAATTCGAGCTCAAAGAATGAGCTTGGGTGTTAAAAGGCCTATATATACACTTGGCTAATCAACTTAATTAAGGCCAATTAACTAGGCTTAAATTAATCAATTTAATCCAATTATTTTGATCCGAATAAATTTTTAATTAAATTTTACTGTAGGCTCTAAAAATTATGCTAATCACATTGGTACAGTCAATCTTTGGTTTCTGACGCGTCTACAGCCTTCAATTTAAGTTTTATAGTAGAAAATCAAATAGATTTTACCTACGATGAACAGATAGAAATTCAGACACATATATATTCATAAAATTATTATTCAAAATCATATCAAGCTCATAATTATAAGCATAATTAGGACCAATTACCATAACATAGAGTAGGGTTGTCACACTTTTCTTATTTTTTATTTTTTTTTCTTTATCCTGCTTCCGAGGCTTTTTTTTTTTTTCCCTTCTTCTTCTTCTTCTTCTTCTTCTTTTTCTTCTTCTTTGCTGGCCCTAACTTCACAGCAACCGCCTTCCTATTTATATACACATGGCTGGCTGGGTGATGACTCACCCTTCAATGATGGCCCTAAGTGATGAATCACCTTCCTTCCCATAAGACTAGATGTACAAATGGCCCAATTCCATTTCTTTAGCAATATTTGCAAATCTTTTCATTAATTGTTGCTTAATTAACATAGAAATTATTTATTATATTTGTTTTATTTTACTTTTATTTATTTATTTATTATCTTTAACTGTAATTTGGCCCAAATAGTATTATAATTCCATATTTGTGTTAATTTGGCCCCCAAATAATAATCCCTAATTAATCTCATATTTGATAACCTAATGCCAAATTAGATTTATATGTTTATTTATTTAATAATATATTATCACATATGACCATAATTATATTTATATATAGCTATAAATATTTATGTGGTATTTAATTAAACACTTAGGGTGTCACATTTCTCCCTTTCTAAATAGAAGTTTGTCCCCAAACTTGACGTACCTTAATTTTTGAAGAGGTGTGGGTATTTGGCTCACATTTGACTTTTCGTCTCCCACGTAGCTTCTTTGATACGATGATTTTGTCATAAGACTTTTACTAACAGTATGGTCTTGTTTCGGAGAACTTGATCACGACGATCGAGAATCTACACTGGTTGCTCTTTATAAGAGAGGTCCTCTTGAACTTCCAAGTTCTCATAATCAACAATATGTTTTGGATCTCGAAGATACCGTCAAAGCATTGAAACGTAAAACACGTTGTGGACATTGGATAGTTTAGGTGGTAGTGCAATGCGATAGGTTACAGGACCAATCCTTTCCAGTATCTCGAATGGCCTGATGTAACGTGGGTTTAATTTTCCTCGCTTTCTAAGTCGGATAACTCCTCTTGTTGGTGAGATCTTAAGGAACACATGATCCTTTACTTGAAATTCCAAGTCCCATCTCCGTGTATCTGTATAACTTTTCTGGCGGCTCTGGGCAGTGCGAATTCGTTGTTGGATAAGTTAGATTTTCTCACTTGTGACTTGCATGATCTCGGGGCCTAGCAGTTTCCTATCCCCGACTTCCGTCTAGCATAGAGGTGATCGACATCTCATTTCATACAGAGCTTCGTATGGCACCATTCCAATGCTTGCCTAATAGCTATTGTTATAGACGAATTCCACTAAAGGTAAGTGCTCATCCCAGTTACCTTTGAGGTCCAACACGCATATACGTAACATGTCTTCCAACGTCTGGATTGTTCTTTCGGATTGCCAATCAGTTTGTGGGTGATATGCAGTGCTAAACTTCAGTGTGGTGCCCAAAGCTTCTTGTAATTTGTTCCAGAAGTGAGACATGAAACAAGGGTCTCGGTTAGACACGATTAAAACTGGGATACCATGCAAACGAATAATTTCCTTGAGGTATAAAGTGGCAAACTTATTAAGGGAGTAGATGATTTTGATTGTCAGAAAATGCGCCGACTTTGTCAGTTGGTCTAGTATAACCCATATTGTATCATTCTTCGAAAATGACTGTGGTAGCCTAACCACGAAGTCCATAGTAATGTGCTCCCATTTCCATTCAGGAATAGGGAATGGTTGCAGCATTCCTGCAGATCTCTGATGTTCTGCTTTAACATGCTAACAATGCAGACATTTAGAGACATGGCTTGTTATGTCTCTTTTCATTTCTGTCCACTAGTAATGTTCTTTCAGATCATGGTACATCTTTGTGTTGCTAGGGTCGACTACAAATCTCGAGCTATGAGCTTCCACCAATATCTTCTTCTTGAGTTCCGAAATGTTGGGTACACAAATTCGATTATGAAATTTTAGTATCCCATTGCTTATAGTGAAATCAGGATCAGGCGTACTCCTTTGCTCCTCGTACTTTTTCTTTAAAAGTTTATCTCCCCATTGGCGCGCTTTAATTTCTTCAATCAATGTAGGTTCCACGGTTATGTTAGCAAGCAGTCCATTGATCTTGTGGGAAATGAGAGTACATGCCAAACTTCTGGTTGTCTTTCGGCTTAGTGCGTCTGCCACCACATTAGCTTTGCTTGGATGGTGACGGATTTCTACATCATAGTCTTTCATAAATTCTAGCCATCATCGTTGTCTTATATTCGGTTCTTTCTATGTGAACAAATATTTAAGACTCTTGTGATCAGTGTAAATCTCACAGGTTGCACCGTAGAGATAATGACGCCGAATTTTGAGGACAAAGATCACCGTAGCCAATTCCATATCATGTGTTGGGTAGTTCTTTTCATGAGTCTTTAGTTAGCGTAAGGCATAAGTAATGACTTTTCTATTTTGCATAAGAACACAACCCAAACCATTGTATGAGACATCATTATAAATTACGAACCCATCTACTCCTGTAAGGAGTGCTAGTATAGGAGTTGACATAAGTCGACTTTTTAATTCTTAAAAGCGACGCTCTTGTTTGTTAGTCCATTTAAAGGGTGTGTTCTTCTGAGTTAGTTGGGTCAAGGGTGATGCTATCTTTAAGAAATCTTGCACGAAGCGTCGATAATAGCCAGGTAGACCCAAGAAACTTCGTATTTCTGATACATTAGTAGGTCGTGGCCAGTCCACGATTGCTACAACTTTTTAGGGGTCAACTGAGATGCCATCTTTGTTAATGACGTAACCGAGGAAGTGTACACTAGTGATCCAGAATTCGTATGTCTTCAACTTGGCATAAAGTTTGTGATCACAAGGTGGTTGTAAAACCGTTTGCAAATGCTTCTCATGGTTTTCTGGTGACTTGGAGTATGTGAGAATGTCATCAATGGAGATGATAACGAACTCATCAAGATAGGGTTTGAACACTCGGTTCATGAGGTCCATGAAGGTTGCTGGGGCATTTGTGACGCCAAATGGCATGACGAGAAACTCGTAGTACCCGTAACGAGTCCTGAAGGTAGTCTTTTCGATGCTTTCCGTTATGACTTTTAATTGATGGTAGCCAGAACGCAAGTCAATTTTTGAGAATACTTGGGTGCCTTATAGTTGATTGAACAAGTCATCAATTCACGGCAGAGGGCACCGATTCTTGATGGTGACCTTGTTTAGCTCCCGGTAATCGATGCATAACCTCATTGTGCCATCCCTTTTCTTTACGAATAGTACTAGAGCTCCCCAGTGTAAGGTACTAGGTCGAATGAAACCTTTGTCCAGGAGTTCCTAAAGTCTTCAGTTCTTTCAATTCCATCATTGACATGCAGTAAGGAGCTTTTGATACTAGTTGGGTACCAGGTTGAGTGTCAATGGTGAATTCGATTTCCTGGCCAACTGGGGTACCAGGTAGATCTTTAGGAAAAACATCCGAGAATTCTTGTACTACTAGGATTACATCAATGGTGGGAGCCTCTTTTTGTGTATCGATCACACAATAAATATAACTACAACAACCCATCCTTAGGAGTCGTTGGGCTGTCATGGAGGATATAATACAAGAAGGGTTGGAAACTCCAGTCCCATCAAAGACAAGCTCGGGTTAGTTTGGTAACTTGAGGGAGACTTTTTTGGCTTTACAATCAATAAAGGCGTGGTTGGCAGCCAGCCAATCCATACCTAAAATCACATCAAAATTCCTAATGCGGAAGGGAATCAAGTCAACATATAAGGTTTTTCCTTTTAAGGATATAGTACATGATCTGTACACATCAGTACTACAGGCAAACTTACCAGAAGGAAAAGACACAAACAATATATATCCTAATGGTTCGGGTGTTGATGCCAACTTAGCAACAAAGTGTGGTGCAACAAAAGCATGAGTTGAACCAGAGTCAATGAGGACATGGGCTAAATGATCATAGACAAAAAGTATACCTGACACAATGTTTTCGGTAACTTCTAGTTTTCCAGGTACCAAGGCAAAAGCCCTTCCTTGGCTTTTTTGTCCTTCCTCTTTCCTCTAGGTCCTACGGGTTTTCTAACTGAGCCAAAGGGGCTGACTTTAGGATTTGTCGGCTTTAGACAATCTCTCAGCAAGTGGCCAACTTGACCACGTTTAAAGCATGCTTTTGTGTCTCGATGGCATTGTCCCCAATGAGCCTTCCCACAAGTAGGACAAGTTGGAATAGTGCCACCTGGGGGGTTGGTATGACCTTGATTACCTGAACTGGTTGTGCCCGTATTCACATTTTTGGGATGCGCAACATCGGGTCTTCTGTTGTCTCTTTTCCATAATCGCTTCTTTTGGCTTGGTTCCCCGGAATGAGAGGCTTTAATTCCCTTTTCTGTAATGTACGCTCGGTCTACCACTTCCGCATAGGTTAGCAGTTTCAAAACCTCAAGCCTATCTTTGATTTCAGCATCTAATCCTACTTCAAACTTTCTTACTTTTCGAGCTTCGGTGGGGATGACATATGTCGCAAACCGAGTGTAGACACCCCATTTTTGACCGTCCTCGAGACTTGGACGTCACCGCTTGGAACACTCGGTGATTATTCATGTGTGTGTTCGTTTGGAGTTCCCGGAGGTTTCGGCTCACGCGCCCTATCTCAGGATCTCCGAACTTGACCGTTTAGTGTCTGGTTTTACACCAAACACTTGCATCTTGCCTTTGAGAGGCAGGGTAGGGCTTGTAGACCATCCCCACCCACCACCGGCAGTGGCTAGAGGCCACCGGCTGGTTTTTGCTTCCACCGGCAATGTATATTGCCGGCCGGCACTTTTTGTTGCCGGTCAGCACTTTTTAGTACCGGTCGGCACTATTTTTGGCCAAGATGGCATTTTTGGCCGGCCGACTACTGTGCATCTGTTTTTGCAGATATTTTTAGACAGCTATCTGGCCTTTGCTCCCCTCCATACACGTGTATGGAGGGATCTCCCTCTTATGAAGCTTGTCTTGTAAGCTTTACAAGACAATAAGCTTCTATATAGAGAGAGGCTCTCTCTTGGCTCAAGAGGTTAGACACTTGAGATATTTTGAGAGCTTAGACAGCCATTGTTAGGGTTTGAGTTCTAGGGTTAGGGTTAGATACACATTCTATCTCTCTTTCCCTCTCTTTTGTGCTCTTGTGTGTGTTTTAGTCCATACTATTGCACACAAGCACCTAGTGTTTCACCTTCTTCTTGGAACTGAGGTTCTAAGGGACTGATTTTGAGGTTTTGAAGCTGATTTCAAGCCAAGGAGGGCCATTGGAGCATCATTGTTGAAGAGGACTACAAGGGTGAGAATCTAGTCCTTTTATTCCCCATTTTTGCACCTTATTTCTACCTATCTTAAATTCATTTTTGAGCTTGGTGTATAATACAAAAAAGTTCTGTTTTTAAGTCCTCTTGATTGTTTATTAAGAGTGTTTTTTGGTTTGGGGGTGTTTGACCCCTCTTAGGCCTTGAAAGGCCTCATTTTGTGCTATTTTGTGCTAGCTCTGGGATTTTGGTGTTGGGGTCTCTTCACCACTGAAATCTTAAGGGATTTCAGTGGTGAAGGTGATGCCTTGAAGTCCTAAGAAGGAGAGGGCCACCCCCACTCCTTGTTGTCCTTGAAAAGGGCATGTTTTGGCCTCTAAAGGGAGCCTATGTTTGAGTGTGTGTTGAGCATGTTTAGGCTGTTTTTCATGCTTATATATCCATGATATAACATGATTTTAAATTGGTTTTGGTACTCCATGCATGCTTAGCATAGTTGCCATGTAATGCCATGTTTATGCCTCAATGTGCCTTAGGTTGTTAGCCTTTGTTGGAGCATGTTTTAGGCTTAGTCTTGTGAAGATTTTGTGCTTATCTTGACATGTTTTAGGTCTGTCCATAAGTGTTTGGGTTGATTTTGGCATGCTTGGTATAACTCCTTTGTATTTGGGCTTGTTGGCCTAGAGTATGTGAATGTATAGCATGCTATCCTTGCATTGTTTTGGTGATTTTGGACCATCCACCATGCCATTTCAGACCTTATTGTATGCTTGAGAGCTCGCATTTGATGTCCCTTTAATGCCTTGTAAGGTTGTCATCTCATGCTCCATGTTTTGGTGTTTATGCATGCCTTTGTTTTTGAATCATTTAGATGCCATCTAAGTGGTCCTTAGGTCTTGTATTAATGTCCTAAAACTCTGTTTTGGGTCAATGAGTTCATGCCATGTTTGGTCTTGCTAAGTGTAGTTCAATACTCCATTGGTTTGTTTTGAGCACTTGAGCCATTTGTTGCATGCTTGGCTTGATTTATTGCTTGGTTTGGCACCATGTTTTAGCATGACTTTCAATGCTTATGTTGCATGTTAATTGTCCATGATTGTCCCTTTCAAGTGTGCTTGAGGGTTGTCTAATTTGTGCCTAAGTGTTGGCCCTTAAACATGTGTATGTGTGCATGTGTATTTGGTCCCTTGTTTTGGGCATTTTGGCTGCTGTTTTGGGCCCATTTAGAGCTGCCTAAATCATGCATAAGTCCATCCTTGGCATTGATTGGCATTGCCTCATGTTTGCTTGTATGCTTGCATAAGTTTGTTGCCATGCCATGTTGCATCCTTAGATTGTATGCCTAGGTCGCATTGCATGTTGCATGCATGCCTTGTTCCTTGAATTGGTGATAGGAATTGGGCCTTGTTTGTTTGATTTGGTTTGCATGCATTTGAAATCAAAGTTGCATACTTGGTTCTTTGGGCCATCATGCATGGAAATGCGTGATTGGTGGTCCGGGAATCGAGGCACATGCCCCTTTGAGTCATTATCATGATAAGGGACATGGTTGGTGCATATATGCCTTGAATTGTGCTGCCATGCTTTGCCTTGCCCTCTGTTGCTGTCATTTGCAGATTCTGCAGGAACACTCTGCCGACCGGCAGTGTAAGGTGCCGACCGGCAACAATTCCTCTGCCGACAGCTTCATTTTGTGCCGGTGGCCACACACCACTGCCGGTGGTAATTTCACCCAGCCGGTGATGTCTCCCAGCACCCAAGGATGCATTCCTGAGGTTTTGGCAGCCTCCAGAGGAGTGAAGGAAGGAAAACAGAGGCAGCTCATGCATGGCGGCGCGTTTCCCGAGGCGGTTTACTGTTTTCCTAGAATAGCTAATTTGTTAATTAATTAGGTTATCTGTAATATTTAATTAGCTTGCGTAGTTAATTAATTTGTAATATTTTATTTGGTCCCTCCGAGTGGGGGCAAATCTGTAATAAGTGTGCGTGAGTGTGTGTATGTCTTCCAACCTCACGTCTTTCTTCCCTTTTATTTACCTGCTTATGATGGTAGATTAGGGCATGTTCAATTTAGCATACCTTATGCTATGTATGTGTGCATCCATGCATTTGTATTACATGCATTAGGCTCGGTACATCACGCTAACTGCATTTGTACTTCAATTCACAAATTGAATATGTGGTAGTTGACCGCATTTCACATGCCATGTTTAGGGTTAGCCGAGCCTGCCTAGATTGCATTTTTGCATGTGATGCATTAGCCATTTTTAACATGAACTAGGACACGCATGTTTGCTAACTAGTTTACTGTTTTGGCACGGAGTACGATGTAAGTATTTATGCTTTAGCATCCCGCATGCGTGTGAATGTTGCCATGACAGTATGCTTGCCATGCGGCTAAATGCTTATATGATAAACTGTTTGGAATGCCTGTGGGTGAAGGTTGGATTGTTTGAGTTGGAAAAACTCGTTGAAATCCGTGTTTTAGCCTACTTGCGAGTAGCAAATTCCAAAGTATTTTCAAAACGAACGGATATGCAATGTTTGTTTCCAATTTAGGCAATCTAGTCTATACTTGTTTGCTGTGCGCATAACATAGTAATTCTAGGCTAATAAATGGAATAAGAACACATAACGTTTTCAAAATCGGATATCATGGTTAGTAGAGGCCGGTCTTCGGACCGGGCGAAAGGGGGTGCTCATAGCTGACCTTCCCCGATGGTACCCAAGCTCCCGAGCCGAGACAACTCCGGTGATGACGGACATGTGGCCTTCGGCACCGAGTCAGGGTTTCCTAAATTTCCCCATTTTTAAAATATTTAGGTGGCGACTCTGTATCTGGCAAAGCAGTCCATGTTTGGCACTACTTTTCAAAAATCTGTTTCTCAAAACGATTTGCCAGATTTGGACTCTTTGGTTCAGATTAAGAACCGACACAAATCGAGAGTCCGAACTGTAACGAGGCCCCCTCGCGGGCGTTGTTACACCGAGCAAGTTGTGTGAATTTACTCTTGTATTCGGCCACCGTCATGGTTCCTTACTTTAGATGTATGAATTCTGACGCCTTTGTTCTCGCAATGAATTTGGGAAGTATTTTGCATAAAATACTTCCAAGAATCTTGTTCAAGTCACAATTTCTTTTTTTTTTTAGAGTGAGAAGCCACTGTTCCTGCGCATTATCTTTGAAAGTGAAAGTGGCGAAAGTTACCTTCTGTCTTTTGGTGCAGGGTAAAGTGTGAAAAATCTTTTCCATGTCTTTAACCCAAGTGTCTACTACCTTTTTGTCTGGACCGCCAGTAAATGTGATGGGTTTCAGATCCTGGAACTGTTTTATGGTAACCAGCTCTTCTTGCCGTTGTGGCATCCCATTCTTGATGCTAGTCTGTAAGGCTTGCAAAAAGCTAGTAAACGCTCTTTCTATGATTCTTTCCATCGATTCAGTACCACTGACTAATGATTCACTTCCATTACGATTATTGGCCATTTTACAAAGTAATAAACGAGGCATTACACCCATAATGCAACATATATATAAGCATATACAGCGCAATCTATATCTATATAAAATACCAACTTTACTATTTTTATAATTAATATTACATCTTTGTTCAAAAGTCAAAATATGTTAGTGTTTTATCCCAGTGGTACAAAAAAAAAAAAAAAAAAAAACAGGGATTAGAGCATATCATGGTTAGCGCACAAAAAGGGTTTTCTTTTACCAAATCTAGAGTGGTAGGTCAAACGGGTCAAACAACCACAGGAAGTAGTGTTGCATAAAAAGCTCAAATTCCCATCCTAATTGGACCACACCATAACACATCTACGCTGCCTGGATCGTGAAAATATGGACGGATTGTATGTATCCCAAAAATGCTCGATCAACAATCTAACCAGTTGCCTCGATATATGACAAGTCATTACTAAAGTCAACATTTTGAATATTTAATAATCTCACGCAGCTTAGGGACAGTGGTAAAAATATAGTCTTCAAGGTACACATTTCCTCTTCTTGCCACAAAATTTAGGGGTAAAGGGCCTATGATGTAGTGCGGGCGGTCATATCCCGGGGCAACGCCGATGACATGAGTGGGTTTGAGAAAGCGTCCGCGCGTATAGGCACAGCTCTGCCTCCATAGTAAGTATGGGACATCAGTAGGATCAGTCTGTATATAGATTGGCCGATCCATCAATTGGGCAAAACCTAGATACAATCTCCTAATCATATCCTCCAAGTCTCCCCATCCTTCAGGTGAGGCGAGGGTGGGGTGCTCTGCTAAAATATCATCCAAATTAATGGCCCCAAGCTCCTTCCAAAATGCCTCATCAAGGTTAATCTCGGACATTCCTATATTACCAGAATAAACGTGAGATTTTACATAAAAGAACTAACGTTGCAGGTAAATATTTATTATTTATTTTATTATGTAAACATTTTATTTTATTATATGTATCTAATTATATAGTTTTATTTATAGTTCTATTTATAATTTTTCAATCTTCCTGATCAAATTAAATAGGCTTTTTTTTTTTAACGAACCATTGCTCTGATACCATCTTTGTCACGACCTAACCCCAGGGGCTTAAGGCTAGAATCGTAACTCACTACTTTATTCTAATCGTGGCAAATTAAATGGCGCAGGCGCAGGCAAATGGAAATAAAAATAATTAAATAGAAAATTTACTTCATTTTACTTTTTTTAATAAGAGAAAATACATCTATAGGACTTTTATTATTTTATTATTCAGTGATCGGCCTTGAGTAAAAACAAAAGGGAGCTAAAATAAGATAAATAAAAGAAAAAAGAAAAAAAAACTAAATAATGGTTCAACATCAAATTCTCGTGCGGGTTCTACTACGTGAGGTTATGAGTCTTCCTTACATCTCGTCATTTGAAAGGATAACAGCTATAAGCACACAACAGATTGAGAAATATTATGCCAAGAGTATAGGGAATACAAAATAACCATGTATAGTTATTTAAGCTAAAATAGTAACAGAACTTAATTTGAATAAACGAATGATTTAAAGTGGCAGAAACTGAAACACATAAGTTATGTAATTAAATAACCATAACCACGGTACAAAACAGAACAGAGGTCACTGAAGTGACAGTTAGAATAGATGTCAATGGATACATGACAAATAGAGGACTACAGAGTGGCCAAGCAGAAACCAATGGTTATTTAAGTCCGCTAAGGCGTAGGACTCCCCGTGGTGGTACTTATAAAACATAATTATTTATAATGTTATAGTCAAATACTTTCTAAAATTTAAACTAACATATCCATGAGTTTCATTTTAAACAAATAGAGTTCAAAAATTAATCCATATAATTGAAATATTAGTATAATTTATAAAGCATAAATAGTATAAATTAAATTATGGTAGGTCAAAACATACGTAAAATATATTATGGTAACTCAAAGAATAATATAACTCACCTTAATATTGACCCTTAGCCTTTTCTTATTTTTTTTCTTTATGATCCTTCCGAGGCTCCATCTTTTTTTTTTTTTTTTTTTGCTAGCCCTAACTTCACAGCAACCCCCTTCCTATTTATATACACATGGCTGGCTGGGTGATGACTCACCCTTCAATGATGGCCCCAAGTGATGAATCACCTTCATTCCCACAAGCCTAGGCGTTCGGATCCTCTAGAGTAACTCTCTAGAGTGATCCTCTAGAGTGGATGATCCGACGGTTCAGAATCGTCCTCACCAAAACGACGTCGTTTTGGTGAGGATTTTCAAAAAAAAAAAAAAAAAAAAAAAAAAACATTTTTTTGCCGATTTCAAAATTCCCCCCAGCTGAAGAATGTCATTCCAGCGGGAAGAAGCATACCTGCGAAAGAAGGAGAGAGGGAAGAAGAGGCAGAGAGGCTGCTCCGTCGTGCATCCCGTCGGCCCACCGTCGCAGTCGCCCCGTCGGCCCACCGTCGCAGTCGCCCCGTCGCCCCACCGTCGCAGTCGCCACTGTCCTGCCGTAAGCTTCGGTCTCTCATCTCATTCCCTATTCCTCTCTCTCTCTCTCTCTCTCTCTGTTCTATTCTTATCTACCAACAAGTTAGGCTTTTTTATTTCATGTATTGCTTAAATCATTGATTTGCACCCTTTATACACATATATGTGTGTAGATATATATGTATTTCAATCTTATTTCAATGTTTGGTGATGTGGGTTTTGCTCAAAATTGAGTTTGTTCTTTGTTTCGTTACCCTCTGTTTGGTTACCTGGAAAACGAAGAAAAAGAAGGGAAACACCAACATTGTTGTCTTACTCACTTAGTTGGAATGCTCACACACCAACTGTTTGAGAATTTGCTCCTTCGAACTCTACACACATCACGCCCAATCCTCTTTGCACCATCCACCAAGCCATAAAATGCCATGTGAAGTATCCTCTAGAAACCTTAAAAAACTAGAGATAGAGAATCCACCCTTTTAATATATATAGGGCTTGAGATGGGAAGGACTTGAAGGAGTTGGTATGGTATGGAAAAAATAGCAGAGTCGTTTTTGGTCAAGATAACAAAGTGTGGAATGCCCCATCCCTTTCCTCCATTAAGGAAGTGGAATCTCTGCTCTTCCCATCCTTCCCAATGTCTCATGTCTCATCTTTTTATACTATAATATTCTTCCATCTCACAAACTACCCAAAGTCTTACTTAAATAATAGTGGTACTACAGTACTTCTAGATCTCCTTTCATTTATTTATTTTATTTTTATGACAATAATATCCAAGGCTTTCGTCTGACTAATTTGTTGATACATATAGTCTCGACCACAAATCCTAAATAGTCTCAAGAGGAATGGAATCCAAGATATTGATCCAACCAACCTTTGAAATTTTTATATGAAAATTACTCGGTGTGTGATGAACCCCATGTGACCATCCACAAATCAATAACAAAATGTTACCTCTCATATTATTTCTCAATTACGAAAATAAAATAATGGAGCTCATATGATATTCATCAATTGTAATCATCTTGCGATATTATTAACTATGTCCTATGTGTACTAAATAATTGTTGCTTAAGTATTATTATATATAAATGAATGACATGTTGCATCATGAATATGAGACAAAATAACATGATATTCAATAATGCATACATGCTCCAAGGAGACAAAACTTGTCCACTTTCCCTGAATTTTAGTTTAATTGTTTTTTGGGTTTTTTTATTATACTAATGATTTGGAATGTTTCAATACATTTGTATTATATTCTGTGATTAACAATAGATTCTAATTTCTTTTTTCAAAAACCAAAATAAAAATAATCAAACAGAAGCACAGGCTGCAACACTAGTTTTTGTTTTATTTGAAAAGGTTGATAATTAGGTAGTATTGGTCATGTTTTGTCCAAAATTCTAAAATTAAGTGTTTTCTTGGAGTGACGGAATGTCTTCTCATATTAATCAACAACATGATCTGAGTTCAACCCTTTACAATGATTTAGAAATGGAATCCACAATTTCCAATATGGATTTGTGATTCTTTGGACCTTTCAAAATCAGAAACCTAGGGTTCTTATCTAATCGTGGATGCACATGCATGGATGAATATGCATATACTTTCATACATAGGCAAGATTCTTGGCCTTAGCCCACCCTATTTGTTAGTATCTCTTTTATTTTTGGTTGTGTTATTATTTTTTTTATAATTTCAGAAACAAAATAGTGAAGAGTTTGAAAACAAATTTTGAAAAGTCAAAATAACTTTTTGGCATTTTCTAAAAGGTAAGTTGTTTTTAGAAATTTTTTATTTGTTTTGGGAAATAGTTCATTAAGTAAATTTTGCATGTTTTCAAAAACTAAAAATAGAATTGAACCAGAAAAGTCTCCTAAGAGGGAGCCAAACTCCTTTTCATTTATCATAAATTCTTAACAATAATAATATATATTCAATAAAATTATCCAGAAAAGTATCCAGAAAAATAGATCTATGGCTACAGTTATTCTTGGTGTGACCCAGATTTCACAAACTTTAAATTTAAACTGTACACCTCACTTTTGGGATAATTTTCGAAACAAAAATTCATAATAAATATCATTTTCTAATTCTTAATGATGAAAAAAATATACACTTAAAATGCAATAGTATTTTCAAGAACTTTTCCTAAAACTTGTAATTGAAACCACAATAACCACTCAAGCTTTGAGCTTTTTCATATTGCTTCCATTTCCTATTTGTGTTCCCCTTGTTTCACATTAGATTTTGTTTTCTGGCTTGCCAAACACAATGGTACCCTGTAAGTATTACTATATTGCCAGAAGTAATCTGTCCAGAAGTAATCTGTCTTCAATACCCTCCTAGCACCAACCCTCCTAGCACCAACCCCCTTTGAAAGAATCAATTCCTAAGGTAAGAACACTTGAAGCATCATTATCAACTTCAGTAGCTTCTAATAAGTTCTCATAATTCAATTCAATTGAATAAAATGAGTACATGCACATTTTGTAGGTTGACAACATCTTGTAGGTTGATAGGTTTCCCAACACTATAAGCTTCTCCCAGTACAAGAAACACAACTTTGGGAGAAAAATAAAGTTTTTATGCAGAGCATTTAAATACAAAGGAGGAAATCAAAGACTTAATACTGCAGTGGACACTAAAAAGGACCAATAAAAATGCTGAGGTTTAACAGAATCAGTAGAGAGAAATTTAAAACATACAACCAATGTTCTATATATATTCTAGAACTTGGCAAAAGCAAGAGAATGTTATGAGTCTAGAAAAAGGTTTAAAAAATCAGAATTTAGCAAACAACATTTCCAAAATCATGATTACACATTGTTCAGGAATTCTGAAAACATCCCAAAATGAAAGAAAACAGAATAGGGATTCCCAGTATGACTATGGAGGTATTAAAATTACATAATTTTAGTAGTGGATTGAGTGCATTATTTATTATCATTCTTTTCTTTTCTTATCTTTTTTTTTTTTTGGTCCTATTTTGAGAAGTGGGAAGCAGAAATCTTTTACAATAATTACACAAGGATTCAAATACATAAAGGATCTTTTATATGAGAAATTGATTGGTAGGTTTTTTGTTTTGCATATGTTAAGTGATTAGCTACATACATCTACATATAGTCCTAATTATACTTCCTTTGCAGCCTCAGCCCTTTTGAACCAAATTATCTGTCAATGAATTGTACTAGCTTGTGACACAGAGCACAAGTTGTGTGATTTGTGCTATCAATCTGTTAGTTATGTATACTCAAGTAGAGGAATAGGCTCTACAAAAATCAAGTAGAATGTGTAAGTTTTGACATTTTTGAATTCTTGAGAAATAAAACAGCAGCCTTTAATTATTGAGAAAGAAATCTGTTTTGATTTTTTATGCAGACAAATCAGCAGCCTTTAATTGTTGACATTTCAGAAATATGTTGGTATTTTTAATGCAGAAAAATAATGGCTTCATCTTCCATTCACAATACGAACTTAAGATTCAAGGCAAGGTTTTGTAATTGTGGAAGAATAGCTTCCGTGCGTGTTGTACAAACCAATGCGAATGGAAATCAAGGGCGTGTCTATTTTGTTTGCCCAAGAAAATATGTAAGTACCTGTTATATAAATGAATCTGTTACTTTTTACAAATTTCATTTGTCGTTTATTGATTAACTGATTATTGTCCATTGTAGACTACGAACGAACACTGCAATTACTTCAAATGGTTCGCAAATGATGACGACGACGACGACGACGACATTACCTCATCAATCCGTGCCAATGATGGACCTCCGACAGATGCAAGAACAGAAGAAATTAATGATCTGAGGAGAAGGGTTGAAAGGATTGAGAAGATTTTCAAGGCAATGACTTATGTCATTGTATTTTGTGTATTTTGGTACTTTATCATGTAAATGACTAAGTTCTTAGGTTTTGGAATTTTTATTTGGTGCTTCAAAATCTGATGGTTTGCAAAAACAAGTGTGTAACATGTTTGATGGAGATGAAATGTTGAATGAACAGTTTCTGAAATCTATTAGTTCAGGTTGAATGTTATATAACAGGTTTCTGAAATGTTGTGTCATGTTGAATGTTGAAATGTTGAATAATGTTGAAATGTTGAATAATGTTGAAATGTTGAAAATGTTGTATAATGACAAGTCGGGCTTGACAACCAGTCCTCACTTCCTGCCTAGGATTTTTTGTTAATGAATCTCGCTTGTCGACGACCCGAAATCCTTCCTTATTACAAACAAATTGCCTTGAAGTGATTTGCCCCTCTTTGCTCTTGTTTACATAACCCCTTCTAATACTAAAGCCCAACCTTCCTCCATAAGTATTATAGAAATCATATGCTTCTTGTTCTGTATCAAATGTCATGCGAACTCTAGGCTTCCAATCACACTCACCCCCGTCATTCTCATGATTGTTAGGTTCCATATCAATGTGCCAAGTCACTTAAAAATAAAAAAGTGCTCAATATTAGCATAAAAACTGTATAAAAACCAAATAAGATAATTAACGAATAACAAACGTACGACCTGAATATATATAAACAAACAAGGAAAAATTCTACTAATTAATAATTTTTACACTCTTATGATCAATAATTACTAGACCATATCAGGCCAAATAAGAAATCAAGTTGATAAATTCACTAGTAAAGCATCAGCTACCTTTCCATATTTCTAACTAGTCATTTTCTATAATTTGAAATCCCATGTGTTGCTAACTAAGAGTTGAAAGGAAAATAAGTGCAACAAAACTAAAAAGACTGATCATATGCTTAGTTTAATTTGTATTTCCTTGGGCCTTAAATAGAAAATACTATAATAATAAACATTTTAAGTTTCTTCTTCTTCCTCACATTTAATTAGAAACCAAATTGACAAAAGGAAAAACAAGCACAATAGACACTTCCTAAATTAATAATTGACAAAAGGAAAAACAAGCACAATAGCTTTAATTTTAGTTTATTCTTCAGCGTTGAGATTGAGGAACTGATGAGTGACAAAAATGGGAAAGAAACAGAAATTCCATTTTTCAAATAAATTCAACTCTCAATCTCTTATCTTCAGTAAGCATTATTTTATCGGCTGCCAAACAAAGGAGGAGGAGGAGAAGATTGGGGAAAATCTCAGATTCTGGGTGAGGGGAGGAAAGTGACAAATTTACTATTCCCAACAACATAGATAGGAATCCAAAAAAATTAAACCAACAACGAACCCAAAAACATTACAAAATGAAAATCAAATTTTGAAACAGCTATACCTGAAACAGAAAAACAAGATGCAACTTGCTTGAAGAAAAATAACTGATTCCAAATTCTCTGAAACTGATTCCAAATTCTCTGAAACTGCAATAGCAGAGAACATCAAATCATCAGCTAAATTGCAAAATCGAACTTGATTTTATTCTGATTTTTTGAAATACCTTTTTATACTTGGGTTTGTCTTCACAACAGCGTGAATGAATTAAAGGAATATGGCGAAATTGATAGCAGATTTAAAAAGTGAATTCAGAGGAAGCTTCGATTTTTTGGGTCTTGAGATTATGAATATTCAAATTGATAAGTTGATTTCTAAGAAATCGAGAACATTTCAAAGCTTGAATCGTCGGGATTCATATCCGATTCCGATCTCGCAAACCCAGAAACTGATCTCCTAGTTCAGATGTCATCTAAAAACTGCTTCAACATCTCCTGGAAATGTACCTGTCCAACAAAAATTGAGTTAATTACGAGGATTGATAATCAAAATATGGTAAAAAAATTGGAATTTGTCCCGATTACAGAGCTCTGAACAAGCCTTTTCTCTGTAATATGGAAATGAAACAAACAAATCTTCACGAAGAAGTAGAGAAATCAAAGCCAAATCCACTTCAAATCCCATGTTCCCAAGTCTCAGTATTTTTTTGTCCCAATATACTCTCAACTGCATCATTTCTTGGACATTTTGAGAAACAAAATTCTCGAGATATAAAACTATACTGTTGAAGTGTATTGAGACAAATGAATAAATAGATTTGATAACAAAAGAATCGTGACTGCATAGATTGATTTATATCATAACAAAATACCAAAAAGGGCAAGTGTGTGTGTGTGGAAGCAAGCATTGAAAATCTCTACACAAAAAAGATAGAAAATCGAAGTCAGACAACAATTTACAAACCTCAATCGCGAGCTCCAGATCTTCTGTAATTTTCCGAGAAACTGGACAGAAAATTGAGAGAGAAAAACAGAGAGATAAAAGGAGGTTTGCTTCTTCCCGCTGGAATGATATTCCGACGGGATGCACGGCGGGGGCGACCTGTAATTTTTCGACGGGATGCACTGTAACTGTTCTTCCCTCTCTCCTTCTTTCGCAGGTATGCTTCTTCCCGCTGGAATGACATTCTTCAGCTGGGGGGAATTTTGAAATCGGCAAAAAAATGTTTTTTTTTTTTTTTTTGTGAAAATCCTCACCAAAACGACGTCGTTTTGGTGAGGACGATTCTGAACCGTCGGATCATCCACTCTAGAGGATCACTCTAGAGAGTTACTCTAGAGGATCCGAACGCCAGGCGTAGACGTACAAATAGCTCAATTCCATTTCTTTACCAATATTTGCAAATCTTTTCATTAATTGTTACTTAATTAACGTGGAAATTATTTATTATATTTTTTTGATTTTATTTTTATTTATTTATTTATTATCTTTAACTCTAATTTGGCCCAACTAGTATTATAATTTCATATTTGTATTAATTTGGCCTCAAATAATAATCCTTAATTAATCCCATATTTGATAACCCAATGCCAAATTAGATTTATATATTTATTTATTTAATGATATATTATCACATTTGACCATAATTATATTTATACATAGCTATAAATATTTATGTGGTATTTAATTAAACACTTAGGGTGTCACAACTCAGTTGACCATCTATAAATGATAACACTCGTTATGTCGAATATGACCACATAGCGTACTTGAGGCTTCCAAAACGAAAGATTAAGGAATACAGATCATCTAGAATCAATAGGTTTGCAATTTCACATCTAGAATCATTCTAGGATATTCCTTATATAAGTTATCAAAGACAAATCGAGAAATCTTCCAGAACATTCTCTAAGGATCGTATATCCGAGCATATAATTACATCACCTATGTTTATCATGTCTAAAATAGAGGACTGCCAACCCTAGGTGGCGAGAACCCTATAAATTCCTGGCTCATAATGACTAAGTAAAGAAAAACTTCTTTTGGACCATTGATCATCCTCCAGTGGTCTTCATCTATCATCGTTGGCCCATCATGGCTCGATGATATCTAAGAACCACTATTTGGATAATTACTTTAGGCAGCAAAAGATTTATTGGAATTAGCAATCTTTTGTGCTCCTAACTTTTTGCCATAAAAGCAGAAGGTAAATCCCTACAGATCTGTTTATCCAATTCTCTACCATGAAGTTGGGTCACAATATCCACAAAGTAAAGTTCTGAACTCATGTCAATCATAACCTACTCCCCAAGAGGAAATCTTTTCATGGTTTACACCTTCTTCAATGGTACGACTTTTCGATATCTAGCGAGCCTTATGCCTAAAAAATGACTATTCAAATCGCGCATAACTTTAGTACAGTTTTGCGTCATAGTGAAAAGTCAACCAAATCCTAGAAATGGTTAATCCTCAAAGATTTTATCTTAAAATGCACAATATTGATCAACTTTCTAAAAACAGGGGACTAGAGAGCCTTTGACACTATCCTAGGCTCTTTATAATTTTGCAGAGTAATCATGAATGTTTCCCTCTCAATCACATAGTGATGATGTGAAAACTTTTCACATTTGCTACCACGCAACTAGGAATGTAGAGTATTCTTTTCTAATGGAGTAATCCACTAGTAGGCACATCGCTCCCACTATCCCTAGGATATTGGAAATTTATTTGCATTCTTAACTAGGCTACATAAAGCGCTATACTTAGAATTCTTTATCTTATAGAGTTCTGAAACTCTATTCACATCACCTCTGCTAAGAAAACTTTATGTGACCAAATGCGTCAATATAGATGCCCTTTTGCGGCTTTCTAACTTACTTGTGCTCAACCATTGAGAACAATATACACATTCACATGAGAGCAAAATGCTGCAAGCGAGTAGGCCCAAGAGGGCCTACTGAAACCATCTATGTCACCTTCTCGTCAATGTGATTAAGTACAATAAACAACCGGTTCATGACCAATGTCATAAACTAATTCCAATCATCCTAATGTGTGAGTTCTCGAAGACAAGTGTAAAGGCTTAAGTCCAACTAGGTGATGATTCATGACTAACTCATGTTCGCTATATCATAAAAGGATGCTATGGAGATATCTAGTGCACCTAAGTCGCAAATTTAACTAGTAAGCGCTAATCTCCTACATCTCAAGTCAATTTTATTCTCTATACACTTTACTGCATCCAGTTGAAACATGACGATACTCCTCTTACTATCTCTGTTTCTTGCTTCATAGTTAGTTACAATTAATTCAACTATCCACAATGAGAGAATAAGCTATCAATTTATGATAGCTCCTAAAACAACTTAAACGCGAATTAGGCAAAAGAGTCTAATTCAACAAAATGCTCTCACGAGCAATGTGTTAAATTCTTAAAGTCATAACAACTTTGTCAGCCTTGACCTTTTCATTATAATGATGCAACTTTTGCGCTTAGTGATAAACGATATTCAAAAGAGTTAGTCTAGCTAGGGAATCATACAAAGAAGCACCTCCCCATGTCTCACACTCATGTACAGAAAAAAAATAATTGTCCAAACTTAAACAAATTGGTAGTGCTAATAGATTTGCTGCCACAAGACGCTAATCTTTTCACTTAGTGTTAATAGATCTTGCAGCTTCTAAGCGCTAATCTTATAACTCCTAGTGATACTTTAATACACACTATCATAGGGCGTGAAATTTTGCTCCATCCACTCCTATTAGTTGAGTAGAGAGCAAAACACTACTCATATTAGCTACTCATCTTACACTTAATGACTAACTCATTTAGGCTCGTATTTCTTAGACGACGTGACTCTTGGATGTTACTTCTGTTAGAAATAGTTCTGGAAATTCTGGAAAAAACAGAATTTTTCTTAAACTTTGGTCTAATTTTTAGGTGGGACCCATGCGCCAAAGTTGGCGGGTCTAAGTGGTAACGCGTTCTATGCCGCGTTGTGATTCACATGGTATATTTGGTTGCTCAAAACCATTATCGGGTGAATGGGAAATTGAAACCAAAGTGAGCTCCATGGAAATGAAGTTTTGGTGAAAATTTCTTAAAGGTATGGTTTAAGGCTTGTCCCACATTGGTTTGGTGGAAAGAGTTTTGTGTGTTTATAAGGCATGGGTTTGATACTTGGGATAGACCCCAAAGGGCACCCAGGTTTTGTAGAGAGGGAGATTAGGGGAAAAATAGGTTAGACCCATTGGATCCAAAAATTACCACACATATACGCGCCGCCGCCGTCCGTCCGGTCGGTTGGGCGGGCTAGGCTGGGCCTGCTCTTGGGCGCAGGTGCATGGTGTGTGATTGGGTTGGGCTTGTCCAGCCCAATACTAATCTTTTTAGGCCAAAAACATTTGGATTTAATTTTATTTTTTAAAATAAAATCTGTCCAAGAATTCGAAATTAATTCCGAATTTCTATCCAGGTTAATTTCAATTTTTGAAATTTCAAAACAGTTTGCACCTCTGTCCAATAGATCTGAATTTGTTACAAACCCAGAACAGGCTTTGTTCAAAATTCGAACTGAAACAGATTCATATCTGTTTGAATTCAAACCCAAACAGTGCCATTCAAACCAAACAGGTCTGCTACTTGTTCAAACAGGTTTATTACATGTTTAATTCAAAATGAAGAGTCACCTTTACACCTATATATAGACGAGTCTCTCATTTGATTTTTCACTCCAATTTTCGTCCTTAAAACTGCTACTGCTCTCTGCATTTTGCTGCATCTAAATTTCTGTGAGAAAAAGTATAAACACTTAGTGTGTTCGTTGTACGAAAAATTTGTAGTGCTACTATTTTAGTTGATTGATCATTTTATCTTGGGAAATGGATGTCCATATTCTGAAAGCACCGTGGAGATGACAAATCTATCTTAAGGATACAGTGTCAAACACTGGACTTGATCAGAATATTACTCAAGAAATTAATCAAGTAAGTTGTTATTTTTTGTTTTATTTATTTAAATCATATTTTGATTTTGTTTGTGTAACAAAATAAAAATCTGTTTTTATTTATTTATATCATATCTTGATTTTGTTTTTGTAACAAAATAAAATCTGTTTTTATCTATTTATTTTATTTTCTAGTTTGATTTTTGTAATCAAACATTCTCCATCCTTTCCTTTATTTCTTTTGTATTCTATTTGTTGTTTAGTACACAAACATAATTTATTTCTTTAAATACTGTGAAGATTGTCCAACAACTTCATCCAATGATGCAACATTATTACAAGTCAAATTATGAAGTCAATTCGCGCAGCTCAATAGTCAGGATCATATCTAGATCTATTGAGAGCTTATTAATTTCACAACTCCAAACTCGCCAATCAAAACTACTTAGCATGCCGCTAATCATAGTGCACACATGTAGACCGCCCGTAACTCCGCTCCGCGCGCGAGGGTGCGAATTGTTGTTCTTAGCTACTACAGTTCAGACTCATGTCACGGTTCTGAATCTAATCTCACAAAGTGCACCAAAGAGTCCAAATCCGGCAAATCGTTTTGGAAAATCGATTTGAATCAAAAAGCGCCAAACATGGACTGCTTTGCCAGATTTCAGAGTCGCCACCTAAATATTTTATTTTGGAAAATTTAAAAAACCCTGACTCGTGCCTAAGGCCACATGTCCGTCGTTACCAAAGTTGCCTAAACTTGGGAACTTGGGTACGAGAGGGGAAGGTCCTGAAATGAGCACCCCCGCTCGCCCGATTAAAGGATCGGCCTCTGCTAACATGATATGTTATTTTTATAAACACATGTGTTCTTATTCTGATATTAGCTAACTTACTATGTGATTTGCACAACATACAAGTATAGACTCAATCGCAAGAATTGGAACAAAACATCTTATGTTTGTTTTTGAAAATGGTTTGGGGTTGCTACTCGCAAGTAGGCTAAGTCGTGGTTTTTGCCACCCTCAAGTGGGCTTAGAAAAACATGATTTTACCACTTCAAGTGGGCTTAAAACTCACATTTTGATGAATTGTTCCAATTTAAGCAATAAAGCCTTCATCCACAGGCATTCATGCAGTTAATCACTTAAGCAGGTAGTCCCATGGCAAGCATGCTATACATGGAAACATACACATCTCATGCAGTATGCTAAAGCGTAAAAAGCTTACCTAGTACTCCGAGCTAAAAAAGAAGCTAGTTAGTAATCAATGCATGATCCTAGCTAAGTTAAGATGCGTAATGCAACACATGCAAAAATGCAACTAAAATAGGCTCGACTATTCTAAAATGGCATATGAATGCAACACTTGATAACATGTACTTAAATAGGAATTGAAATACAATGCAGTTTGAATGATGCGCTGAGCTTGGTGCATGCAACACAGATGAATGATGCAAACATGCGAGCATAAGGATGCTAATTGGAACATGCCCTAAAACTAACCATCGAAAGCTGGTAAATAAAAGAGAGAAAGAAATGGGGGTTGGAAGACATGCATCACACATACGCACACTTATTGCAACAGTTGTGTCCTCTCGACGGAGGGTCCGAATAATAAGCTAACTAGCTAATCTAAGCTAATTAAACTAATTATTACAAGTAAACTAATTAACTAATTCTAGCTAATTGTAGACACCTCATTTTTTACCGACCTTAAGACTCAGACGTCATCGTTTGAGCCCTCGGTGATAGTGCATGTTGTGCTCGTTTCGAGCTTCGGAGTTTTGGCTGAGAGCCTTGTCTCCGGGTCTCCGAACTCGTTGTGCTTTGGCTCGGTTTGCGGACTGAACCTTGTTTCTCTTCCTGGAGGGAGGGAGAGGTCTTGTAGACCATCTATTTGTAGTCGTAGACTACTCTTCGTGGTCGTAGACCACTTTTCCCGTTTGGAGATCAGTTTCTGGTTTTCGGAGCCTTCGGTTGTGCGCCTTGTCTGGGGACCGCTTAACGTTCTCCGTTTGGCTTGGTTTTTGGACCACACCTTGTTTCCTCTGTCTGGAGGGACACTGTGGTCCGGGAGACTACTTTTATGGTTGCATACTGCTTTTGGTGCTCAACAGCGAGTTTTCGAGGCTCCTGGCTGCGTGCTTTGCCTCCCGAACTCTCGTTTTGCATCCTTGTTGGTTTGTTTTGGCACAAACCTTGTTTGGAAGGTAGTACAAGGGTGGGAGACCAATTTTTCTCCTTGGAGACCACTTTTCTTAGTTTTCTTGGTCTTTGGGCCACATTTGCTGGTCTCCCACAACACCATTGGCTTGCTTTCAGTGCGGAGACCACCAATTCCCCCTGCCGACCACTTTTTTTTCTGGGAGACCACTTGAAGTGGTCGGCTGACCACCGCAGCTTTTCCCCTGTTTTGTCAAACTGAATGGATGCCAGCTGTGCCAGCTGAAGGGCACAGACTGTATCCTCCATACACGTGTATGGAGGGATTGCATCCAAGTTTTAGCTTCTCCAAGAAGCTTGAACCCTTTGTTTTTCTATAAGAGAGGCTCTCTCTTTCTCTCTCTCTATTCCAGAGGTTCTGAATTTCGCCTAAGGCACAAGTGTATATCTCCCTCTATATCTCTATATTTGGTGCCTAAAGTGTGTGTGTGTTGTTATTCACCTTTACACCACAACTCTTAACCATACACCCCACCATTGAACTGAGGTTCCTAGAGGACCTTTTTGGAGGTTGAAAAGATGGTTTTTGGCTGAGAAACTTGCTGGTATTGCAGTGCTTCAAGGGTAACCTCTTTTCTCCCCTTTTAAACTTTGTCTTGATCACTCTCTTAGCCATACTTGCTGTAGACGTCCCGAACGCCCCGGGAGGACGAGTCCCATTCTGTTCGTTTGGGGTTCACTACAAGTTCGGACTCTCAAATTGTCACGGTTCTTAATCTGAACCACAGAGTCCAAATCCGACAAATCATTTTGAGAAAACAAATTTTTTGAAAGAAGTGCCAAACATGGACTGCTTTGCCAGATACAGAGTCGCCACCTAAATATTTTATTTTTGAGAAATTTAGAAAACCCTGACTCGTTGCCTAAGGCCACGTGTCTGTCATCACCAAAGTTGCCTCGGCTCGGGAACTTGGGTACGATTGGGGAAGGTCACTTCATGAGAACCCCCGCTCGCCCGATCAAAGATCGACCTCTACTAACCATGATATCTAGTTTTGAAAAACTTTATGTGTTCTTATTCCGGTTATTAGCCAAGATTTACTATGTGATGCGCACAACAAACAAGTATAGACTGGATCGTCTGAATTGGAACAAAACATTTCATGCTTGTTTTTTAAAGTGGTTTGATGGTGCTACCCGCAAGTAGGCTAAGACGTGGATTTGCCACCCTCGGGTGAGTTTAAAAAAACATGATTTTGCCACTATCTAGTGGGCTTAAAACTCACAGTCAATGCATTTATTCCAATTCAAATAATCCAACCTTCACCTACAGGCATTCAGGCAGTTTATATCACATAAGCACATAGTCTCATGGCAAGCATGCTATCATGGCAGTCACTCACACGCATGCAAGGATGCTAAAGCATAAAACTTACCGAGTACTCCAAGCCAAAACAGAAGCTAATTAGAAATTCATCCATGATCCTAACTATACAGAAATGCCTAATGCAACACACGCAAAATGCAACTAAGATAGGCTCGGCTATTCTAAAGATGGCATGCGAAATGCTACAACTAACAAGTATTCAACTTGGAATTGAAATGCAATGCAGTTAGTATGATGCGCCGAGCCCGGTGCATGCAAGACAGATGAATGAATGCAAACATGCTATCATACTGTATGCTAATTGAAACATGCCCTAATCTAACCATCGTAAGCGGGTAAATAAAAGGGAGAAAGACGTGGGGTTCGAAGACATACATCAGACACACGCACACTTATTACAATTGTGCCCTCACTCGGAGGGTCCGAATAAATAATACAGTCCCAAATGAATAAATAATACAGTCCCGAATAAATACAGAATCCTAATTAATTAACAAATTAATCTAGAAAAGCAGTAAATTGGCACGTAAATCCATGGACCGCCTCAGCTCTGTTTCAAATGACGAATGATGCATGCTCAGGTTGCCTTGTGCGGAGAATCCCTTGCGATGCCCCAGTTTGCCTCTGTTTGCAATTATTCTAGGGATGCGTGCCAGGCTCCGAAAGGTTGCTGATTTCTGATTTGCTGTAACAGAGAGCAACAAAGGGGCGTGACAAAGTATTTTCACATATGTATGCGTGACTACTCTTCAGGGAGTGTAGTCCTCGATCCTCGTGCCACCAATCACGCATATCGATGCATGATGGCCGAGGAGTCGATTTGCATGACTTAATATGAAATGAATGCACACATAAACACAACAAGACCGAGACTCCATCATGGATAATCCGGAGTGTCGGTGACTGGGAATTGAGACACGTTCCGTCACTCGAAGTACGAAACGTCCCTCATTTTCCGTGCTCGGGCTAACTCTTATCCCAAACACAATGCAATATGCATGACATTTACGAATGCAATTCTAACATGCAACCTAGCATACACAATGCTATGAAATGGCATACATAATGCGCGATGTAACATGGCATACACGATGCTCTAACATACAACCTAGCATACGCAATGCTATAAATTGAAATGGCATACACAATGCATAATGGACTTACACCAACATGAATGGACCTCAGCCACACCCACATTAGTGGCCATAAGATATAAAATGAGACACTCGAGATGCGTGCACACATGCATGCAAACCGAGGACCGATCCTAAGGCACAAATGCCACTCTAACAAAGCATGGCAAGGCACAAAATATGTCATACAAACATGAAAATTCCAGCACTAAAATATGATGCTAAACAGCCCCGAAACATGGCAATATGGCACCCGATGCACGAGATAAACCCCGAAACTCAAAACTAGGCATACGCAATGACCTATAGCTATACAAAGCATGCATTATTTGATCATGAAGTATGAAGACAGAGCCAAGGCAGTCCCAAAACATGGACATTTTCAGTTCAAAGCATGGCCAAAAGATGCTAGCAAGATGGACTAAAATAGCATGCAATTTTGACTAGCAAACATGGTTTACATGGAAAGTATAGGATGCACATGGAATCTCACCAAACCAGAAAAAATCAGTGAATAAAACATGTGAAAATAGGCCCAAATAACCACTGATATGCAACCATGGCATGCAAAAATGATGAGTTACTTTAGAGGGCCATGCAAGGAGTCATTAAGCACATGCAAGATAGACATTTGGCATGGAATAAAAAACTATTAAAATCAAATATGGTAGTCCCAAAACTCACCAAATTGACCCTAGAAAGTGACTCCAAAGCATGCAAGATAGGGTCTCTTTGGAAGGCCAAAATGACCACCAAACAAGTCAAGGTGAGAGGGGGTCACCCCCCTCTGATTTGGAAGTTCAAAATAGTGTCTTAGCCACTGAAAATCCACTGGATTTCAGTGGCTAGAAATCCTAAGGCTCAAAATAGGAGACAATCAAGCATACAAGGAAGCATATGACCTCAAAAAAAAATTGAACCTTAAACAAACTTGAAGATGAGATTAAAATAAGATATTTTTCAGTTTATTACAACTCTCAAAAACAAACACAAGTAGGGCTAATCTATCATGCAAAAATGACCCTAAAAGAGAGAATAGAGACAAGGGACAGCAGCTGGCCTCAAATAGTGAAGATCCCTTCAAGAGAGTTGAAGAGGGGCTCAAAAAAAGGCACTTTACAGTTTATGTCAAGCTTCAAAAATAATCAAAAGTAGGCCTAAAATATCATGCAAGAAAAAGGACTAAAAGAGGGTTAAAGAGACAAGTGATAGCAGCTGGCCTCAAACAGAGAAGAGCCCTTCAACAAAGTTGAAGAGGGGCTCAAAATAATACATTTTACAGTTTATGACCAAGTCTGAAACAGCTCACAAATAAGCCTAAAATATCATGCAAAAATAGGCCTAAAAGAGAGTTTAAACACAAAGGGTGTGGAGGAGACCTCAAATAGAGAAAGACCCTCAATCAAACATGGAGATGAGTACAAAATATGACTATTTAAAGTTCAGGTCGGAGCCGAAAAATGCTTTCAAGAAAGGCTTATAAATGAAGCAAGAAAAGACTAGTTTAGGGGAAAAGTGTGCTTACCCTTGAAGAGCAATGAACCAACAGCCTTTGGACCAAGAAGAGGAGCTCCTAGCCTCTGGAAATCAGCTTCAAAAGGCTGGAATGGAGTGCGGATGTGTGGAGCTATGGGTTGGTGTGTAAATGGTGCAAGGCTTTTAGGGTTTTGAGGCTTGGAAGAGAGGGAGAGGGAGAGATGTAAGCAAGGCTCAAAACAAGAATTTGTAACCCTCAAAAATGGAGCTAGGGGGTTTGGTTTTATAGAGGGAGGAGTGGAGGAAAAGGGGGGGGGGAAAAACCAATTCAAATTTCCCTCCCAAAAGGCACCCCCCGGATACAAAATCTGGGGGGAAACCGAGGGTACAGCTAGAGGCATTTGGAGAGGGGATTCTGGCCGACCAGGTTCAAAAGGTTCAGGTGGCCGGCCGGCCACCCCCCATGGCCTGCCGGCCAGGGGTCAAAAGGGTCAATGCAAATTGCCCACCCCAAAAACGTGGTCTCCCATGTATGCACAACACAAATATGTGGTTAAAACCCAAAAAATGTGAATCAAGAGAGAGAAAAGCCAACTTTTTAGAGGGGTTCAAAAGGGTCAAGGACAATTACTGGCCGGCCTATACATATTGGTGGCCTCCTAGGTGTGTACAACACAAATATGGGGTTTAGGGCTAAAGAAAATGGCCCCAGGGTGGTCAACATTAGCTTTTTAGTGAGGAAAACGGGCGACGGAGAGCGATGAAGAAATAAAGCTGGCTTTTCAGAACAATTGCTGGCCTCCCACCCTCCTACAAGCTTCCTAACAATGAAAATAAGGTCTCCACCAAAAATGAACCAAAACCAATGCAAAACGAAGGTTCGGGGGCCAAAACCCGCGGCCCGAGGGCCCGAAAATGGGCTGTTAAGCACTGGAGGTGGCATTCAACCACGAAGTTGGTCTCTCGGGCCACAGTGTCTCCCAAAAGGGAGTAAATAAGATGTGTGCCAAAAACCAGAGCAAACGGAGGTGGTTGGGCGGTCCTGAACCGGGGCACACGGCCGTCGGCTCTGAAAAATCGAAAATCGGGCTCCAAAAAGGGAAAAATGGTCTACGACCATGAAACGCAGCCTACGGCCACTGAGAGGTGATCTACGAGATATCTCCCTCCATTCGGGAAGAGAAAACAAAGAAAACTGAGCCTAGTTCGCAAACCGAGGCAAGGCACGAAAGAGTTCAGAAGTCTGGAGGCAAGGCTTGCAGCCGGGACTCCGTGACCTCAGAGCGAGCACCATATTTATCATCACCGAGCGCTCAATTAGTGACGTCTGAGTCTGAAGGTCGGTCAAAAATGGGGTGTCTACAGTTGCCCCTCTTTGACAGAACTCGAAAGTCATGCGTGACGGGAGTGAATGTCAAAGCCCAGAGACGACCCATTTTTGACAAGGCCGAAGACTTTGACAAACAGGCGAGATAAACAGAGATGTGCCCGCAGGCAAGGGGCAAGATACGAAATGATATGCACAAAGCTGGATGTAACTTATGATCATGCAAATGCAGCAAGCTGTAATGAAGCACATATTCACAATAGATGCAACAGTTTTTAAGCAAGAATGCAAAGTAACAACTACATTTCATGCAGTTAAGAATGCGGAGAATTATTCAATTCTCGCCACGTCTCACACGGAGAAGATACAATACCTGCGCGGTTCGTCTGGTCGCACCAGCCTCAAATGAACCGTACATACAATATCGTGCCCTGAAAAGAGAGAGACTCAACAAGCACAACATTGTTAACAACATGTTTTCAAAACGATATTGAATGCAGACAATCGCGGCGTCGATAGAAAAGTGCATCGCAATGCGAGGAGTAACGCACGTGACAACACGGGTTAAGCATGAGGGTATGAAAACACCCGTGAAGCGTGCACAATAGTATGAGCGGTGTGCATGAGAATGCAAGTGACGTGTATGACAATGCAGAATAAATGTGGACTCGAATGCAAATTTGTCGTGAAACGACGAGCAAAGAAATGCAAGTTTTTGATGAGGGCGACTCAATCGCGACCTCCAGTTTACCTCTCGGAGGGGCCGCAACATGTTCAAAAAGGATACATCTCACTTTTGACGAGTAATGATGAGAAACGCATCGAAAGTTGAAGTTGAAGTTCCGGTAGAGCGATTTCGCGACGGAAAGTGCACTTCTCTTGTACTTTTTCAGGTCCCGGGGACTCCAATCCTCCCCAAAATTTGCAAAGAGCTTGGTGGGCACCTAGGGAACACCACCGGCCAGTTTTCTTCCTAGGGGGAGGCCACCGACCAGGTTTGAGGGAGAGGGGTGGCTGGCCCGCCCGAAAAGGTGGCTGGCCGGCCACGTTTCCAAAACCGTGGGCATTTTGGTACTTTCACTCTCTTTTCTTTAAATCCATTCGGCCAAAGCATTTTTCCTCATAACTCCAGCTCCTAAAACACCTTCTCTACCTTCCTAGACCATTTTCCTCTTCAGATCTGAGCTCTATACGCGTTTTCCAACGCCCCACGCAAGTTGTTTTCGCAAAATCTTTCAGTTTTCGTCACTTTGGACCGATTAAATTTTGATTTCGGTGCTTCTTTTCTCATTTTCACCACTTGAGGTAAGTTTGTCTCAACATTTGGAAGATTTCCTTGGGGTTGACTTTTGTTGACTTTTTCATTTCCCGAGAGTTGATTTTTGTTGACTTTTTCCAATTTTGGCTCATTTTGCTCATTTTTGCTCCTTTTTACAGATTTTCTGAAATGGCTGGTCATTTCCCTCACGGTGGAGGTCCTCTGGGCGCCGGGGATGATCCCGATATCATGGCTCTACCTCCTAGGGTTTGACCCTTCATACCCGAGAGGTACGACCCTCCGACACATCTGCTCCCCCAGGTAGTTTTCTACCATTTTACCGATTTCGATGATCGAGCACCCGGGGATCTTTTATTGTGAGAGCCGGAGTCTCACCTCTCCTATCAGGCACGAAAGGTATTTACTTCGCCTTTTTTACATTTCTGCGATGTAACCTGCATTTTCCATGCATTCCATGTTATGTTTACCCGCTCATTTGAGCGCACCGCTTGTTTAGAATGCTTTAGTCTATGACAACGTATTCTCTTTGCATCTTGAACACATAGATCAAACACTTGAATTTCTGAACACATAGTCCATGAGTTGAAGGTGAACACACAGAGCACACACTTGTTAGAAAGTTGAACACGCAGCCCAAACTTTGAATTTCTGAACACACAGCCTGAATGGGGGAGTACACACAGCACACACTTGACAGAAGGTTGGACACGCAGCCTAAACTTTGAATTTCTGAACACACAGCCCAGTTGAAGGTGAACACGCAGCACACACTTGTCGAGAGTAGAACACACAGCCCAAACTCTGAATTTCTGAACACGCAGCCCAAGTTAAAGGTGAACACGCAGCACACACTTGTTGAAATTTGAACACACATCCCAAATTCTGAATTTCTAAACACGCAGCCCAAGTTGAAGGTGAACACGCAACACACACTTGTTGAAATTTGAACTCACAGCCCAAACTCTGAATTTCTGATCACGCAGCCCAAGTTGAAGGTGAACACGCAGCGCACACTTGTTGAAATTTGAACACACAGCCCAAACTCTAAATTTCTGAACACGCAGCCCAAGTTGAAGGTGAACACGCAACACACACACTTGTTAGACAGTTGAACACGCAGCCCAAACTTTGAATTTCCGAACACACAGCCTGAATGGAGGGTGCACACACAGCACACACTTGACAGAAGGTTGAACACGCAGCCCAAACTTTGAATTTCTGAACACACAGCCAGAATGGAGGGTGCACACACAGCACACACTTGACAGAAGGTTGAACACGCAGCCCAAATTAAGGTGAACACGCAGACCACTGATTTTGAAATTTGAGCGCACAGCCCGAATGGAGGGTGCACACACAGCACACACTTGACAGAAGGTTGAACACGCAGCCCAAATTAAGGTTGAACACGCAGCCCACTGATTTTGAAATTTGAGCACACAGCCCAAATATTCGATTTGCACGCAGCTCATTGCATTGTATCTGTTTTAGTTTGCGCACAGCTCATACATTTCATTTGCACACAGCTCATTTATTTCATTTTGAGACTGACTGTATGTATTCATTCTGAATACAGGTGACCTCCCGTATAGCACGAGGATATGGCTCTGTTACGGCTAGAGAGTGGTATGCTGATCTTCCGGAGGCTGTCCGGGATTTGGTTGACTTGGCAGGGTTTGGGCTCTTCTGCTCCGGGATATCACGTTGTCCGGCTAGCAGGACACTGATGGGTGCTTTAGTAGAGAGATGGTGGGAAACCACCAACTCCTTTCATTTCTCTGCCACTGGGGACATGACTATGACCCCATTTGACTTCGCCGTGTTAACCGGCCTTGATATGGGAGGCTGGGCGATCCCATATGATGAGGCCATGGGCCAGTGGGAGGCCGCCTGGATCTACTTGTTGGGAGCTCGCCCGCCAAATGACAGATCTTCAGGTAGAGTCCGATATACTTGGTTTTCCTCCCATTTTCGGAGGGTGGAGATGGAGCCTGAGACTCCTGAGGAGGTAGCCCAGTATGCCCGCGAATTTTTGATGTTCCTCTTCGGGACTACTCTATTTGCCGATAGGGGGAACACTGTCGGACTTTATCTGTTGAGTGCTCTAGTGGACCTATCACAGGTCCGGCGGTGTGATTGGGGTGGCGCCAGCCTGGCCACTCTTTATTGCTATATGAGCGTGACCTCCCGCAGGCGGGGGAACATACTTGGCGGTTATTGGAGAGCCTGGGAGGTACTTTCTACCCCATTTGATTTATATTTCTTCTTTCATTCTCTGTATACTGCACACACGGTACACTTTACATTTTGTATCTTTATATTCTGCCCTCAGCATTCTGTATTTACAATTTGCACTCAGCATTCCGTATTCTGACGGCTACTGCCCTATTTTCCGCAGCTATGGATCTATGCGTACTTCCTGACACTAGCCTCGGAGCTCGAGGTGGCGATGCCTCCCGTGACCCCTTACTCGCTGGTATTTGAGGGCCCATACCGGCCGAGACCTCGGGAGTCCCTTCTCTATCTACGGCAGTACTTTGACACAGCACGGCCATCAGAGGTATTGCAGAACTCTCAGTTCTTCATGTTTCCAATCTTTGATTTATCTTGCACATTTACGATTTCTGATCAGCTTATGCGTTGGTTACCCGCAAATCGCATGGCAGCCTTGGGTGCCTTTGGGTAGTGACCTCCGATTCCAGTTTGTCGGAGCCTGGGGTTCCTCTTGGTACAGGACTGTTAGAGGGGCCGGCTGGCAGGGCCTGGTTTTTAGGGGAGCGCTTACTATGCCAGACATGGGGCTACCCCGTTCAGGACGTTCCCTCAGCACCCCCAGACGACATGCAGACTGCTGATAGGCTCCTTCCCCAGGGTGTTATCGACGCCAGGTTGGGTACTGATGCATTTCTTCATTTGGAGCAGGGAGAGTATGCGACTTATCGTCACACATACTTGATGCCTTCGTTGACGGGAGTCCGAACCCCGATGAGGAGATCCGCTGGTATGCCCTCATCGGGCCGGGCTCGGGCCGTGGACGTCTCTTCCACTAGCAGGGCTGGTACATCCAGAGGTGGGGATGGATTGGTTCCCCTGATTCTTTCGACTCATCATCGTCCTGGGTGGCCAGACATGCCAACCGAGTTGACGGGATGACAATTCGGGACTCCCTACTCGATTCCGATAGAGCCTTTCATGTCTGACCACAGATATGTCAGAGATCCTGATTCGCCGCCAGTATGCTTTACAGCTTTGATTTATCACTCAGATACTTGGACATTCATTCCTTTACTGATATTTTGCATTTGTATCTGCAGCCTCCGGTCGAGTATATGGATGAGATGCTCGGGATGATGGCCGCACTCGAGGGCATGGTCTTATGGAGGGAGGCACAGTTGTCCATCATGGGTGTCCAGGTACTCTTTAATTTTCTCGCATTTATCATACTTCCGATGACATGCTGAATTTGATCATTTCACAGCATTGGTAGGTTGCTTGTGTAGAGCACATCTGACACACACCACATTCATATACTATATCTGCATGCACCCCCATTTCATGTAGTTTGCTTGCATCTGTATCTGATACACACATTTGAGCTGATGTATTCAAACTGCACTTTTTATTTTCAGATGCCTCCAGTATATCAGCCACAGACCGGGCCATCCAGGCCTTCTCGGGGAGCCGGGCCATCTCGGCTTTCTCGCGGGGCCAGGAGAGGGGAGTCGTCCCACAGACGCAGAGCACATATCGTAGAGGAGGAGCCCGATGAGGACAAGGAGGAGGAGGAGACTGCAGATCGTCAGTCAGAGACATCTGCTGACAGAGAGGAGGGTTCCGAACTTGGTTCCGGGAGTGGAGGGGAGGCTGAAGAGGATCCTGAGGATGACAGTTTCGACTCAGATGGTGCCGGTGGTGCAGAGCATGTTCCGCAGAAGAGGATGAAGAGGGCCTCTTATTCCTGCTCTTGAGAGCAATGGTGCAGCTGTTTCCTGCTTTATTTACCTTTTTACTAGTAGTTGTAGCACATTGTACAATATTAGGCAGTTTTATTCTCTGTAAAACTTGTACCTTTGTTGTAAAATGTTGTAACAAAAGAAGCGTGATGGAATGAAACAGTTTTTTGAAAAAGTGTTGTACTTTATATTCTCAGCATCGCATCGCATCGCATCATTTTGCACAAAAATGAGATTGAACGGTAAATGTGCATTGTGTATTTGCCAAGTCAGGTAGCGAACCGACACGACAAACTAAACAACCTAACTTACTAAGAAACAACAAAACCTCAGCAAGTTTACAACTCGATAAGCAAAACATAACAAAACTGATTAAACAAGGAGTAACAACGTTGACAAACAAAACTCGACAGCTCGACAAAACTTAAAAACTCGATAAACAAGGCGATCCAACAAACAAAACAACAACTCGATCAGCAAAACAATAACTTGATAATCAAAACAATGACTTGATAAGCAAGACTTAACAACAACTCGATAAACAAGGTGTATTTCGGACGATCTGGGCGACAGAACGCATCCAAAACTGAGGAAAACTCGCGCCTTCAACACTCCTGATACATGGAAATGCTAGGAACTTCCTTCTAGAGGGTAGAATAAGGCCAAAGACACAGATTGCAGCATGGCCGGCCACCTTTGGGAGCTGGCCGACCAACTTTTTGCATTTGAGGGGAGGGGGGTGGCCGGTCAACCAGAAAAGGTGGCCGGCCGGCCACTTAGCTCAGCAACCACCAGTTTTTCGACATGTGTCCCCCCGAACAGTGCCTTATCCCCTTTAAAGGTCCTAGCTCCGTGGCTCATTCATTTCATCTCAGTTTTGCACCAAAATGGAAGCGTTTCTCGTCAAAAATCTCACAGCTTGGATTACTTCTTTAGATGGCTCGGAAAAGCTGAACTTCCGGGGCTTTGGCTTGAATGCACTATTCACGCTGAGTCGTACGCCGCTACACCTTCCCTTCCTTCATGCCTCGGCAAGGTTTTGGAACTCGGTAACACATGTCTTTAGCTTCGGCGGGCAAGAGGTATGTCCAACTTTCGAAGATTTTCAAGCTTTGATGGAATCTGAAAGTTATGAAGAGATCTTGCCTCTGTTTCGCTTTGGTCCTGCCCAAGCTTTAGGGCGGATGTGTGGAGTCACCACGCATGATGCTCGGTCTCTGATCTGTAATGGGGAACTAGACATCCTCAGATTGATTTATCGCTTTTCTGACACCGGTGACCGTGGCGACCATCATTGGCAAGGTTTCCGACAATATGCCCTTTGCTTGTGTATGCTATTTCACTTTCTACTTGCGTCGGGCTTTGGTGGATCTAGCATTCGCCTGATTGAAGTTGCTCAAGGCTTGAAGGATGGAAAGAGTTGTATTGCAATGACATTGGCTGAGACGCTGACGGGCTTGGATGTTTTCCATTGTCGGGAGACGACCAGATTTGCGGGGAGTCCACTGTTGCTGCAGGTAATGTTTCCCACCCAATCTTACATATGTATTGCTCACATCACTCGGCCCTCAGGCTCGATTTTTCTCACAAAACCCTTGTCTTACTTTTCTCTCATCGTACATCTCTCTATTCTGCATTCTCTCATTTTTCATCTCTCCCCAGGTATGGTTGATGGATAAATTGCAGGTTATGGACTCTTGCCCAGCCTACTTAGCTCACGACTACTTCTTCCGACAACGCCTAGTTGATGCCCTTGATGAGGGATGGTGGTTCAACTGGATGTGCAATTTGTCTGCAGATCGCATCGCCTGGCGCTGCCATTGGCTCAATCTCCCGGCAATGAACTATAGCATGTCCGGGCAGACCGGGATCCAGTTGGTTGGTCTGACTCACTGTGTATTCTATTTTTCGTTCCGGTTCCAATGCCAGTTCGGTCATGATCAGACTTGTCCACCAGAGGGGATAGAGTATCTGGCTTCATTCCCGGTTCGAGGTGCACAGCTTGCCCGATATGCCATGGCATGGAGGACGAGAGAACTTCTGACCCCCGCTTCCTCTTTCAGTTATACTTTGTCTGACGAGTGCTTGGATTGGCTCAATGAAGAGGCACAGATTGGGCCTAGCTTGGCATCAGAGGCTTCGACCAGCTCTGGGAGGGGGCGTAGGAACACCTGACTTGACTATGCCCTGGATTTATTGCTTTATTAGTACTTTCAAGTTTTTCTTTATGAATGTAATAAAAAGCAAATTCGATTGTATGCAAGAGTAGGAGAACTCTGTTTTGAAATCAATGAAATTGAAGGTTGTGGTACTGAAAATTTTTCGCTTTGGTCTAAAAATGGTCTTAGTTATAAGAAGATTATTTGAACAAAGTCAACTTTTATTAAAACTTTTCAAAATCATTTTCGATATGGATCAGAACTGGACACGCCTGAGATCTATCACTGAGATGCACAACCCCAGATCCATGCAACTGGAAAGTTGTCCCTAGTCTGAAGAGTACCACGACACTGCATGGCAACGGAAAGTTGCCCCTAGTCTGAATAGCACTGCACTGGAGATTACAATCGAAGCCCTTAAATGCTGATAGACAAAGATGACTGAGATGATCAAATGGACAGAGTTGATCGGGGAAAAGTTTATGGCTGAACTTCAGGATGAAGTTGCCTACGTATCCCGATGATGGGAATCAAGCCTTACACAGTTCAGGCTTAGGTTCACTTGAGTATTTTCACTCTCCTTTTACGCTCTAACTTTTGCCAAGGCCGCCCTTTGCGGGTTTTCAACCTTGCGAGCTCAATTTTTATATTTTCTAATTTTTTTTTATGCTCTAACTTTTGCCTAGGTCGCCCTTTCGAGTTTTCGGCCTAGCGAGCCTCTCAGGGGTAATATTTCTTCAACTTGTCCATGTTGATCGGTTGGGAGAACTCTAGGCCACCTAGATCCATCAGAACCACAGCTCTACCTGACCAGATAGATTTGATGATGTAGGGACCAGTCCAATTGGGTCTGAACTTGCCCCTTGGGTCGTGGATGGGAGCTCGGTTGTCCTTGAGCACCAAATCTCCTTCCTTTAGATTCCTGGACTTAACTTTCTTGTTGAAAGCCCGGGCAATTCTGCGCTGATAGCCTTGAACATGGTACAGTGCTTTCAGTCTTCTCTCATCAAAGAGCATGAGTTCCTTAAACCTGCTCTGCTGCCAATCTGCTTTGGTTATTTGACACTCAGCCAATACTCGCAATGACGGAACCTCAATCTCGATAGGTAGAACGGCCTCCATCCCATAAACCAATGAATATAGAGTCGCTCCGGTAGAAGTTCTAATGGAAGTCCTGTAGCCCCACAGAGCAAACGGCAGCTTATCTGGCCAATCCCGGTAGGTTTCCACCATCTTCTGCAGTATGTATTTGATATTCTTGTTGGCGGCCTCGACCGCTCCGTTGGTTTGCGGCCGGTATGTGGATGACTTATGAAAAGCCACGTTGTATTTCTCCAACAAGTCAATCACTTCCTTCTTGAAGTGGGAACCGTTATCCGAAATAATCTCGTTTGGGACCCCGCAGTGGCAGATGGTGTTGTTTCTGATAAACTTTGCAACGTGCGACGCCTTCAACACGGCATATGATTGGGCCTCGACCCACTTCGTAAAGTAATCTATCGCGACCAGGATGAACTCATGTCCATTCGACCCCTTCGGAGTGATAGCCCCGATCACATCAATTCCCCAAACTGAAAATGGCCATGGCAAAGTCATGTTGTACAGTTTCGACGGTGGGATGTTCATGCGGTTTCCATGGATCTGACACTTGTGGCATCGCCGAACAAAATCGATACAATCCTCCTCCATAGTGGACCAGTAGTAACTCTATCTGAGGATCTTCCGTGCTAGCATTACTCTGTTCATATGCGCACCGCATTCTCCTCCATGGATGGCCTCCATTAGGCGCTTCGATTCTTCGACATCGACACACAGCTTATGCATTCCCAAATGACCTCTCTTATACAGTTTACCCCCACAGATGATGAACTGAACGGTCATTCTTCTGATTGCCCTTTTATCCTTGGCATTTACCCCTGGAGGATATGCTTCCTTCTCCAAGAAATTCCAAATGTCATAATACCAAGGGTTTTCATCCTGAACCTCATCTATAGCAGCGATCGACTCATAGGCTGGCGCAAATTTCTGGTCAATGATGACTGGACGCATCTGGATTTCAAACGGGATGTCTATCATGGAAGATAGAGTTGCTAAAGAATCTGCGAACCTACTGTTCTCTTTTGGGAGATAAGCAAAGTTTAGCTTTTCAAATCGAGGAATTAACAAGTCCAAGGTCTAGTGATCCATCATCATCTTTTCTTCTTTGACTTTCCAGTCTCCTTTTGCTTGAGACACAACAAGGTTCGAGTCACCGATGACGTCCAATCGTCTTGCCCCTAATTCCAGGGCTGCTTCTAGACCGGCAATGCATGCCTCATATTTTGCTTCGTTGTTCGAGACTTTGAACCGGAGTTTGAAGGCTAGAGGGATACGGGAATTGTCAGGTGCTATCAACAATACTCCTATCCCATACCCATATTGATTTGATGCTCCGTCAAAGTACATTGTCCAATATTCGTCGTCAATGTGCAAAATGACTTCATCTGGGAATAAGTACTCAACTGCTTCACCTCCTTCGACTAGATGATCGGCTAAGAACTCTGCTACTGCTCTTCCCTTGACTGACTTGCGTGTTACATATTTTAGATTGAATTTGGAGAGCAACAGCAACCAACGAGCTAGCCTACCCGTAAGTGCTGGTTTCTCGAAAAGATATTTGATGGGATCGAGTCGTGAAACCAACATTACGGAGTGAGCTAACAGGTAGTGCCGTAGCTTCCTGGTAGCCCATACCAAAGCTAAGCAAGCCTTCTCCAACGGTGTGTAGCGAGTCTCATACTCTAGCATCTTCTTGCTCAGATAGTAGATAGCCCTTTCCACCTTGTCCACTGATTCTTGTGCGAGCATACAGCCCATTGTGGTCTCAGTCACTGAGAGGTACAATATCAACAGTTTTCCCGACTCTGGTGGTGACAACACGGGCGGGTTCTGTAAATATTCCTTGATCTGTTCAAAAGCAGCTTGGCATCGACCGTCCCATTGGAATTTCTTGCCTTTCTTCAGGAGACTAAAAAGTGGTTCACAAGTCAAGGTTAATTTTGAGATAAACCGTCTTATGAATTGCACTTTACCCAGAAAGCCTCGCACTTCCTTTTCAGTCCTTGGTGGTGGCATTTCTAAGATGGCCTTGATTTTTGAAGGGTCAACCTCGATGCCCCTTTGTGTAATCAAAAACCCCAGCATTTTTCCCGCTGTAACACCGAACGTACACTTCTGAGGATTTAGCCACAACCGAAATTCTCTGATCCTTTGAAAGAACTTTTGCAAGGCGGTGTAGTGGCCCTCTCTTTCTTTGGACTTGACAATCATGTCGTCCACGTATACCTCAACCTCTTTGTGGATCATATCATGCAATATTGTAGTCGCGGCCCATTGATATGTAGCTCCAGCATTCTTTAACCTGAATGGCATCACTCTGTAGCAGTAGGTCCCTCACGGGGTGGTGAAAGTAGTCTTCTCCTGGTCTTCGGGTGCCATCACTATCTGATTATAGCCTGAGAAGCCATCCATGAATGAGAGCAAAGCATGCCCCGCTGTGAAGTCCACTAACTCGTCAATATGTGGCAAGGAAAAGTCATCCTTCGGACTAGCTCTGTTCAAATCCCTGAAATCCACGCATACCCTGATCTTGCCATCCTTCTTCGGCACTGGGACGATGTTGGCCAACCAAGTCGGGTATTCGAATACCAGCAGGAAGCCTGCGTCGATTTGCTTGGTGACCTCTTCCTTAATCTTGAGAGCCCAGTCGGGGTGGATCCTCCTGAGTTTCTGTTTAACGAGTCGGGCCTCGGGGTCAAGAGGTATCCAGTGCTGTATTATCTCAGGATCGATTCCAGGCATGTCTTCGTAGGACCACGCAAAAACATCTTTGAAATCTTTTAATAAAGCGACTAAGCGCTCGCGTTCCTCCGAAGATAACGTGGACCTGATCTGGACCAGCCGCGGGTCCTCTTCAGTACCAATATTCACTGTAGTGATTTCATCAACTATGGGTTTAACAAATCTTTCCTGCTCTTGTTCAATTAAGCGTTGCAAAACCGGAGGAATTTCATCCTCGTCGTTTTCATCAAAATTTTGAAAGTCTGAGTTAATGCAATAAATCAAGGGCACAGAAAAGTACTCAGAAACCACAACTACTTGATTCTCATTAAGCACATCCAAATCGTCCGATTCTTCGGTTACAACAGACTCAAAAGAAAAAGAAAAAGACGACCTGGACAAGACTGTGGCATCCGAGTTATCATCGCCAGGAATACCAGACTCAGACTCAGTCGAGCTGGGACCTGATTCCGACTCACAAGACTCGGTGGAATCAGATTTCGGCTCACTACCTGACTCGGTGCTGCTGGACAAAAACCCCTTTTCATACTGCCAAATAAGAGAGGGTGCGATTGATGCATCCAAAATAGTTGTTGGCAGGCCCGCAGCTGTTCCATTCCCGATCACGCATACCGAGAAGTTAATCCCCAAGCACTCCTGGTCGATCGGAGGATCTGAAAGTAGACACGCTAGCGCTACCCCCATTTCAAGTTCGGTGTCCTCAGACTGCACTTTCTTACACTGCTCAACCTCAGCTGATGGGTCTGTCTGCTCTTCGACAACGTCATCCCTGGATACTTACAGGTCGAAGAAGATCTCAAAACCAGGCACGCACTTCCTCTCCGCGTTTAGCCATGGCTCTGGGAAGCCACAAAATGGAAAGTCCTCCCCCTCCCGGACGAAGCGTCCGTTTAGGGTACCCTGAATGGGCCTATGCATCAACTCGAAAGGCTTCCCTGCCTTCCTTGCTCTGGCTCTCCCAGCCATCTCTTTACCCTTCCTCACCCAGTCCTCTTTGGTGGGCAGATAACCCAAGCCAAAGGTATGCGGATTGTGCGGCACTTCGGCCAATGCTGCGACGCCCTTCCGGCCGCTCTTTCCCAATCCCATCCTGGGGATGTGTTAAAGCTTGTTCATGAGGTATACAGATTGAGCACTGACATACACTTCCTCATTAACAGCCATGATGTTCTGCACAATTCGGGCCTCAGCCAAAGTAAACCCTGATAAGAACAAATTCTCCGTTCCATGTTCGATTTCCAAGACTGGTGTAGACACTTCCGACGGCGGATGGATTGACAAATTCCCAAAAACAATAGCTACCCCTTTCCCGTGAGGGTACTTCAACATCTGATGCAAGGTGGAAGAGACTGCCTTGACCTGGTGCAACCACGGTCGCCCCAAAAGTAGGTTAAAGGTTGCGGGAACGTCCAAGACATGGAATTCAATGTTGTGTTGTCCTGGACCAACCTGGGTCTGAATTTTGACAGTCCCCATCACCTCCCTGCTTGTATTATCATAGGCTCTGATCACTTGAGTAGTTGGCACGAAGTCCGCGGGCTTTAACCCGATTGCATATGCCGTCCTTGACAGGCACACGTTAATAGCAGATCCCGTGTTGACAAGAACCACTGGTACCCATTTGCCTCTACATTCCACCGAGATGTAGAGAGGTTTGTTGTTATTTGCGCCTTCAGGCGGTAGTTCTTTGTCAGAAAAGGTCAACATCGGGGAACCTCCTCCCGGAAAAACCAATCCAACTAGCTGCTCTGGTGTGGTGTCTATAGAAAGCTTGGCCTTGTCCATGGCTGAAAGGACAGCCTGCTTGTGTACTCGTGATGCCATAAGCAGTCCCCAAATGGAGATGTCTTCTTGTATCTTCTTTAACTGCTTCAGTACAGCCTCTTCTTCGATTTGCTTTTCTTTTTGTCTCTCAGCTTCCTTATCCTTTCCGGATGGCTCTGGCTGGTCTAGGTACGGGGGCTTAAAATACCGCCCACTTCTTGTCATATGATCGACCTCGCCGATATACCAGGTGTCGTCTGGCTGATTGCTCCCCTAATCCTCGTCTGTATGGGCAAGACATAAATCATCGTCTTCCCACCACATTCCCTCGGCGGCCGACAGACACCTGTCCGGCCGCAATATGATCGTACTCGCAGTACCTTCAGCCCACATGCCCGCAGCATCTTCTATTCCTGTGCCCACAGCACTTTTGGCCCCTTCACAGGCTTTTTCCTTCCCGATTCTCTCAGAATCCCACAACGTTTCTTGTTCTGACTGCATCAGTGCAGTTTGTGGTTCAACTTTCTCTACATCCACAATGCTCAAGTCCCGAGCGAAATTCTTCATACCGGCGCTCTCCGGCAATGTATTCTGATTTTCGGCCCTTCCGGCCACAATTGATACTCTCGCCCCTGCCAGGCCCTGTTCTGGTTGGAACTCTTTCACAATATCCGGTTGATCATCCAGCCATCTTGTGACCTCTGCCGATTCCTCATAATCAAACCAGTTGACTGCCGCGCCCCTTGATTCTTGGTCATTGAAAAACTGTAGGTTGGCAAAGTCTTCTTCTACAGCCGCCACGTCATCTGTTCCCTGCTCAAATTCGTCCCCTCAGATCATGCACAGCTCTGCCCTCTCTATCAATTCAACACTTGGCTCAAACTGTCCTGCTGGTAGAATGTAATCACTTGGATCGTAGGCTTTCCCAGCGACACTCCCAAACTGCTCAAACCTTGGTTGAGTAATTCCATCCTCCTCTGAAATCTCCTCTGCTCTGTCTTCGACAGTCACCACCATTGGCTCGGGTTGGGTTCTGGAGATGTCTAACATGCACAAAAAGTCAGTGCAGTCAGGAAGGAGCACCTCCGGCTTAGGTAGATGGGAAGGAGTGATATAGATACTAGGATCGTAAGACACGACCCCAGTTTGGATAAAATTGACTCTTTTGGGAGGTGGAGCTTGGTTGTGTGTAGGGAATGGGTTAGTTGTGACATTGGATTTTTCTGGAGGTAGAATCACCTGTTTGTCAATGAGATCTTGAATCTCATGACGCAGTCGGAAACATTGGTCAGTGTCGTGACCATGTTGTTGGTGATACGCGCAGTATTCGGCTGGGTTGTGAGAGGGGGGAAGTGGGTTTGGTAGTGGCCTCGGCTCCAAGGGTTTTAGATGCCCTTTCCTGATTAATACCCCCAGAGCCTTGGATAGGGGCATATACAATGGGGTGAAGTTTCTTTGGTCTCTGGGTGGGTACTTGGTGGTTTGAGTGTTACTTCCGGATGCACCGGAGAAAGGTGTGGCTGCCATGGGTCTTGAAAGAGGAGGGGAAATGGTGGTGACCATGCTTGCCTCCGAAGTCCTTGTAGTTGCAGCGCCACTCGGGCCTGCACTGTTGTTGCAGTTAAAGGTTCTTCTGGGCTGTTCCTTATCCTGGTCAATCAGACCCTATTTCATTGCATCTTCAATTTGTACCTCCATCTCATGCAGATCAGAAAAGGTTGGGAAGGGGAGTACAATCATCTTTTACATCAGTTTTGGCTGGAGAGTGCGCACAATCATCCTGATTTGGTCCTTGTTAGTAGGCCTCAGGGTCATCATTGAAGCCTTTGCCCTCCATCGAGTTACAAAATCCGAGAAACTCTCTTTGTGCTCCTGCCTTGTTGTTTCGAGATCACGAGTTGTAATCTCAATTTGGGTGTTGTAAGAGTATTACGCAACAAAGGCCTCGGCCATTTCATCCCAACTCCGCTTGACATCATCCTCCAACTTCGCATACCAGATAACGGCCACGCCTGACAGGGTCCGGCCGAATAGCGAAAGCCTCTAGGGTCTGGTGAGGCCCATTAGCCGTAATATATCTGAGAATAGCCGGAGGTGGACCATGGGATCACCAGATCCGTCAAAGCGATCGATCTGCGGCATTTTGAATCTATCCGGCAACGTTACAGCCACGTCGGTATATCCGTCCTCGATATCCGGGATAGCCTTTCAGCGGCATTTTTTGAATAGCTTCTCGAGCTTGCTCAATTTCAGCGCTGTATGGTCTACCTCGAACTCAAATGGAGAGTCCGGTTGATTGACAGGCGTAGGTGCCTTAGATAGCTGGGGCAGAATTGGGGGCGGAGCTGGCCCCGTTGGTATGTCCGTATCTACCTGGACATTTGGTGCCTCCTCGGGTGCTGGGATTCTCGGTGGGGGACGAACCGGGTGTGAAGCGGATGCCCCGGTTTGTTGTTGCAGCCTGGCAATTAATTCTGCTTACTGGGCCATGACCTCGGCCTGTTGTTTGGCAAACTCATCCCGGCGAACAGCGTCCTGCTGCATGGCTCTCATGGTCTCTTGCATCTGACGTATCATTTCCTCAACTCCTGTCGGTGCCGCCATACTGCCCTGATTTGTCTGAACTATTGGCAGGTTTATTTCTATAGCAACAATTGGGATCTCAATCTGACTGTCCACTATGTGGTAATCCACTGCTCTGGCAACCTTTGCCCGGATACACTGCGTTTCCTTAGTCTTTGCCTGATAACCGGGGGTAGAGAGTGAAACACTGGCTGTCCGTCAACCAGATCCTCGGATCCGTTGAGTCGGCGACCTCTTGTCCAGAGTGCTTGGGGAATATCTACTTGGTCGGAAGCAATTTTGCTAAAACTGTCCCTAGTAAAAAGATAAATAAAGCGATAAAGAAATAAATAAACAGATAAACGGACAGCATATCAACTTAAAGTAAATGCACAACACACAGCTGGGTATAATCAACACACGGTCAATAAGCTGAACACACACTGTCCTCAATCACTGATCATTATCCCTGAATCACTGTCCCCAAAGACTGAACCTGATACCTGCAGATAACTGATTCTCAAACACTGACTGATGCCAGCAGGCCTGACGCCTCAAACTCACAAACTGATATATGCAACCCCTGTAGAGACACACTCTGACAGCACATAACAGATAATTGAGAGCCAAAACACCCCTATGTTGGGGGAGGGTTTCCCTGTCCTATTTTGTCAGGAGCTAGGGTTTCACTACGCACGCAGCAGTTTCAAACAACCTATATCGGGTAAGCAACCTATCCTAGTTTGGAATGGTCACTATGGATCCGAATATGCACTAGGTCGAATGGTCGAAAAGGGTGCCTCGGTAAAACCGGGGTTTGTGTTCCCATACTGGCCGAGCCCATAACCGGTCAGCCTTATGGTCATGCCTTGACAAGACAAGCCTCCGACAAACCGTTCAGGAATAGTAAATGGCAAACACAGTGTCCTAGGTGCACTAATGCAAATGCAATGCAATGCAAAGAAACACATAAGTGTAGTCAAAACAAGATATCATGAGTTTGAGTCAAGTTCTCTAATTCCCCAGCAGAGTCGCCAGAAACTGTAGACGTCCCCGAATGCCCCGGGACGACGAGTCCCGTTCTGTTCGTTTGGGGTGCACTACAAGTTCGGACTCTCAAATTGTCACGGTTCTTAATCTGAACCAAAGAGTCCAAATCCGGCAAATCGTTTTGAGAAAACAAATTTTTTGAAAGAAGTGCCAAACATGGACTGTTTTGCCAGATACAGAGTCGCCACCTAAATATTTTATTTTTGGAAAATTTAGGAAACCCTGACTCGTTGCCTAAGGCCACGTGTCTGTCATCACCAAAGTTGCCTCGGCTCGGGAACTTGGGTACGATTGGGGAAGGTCACTTCGTGAGCACCCTCGCTCGCCCGATCAAAGATCGGCCTCTACTAACCATGATATCTAGTTTGGAAAAACTTTATGCGTTCTTATTCCGGTTATTAGCCTAGATTTACTATGTGATGCGCACAGTATACAAGTATAGACTGGATCGTCTGAATTGGAACAAAACATTTCATGTTTGTTTTTTAAAGTGGTTTGATGGTGCTACCCGCAAGTAGGCTAAGACGTGGATTTGCCACCCTTGGGTGGGTTTAGAAAAACATGATTTTGCCACTATCTAGTGGGCTTAAAACTCACAGTCAATGCATTTATTCCAATTCAAAAATCCAACCTTCACCCACAGGCATTCAGGCAGTTTATATCACATAAGCACATAGCTTCATGGTAAGCATGCTATCATGGCAGTCACTCACACGCATGCAAGGATGCTAAAGCATAAAACTTACCGAGTACTCCAAGCCAAAACTGAAGCTAATTAGAAATCCATGCATGATCCTAACTATACAGAAATGCCTAATGCAACACGCGCAAAATGCAACTAAGATAGGCTCGGCTATTCTAAAGATGGCATGTGAAATGCTACAACTAACAAGTATTCAACTTGGAATTGAAATACAATGCAGTTAGTATGATGCGCCGAACCCGGTGCATGCAAGACAGATGAATGAATGCAAACATGCTATCATACTGTATGCTAATTGAAACATGCCCTAATCTAACCATCATAAGCGGGTAAATAAAAGGGAGAAAGACGTGGGGTTGGAAAACGTACATCACACACACGCACACTTATTACATTTGTGCCCTCACTCGGAGGGTCCGAATAAATAATACAGTCCCAAATGAATAAATAATACAGTCCCGAATAAATACAGAATCCTAATTAATTAACAAATTAATCTAGGAAAGCAGTAAATTGGCACGTAAATCCATGGACCGCCTCAGCTCTGTTCCAAATGATGAATGATGCATGCTCGGGTTGCCTTGTGCGGAGAATCCCTTGCGATGTCCCAGTTTGCCTCTGTTTGCCATTATTCTTGGGATGCATGCCAGGCTCCGGAAGGTTACTGATTTCTAATTTGCTGCAACAGAGAGCAACAAAGAGGCATGGCAAAGTATTTTCACATATGTATGCGTGACTACTCTTCAGGGAATGTAGTCATCGATCCTCGTGCCACCAATCACGCATATCGATGCATGATGGCCGAGGAGTCGATTTGCATGACTTAATATGAAATGAATGCACAAATAAACACAACAAGACCGAGACTCCATCATGGATAATCCGGAGTGTCGGTAACTAGGAATTGAGACACGTTCCGTCACTCGAAGTACGAAATGTCCCTCGTTTCCCGTGCTCGGGCTAACTCCTATCCCAAACACAATGCAATATGCATGACATTTACGAATGCAATTCTAACATGCAACCTAGCATACACAATGCTATGAAATGGCATACATAATGCGCGATGTAACATGGCATACACGATGCTCTAACATACAACCTAGCATACGCAATGCTATGAATTGAAATGGCATACACAATGCATAATGGACTTACACCAACATGAGTGGACCTCATCCACACTCACATTAGTGGCCATAAGATGAAAAATGACACTCGAGATGCGTGCACACATGCATGCAAACCGAGGACCGATCCTAAGGCACAAATGCCACTCTAACAAAGCATGGCAAGGCACAAAATATGTCATACAAACATGAAAATTCCAGCACTAAAATATGATGCTAAACAGCCCCGAAACATGGCAATATGGCACCCGATGCACGAGATGAACCCCGAAACTCAAAACTAGGCATACGCAATGACCTATAGCTATACAAAGCATGCATTATTTGATCATGAAGTATGAAGACAGAGCCAAGGCAGTCCCAAAACATGGACATTTTCAGTTCAAAGCATGGCCAAAAGATGCTAGCAAGATGGGCTAAAATAGCATGCAATTTTGACTAGCAAACATGGTTTACATAGCAAGTATAGGATGCACATGGAATCTCACCAAACCAGAAAAAATCAGTGAATAAAACATGTGAAAATAGGCCCAAATAACCACTGATATGCAACCATGGCATGCAAAAATGATGAGTTACTTTAGAGGGCCATGCAAGGAGTCATTAAGCACATGCAAGATAGACATTTGGCATGGAATAAAAAACTATGAAAATCAAATATGGTAGTCCCAAAACTCACCAAATTGACCCTAGAAAGTGACTCCAAAGCATACAAGATAGGGTCTCTTTGGAAGGCTAAAATGACCACCAAACAAGTCAAGGTGAGAGGGGGTCACCCCCCTCTGATTTGGAAGTTCAAAACAGTGTCTTAGCCACTGAAAATCCACTGGATTTCAGTGGCTAGAAGTCCAAACAAAGCATACAACAAGGGCTTAGGTGTAAGGCTCAAAATAGGAGACAATCAAGCATACAAGGAAGCATATGACCTCAAAAAAAAATTGAACCTTAAACAAACTTTAAGATGAGATTAAAAAAAGATATTTTTCAGTTTATTACAACTCTCAAAAACAAACACAAGTAGGGCTAATCTATCATGCAAAAATGACCCTAAAAGAGAGAATAGAGACAGGGGATAGCAGCTGGCCTCAAATAGTGAAGATCCCTTCAAGAGAGTTGAAGAGGGGCTCAAAAAAAGGCACTTTACAGTTTATGTCAAGCTTCAAAAATAATCAAAAGTAGGCCTAAAATATCATGCAAGAAAAAGGCCTAAAAGAGGGATAAAGAGACAAGTGATAGCAGCTGGCCTCAAACAGAGAAGAGCCCTTCAACAAAGTTGAAGAGGGGCTCAAAATAATACATTTTACAGTTTATGACCAAGTCTGAAACAGCTCACAAATAAGCCTAAAATATCATGCAAAAATAGGCCTAAAAGAGAGTTTAAACACAAAGGGTGTGGAGGAGACCTCAAACAGAGAAAGACCCTCAATCAAACATGGATATGAGTACAAAATATGACTATTTACAGTTCGGGTCAAAGCCCAAAAATGCTTTCAAGAAAGGCTTATAAATGAAGCAAGAAAAGACCAGTTTAGGGGAAAAGTGTGCTTACCCTTGAAGAGCAATGAACCAACAGCCTTTGGACCAAGAAGAGGAGCTCCTAGCCTCTGGAAATCAGCTTCAAAAGGCTGGAATGGAGTGCGGATGTGTGGAGCTATGGGTTGGTGTGTAAATGGTGCAAGGCTTTTAGGGTTTTGAGGCTTGGAAGAGAGGGAGAGGGAGAGATGTAAGCAAGGCTCTAAACAAGAATTTGTAACCCTCAAAAATGGAGCTGGGGGGGTCTGGTTTTATAGAGGGAGGAGTGGTGGAAAAGGGGGGGGGGAAAACCAATTCAAATTTCCCTCCCCCCAAAAGGCACCCCCCCAGATACAAAATCTGGGGGGAAACAGAGGGTACAGCTGGAAGGCTTTTGGAAAGGGGATTCTGGCTGGCCAGGTTCAAAGGGTTCAGGTGGCCGGCCGGCCACCCCCCATGGCCGGTCAGCCAGGGATCAAAAGGGTCAATGCAAATTGCTGGCCGGCCACCCCAAAAAAGGTGGCCTCCCATGTGTGCACAACACAAATATGTGGTCAAAACCCAGAAAATGTGAATCAGGAGAGAGAAAAACCAACTTTTTAGAGGAGTTTAAAAGGGTCAAGGACAATTACTGGCTGGCCTATACATATTGGTGGCCTCCCAGGTGTGTACAACACAAATATGGGGTTTAGGGCTAAAGAAAGTGGCCCCAGGGTGGTCAACATTAGCTTTTTAGTGAGGAAAACGGGCGACAGAGAGCGATGAAGAAATAAAGTTGGCTTTTCAGAACAATTGCTGGCCTTCCACCCTCCTACAAGCTTCCTAACAATGAAAATAAGGTCTCCACCAAAAATGAACCAAAACCGATGCAAAATGAAGGTTCGGGGGCCAAAACGCGCAGCCCGGGGCCCCAAAAATGGGCTGTTAAGCACCGGAGGTGGCATTAGACCACGAAGTTGGTCTCTCGGGCCACAGTGTCTCCCAAAAGGGAGTAAATAAGATGTGTGCCGAAAATCGGAGCAAACGGAGGTGGTTGGGCTGTCCCGAACCGAGGCACACGGCCGTCGGCTCTGAAAAATCAAAAGTCGGGTTCCAAAAAGGGAAAAATGGTCTATGACCACGAAACGTAGCCTACGTACACTGAGAGGTGATCTACGAGACCTCTCCCTCCCTTCGGGAAGAGAAAACAGAGAAAACAGAGCCTGGTTCGCAAACCGAGGCAAGACACGAAAGAGTCCGGAAGTCTGGAGGCAAGGCTTGCAGCCGGGACTCCGTGACCTCAGAGCGAGCACCATATTCAACATCATCGAGCACTCAATCAGTGACGTCTGAGTCTTAAGGTTAGTCAAAAATGGGGTGTCTACACTTGCATGTTTATTTAAGCTTTGTTTTCAACTAAAAAAAGCTTCATTTTTGAGCACTTAACATGTTTGTTTAAGGCCTCTTTGGTGCTGAGAGTCTCCTACCCTCTTGCATGCCTTGTTTGGCCTTGTTTTGTGCCATGCCTTAGGGCCTTTGACCTAATCCTTGCTTGGCCTTTTAGCCACTAAAATCCAGTAGATTTTCAGTGGTTGGCATGTGGTTTTGAGGTCCTAAATCAGAGAGGGGTGACCCTCTCTCTTTTTGTCTTGTTTACTTGCATTTTCGCCTATCAAAGGAGCATACATTTTCATACTTTCAAGGCTTGGTTCAGGCACTTTTTGGTGACTTTTAGGGACTTCCTAGACTCTATCCATGGTTGGTTTGGTCACCATTGGCATGCTTCTCATATGTGTAGTGTATTCTCATTTATGGCTCATCAAGGTAGCATGCCAATCTAGCATGTTTTAGCTCCATTTCAGTGTTTTTTTTTTTTTGGTCATCATTTGACATGTCATGGCTCTGTTTTTAGCTGGTTTGGTAACCTCTCACATGCTCTATATGCTTGTAGTGTAAATCTTGTTTACTAGCTTGGTTCGCATGATGTTTTGGCTCTTTATTCTATCACATTTTAGCTTTGCTCCAACATTGTTTTGTTCATATTTTGGGCTTTCTTAGCTCTGTTTTGAGGCCTCTTGGTCAAATGATGCTTGCCATGCATACTTGTTGTGTAATAGCCTTGACTAGCTTTGAGTTTTGAGGTCTCTTGCATGCTTAACTCGAGATATTTGCATGTTTTGGCATCATTGGGAATGTTATTTCAGAGCATGTAGGGCTGCTATACTTCCATATTTTTCCACTCTTTAAGTGCTCTTTAGAGTTATGCTTTTATGCCCTATTTGTGAGCCATTGCATGAGCCCCATTTTTGTGCCTTTCAAAGCCATCATCCCAACTCATTTTGCTACTATTTTGGCCTACATAGGGTCTATTTGGGGTTGGTTTGGTCATTTGAGCATCGCCTTGCATGTCTCTAGTGTAATATGCTTCACTAGCATTCGATACTTGAGCCTTTTAACATGCATTGCGTAAGTTGTTTGCATGATTCGAAGTCATTTTGTATGCCATTTCATTGCTGGAACACATGCCATTGTACTCCATGTTTCATCTTTTCAATACTCTTGGAGAGTTGTATTTTGTGCCTTAGGCTTGGGCCATTGCATTATACATGTTTGTGTGTGTTTTGGTGACTTGATTTCATCATCAATGGCCGCTGATTTGGACATGGCTGAGGCCTATTCATTTCGGTTTAAGTCCATTGCGCATTGAGTATGTCATATAGTTCGTAGCATTGAGCATGCCATGTGGTTACATGATTGATCATTGCACTTGTGCATGTCATTTTCATTGCATTATGTATGTTGGTTACTGTAGACGTCCCCGAACGTCCCGGGAGGAACGAGCTCCCGTTCTGTTCATCTGGGGTCACTACAGCTCAGGACTCTCAAATTTGTCACGGTTCTAAGTCTGAACCAAAGAGTCCAAATCCGGCAAATCGTTTTGAGAAAACAGATTTTGAAAGAAGTGCCAAACATGGACTGCTTTGCCAGATACAGAGTCGCCACCTAAATGTTTTAATGGGAAATTTAGGAAACCCTGACTCGGTGCCAAAAGGCCACGTGTCCGTCATCACCAAAGTTACCTCGGCTCGGGAACTTGGGTACGATTGGGGAAGGTCACTTCGTGAGCACCCCCGGTCGCCCAATCAAAGATCGGCCTCTACTAACCATGATATCCATTTTTGAAAACATTGTGAGTTCTTATCCGGTTATTGGCCTAGGTTACTATGTGATGCACACAGCATATAAGTATAGACTGGGTCGCCCGAATTGGAACAAAACATTTCATGCTCGTTTTTGAAAATGGTTTGCTACCCGCAGGTAGGCTTAAAATGCAAATTTTGCCACCCGCAGGTGGGCTTAGTAACGATGGTTTTGCCACTATCTAGTGGGCTTAAAACAAACATTTGATGATTTATTCCAATCCAAGTAACCCAACCTTCACCCACAGGCATTCAGGCAGTTATATCACATAAGCAATTAGCCTCATGGTAATCATGCTATCATGGCAACATTCACACGCATGCGAAGATGCTAAAGCATAAAACTTACCGAGTACTCCAAGCCAAAATAGAAACTACATTAGAAATCATGCATGATCCTAACTATACAGAAATGCCTAATGCAACACATGCAAAATGCAACTATAGCAGGCTCGGCTATTCTAAGATGGCATATGGAGTGCAATAACTAACATGTATTCGATTTGGAATTGAAAGTACAATGCAGTTAGTATGATGCGCCGAGCCCGGTGCATGCAAAAAAGATGAATGATGCAAACATGCTACCATACTGTATGCTAACTGAAATATGCCCTAATCTAACCATCATAAGCTGGTAAATAAAAGGGAAGAAAGACGTGGGGTTGGAAGACATACAATACACACACGCACACTTATTACAGTTTTGCCCTCGCGCGGAGGGTCCGAATAAATGGTACAGTCCCGAATAAAAGAATATTACAGTCCAAAATATTACAGTCCGAATAGTACAAATTCCTAATTAATTCATGAATTAACTAGGAAAGCGAATAAAACTGGCATGCAAGCCAGGGACTGCCTTGCTTCTGATGGATGATGCATGTCCGGATTGTCTTGCGCGAAAATCCACCGGGATGCCCCAATTAGCCTCTGTTTAGCAGTTATTCTTGAAATGCGTGCCAAGTCCCGGAAAATTGCTGATTCTTCATTTTGCTGCAACAGAGAGCAGGAAAGGGGCATAGCAATGTATTTGCACAGATATATGCATGTCTCGATCCTCGTGCCACCAATCACGCATACCGAGGCATGATGGCCGAGGAGTCGAAATGCACAATTCAATATAGGATGAATGCACATGAAAACTACAGCTAAAACCTAACTCCATCATGGATAATTCGGAGTGTCGGTGACTGGGGAATTGAGACACATTCCGTCACTCGGAGTACGAAATGTACCTCGTTTCCCGTGCCCGGGCTAACTCCTATTCCGGACACGATGCAATATGCATGACATGCATGAAATGCAACTAAGATACAATCCTAACATACACAATGCTATGACAATGAGATGTCTCGAAATGCGTGCGCATGAGCACGCAAACTGAGAAAATGCATGAATGTGATCTAAGATACAACTTAGTATGCACTATGCTGTGAAAATGAGATGCCTCAAAATGCGTGCACACGGGCACGCAAACCGAGGCAATGGCAGAATGCGATGTAATGATATGAAAATGGCATGTAGAATACAATCATGGACTTACACTAACATGAGAGAGCCTCAGCCCCACTCACATGAGAGGCCGACGGATGAAAATGAAGTGCCTCGAAATGCGTGCACACGGGCACGCAAACCGAGGCGATGGCATACGCAATGCAAATGACAGAGAAAACATGATATGGGCTTATACCAACATGAGTGAGCCTCAGCCACACTCACATAGGATGCCGGTGGATAAAAACGAAGTGCCTCGAAATGCGTGCACACGGGCACGCAAACCGAGGCGATGACAGAATGCGATGAAATGACATGGAAACATGACAAATGGGCTTATACCAACACGAGTGAGCCTCAGCCACACTCACATAGGATGCCGATGGATGAAAACGAAGTGCCTCGAAATGCGTGCACACGGGCACGCAAACCGAGGCAATGCAAAAATGCGAACTATGGCATGGGAGATGATATGCAAACATGCTAATGGGATTTCATCACTGAAAAGTGGGGGAAAACAGCCCCGAAATGGGGCGAAAACACACCCGATGTACGGAATAGTCCCGAAATATGAATTTTGGCACCCGAAATGGCCTACAACTATACAAAACATGCAAAATATGGACATGAAGTGTAAAGACAGAAGCTAGGCAGTCCCAAAATCAGCATTTTACCAGTACAAATCATGGCCAAACAGCAAACCAAGATAGGGCAAAAATAGCATGCAAGAAATGGCCCTAAACATGAGATTAAGAAGAAGCTCATGGCTGCTGGCCCCAAACAGGTTAGGGTCCTTCAACAATGTTGAAGAGGGACCCAAAATAGGACTATTTACAGTTTATGGTAGCCCCAAAAACAGTATACAAACATGCTCAAAATGCCATGCAAGATAAAGGCTCAAAAGTGGCTATAACATGAAGTATACAAAACATTCATCAAACAAGAAAATACCCTTAATAAAACATGAAGTATAGGCCAAAATAAGGCCACTTTCAGTTCGGACCAAGGTCCAAAAACAGAAGCAAAGGGGGCTGCCAATTTATGCAAAAAAAGGGGCCAAATAAGGGATATAACTACAAGTGACACATGGAGGCACCAAATGGTGAGGGGCCCTTCAACAATGTTGAAGAAGGGCCCAAAATAAGCACATTCACAGATTACATAATGCTCAAAACAGATTACATATAGGCTAAAAATAGCATGCAAAGTGTTGACATACAAGAGGGTTAATGAAGCAAGTGCATCATGGAGGGCTCAAACAGGGTTGAGCCCTTAATGGAAAGTGAAAATAAGCTCAAAAGAGGGCCCCTTTCAGTTAGGGCCGGAGCTTAAAACAAAAAGCATGTGGGGCTTACAAATGAATCAAGAAAAAGGGTCAAAAGGGTAAAAGTATTACTTACCCTTGAAGACTCAAACTTTTGTTGCTTCTTGGACCAATTTGCAGCTTCTTTGGCCTTTGAGAAACCTTCCTTGTTGCTGGAAATGAGATGGTGGTGGTAGAGCTTGGTGGTGTAGAAGGAATGATGGTTAGGGACTTAGGGTTTTTTCAAGAATTGAGAAGGATGAGGATGGAGTTGGCTATGGAAGCTTGAAGATGAAGTTTTCCAACCCCAACAAAGGAGGCCACCAGCTGGTTATAAGGACCAAAAGGAGGGTGTAAAGGTGGGGCAAAAAGGAGGCAAGCTTTCCCCACAAAATATCCCCCGGATTGGGATATTTTCTGGGGGAAACAGCTGCACAGCTGTAAAGCACACACAGTGAGGAAGCAGGCCGACCCTTGGCTTTTGCTGCAGGTGGTCGGCCGGCCACCCCCCCTAGCCGGCCGGCTAGGGGTCAAAAGGTTCAATCAAATTTGGTGGCCGGCCACCACATGATGGTGTCCCCCTAGGTCTCCTCATCACAACCATGTGGTTCAAAGTCCAAGAAAGTGGGTCCAAGGGGTTCAACATTAGCTCGGAAAGAGGGGTTCAAAAGGGTCAAGCAACATTAATGGCCGGCCACCACTTTTTAGGATCCTCCCATGTGTGTACATCACAAATATGTGGTTCAAAGTTCGAGAAAATGGGTCCAAAGTGTTCAACATTAGCCTCAAAGAGGAGGGGCAAAAATGGAAAGAAAAATTAATGGTCGGCCATGCACTTTTAGGAGCCTCCCAGGTGTGTAGATCACAGATATGTGGTTGAAAGTTGGCAACACTAACCCTAGGGTGTTCAACATTAGCCCGGAAGTTGGAAAAACGGGCGTCGGAGGGCTCCGGAGGAGATATAACTGGTTGCTGCAACAAGTACTGGCCTCCCACCCTTCAGTGACCTTCCCTGTGATAAAACAGAGGTACCTGCCAAAAATGAACAAAAACCGATGCAAAACGAATGTTCGGGAGCCAAAACACGCAGTTCGGGATCCCGAAAATGGGCTGTTAAGCACCGAAAGTGGCGTTCGGCCACGAAGTGGGGTTCTCAGACCCCAGTGTCCCTCAAAAGGGGTCAAAAAGGAAGTATGCCAAAAATCAGGGCAAACGGAGATGGTTAGGCGGTCCCGAACCGAGGCACACAGCCTACAGTCCCGAAAAACCGGAAACCGGGCTCCGAAATGGGCAAAATGGCCTACGGCCACAAAATGTAGCCTACGGACATTGAGAGATGATCTACTGGACCTCTCCCTCCCCTCAAGACAAGAAACAGAGAAAACCGAGTCTGGTTCGCAAACCGAGGCAAGGCACAGTAGAGAGTTCGGAAGTCCGGAGGCAGGGCTCGCAGCCGCGTCTCTGAAACTTCTGAACAAGCACAACATGCAATATCACCAAGTGCTCAACTGGTGACGTCTGAGTCTCCAGGTCGATCAAAAATGGGGTGTCTACAGTTACCACGTGCATTGAGTATGTTAGTGTCATAACAGTTGTGTATGCCATATAGTTCATAGCATCATGTATGCTAGTTTGCATGCTTGCATGATCATCCCCGGCATGCTTGCATGTCCAGGTTGTGTTGCATTAAGTTACATGATTAAGTCGCATTGTGTGTGCCATGTTTGTTGCATTGTGTTTGGAATACGCGTTAGTCCAAACACAGGAAACGAGGCACGTTTCATACTCGAAGTAATGAAACGTACCTCGATTCCCGGTCGCCGACACTCTTGACTATACATGACGGAGTTCTAGGCTTTAGGTGTTTGTATGTGCATTCATTCCATATTGAGTTGCGCAATTCGTCCCCTCGGCCATCATGCATCGAGATACGTGATTGGTGATCCGAGGGTCGAGACCTACACTTTCTTGAGCTTATGTAATGATAGAGAGGGTGGTCACGCATACATGTGTTGTAAATACTTTGCCATGCCCCTTTCTTGCCCTCTGTTGCAGAAAACTAGAAACCAGCAGCAAAAACTGATCGGCCGACCAGATAAAGTGGCTGGCCGACCACTTTTTCTGGTTTTCACCACAAAAAGTGGTCGGCAAGTGGTCTCCAAGGCCAATATCTGGTCGGCAGCATCCCTACAGATTCCCAAGGTGGAGTTTCATCTCTCTGGAGCTTGGTGCAAGTTTCTGAGATCAATTGCAAACAGAGGCAAATCAGGGCGTCGCGAGGGATTTTCGAACAAAGCAACTCGGGCATGCATGCATCCTTTGTCATCGAAAGCAAAGCTGAGGCAGCCTACATCATATAGTTTATAGGCTTATTCAATTGCTAACTTAGTTAATTTGTTAATTAGTTAGAGTTGTGTAATAATTAGCTGTAGCTTGTTATTCATTCTGTGGTGTAATAACTAGTTTAATTAGATTAGCTAGTTGGTTCTGTATTATTCATTCAGACCCTCCGTCGAGAGAGCACAACTATTGTAAATAAGTGTGCGTGTGTGTGATGTATGTCTTCCAACCCCCATTTCTTTCTCATTTTTATTTACCAGCTTACGATGGTTAGTTTTAGGGCATGTTTCAATTAGCATTCTTATACTCGCATGTTTGCATCCATTCATTTGTCTTGCATGCACCGGGCTCGGCGCATCATACTAACTTCATTATATTTCAATTCCTATTTGAATACATGTATCAAATTGCATTTCACATGACATTTTAGAATAGCCGAGCCTATCGTAGTTGCGTTTTGTATGTGTTGCATTAGGCATTCTTGACATAGTTAGGATCGTGCATTGATTTCTAACATAGCTTTTGTTTTGGCTTGGAGTACTCGGTAAGTGTATATGCTTTAACATCCTTGCATGTGTGTGAGTGACTGCCATGATAGCATGCTTGCCATGAGGCTAATTGCTTATGTGATATAACTGCCTAAATGCCTGTGGGTGAAGGTTGGGTTACTTGAATTGGAATAATTCATTGATTGTGAGTTTTAAGCCCACTTGAGAATGGCAAATCACCGTGTTTTCCAAGCCCACTTGAGGGTGGCAAAATCCGTATTTTAGCCTACTTGCGAATAGCAAACTGCTTTTAAAAACAAACATGAGATGTTTTGTTCCAACTTAGGCAATCCAGTCTATACTTATATGCTGTGCGCATCACATAGTAATTCTAGGTTAATAACCGGAATAAGAGCACTTGTATTTTCAAAAACAAGATATCATGTTAGTAAAAGCCGATCTTTGACTGGGCGAGCGGGGGTGCTCATTGCATGACCTTCCCCTCTCGTACCCAAGTTCTCGAGCCGAGGCAACTTTGGTGATGACGGACACGTGGCCTTAGGCACGAGTCAGGGTTTCCTAAATTCCCCTAAAATAAAATATTTAGGTGGCGACTCTGTATCTGGCAATGTAGTCCATGTTTGGCATTTCTTTCTAAAAATCAGTTTTTCAAAACGATCTGCCGGATTTAGATTCTTTAGTGATTTATCGATCTTGTATTGCACTTTGTGAGATTAGATTCAGAACTGTGACATGGAGTCCAAACTATAGTAAGCCCAATGAACAAAACGGGATTTTCCCGGGACGTTCGGGCGCGTCCACACTAATTAAATATTACAATCCAAATTGAAACAAATAGCTAATTGCATTAACTACTCAAGTACAAAACCAAAGCATTAGCTAGCTAAGTAAAGAAACTAAGTAAAGCAGTAAAAGAAGAGGTCCTCAGGGTGAGAAGTGCATGCATGCTCGATCCCCTTGTTTGGAAATCCATCACGATGCCCCAACTTGCCTCTGTTTGCAATTGTTCTCAGGACATTGTACAAGCTTCCAGATAGCTTCTACCTCAACTTGGGGACCTCCAGGAGCATTGCCGACCACTTATTGGTGTTATAGACCACCTGCCGACCATTTACATTTACTGCAGACCAGAAAAAGTGGTCGGCCAACCACTTTTACTGGTCTGCCGGCCAGAAAATTCTGCACACTTCTAGTTTGCTGCAACAGAGAACAAGAAAATGCATGGCAATATATTTGCAAGATATGTGTGCACAACCACTCTCCCTCTCATTTCATGATCTCAAGGGAGTGCGGTTCTCGACTCTCGGGCCACCAAATGAACATCGCAATGCACGATGGCTGAGAAGCCAAGTTTGCACGAATCAATATGAATGAATGCACACATAACACATAAGGGCCTTAACCTCTATCATGCATGATCAAGAGGGTCGGCGACCGAGAAATGAGGCACGTTTCATCACTTCAAGTATGAAACGTCCCTCGTTTCTCATGTTTGGATTAACACCCTATCCAAACACAATGCAATGCAACATGAGCATGCCAAACACAATGCAAACAACAAGCATGCAAATAAAGTCCTTAAGCATTGAGGCACACAACACTAAGGCTATACAATGCAATGCACAATGGACTAAACCAACCCCAAATAGAATTCATGCATGCCAAGACAATGGCCAAAACACTCTTAAAAGATGGCATGAAAGGCTAGAAAATGCATGCTCATGCATTGACTCACCAATTAAGCATAAGAGCACAACTCTCAAAAGTGCTTAACGAGTGACAAACATGGAAGTGTGACAACACTAAATGCTCTGAAATATCATGTGAAATGATGCCAAATCATTCAAACAACATAAGCATTGCATGCTAGGGTCCTTAAGGCACAAAGCTACCAAGGAGGACTACACAAGAGGCATGCAATATATGGCACAGATGAATGAACTAGCGATAGACAGAGCTCAAATACGTCAAAACAAAGACCAAAACATGCTGAAATGGGAGCTCAAAAGTCTAGGCATGCATGCATACAAGCTAGGCCACAAACAAGGCAATAATGCACAACTGTTAAAAGCACTCAAAGAGTGAAAGAAGTGAGAACATGGCAATACTATATGCTCTGAAATAACATGGTAGATGATGCCAAATCATGCACATGTTACAAATGAAGCATGCTAGGAGGCTCAAAGCTTGAAACTTGCAAAAGCACTTGCACTATAGCTATGCAATACATGAAGCATATGGCCAAGGCAACACAAAATAGTCCTAGATCATGCTAAAATGATGCTAAAACATGCATGAAGCAAAGCCAAAACAAGCTAGCATGAAGGGCATGAAGCATGAAGTATGCAAGGCCAATAAGGAGGATTACATTACACCTACCAAAACCAAGCATGAGATGACTTTACCAATAAAAATCAGAGTTATGGCATGTCAAATTAACACCAAAAATGGGCTAATACCAAGTCAACACATGTTAGAATAACAAGCTCACTCATTAGGCATACAAGGCTAGCAAAGAGATTTTACACTAGAAGTGTAAGAAGCAAATGCGGGATGCTCTAAACAACCAAAAATAGAGTTGTATCATGGCAAAATAGGACCAAATACATACTAAAATGGTGGCCCAAAAGCCTAAGCAAGATGGCATACACAATGGCTCATTTTTAAAGCATAAAGCACCAACCCTCCAAAGCATTGAAAGAGTGAAAGATGTGAGTGTATGGCAATGAAATATGCTCTGAAATTACATGCAAAGTGAAGCCATATCATGCAAATAGCTCAAATAAAGCATGCTAAGAGACTTGAAATACAATGCTAGTCAAGGGCTTTACACTACAACCATACCAAGCAATGCTCAAATGACCTAAAGCACTCAAAAAAGACCTAAGGTAGGTCAAAATGGTAGCAAAAACATGCTAGACTCGTAACAAAGATGGCAAGAAAGATAGGCTCCTGAATTACCCCACAAACAAGGTATAAGGACATAACTTCTAAACACAGTGAAAGAGTGATAAACATGAGAACATGGTAGAAGTTTATGGTCTAAAATTACCTACCAAATGATGTCATGCCATGCAAAAGGCTCAAATATGACATGCTAGGGGTCCCAAAGTGCAAGGCTAGCAAAGCCAAATGCACTATAGCTATGCAAAACCAAACATGCATGACCAAAACCACTTAAATCAGACCTCAAGAATGTTAAATCAAAGCCAAAAATGTGCTGGAGTAGAGCATACACATGCTAGATCAATAGGCTAAAATAATAGATATGCTAGGCTAGTGAACCAAAATTACACTACAAGTGCAAGGAGCATGCAAGAAGCAACCAAACCAACCCAAATCAGAGTTATGAGATGTCAAATAATGGCCAAAAACCTGCTGAAATGGAGCCAATACATGCTAGAAAGACATGCTACTTTGCAAGGCTACAAGTTGGTTTACACTACAAGTGTATAAAGCATGCAAGAGGTGACCAAACCAGCCATGGACAGAGTTATATCAGGCCAAAAAACTCACAAAAACATTCTCAAACTAAGCCTCAAGAAGATAGAAATACATGCTCTTTTGATGGGCCATCAACACAAGTAAACAAGATACAAAAGAGGGGGACCACCCCCACCCATTTTGGCCCTCAAAACAAGTTTTCTACCACTAAAATTCCTCTGGAATTTAGTGGTTTTAAGGCCAAAAAGAAGTTGTTTGAAAAGCTTGGAAGTTAGCTTAAAAGGGCTTACAAGCCAATGATCAAAAGGGAGGAAACATCCCCTAGCCAAACAAGGCCTAAACCACCACTTTGAGGACTGAAAAACAAAGTTTTTTTCAGTTCAAAACCAAGCCAAAAACAGTTTGAAAGAGTGGCAAAACAAGCATGCAAAGTTGGCCAAGATAGTGTACAAAAATGAGCTTAAAAGAGGGAGATGCTTACCCTTGAAGCACAACTGCAAAATAGCCAAAATTCTTAGCTAAAACCAACTTCTAGGACTCAAAGGAGGCTTCAAGGAATCTCAGCCCAATGGTGAACAAGTTTGATCAAGGATGCCTAGGCAAAGGAGAGGTATATCTCCAAGTATATCTCTTGCATGCACACAAGGTTAAGAGGGAGAGCCAACTAGAGAGAAAAGCTTAAATTTGCTCTGAAAATTTTCTAGAGAGAGAGGATTTTTTTAAAGCGAGAGGCTCCCACCATTGCTAAATTGTTCTCCTTTGCAAAATGGGAGATATGGCTCATATATAGCAAAAGGCAAGAGTTGGTTCGAAATATCTGTCTATGGAACAACTGGAGGTTGTGGAAGACAAGTGGAGAGAAAATATCTTCAAAAAATATGAGTTTGGAACTTGCAGACCATTTTTCTGGTTGGCCGACCACTTTTTTGGTCGGCTAGCCAGTTTTTCTGGTCGGCCACCCAATTTTCCTGGTCGGCAGGCAAAACTCTGTTTTCCAGGTCCAACTTCAAATGGCCACAATTCCTTCATCTAGACTCCTTTTCAGGTCATTCTTATGTCCCAATTGAAGCCCCGGAAGTAAGCTTTCCAATGGTGAAGCCTTGTATCAAAATTCCAACTGTGAAAACAGTTATGCCTGTTTTGGTGAAACCGCTCAGTTTCGATCCTTCCCGGATTCATGCCGAACTTCTCCCAAACTAGTTTTCTTCTCTCCTTTCCTCTTTTCTTCAACTCCAAACCCCTAAAAAAAGTGTTTTGAAAGATTTTTAAAGATTTTATTTCTCTTTCATTCATTTCTACTTTGTCCTTGCTCGGTTTATCGAAAAGCGTAACATTTCACGAAATGCGAGCGTCGGAACATTGTAGAATCATTTTTCAAAAATATTTTGAAAGAAAGGGTCTTAAGGTCTAAAAACCATTCAAAACGGGATGTAAGGTTGGGATTTGACTCTCTCCTTACCAAAGAAACCGAACCTTTGCACTCCACAACTTTCAACACTAAGTAACTTTTGTGTGGACTGAGCTTGTAAACAGTAGAGAAATAATTGACTTGTTCCAATATGTTGGAAGAGATAATATCGGTGATGGCACCATGTTGAGTCCACCATCGTAAAAATCAGGTAGGAATTTCTTATTTGAATTTGTGATCAATTGAAAAAACCAAGAGTGACTAAATAACTCATTTTGATATAGAAGGACTTTAAACCAAGCATCTATATAATCGTAATAACTGTATTCGTATAGCCAGGTAAATCTCATAGTTGAAAAGGGAGACCCTATTCATCAAGAGAAACAATATTATGAATATATAGAGAATGATAAATGATTTTACTAGTGTAAACACGATCATAGATAGGTTAATGACTATTGACTGATGATGAAAAAGAATATCTTTATAAAAGGTAATTGATTTTTCAAGATGGAATGGAACGAAATTCCATCCTGGAGGGAAATAGGATTTGACTAATCAAGAACATTATGAATATTCTTGTGGACTAGTTCTTTGAAGAATAGATTAACTGACAGAGATTTAATATAATTAGTTCTGGCTGTTCTGACTAGATTAGGATAATAAGGAGTAATTGACTATGAAGAAGCAAATGGGTCAGAAGCAAGTGTAGAAGTACAACTTGGTTTAGGGATGTTACCCAGAATTTAATAACGGTTAACTGAGTCAATTTGAGGGGCAGCAACAGGTTGATTGGTTGGAACCATGGCAAGTTTAGAAGAAGGCTTTTGACTTGACATCTGTAGGTGATCAAACAGAAGTTGATTAGCATCCACTAAGGATATCTAACTTGTTCAAATGATAATTAAGACAATTGGTATAATGGGCAAGTAGATTGCGGCGACTGGTAATTTGGTGAAATTGAATATATTGAGCACGACGAGTAGTCTTTTGAGCAAACTTAAGGCAAGCAATACAAAAAGTAGTTTGGTATATAAGGTGTTTGTAATGGGTGCCTTTTAGTTTATGATAAGAAATAAAACAAGTTGGCATGGCATCTACCCTCCCTGTAAAAATTTCCAAGTAAGGAAATCAGGAATAGAATTTTGACTACCAGGTAGGTATATATTCAATATTAAAATTAAAAATACTTAAAATAGATTGTTATCGGGCAAAAATATGTTTACTAGCGATACTTTGAACATCTTTTTCTAAAACATATTTAGCACTTTTACAATCAATACGCAATAAAAAAATTTTATTTAAAATATCATCTTGAAATTTACTAATACATAATACAATAGATAAAATTTCTTTTTTAATACTACTATAATTTTTGCTGGGTTTTGTTCCAAACACCAGAATGAAAGCGAACAATTTGTTCAGATGACTGAAGAGTGACTTTTTGAAGGAGAATGCCACCATAACCAACATCAGAGGCATTGGTTTGGATAATTTCGAAAGAATTTTCAATGGGAATACCAAGACAAGGTAAAGTCTTGACATATTTTTTGACTTATTGAACAAAAATAGTATGAGTGGAAGACTAGGGAAGAGAATTATCTTTTAACCGATCAAAAAAAGGTTGACAAGTTTTCCTAAGGTCTTGGTAAAATTCAGTAATGTAATTAAGAGATCCTAAAGAATCTTTGTAACTTGGTTTTGTTTAAAATTTCATCAGGAAACTTAGAGGCAAATTCAATGGAACGATTAATAGAAAGAATAGTACTTTGGTAAATATCATATCCTAAAAATCTGACTTTGGTTTGAAATAATTTAATTTTGGGTGCAGAGATGCCTAATCCATTATGTTAAAATTATTTATTTTGATGATTTATTTAATTATATTTTAATTTATTTGAAAAAGAAAAATAGAATCTAAAATTTATTTTGATGATTTATTTAATTATGTTTTAATAGAATCTGAGAGGGAGATTTATGATCTGAAATTGGGCCGAGGTAACGGCCGAGCAGGTTGAGAGCCTAATGATGCATGGGGCCGAGATGACCGGCGATCCGCCCATAGATGGGCTGCCAGGACTTGGGCCGGGCAGGAGTTAGGCCAAGGATGTGCCGCCCCAAACCGTAAAGGAGCTGCTCGGTAAGGCAGTGCTCGGCTGGACGATGGTAGAGCCAGTCAAGTTGAGTGACCGGCGCCCGGAAAGGCGTGGTCAGCCGAGGTAATCGTTTGATCGGCATGAAGGCCGACCACAGGAGGTGCCCCGGGCTAGGCTTTGCCGAGATGCCGCCTAGCCCGGTCCTCCTTAGGCTTAGCCAGTGAAGTGCTTGGGTATGAAGCACAGCACGACCGTGGATAGAGAAGCTCGGCTGCCGAGCTCCAGCTGAGAAGGCAAGCAGTTGAGATTAGGTGATGTTCAGTAAGGTTTATGCTGACAGATGGGATAGCGGAGCCACGTGTCAGGAGATGACTGGGAGTGGATATGGGGCGCAGAGGGTATATAAGCATATCTGCGCCCCCCATACAGAGGACGACGAACACTTTGTAAGGAATTCTTACACTCAAACACTCATATCTCTCTCTCTCTCTATCCTAAGGTGTGTGCTAACTTGATCGTCGGAGGGTTTTTCCGGCCATACACCGCCGGGTAGCTCACCGTTATTTGCTCGCAGGTGATCGGACAGAAACGGAGCTCGGAGGAAAAGAGTACGGGCTTGCCGGAATATTTGCTCCCCGTACAATTGGCGCCGTCTGTGGGAAGCTTGACAGACAAAACCTTGTCTTCCAGGTTCATCTGATCGCCGTCCATGGTGAACAACGGCAAGTTTCCGTTGTCTACCATAGACGGAGCCACCCCGGAGTTCACCCGAAGAAGAGAAGGTCCTCCCGCCATCCATCCAATGGCGGACTTGGGGACGCCCACCGGAGGACAGTCAGGAGACGCGCGGGATAAGCGCGGAAGAAGTCATGGTCATTCACGGAGTCCAGACGGTCACCGGCGGAGGAGAGACTCATACGTCAGACGTCTGGAAAATAAGTTGAGGGACCAAGACACTGTCATCCGGCGAATTGCGGCGGAGATGGAAGATATGAAGCGGCATGTCAAAGGGAAAGGTGTAGCTGGAGTGGGAGACCACAGTGAGCGCACCCCATCCCGCCGTTCAGGCGGTCAGAGTCAGCGACGTACTCAGTCCATATCTATTACCAGAAGTTACCAGGTTGGTGATTCCGACGCGCATGCAGAAAAGTCTAGCGCGCAAGACAGCACCTACAAACCCTCACGTCCGGTGACGACGTCGAGGTACTCTTACTCCGCTCATTCAGAGGATTTACGTGCGGTCTTAAAGAAGCGGGCTCACCGGCGTGAAGCTCAGAGAATACCGGCTTTCCAACGGCTATCCTACGGGGTTCACACCAGCGAGGAGGTCGGAATGCCTCCACCCCGCCAAGCAGCGCCACTCTTTGAAGATACGGACTTGGCCAGGCTGAGTGCCACCCCTTTTTCCCTGGAAATAGAAACAACACCGCTTCCGGCAGGCTTCCACCAGCCTAAGTTCACACTCTACGACAAAAAAACCGATCCTTACATGCATGTGAGCCACTTCCGACAGGTTATGGCCGAACATAGGCGAAATGACGGACTTATGTGCCTAATCTTCCCGTCAAGTTTAGGCGAGCTGGGCTTAAAGTGGTTCGAGAGGTTGCCGGAAGGGAGGATACAAAGGTGGCATCAGTTGGCCGAGGTGTTTGTTACACGCTTCAAAACCAACACAAAAACACCAAAGGAAGTCGATCACTTGCTAAGTGTCAAGATGGAACCGAACGACACACTGAAGGTATACAACTCAAGGTACTGGGAAACCTTCAACGAGATCTTGGATTGCCCGGTCAACCTCGCAATCACGCAATATAAGCGTGGTCTCCCGGTCGGCCATAGATTGCGGGACTCGCTGACCATGCACCAACCGACCTCCATGGGCCAGCTCATGCAGCGCATTAATGAGCACATCCGAGTAGAGGATGACGCGTCAGCTTCTACCGTGAAGGTAACTCCGGTAGCAACAGACAAGAAGACAGCAGGCAAAGTGCACGCAGTTGGGCAAGAGTCCAGCCGCTCAAGTGACCGAGCAGAGGAATCGGACCGTGGCTCGAATCGCAAAAACCGGGGTAGAGGACGTCGGAATGACCGGGATGACTACCCCCGAGATGACGTAGCGGACGCCAACAGAAGGTTAAAGGCAAGGACTGGCATAACCACGGTCTTTAAGATTCCAATCTATCGCATACTTAGTGAAATTCGAGACGAGGAGTATGTCCAGTTTCCTACTAAGTTGGGCGATGGACAAAAGGGCTACAATCCGCGGTATCGTTGTACGTTCCACCAGGAGAGAGGCCACCGAACTGAGGACTGTTTGCCTTTGAGGCAACACTTAGAAGAGCTGGTCGCGGCCGGGCACCTAGACCTTTACATTGATGGCGGTGTGAAGCCAAATCAGGTTCCGGTCGATCCCAAGGGACAGGATGACGGAGATGCACCACCACAGGGAGTTATTAATGTCATCCACGGCATCGTGGAATCGGAGCGTGTTTGCGAACTCTGGGGCATGATAAAAAAGGCAGAACATATGAGGAAAGTTTTGTCGGTACAGCCTGCCATCAAAAGGGGGAAGACTGAAGAAAAAGACGTGATTAGTTTCACCTCAAAGGATCTAGAGCATATCCAGACGCCGCACAACGATGCCCTAGTAGTAACACTACGCGTCAAAGAATTTGATGTTAAACGGATCTTGATCGATCAGGGAAGCTCGGTCGAGATCATGTATTATGATGCGTTCAAGCAACTCAAACTCCGGGAGACAGACTTGGCTCTGGTGACTTCGCCACTGGTTGGATTCAACTCACAACCGGAGTGGCCCTTGGGAAATATTATCCTGCCGATCAAAGCGGGATCCGTGGTCAAGCAAGTGGAGTTTTGGGTGCTACAAGTGCCTTCGACGTACAACCTTATCCTTGGAAGGGGATGGCTTCACGTTATGCAAGCTGTAACGTCGACCTACCACCAGGTGACGAGATTCCCCTCGGCTATGGGGGCAATCGAGGAGATTTGGGGCGATCAGGTTATGTCCAAGCAGTACTTCGTGGCAGTCAACAGGAGCCGGGCTGCCAAAGGATTCGTTCAAATGATTGAGGAACCGGAGGACCAGGGTGTCTTGGATGATGTGGGCACCAAGGCCGAAGACAAGGCTGTTGAGGAATTGGTTGAGGTGTGAATTGATACAGAACAGCCGGACAAGTTCTTTTTGCTCGATTCAAGTCTCACGGCCATAGAGAGGACCGAGATGGTTGAGTTTTTGATGGCCAACATCGAAGTCTTCGCGTGGTCGCCTTACGACATGCCTGGCCTTGATCCAAGTTTTATCTCCCATCACCTCAATGTCTTCCCTGGAGCAAAGCCAGTCATCCAATGAACAAGGAGATCGGCACTGCATCACGCCGAGGTAGTTGCAGAGGAGGTGAAGAACCTGCTTGAGGCACGAGCAATTCAGGAAGTGCATTACCCTCGGTGGATTTCCAACACAGTAGTGGTGCCCAAGAAGAATGGAAAGTGGCGAGTTTGTGTCGACTATAAGACAGTCAACCGAGCTTGTCCCAAAGATAGCTTCCCTTTGCCGCGAATTGACCAGCTTGTGGACTTGACGGCTGGACATAATAGGCTCAGTTTCTTGGATGCTTACCGCGGCTACCATCAGATCGCCATGCATGGGCCTGACCGAGAGATCACCTCTTTCACGACTCCAAGGGGACTCTTCTGCTACCGAGTCATGCCTTTTGGTTTGAAGAACGCCGGGGCAACCTTTCAGAGGATGGTGACCAAAATGTTTGCTCCTTTGCTTGGCCGGACAATGGAGGCTTACATCGATGATATGGTGGTAAAGAGCCGACATGAGGCAAACCATTTGTTCGACTTAGCCGAGATGTTTGCCATTCTAAAGAAGCACAAGCTGCGATTGAATGTGTCAAAGTGTGCCTTTGGCGTGGGATCCGAAAAAATTTTGGGGTTCCTAGTCACGAACCGAGGCATCGAAGCAGACCTTACTCAGATCAGAGCCGTGCAAGAGTTGAAGCAGCCCAGCTCGGCTAAGGACGTGCAGCATCTAGCCGGGATGGCCGCCGCGCTTAATCGATTTATAAACCGGTCATCAGATCGCTGCCGCCCTTTCTTTCAAGCATTGAAGTCAAAGTTCTCGTGGGACGAAGAGTGTGATCGAGCTTTGGCCGAGCTCAAGGAATATCTGTCTACTCCGCCACTGTTGGTTACACCAAAGCCAGGTGAGGAACTTTACCTTTACCTTGCCGTCTCCCAGCACGCGGTCAGTGCGGTGCTAGTTCGCGCTGAAGGAATCAAGCACTTCCCAATCTTTTATGTCAGCAAAACTTTACTACCGGCAGAGTCGAGATACTTGCCGTTGGAGAAGCTTGCTTTGACATTAATGATGTCCTCAAGAAAATTGGCACACTATTTCCATGCACATACCGTCATCGTCTTGACCGAGTTCCCCCTCAAAGCCTTATTCGAACGAGCAGACTTCTCCGGTCGGATTCTTAAGTGGGCGGTCTAGTTGGGACAGTTTGATGTAAAGTTCCAGCCGCGCACTGCTATCAAAGCCCAGACTTTGGCCGACTTCATCGCCAAATTTTCACTTGGCACTCATCCGATATGCCCGGTCGATATTACCGAGGCAGATGATGAGATGCACGCAAGACCATCCGAGATACAACCGGTTGGTGGAGGTAGCGACGCGGAGTTTGCGCGCACCGTTGAAGCGCCCTCAATTTGCACAGTTTTACCACCCGGTGATGCGATGACGGAGTTGAGTATCACCAACCCACCTGCTCTGTCCGGTCCCGCATCACCAAGGGGGGAAGAAATGGAACCACACAGCTCAGAACCTGCGGCCGGCATAACACCGTAACCTGATGATTCACCTATGGACTTGAGCATTACAGATCAACTTGCTGAGTCCGGTGCCGAATCATCAAGGGGGGAAGAAACGGAACCACACAGCTCAGAACCTGCGGCCGACATAACACCGCAACTTGATGATTCGCCTACGGACTTGAGCATTACAGATCAACTTGCTGAGTCCGGTGCCGCATTATCAAGGGGGACTGAATTGGAACCAATCAACACAGAACTTGAAACCGCACAACCGAGCAATTGTGACCCCATCAACCTTCAAGCCTCTCAGGACTCCTCAGAATGCTGGAAGCTCTTCGTGGGGGAGATGTGGAAACTTTTTGTTGATGGAGCCTCGAACCGTCACGGCGCCGGGCTAGGTATAGTTTTGATATCACCAGATGGGTTGACAATTGAACACTCTATCACCCTTGGCTTCCCTGCATCCAACAATGAGGCCGAGTACGAGGCGCTTTTGGCCGGTCTCAAGAGTGCGCTTCAGATGCAGGCATCAGAGTTAATGGTTTAAAGTGATTCCCAGCTTGTGGTTAACCAAGTCTCTGGGATTTACGAAGCAAAGGATGACAGAATGGCAAAGTACCAAGCTCTGGTCAGGGAACACATCAAGCAGTTTCAGGCAATCAGAGTCCAACAGATTGGCCGTGAAGAAAACAACCGAGCTGATGAGCTGGCCGACCTCGTTTCCATGGTAGATAGTACGTCTCCAAACCCCCTGTTAATTGACTTTCTTCCACGGCCAAGCATTGAAGACGCCGGGCAGACGGATGTACTCTGCGCCACGCTAGGTCCTTCCTAGATGGACCCCTTGATCTTATTCCTCAGAGACCGGACTCTACCAACTGAAAAGAAAGAAGCCCACAAAGTCTGGGTGAAGTCAGAGCAGTTTTGGCTCTCTCCATCTGGTGCGTTGTATAAAAAGTCCTTCACTTGTCCTTATCTAAAGTGCGTGCACCCGAATAATGTGGAGGCCTTCTTGTACAAAATTCACGAAGGCATTTGTGGCAGCCACATAGGGGGCAGGTCCTTGGCCTACTGAGCTATTTCGCAGGGATACTGGTGGCCATGCATGCAGGCCGACGCACAAAAGTACGTCCGCAAGTGCGAAAAATGCCAGAAATTCGCCCATCAGATCCATCAACCTGCTAGGGAACTTCTTCCCCTCACCAGTCCTTGGCCCTTCGCCGTGTGGGGGTAGATATAGTGGGGCCACTGCCAACAGCACTGGGCAACCGGAAATTCTTCATTGCGGCCACAGATTACTTCACGAAATGGGTTGAAGCTGAACCCTTGGCAACAATCAAAGAGAAAGACGTGAAGCGGTTTGTTTGGCAGAACGTGGTCACGCGGTTTGGCGTCCCTAAGATCTTGATCTCTGACAACGGCACCCAGTTTGACGGTCGCCTATTCAAAGGATTTTGTGAAGATTTGAAGATTGAATTCTACAACTCTACCCCGGCTTGCCCGCAGTCCAATGGTCAAGCCGAGGCATCGAACAAGACTATACTGGATGGGTTGAAGAAACGGCTGGAGAAGGCAAAGGGAAAATGGGCTGAGGAATTACCCAGCGTCCTTTGGGCATACCGAACAACCCCGCGGCGATCTACCGGGGAAACTCCATTTGCTTTGGCTTATGGCATGAAGGCGGTCATACCTCTGGAAGTTGGCATGCCCACCCTAAGAAGTGAGAGTTTTGAGCTCGAACTGAACGCCGAGGCTATTGCCTTGGAGCTGGACCTAGTGGAAGAGCGTCGGGAGAAGGCCCTCATCCATGTGGCCGCCTACCAACAAGAGCTCTCAAAGAAGTACAACAAGACGGTGCACCCCAGACCGTTTAAAGTTGGTGATTGGGTTTTGAAGAAAGTTATGGGCAACACCCTGATGCCAGGTGAAGGCAAACTAGGGACAAATTGGGAAGGATCCTACAAGATCACCGGTCTGGCGGGCAAGAGGGCTTACCACTTGGAGGATCTAGAGGGAAGAGCAATACCCCAGCCATGGAATGCGGCCAATCTGAAACTGTATTATTTCTAAGATTTTGCTTTCTTTTCTTGTGCAAAGGAATTTTTTGCCTTGCACTGCAGAATGTAATTATTTTTGTCAATATATAGAAGTAATTTTGCTTTAGCACTTGGACTGTTGTTTTAATGTAAAAAACCGAGATGATTTATTCCGGTTGGAAGAGTTGGTGTTTTGTCCAACTTAGGAATCCCAACCGAGATGATTTACTCCGGTTGGAAGAGTTGGTGTTTTGTCCAACTTAGGAATCCCAACCGAGATGATTTACTCCGGTTGGAAGAGTTGGTGTTTTGTCCAACTTCGGATTCCCAACCGAGATGATTTATTCCGGTTGGAAGAGTTGGTGTTTTGTCCAACTTCGGATTCCCAACCGAAATGATTTATTCCGGTTGGAAGAGTTAGTGTTTTGTCCAACTTAGGAATCCCAACCAAGATGATTTACTCCGATTGGAAGAGTTGGTGTTTTGTCCAACTTAGGAATCCCAACCGAGATGATTTACTCTGGTTGGAAGAGTTGGTGTTTTGTCCAACTTCGGATTCCCAACCGAGATGATTTACTCCGGTTGGAAGAGTTGGTGTTTTGTCCAACTTCGAATTCCCAACCGAGATGATTTATCCCAGTTGGAAGAGTTGGTGATTTGTTCAACTGCTATTCCCAACCAAGATGATTTACTCCGGTTAGAAGAGTTGGTGATTTGTTCAACTTTGTTATTACCAACTGAGATGGTTATTTCGGTTTATGAAGTTGCTGTTTTGTTCTGCTTAAGTACTTCAACCGAGTTATGAATTCCGATTGACGAGGTGTTTTGTTCAATCTATGATTTATACCGAGATGTTTTGCTGAAGATGGAATTGACGACAACCGTGCAAACACTTGGCAAAATTAGAGTTTTTCATTGATAGAAAGTCAATACAAAAGGTGGGGACAGAGCCCGGTTACATCAGAAGCGCAGAAAGCAAAAATACAAAAAGAGAAGAAAACTAAACTAAGGGGGAGAGATTGGTAAACTCGTCCTCGGCGGCATCAAGGTTGATGGTTGGACTTTTGTCTTGGGCACCGGGCTCGTCATGGCTGGGCTGCTCCTGCACCTTAGCATCCTCTGCCTCTGTATCTATCTCGGCGTCTCCCTCTTCAAGCCCTTCCTCGGCCTCAGCTTGCAAAGCGTTGAAGACGTCGTTTGCGTAAGGCACGAGGTAGACCGGTAGCGAAGCAGGAGGAGGATTGGCAAATACGTCGGTGTCAGAGCCCTGGCCGAGATGCTCGTAGGCGGACTTCCAGCCAGCTTTGAAGTAAATGTCTTGTGTTGCAAAGACTTGTCTCTTATAGCACTCCTCGGCTTCGTTGAAGCCGGCGTTGTTAGCAGCCCGGCAGTCTTTCTTCCGCGACTTTTTGAGCGCGTTTAGCTCGGTCTGGAGCTCATCCCGTTTTTTCTCGGTCGCATCCAGCTGACCGAGCAGTCTGTTGTTGTCTGCATTAGCCATCTCAAGTGAAGACTTTGCCCGGCCGAGCTCGGCTTGGATGCTCTGGACTTGGCTGGCTGTGTCATTGGCCTTTTGCCGAAGTCTATGGATGCGCTCCATTACTAGGTGCTGTTTCTAAATGGCCTGCAAGAAGTAAAGTTGATTAGAGAAGGAACCGAGCAAACACTTGTGAAAATTTCAGAGGCACATTGACTTACCCTAGCCATAGACTTCACTGATGATTTTATCAACCGAGTGTCAGGGACGTGGTCGCTGCCGACCACGTCGCTCAGTAGAAGAAGAGCTTTGGTAAGATCGAAGGTGAGCAAATGCTCTTTATCGCCCTTGATCGAAGCCGTGGCCGGGATGTCTTGACCCCGGTGCTTCAGCTGTGGACGCCAGGCCGGCACTGGGACGGGAGCGTCAGATGGATGCTCGGTAGTCAGCTCGGCGACAAGCTCGGCAGATGGGTCTGCACGAGCTCTTTTACCAGCACGGCGAGGAGCAGGTTCCCGACTGGACTGCCTGGTCGCTGTAGAGGCAAGAGCGATCACGGCGTCGCTGGATTGACCGGCGGCCGGCGAGCGGGTGACAACGCTCGGCATCTCGGCAGACGTAGCGGTGAGCAGGTTCTTGATCCTACTTCGTTTGGCCATCTCTTGCTCCTCTGTCAAGCGAATGAGTGGAACGTCCGGCAGAGTTGGATCTGGTGGAGGTGTTGGAGCGAGGAGGAAGTCTGTAACTTTACTCCGGCAGGGAGCGGAGTATCTGTATGTGGGACTGTAGCCGAGCAATTGGTTGCAATCTCGGTCGCGGTAGCGGAGTGCGGTCCTGATTGCCTTTACGTTGGGGAAATGATAGTTGGCTTGCAAGGCTTGGATTGCTGCAAAAGAAACAAGAAAGAAAATGACTAAGTACAGAAACATGAAGAAAGTACATTAACCGAGCTAATTTGCGCGGCTTACATGTGCTGCCAAAGTTTTTGCTTATCATCCAGCCCGGTACCTCGGCTGTCTCGTAATTGCCTGACACCCAGAAAAAATCATCGTCGTGAAGATCCTTGTCTGGTGTGCCGGTCACGATTTTCTCTCTGCCCGGTCTAATCTTAAGATAATAGGCGAGGCCGTCGCCGGTGTGGCCTAAGGTGTATTGGCGCAGTATCTCGGCAAAACCTAGGCTTATGCCTAACCGGTTGTTTAGCTCGTGCACGCTGTTTATTATCCGGTAAGTGTTGGTGGACACTTTGGTGGGTGCTAGCCCGGTTCGGCGCAGGAACTCGGTAATCAATGGGTTGAGTGGGAAACGAAGGCCCCCTTCGACGATGGATAGCACGGTGAAGGGGCATTCCTCCCTGCCCCAAGGCGTTGTCTCAATTTCTGCAAGTTCAAGGTGGACATCGGCCGGGATGCCGTACTCCTCCCTGAATGCAGCCAGTGCAGCCGGAGTATCTACGAGAAATCGAAATTTCCCCATTTGTGGCCGGCCTAGGATAGCTCGGCTGTGGGGTTTGGCACTGTGGTAATTGGTTGTTGCTCGGCCTTGACAGCCTCAGGAACAGACAGTGGTCCCCTTGGACTCTGCAGGAAAATGATGGCAAGTGTAAGTGTGAGCGCGGTCGCGCGAAAGGAGCTGGACTTTAGCTCGGTCATTAAGAGTGCCAAACCACCTCGGTCGTCTAAGCTAACTAAGGAGCTCGGTCGCCCAGGCAGACCAGATGTTAGCCCGGTTGAGCGACCAATTCCTTTTGTTATCTCGGTTTTTGCTGGGGTTGAGACAAACATGTTATTTGCTCGGTTAGATTGGTTTTTTGGATCAAATGAAGACCAGGAGCTCGGTCAGCCCCAGTTCTTCAGTGTTCTTCAGGAAAAATGAAGAGCACCGTTAACAATGGAGGGTTTGGGACGGTTTTAGATGCCCAAGGCCTAAAAGCTACGATTTCATGCCCTAATATGTGAAATATCAAAGAAAGCAGCAACAAAAGAGGGGTTGGAGGTCTTACCAGTGAAGGGCAATTACTTTTTCTTCGATCACAAACGCGAAGAATGGAAAGCGGGGCCTGGAGGAAGATGCTAGAGCTCTGGCGAGTCGGATAGCAGAATGACAGTAGGAGGAAATTGAGTAAGAAGAGGTCTTGTATGTATAGACAAGAGAGAGACCGTCCAAATTCAAATTCTGGCAAAAACGGTGGGTTGGCTGCTCGAGAACCAATGGCAGCCCGCCACGTGTCCCCATTTATGGCGATGTCAGAACTGAAGAGACAGGTTGAAGAGTCGAAGAGCCAACCGGGCTACTTTCGAAGAAGAAGACGTCAGTCGAGGAGTATAACTGGGCAAGTTTGCAGACAGTAATGTTAACTAGCCCGGTCGCCCTTTGGCATTTTGAAGACCGAAGAAATGTTACCCCGGTCGAAGTATAGGTAATCCCAGTCACGCTCGCGCGGACGGAATTAAGGGGCAATTGAGAGGGAGATTTATGATCTGGAATTGGGCCGAGGTAACGGTCGAGCAGGTTGAGAGCCTAATGATGCATGGGGCCGAGATGACCGGCGATCCGCCCATAGATGGGCTGCCAGAACTTGGGCCAGGCAGGAGTTAGGCCAAGTATGTGCCGCCCCAGACCGTAAAGGAGCTGCTCGGTAAGGCAGTGCTCGGCTGGACGATGGTAGAGCTAGTCAAGTTGAGTGACCGGCGCCCGGAAAGGCGTGGTCAGCCGAGGTAATCGTTTGATCGGCATGAAGGCCGACCACAGGAGGTGCCCCGGGCTAGGCTTTGCCGAGATGCCGCCTAGCCCGGTCCTCCTTGGGCTTAGCCAGTGAAGTGCTTGGGTATGAAGCACAGCACGGCCGTGGATAGAGAAGCTCGGCTGCCGAGCTCCAGCTGAGAAGGCAGGCAATTGAGATTAGGTGATGTTCAGCAAGGTTTATGCTGACAGATGGGATAGCGGAGCCACGTGTCAGGAGATGACTGGGAGTGGATATGGGGCGCAGAGGGTATATAAGCATGTCTGTGCTCCCCATACAGAGGACGACGAACACTTTGTAAGGAATTCTTACACTCAAACACTCCTCTCTCTCTCTCTCTCTCTCTCTATCCTAAGGTGTGTGCTAACTTGATCGTCGGAGGGTTTTTCCGGCCACACACCGCCGGGTAGCTCACCGTTATTTGCTCGCAGGTGATCGGACAGAAACGGAGCTCAGAGGAAAGGAGTACGGGCTTGCCGGAATATTTGCTCTCCATACAGAATCTAAAATTTATTTTGATGATTTATTTAAATTATGTTTTAATTTATTTGAAAGAGAAAAATAGAATCAAAATTTATTTTGTCCCATTATTTCTCACCGAAACTTTTATCCTAAATATTGTTTGAATGTATTTAATATTTGCTTAAATCAAGAGTTCATTTCAACCCAAAAATAATGCCCAAACTAGAGGTTCAAACAGCCGAGCACAGCACCAGGCCAAAAGGTTCAGGTGGAAGATATTCAAATTAGTAATGATGAAGTGGAAGCTATTCAAATTAGTAGCAATGGAGTACAATGACTATAAATTCAAATGAATACAATGGCTATAAACGGCTATAAATTCAAATGAATATAACGGCTATAAACGGCTATGAGTTTCATTATATATACCAAAGCCTCTAATGTAAACAAGTTACAAAAAAAAATCAGAAAATATTCTTTGATCTATAATCACTCACATCTATTCTCAGAAAAATTCTCTGAGAAGTGTTCTTCAATTTTTGTTTACATTCTTTTTTAGAAATTATATACAGAGACGTATAGCTTTAAACCTATCTTTCCTGTGTGAGGTTTACAGAAAAACCAGAGTTTCATTTTTATATCTATCTTTGAGAGATAATTCTTGTAGCTTTCTGTGAAAACAAAAATACTTTCTTTTCAACCTTGTAAGAGTGTAGTACACTCAGTGTTCTTGACTTAGAAAGTCTGTGTAAAATATGTGGAGGATTGCTCAATCTGTGAAAAGGTTGCTAGCACCCTATGAAGCTAGAGTATAGTGGAAAATCTCAAGTGAAGCTTGAGAAGTGGACGTAGGCCAAGTTGAAGCTGAACCACTATAAATTTGTTTGCCTCTCTCTCCCTTATCTCTTTATTTTATTTAAATTGCCATAGCTATATTTCACATTTTCACTGTGCTAAAATCATTAACTGACATAGTTGTTAGAACACTTGTTTTAATTATTTTTATTTCATTAACTATACTTATCTATTGTGCTAGTCATAATTTTTATTAGGGTATTATTATTTTTATTTGTAAAAATCTAGTTCACCCCCCCTCCCCTTTTAAGTTGTCTTTTGGGTAACACATTATGTTTAATAATCTAGAGGAAATAATGAAGATGTTTCTAATGTTCATCTATGGACTTAGAGAAAATAAAGATGTCATCTATATAGACTATTGAAAAATGACTAAAGGGATTAAATATTTCGTTCATGATATTTTGAAATTCACTAGGTGCATTTTTTAATCCAAAAGGCATTATATTCCATTCGTAATGACCAAAATGTGTAATAAAAGCAGTTTTATATCGATCATTAGGATGAATTTTGATTTGCCAAAATCCACTTTAAGATCAAATTTACTAAAAACGACAACTTGACTAAGTTTTTTGATTAAATCTTTTTTATTAGGGATTGGATAACGAATCCATTCTAAAATTTTGTTTAATGGTTTATAATTAATGACTAGTCATGGAACGCCACGTTCAAATTCAGCATTTTTATTTACATAAAAAGCAGGACAAGACCAGGGCGATTTGTTTTTACTAATAATATTATATTGGAGTAATTCATTAATTTCTTTTTTACACATTTCTACTAATTCATTATTCATTTGAATTGGTCGAGATTTAGTAGTAATTTGTCTTTCATTAAAATTCTTAATACAAGGAAGTGTGATTACATGTTTTTTTCTATGCCAAAATGCACTAGGTAAAGTAGAACAAACGGTTGTTTCTAACTGTGTTTTAAATTTTTCAATTTTAACTATAAGAATAGGATTCGTTAATTGAGTTTCAATTCTCTTATATTTTACTTCTTCTTTAAGAAATTTAAGTTGTTTGGTTAATCGATTAATAGATTGGGATATAGAACATTCTTTTAATTGATTTAATTCGTTGATTTCAGGAGGAGATAGGAATTTAAATATGACGGTGTGACCTAAAGCTTGTGTTGTTATTTCATGATTAGTAGTAGTGAATGGATATAATAAGAAGATAAATGGAGTTCCTATGTAACGCCCTGAAATAATCCAACATAGAAAAATACATCAACCCACTTCCAAATAAGATAATAACCATGGCTCAAGGGATGCCGGAAAGATATATTCACCATGTTCCTTTACATAGTTCCAAATGTTATACAAAAGTAATCTCACATGCGATTATACATTCATTGCCAGACTGGTAAATGAATCTATAGCATGTAAAATCATTTAATCAAAATGAATAAGGCCCTTAAGGGCTTACAAGTTTTAAGGCAATAGCCTGGTTACACAGAATGGTCTCTCGGACCCATACAAATTAGCCCTTGGCTTTACAAAAGTTAACACAAATAAAAGAGTAATCTACTCTTCACCAAAAACATATCCACGCCCTCAGTTTGGCAGGATCACCACATCTTTACCTGCACCAATATCCCATAGGGGTGAGCATAAAGCCCAGTAGAGAATTCTAACAAAGTATATACTATTACGCAAAACTTCTCAACATCATATGCAAATGTAATGCCATGCAATGCCATAATAAAGAAGAACTTCATTTCAAAGCATAACTTGGAGATCACCATGTTTTCAATAATGTTTTACATTATCATTAATTTCAAATCTTCCAATTCTTTTAAATTAATAGGGGCTGTAAATACGACACTGGTAATCCCTAGGCTGGTATCTGCAAGTAGACTCTGCAAGTACTACCAAATTGTCATTTTTACCGGTATTAACTGAAAGGCTCGACACCTATCCGCACGATTTTTTGGTCTTTCACCATGGACACTCAGGCCAACTTATCAAGTTCAACTACACCCCTTATCCAGACTTACCACGTATTTACCCCATACCACATTTCCATAGTTCTCATTTCAACATAAATCTTTCTCAAAGTAAACATCTTTCCAACTCATTTCAAGATATGCAATAATGATGATAAATCAAATGAGGATATGATGCATTACTTAATATTTTATAACATTTCTCCATTTCAAACGTCTCTACAACAATATCAAATAATTTCGTTTCTCATTTCTTCTATTCAATGTAATTTCACAATTGACTATATGCCATCAATGCATAACACCCACAATCTCTCACCATGCACATTTCATAACAATTTAGCCCTTTTTAAAGACTAGGTGTGGTGTTGCACCATTAATTCCCAAGATTTTACAATTCTTACATTTCATTGTATACAACCATTCACCACTTTCCAACTATACATGTTCAAGTAATTAACAAATATGTTGCAATACATCCCATTTTTCATACCTCAAATAGATTGTTATTTTGCTAAACATAATGAAATCTACTTCCATCCATCCTCTTGACACAAGACAATAAGGAATTTCATAGGTATTATCTTATTTTTCAAAATCCCCAAATTTCTAGGGTTTCACGTCAAAATCAAACATTTTTCATTTTACTTGGTAAAAATCCCACTAAAATCACCTTTTTAGAGTTTTATAAAAAATCATCCTCATGGATTAGAAAGGGGTTGAGATTTACACCCACTCCTTCAAAACTATCTCTATATAGAGAGCAAAATCAAAATCAACATCACAAATTTTCAAGAAAACTTTTAAATCAACAACATTGTAGCAAAACTTGTATATATAACTTAAGAAATCCCTACATCAAGTTTTGATAAGGAAATAGAATGAAACCCTAGCTTTGATGGGAGACTCTTCAACCTCTACCACACCAAGAGGAGCCCTGGCTTGATCTTCAATGCTAGAAAAGGATGATGATGGATTTTGACCCAAAGGATCACAAGAAATCAAGGGCTTTGGAGGTTTTGTTGGAAGTTTTTAGAGAGAATGAGGAGGAAAAAATGTTTTTAGAGAGAGAGAGGTGTTGAGAACAAGGAGATACATTCAGCCCCAAAATATAAAAAAAATAGGGTTTTCGGATCTGTCAACGTCCCGCATGTGCGGAGCCTTCTTCCCGCACGTGCGGCCTTCATCCTCGCACGTGCGGCCACTCCTCTCCCGCACTTGCCTTCACTCATGCATATTGGACAGAATGCACCCCAAACCTCCCCTCCATTCCACACGTGCGGCCTCACTCCCCGCACGTGCGGCCCATGGCCTCCACACGTGTGGCCCCTGGTTTCAGCCCAAAATATTTTTTCTGATTCAATTCTCGAGTGCTCCAAACCTGACCTCACACTTCCTGGAAATAAAAGAACTTCAACACCAAATAAAACAAGAACACAGACCTTATTTGGGAATAACCTTCGAAAGTTTCAAACCCAATGAGAGCGAGAAGAGGACGGAGTAAAGAAGAAAGAAAATAAGGAAAACAAGACCCGGTCGTCACATCCTAAAATGACTTTATCTGTCATATTTCGAACTAAAACAAATGATGTTTTAAAATAGACATGATTTTGACAAATATGTACTTTGGGTAATTTATATTTAATATGCATTTGACTTCCATTAGTAGAACTTAATTGTTCACTAGTTTTATGATAGTATTTTGTAGGGATTAAACCCTCTTGAATATAGTTTAAATCAACGCCCGTGTCAATTAGGGCAATAACTTCTATTTCAAAATCATTAATGACTAATTTAACTTTCAAATGCCATTTTTGAATATTAATTCGATTAATTATGTTGAGGTGATTACTATTGTGATTATCATTGTTACCAGGAGAGTTAGTTGACCTATTATCAAAAATAACAATTTTGGGATTTTGGTCAGAACTAGAACTAGACTCATCAAAAGAGGCGTTATTTTGAAAATCATTAAGGCTTGTATTAATTTTTAATATTGCTAATTCATCTTCTAATGATTTCTTTTTTATTTTTAATTCTTGAATGGTTGTTTTAATTTTCATTAATCTCATTTTGTAAATCCTGTAAAATTACTTCTTTATGTTTATTTTTACTGAATCTTTCTAAAGTAATTATTAGACTAATTATTGGTTTATCTTGATGAGGTTTTTTGTCTTTATTCATTAGTAAAGATTTTGACTTATTAGTATATTTTCTTTTTAATTCGGGATTTTCTAATTTACCAATTAATTCGATTAAAGAATCTTCTTCTTGTTGGGATTTACTAAGAACATTGATTTGTTTATAACAAATATCATTACATCCTATTTCAATCTCATTTTCAGTATTCTCGCTAGGGAAGTAATAAGTAGAAGGATCACTAAAGGGAGTGGTGTCACTAGATGATTGACTAGAATGATTAGGAGATTGATTTGGGGTATTAGTTAGTTTAAATATTTCGAATACTTGATATTGATGTTCTTTAGTAATTTGGAGTTGATTAAGCATATTTTTAATTTTTTCTTTAATTTTCCATTTATTAGAATAATTACCTTGTTTACCATAATTGTGACAAGTAACGTCATGGGTAGATTTTGACTTCTTCTTAAAGTTATTAGCTTTCTTGTGATATTTCTTTTTGGGTTTAGCATAATATTTATCAGGTGATTTAGAAGGTGAATACTTCTTTTGATATTTAGTAAGGTATTTGTGTGAAGATTTTGTTTTACTATTTTTGCATCATGAAGGTGCAACAGAAGGTAGATCATATTGCTCACAAAAATTACCTAATTCATATTTAGTTTTGTGTTTATCCTTAGCAGCTTTTTAACTAAGTTTCATATCTATACACATTTTTAATCCTTCTTTTTGAATGGTACTAATTATATCACCATAAGTTGAATTATCATATTCTATAAAAACCAGTAGGTTGACTAAGAACATCCCTTGTAACGCCCCAAATTTCTAGCCCAAATGATAATACAACAATCATGGCTCTTTTAAGGAAAACTGAATATAAATCTCTAAACTCACATTACATGATGCAATAGTTCTTCATGCAACAATACATTAATCCAACAACAAGTAAATAAATAAATAAATACCCCTAAGGGTTTACAAGTTCCAAGGCTTGAGCCTGGTTACACAAAACGGCTATTCAAACGCACACACATACAGCCCTTGGCTTACATACAGAGTCACAGCAAAATGAGAGTCTTATACTCTCAACACACATTTCCTCGCCTTTAGTTAGACGACATCACCACATCTTTTCTTGCACAAAAATCTCGTAGGGTGAGCATAAAACCCAGTAGGAAATCTTTAACAAAGTATATACATTTTATACAAGTCTCAAGAGATGAAATGCACATGCCATGCTATGCTCTTTTGAAAGAAAATCACATCTTCATCTTTGAAAACCCTCATGCTCAATGATGTCATGCAATTTCAATTCTTTAAAACTTAATAATTCATTTCAACAGTGGTAAATACGACTCTGGTAATCCCTAAGTAGGTGTCTGCAAGTAGACTATACAAGTACTACCAATTTGTCATTTTTACCGGTATTAACCGGAAGGCTCGACACTTATCCACGTGGGTTTTCGATCTTTCACCCCGGACTCTTAGGCCAACTTATTCAATATCATCTACACCATCTATCAAGACTTACCAATGTATTTATCCCAAAACCATTCTATGAAAACTTGTTTCTCAACATTCTTTTCTCAATGTAAGTTTTCAAATCAACTTTCAAAATTTAGAATTGATATGCCAATAACACAAGATGAATATAAATACTTTTATTTCAATTCATCATCCGAGGAATAACACAATTCCCTCTTCTCAAATATCCTCAATAATTAGTCATTTCAAGACTATTTCAACGTTTTGAACAATAATTTCTAAAATGAACAATAATTCTCATATTCCCTGAAATTCGTCATTTATATAAATATAAATAAGAAATTTTTCAAACATCTATTTATTTTGACACACAAAATAAATATAACAATACCATTCATAGATTTTCAATCTCTTAAAAAAAAATTCCCAAATTCTAGGTTTTTTCACCAAAACTATACAACTCACATCTTTTGAAAAAAAACTTTTCAAAATCATATTTTCTTCAATCAACGAAGATCAAAACCCATAAAATCATTTTAAAAGAGCAAAAGACAAATCTACTTTCAAAATCACTCAACTTCTTAAATCAACAATCAATTTTCAAAGCTATCGAAAGATGATTTCGAAAATCATATGGATCTTGCAAAAACATATATATAACTCTAAGAAAATCCCTACCTCAAGTTTTGAAGAAGAAATGAGATGAAACTCCCAAAATCAATGGTGTCAAAACTCGATCTTCACCGCACACAACGAAGCCCTCGAGAAGTTAACCAACTTTGATGAAACAACTATGGCAGAACTCTAATGGATCTTGAGAAATCAATGTTTTGATCCAATTTAGCGTAGGGAAATGTAGAGAGAATGGAGAGGAAAGGGTTTTTAGAGAGAGAGAGACCTAACAAGAGTGAGATACACTCAGCCTAATGAGAAGAAAAGACTAAAATTTCAGACTCACCTACCACCGCACGTGCACTCCCGCACCTGCATTTATTGTACTAGCCAAACAAACCCTCTCCTGTTTTCCACATGTGCGGCTTAAGCAACTTCGAATGCATTTTGTATTTTTACTTCGGGGGCGCTGCCCCTCGACCTCACCAAGGCGCTGCCCTCAGACCCGCCAAGGGGCGCTGCCTCCTAGACTCTCGCGAGCTGACCAGGCAGCTCGATCTCCGACCTGTCCAGTCGAAGTGGCAAAACATGAAAGAATGATCGAAATTGGGATCACTACATCCCTAATTTTATGGCCAAAAAGGTTGGGTAAACCATTATTAAATTTTTCTTTCCAAATGATTTAATATAATCATCTTGAAGCATGACTCTAGAGGTAAAAACATCTTTATACCATCGAAAATCACTTAAAGTAGGGCAAGTTAAATTACTAAGTTGGTCATGGATGCGAGAATGGACATTAGTAGATGTTCCAATAAAATGTTTGACTATAGTAAATATTAAAATATTAATACCATCAATTTTACTTGATCCTATATCTTCATCAAAGATAGGGATATCATTTTCATTTAATTGGACTGCATATTGGATAGCTTCACGCATATCAAAAATGAGATACTTATCCCACCAAGATTTGAGTATACCAGTAAATCCAGAGGTAAATAAGGAGACTATTTCAAGTTGAGTATAATCAGGAAAATTACTAAGGTAACTATTTGTAACCATGGACATATGATTTAATTGTTTGAGAATTTGGTTTTCACTAAGACCATCTATATTTTATTTATATAATTTTTTAGTAGAAACAAAAAATTGATTATTAATATTGGTTTATTCGAATTGAAGATTTGGGGGTGTAGGTTTAATATACCAAATTTTTGTAAGAGTGGTAGGATTAACTTTGGGGTGTGGAATTCAATTAAGATTAGTGGACTGGAATTGTTAAGTTAAATGACTAATTTCATTATTAGATGTGTCGGAGTCACTACTTAATTCAACAGGTGGTTGTTGTGTTAAGATTGTTATTCCATTCTCTTTAGACATAGTAGATATCTTAGTAAATAATTGTTCAATAGCTTCAACAGTAGTAGTATCTTGGGTAACTAGGCTTAACCGTTTCCTAGTACTAGGAAGATTAATAGGAGGTTTGTCTAAGGGTTTACTAGTGGAGATATGATTATTTGAGTAATCCTCAAAAGTAGTTTCAATTTTATCTAATTGTTTACCAATAGTTTTTAAACATTGATTAGTATAATTATTTTGTTCAATTACTTTTTTGATTTCAGATTCATTGCCAGGAAGTTTAAATGGAGAAGCATGTACTACGGTATCCTAATGTTCAATGAGAATAGTTTCTAGAGAAGGATGACTAGAAGAAACAAAAGTATTAGGGGAAATTTTCCATTTAATTTTTGTAGTAATATTTACTTTATGATAATAATTTTTCAGATAATCAAAGAAGTAGATTTCAGTATTTACTTCGTTCATAAATTTGTACCATTTCCTGATAATCTTAGATTGTTGGAGTTCATTATAATTAGTCCTATAGGTTTGGTGTTTTAATTTATTAGCTTTGGATTTAAATTCAGCATGAAGTTTAGTAAGGTCTGGAGTAAAAGATTTAATAAGAGTTAATAATTGTGGGTTAACATGAAGGACAACTTCAAAATCAGTTTGAGTAGGTAAATCCTAAGATGCAGTATCTTCTTCATGAAGATGTGTGTGAGTGGAATAAACTGGTTTACTAATTTGGGAAGTAGAGGATTTATCTATTCCTTTTAATTTACTAGCAATGGTATTTGAGGGTGGACTAATATGAAGTGTACTAAATATTTCATCATCTTCGGTGTCAGTAGGGATACTAGAAGTACTATGAGTGGAAGATTGACTATGAGGGCTATTAAATCTTATATGAACCGAACCATCATCAAATTGTTAAATGTGTTGGATATTTTGACTAGTGGAAGATTGTTGATTTTAGGAATAATTTTCATTAACTGTAACCCAATCATCAGGAAGAGTAATATCTTTCCAACAAATCATTTTTGGGACTGAAATGTTAGTTTCATTAGTACTACCTTGAATGAGTAAGGTTTTATCTTTTGGACTTTTTGTTAAAGCTTGAACATTCAGATTAGTCTTAATACATTTATGATAAATTCTATAAATTAAAGCAGTGTTATGGACATTATCTAACATATTAGTAAATGTACCAAATAATTGAATGCTTAATGTTAAGGCTTTTAAGATATGAGGATCACAAAGACTAAGAGTAAAATTGGGAAAACAATTAAAGTGAACAGGTCCTTTGTGAAGGCCGGACTCTATCATACCCATTAAACTATCATGATAATTGATAAATCGTGCATCTCTTAAACATAGGGGAACATAAGTATTTTTTCCTTGCTGAGTTGATGGTTTGATTCTGACTTAAATTAATCCTAGATGAATAAAATTATGACCATCTTGGATATGTTTTTTAATTGACTCTTTGGATAATAACTGGCAAGCTTCTCTAATTTTGGTTAAAGCGTAAGCTTGTTCGATAGTTTTAACATGTAAATTAACATTAAAAGATGATTTTAAAAGGGTCTGGCTTTGGTCCAGTCCACCATCGGACTGGACCGTGTTGTTGGGCCCGTAGGAGCCCATCACGGGTTCCGTTTTAAAAATCCGAACCGTTCAATGTGTAGAACTCGTCGAGTACTATATGCTTCTAAAAAATCACGTTGATCGGATATCGATAACTATATGATCAAAACCGTTTTTTGTCAACCATTAATTTATTCACCGTCTATTTTTTTTATACAAAACTGATTTGATCACATAGCTATCGATATCCGATCAACATGATTTTTTACAGGCATATAGTACTCAACAAGTTTTACACATTGAACGGTTCAGATTTTCAAAACGGGACCCGTAGTGAGCCTCCACGGGCCCAACAGCACGGTCCAGTCCGATGGTGGACTGGACCAAAGCCAGACCCATTTTAAAAATCTTGTTTCATAAGTTTCTTTGACTGGCACTTTTGGATATTCCAACTTAAATTAATTTTAATATCATGGAATTCATGTTCTTTTTTGTTTATTATTAAATTCATATCAGGTATAGAAGCTAAAGTTCTAGATTTAGAGCTAACTGAAGAGTTACTTCTGAATAATCAACTCATTTTTATTCTGTAAAATTAATTCAATTTTCTTAAATTATGGTAGAACTTATCATGTTTTCTCATACTATGTGTTCACTCATACCCTCTCCAGAAACCTCTATATCTTACAACTGTCTCTCCTAAGGACATACACAAGATGTGGGAAGAAAGGTGGGTGGCTACTAGCAGAGTGAAAGACAAAATAAGTTAGTACAAAAATAAAAAGATTGGAATTAAGATACAGAGATTGAAATGAGATGAATTAAACTGAAATAACTAAACAACAAGCTACCATCAACAAAGGTGGGCACACATATTACATGCGTGTGAAATTTATTGGGAAGTCTAGCTAAAATCCCTCTATTGAACCCTTATTTGGTGAAAATGATAGTTTAATTTATTTTTCTTCATAAACTCCTAAGGGGAAATACATAATTAAGTAAGGACAAAACAAAGTATTTTTTTTTTCTTAGACAATATTGTCAGAATAACATGTTACTGTGAAACAGAATAACTGTCGAAAGAGTAACATATTACTGTTTACATTAATTTTAACAATAATAATTTTTTTTTTAAGAATTTCATAGTTAACATGAATCTTATTTGATAGATCTTGATAAGAGAATTCTAAAATGCTAATTTTATTAAAGATTGACATTTACATCAAAACACTACAGGAAATATGGTGTTAGGCGGCGTTTTTTTAACGGCGTTTTTTAAAACGCCATTATTTTTAATATTTAACGGCGTTTTAGAAACGTCTTATTTTGCTGTAATTGAAACGGCGCCGTTTCAAGAATCAAAGACGTTTTTTAAACGCCTTGGAATGGTCTTTTGTTCAACCCCCTCCTTCTCTCCTGTTTCACCTTTATTTTGAATATGATAGCAGTATAAGCGAAAATCTCAATCTCACTCTCGCGCTCTCACTCTCACTCTCACTTTCGCGGTCTCTCTCTCTCCGTCTCTCTCGCCCTCTCTGCACTGTTCGAAGTTCTCGCTCAAAATCGATTCAGATCGGCGATTCATCCGAGCCATTTCGAAGTTCTCTCTCAAAATCGATTCAGATCGGTGATTCATCCGAGCCATTTCGAAGTTCTCTCTCAAAATCGATTCAGATCGGTGAGCTACTCTCTCTCTCTCCCCCTTTCTCTCTCTCGCTCTCTGTGCTGTCTAAACCCTAGTTATCTCTGTCAGTTCAGCTCTGTGATTTAGAGATTCAGCTTTGTAATTTTACTCACAATTCACTTGAATTTGTTGTTGCTTTGAAACTAGAAAATTGTTTTGAAATTTATCTAGAATATTGACTGATGGTGTGGTTTAGATTTAGTTTTGTAATGAGACTGACATTTGAAATGAATCTTGATTAACAGAGCATAATAACTTTCAACAGAGCATGTTTTCATGCATGCAAAACAGATCTGATGCTTGATTGACATGCCACTCACCTTTTGGGAGGCAAGTTTGGCTCCTTCAAATGTCGAACCTGTTGCTCAACACCCAAGCTGAAAGGCAGATGCATGCCATTTTGGAACTGCAAGATATGACTAGCTCGAAATCATATTTAACATGAACATAATAAGAGCACAATTGGGTGAGTATTACTGGCTCTCTTAGTAAGTTCATTACCTGATTTGTGCACCCCACTGCCAAGAATTGCTGCTTTCGAATATTTTCCTGTCAAAAGTAGATGTCATTACAACAAGATAAAACTTCAAAAGATTGATAAGAGATATCACTGAGTTCAAAATGTTGATGCATTTCAAGTGGAGATTATTATTTCAACTAAGTAGCTCAGATTAGACTACGTCGAATACAGTCAATATATGTAGTTTTCAAATTTTCTCCCTCCATTCTATAATCTGAAATAGAGTTATTCGAATTAATGTATCCTACACACATGCTTTTCTTTACAAATCAAGTTGAAAACTTTGGAGCCACACCCTGCATAATTGGGGGGGAATACTTTGTTAATCACATGCTTGGATGCCATTATACCCCAATCTTTGCAAAAAATAGAGAAGGAACAATGCTTCTAATTACATATACCTCTTTTACATCGTGTGTACATGGTTGTCCCTCATTTTGTTGGGG